>NC_086180.1:79761946-80361946 GCF_023053635.1 Elgaria multicarinata webbii | reverse complement strand
CATTCACTCCTGTTGTTTCTATTGCAATTATTGCAAATTGTGAAAACCCATAATAAAAATCAATGTAATGAACAAACACCATTATATGTTGATAAACATCATACTCTTTCAATTTCAGGTCAAATCTACTGTGTATTGCATAGCATTCTTTTTCAAATATTTCACACATTTGAGGACGTGAGCATTTTAAGAAGGCCTGTGCTGCATCAGATCAAGGGTTCATCTGGTCCAGCATTCTGCTTTCAGTGCGGCCAACCAGATGTCTATGGAAAGCTACAAGCATGACATGAGTATAATTCTTCTCATGTTCCCAGCAGCTGGTGCATATAGGCCTACTGCCTCTGATACTGAAGGTAATATATAACCATCATGACAAGTAGCCATTGATAGCTGTCTCCTCCATGAATTTCTCCAATCACGTTTTAAAGCTCTCTGTTGGTGGCCATCGCTATTTCTTGTGGAAGTGAGTTTTATAGTTTAACTATGCATAGTTTCCCTTCATTTAGCGTCATCATATGCCCTCGGGTTCTAGTATTGTGAGATGGGGAGAAAAACCTCCTATCCACATCTTGCGTAATTTTCTATTCTCACCTTCATTTAATATATATATATATATATATATATATATATATATATATATATATATTGAAACCTTTCCCCATGGGGGATTTGCTCCATCCCCTTGTTAATTTTTGTTGATCTTTCCAGCACAATGTCATTTTTGTGGTGCAATGACCAGAACTGCACACAGCATTCCAGGTGTGGTTGCATCATAGATTTATATAAGAGCAATACCAATATTGGCAGTTTTAGTTTTGATTCCTTTCCTAATCATCCCCAAACATGGAATTCATCTTTTCCCCAGCTGCCACCCAATGGGTATATTTTCATAGAGCAATCTACTACAACTCCAAAATCCTTTTCCCAGTCAGTCAGTGCCAGCTCAGACCCCATCAGCATACATGTGAAGTTGGACATTTTTGTTCCAATGTACATCACTTGAGACTCAGAGAGTTTTAAAGAAAATATGGTGGAAGTAGCTAGAGAAAACAACAACAACAGGTTTCCACCTTGTGACAGCTGAAAAGGCTATGGAATGTGAAGGGGGGAAAGGCATGGGAGCACGTTATTTTGCCAGTTTTCCATTCCACTCACAGAAAAGATTGCTGCTGATCCATGACACCCCCTACCTTCTCTTAGAGTACCTCACAGAACCTGAGGGAACCTAACGAGTGACCTGAGAGATAAGGGGAGGGGCCATGACTCAGTGGTAGAACATCTGCTTTGCATAAAGAAGGACCCAAGTTTGATCCTCAGCTTCTTCAGGTAGACTGAGGAAAGAATGCTGATTGAAAAACTGGAAAGCAGCTGCTGGTTAGTGTTGAGCTACATGGACCAGTGGTCTGACTCAGTATAAGGCAGCTTCCCATGTTCCTATGATGGGCTGGGGTGGAAATTCAGCCTGTTTGCTATCTATCACCCAGCTCTTTCCAAAAGAGTGAAAGACTAGTCACACCAAACAGGAAAGCCACCTTACACACCAGAAGGTCACTGTAGATCAGGTGAATCAATGATGCTCCCTGACCTAATAGGAAGGAATCTGCCCTTGTTATGTATAGACAGTCTTTGCCTTCAACTGCCTGGGAGCCATGTCTGACAGATGCGTATTTATGGTAACTTCTGAGCAACTTTCTTTCAAAAACTTAGGCAGTTTATCGCCATTGCTGCTGCCCATCTAAATCACAGGGGCAGCAAAACGCTCCCAATGCTCCCTTTCTTCTACTGAATTTCATTTGCTTGAGGCAGTAAGCTTTGACAGACAGTCAACTTGCAACTCAGACCCTCTCCATAGGTAAAGGGGAAGTTTCTGTTATTTTTATTTTGTTTTCCCACTTGATAGTCATCTCTCTCTCTCTCTCTCTCTCTCTCTTCTACACCTTATTGAACAACTAAAAATGCAGAAAAGCAAAATGCAAAGCAAACACTGAACAGTCACCACTTGAGGCCCAATGGGCTTTCCACTTTGTCAAAAGCTGCCAGATGTACAGAGAACGATTTCAATGTTGTCAGTCGACAACACGTCCTGTAGTGGCACCGGGAGCAATGTGAAAATCTATATCAGTGGTGTCGAGATTCTTTCCTTTGAACTCGAATAACACTTGCCACGTGAGTAATATTTCAGACACTTAAAAAAAAAAGGGGGGGAGCCAATCATATTACAGTGGAATCAGATTGTAAATGGTTTCTTGGTCCTTTATCGTCTTTTACTCTTTTTTTATTTGTAAATTTCATTCAATAAACTCTGTACCAGAATTTCAAGAAAATATGCAAAATAGAAACAATTGTGGAGGGTTTTGTTTTTGTTATTTTAATAGGAGGAAGTGGCTATAATTCAAAGTGCTGGATGACAAGGTAGTTTGATCCATAACATAATGAACCAACTGATGAACTGCAGATGCCGTTGAAGCCTGGGGGGGATCTACACTTCTGCTTTAAAGCGCTTTATAACAGTTTTGGCAACTGTTGGGGCCCAGGACACACTGCATATACAGGTTTCAAAACATGTTCAAAGCGCTTTAAAGCGCTTTAAAAGCAGTAGTGTAGATTCCCCCCCCCCGATCTACAGTAGCAGGAGGTGGCAGAATGCAGTGTAGAAGTTCAGCTTGCAGGTAGAAACCACCACATAAAAAAATCCCTGCAAGTAAAAAAACAGCACATTAGGGAGTCTAGCCTTGCCTGTTCCTTGTCATGCTAGTTTTCAACTTTCAGGAGGTAGTATCCCATGCTATTCCTACATAGAGTAGACACATTGAAATGAATGCAACTTATGTTCATCACAACCATTCATTTCAATGGGTCTACTCTATGTAGGAGTAACACTGATTGCTACCTGTGTGTGCGTGCGTGCAAAGGGTAATATAGAAAATGTGATCCCCTACCAATAGTCTGAAATGGACCAGTCTATTCCACAACCTCAGAATTCAACTGCCTTCATCCATCTCATTTCCATGCATGTGTAGACCAGGCTTAAGCTGTTGAAGAGCCAACTTTCAACTCACCTCACACAATGCTTTTCACAGAACTTAGTTTACATGTGCATGCCATGGGCAATAACCTGGCCAGGCCTAAGACACTTTGCTGTCTCAAGCAAGCTGCTGCTGCCCCCACTTCTTCTCTTTTTTTTTTCTGGCAGTGGCAGCTGGCTGTGCCCACCCACCCACTACTCCTGCCGATAAGCTGCATTCACCTTGAGCCACAGCTGCAGGGTGCCTGGGAGAGATCAGGCGAATTCGCGCGAGAAGTCCAGAGCTATTGCAAGAGGGCTGGGACCTCTCGCAACAGTTCCGGGTCTCTTGCCATAGTTCAGCCAAAGCTTCCAGAAGCCCCATGAGTTGGGGACAAGGTGGGAGTGGTGGATCATTGGGTGGGCAGGCAGGTGGGTGGGCGGGCATATGGGCCACCAGGAGGAGGGAACAAGCAGGCAAGTGAGCAGGGGGTGAGCAAGTGACCACTTCTTAGTCCTACTGGCCACTTGCATGGCTGGCTGGCTGAGTGGGTGTGAGCAGCCAGCCAGCCATGCAGGCAACTGGCAGGACAAGGGGGAGCACCAGTTTACTGAAGCAGTTAACTCTGTCACCTGATCACTAATCCACATAATTTAGCCAAAGCGAGTTGGGGTGTGTGTGTTGCAGGGCAGAATCAAAAGAATGAAAGGAAACTTGTGGCACAAGAAAACTGCACACTCAGGCTGTTTCTGAAAATAATTTTAGAAATCCATCACACATCAGAAAGCAAAACGGAATCTGGACCAGTAGAGACATACAGAAGAATCACAAAACAGAAATAGGAAAATCTGCTGTTCCTAATAAGAATGGTGACACAAATGGCAATAATCTAAAAAAATATTCAGAAAAAGTCCTACAACTCCCAGCAATCATGAAGTGTCCCAACTGACTGGGGTATGCTGGGAGTTAAAGGACTTTTTTCCCCTGTCTAAACATGCATAGTATTGCCCCTTTAATCATTCTTCTTCTCTTCACCTGTCAATTGGTAGTATTAAGCAGTTGCTTGTTACCAGACCTTTTTGTGTAACTCTCCCCAGGAGATTTTTATGATTTGATGTTAGAACCCCTGATGTGTTGTTCACCCCTAGTATATGGATCATGGGGCACAACACTAATTTGGACCAGCTCAGCCTCCCTGGAACAGGGATTAGAGGCTTTGCAGGAACAGGTAGATTTTGCAGGAGATGTTCATGTTGCTGACGAAAGGGTCCAAATTGTTGATCCCAATGCCAAATTGAGATGAGTTTGCCTGTCGGTCCTTCAAACAGCAAAAAAAAAAAATTAATTTAAAAAAATCATTATTTATGCTTTTAGATGGTTTGTTCCCTCTGTTAAAAACCTTAAGCTGACAAAAAGGGGGGGGGAGTGTGGATATTTGCCAGACAGCTAATCAAAGAACGAAGGCCTCTCTTTGGAGACTGTAGCTGTAATTAGAACAAAGCAGTTGAAATGAGATGTGCAATCAAGCTAAGGATGAATTGAAAAACTCACACAAAAAAGAAAAGAAATTCAACTGTGCTTTTCATCTCTAATCCTACACTAATAGAGACATGGCACGTACCCTAAAGATCTGACTCCTTCAGCTACCATTTAGAAGTGGGCAACAGGAGAAAGTATGCTTCTCTTTACTGACATTCTCACCTTGGAAAGGACTAATTGACAATTGAAACAAGCAATTTTTATAATAATTCGGGAGTTCCAGTTATCAAAGCACTTGACATCCATTGGTGCCTGCCATCAGGAGCTATTTTCCTATAGATCTTTCCAGTGCAGTGAACATTTTTGGTGGGATCATGGCAGGGGAAACCGGGCTTACTATTAATCTGTTCAAAACTTTTTCACATTGCTAGAAGTGACACATTTAAAGTAATGTGTCATTAGGCCCTGTAAAACAGAGTGGCTTGCCTATCCAGTGACATCATGACCGTGAGCTTTGAACCCTGGATTTCCAGTCTCACAGCACATACTCTAAGACCTAGTTCTCATGCAACCCCCACGCCTGCACCTATAAAACTAATACTTAAGGGAAAGGGCTATACCATAGCCATCTGATTCATATGCTACTTTTCCATTTAGAGTGAAATTTGTCTGTTTGTTGAGAAGAGCAATTAATTGCATGAGTCCTTGCTTGTGAGAATGAAGGCACAGGTATATCATTTCAGGCGTAACCTTACAACAAACCTGGATAATGCATATACGTGGGACTTTCAACCAAATATTGCAGTTTGGAGAGCTCATGTTGAGAATTCAAGCCAGCCAGCCATGACCATTTCCAGATATTCCATTGCTGCTAGACCATCGTTTTCTGATTCCACAGACAGCATTCCTTACCCACTAGGAATATTCAGTTCTGATTGTGCTGTTTTTGGGTCTCCCCCTTACTGTGTGAACTAGAAACAGTATTGTAAATTGAACTGTAAGAACCAGATTAGATCAGGTATAGTGAGGCATACTCAAAATGATGAGTCAGTGAAAAACAGGACAAATCAAGTTCACCCTTGAATGTAACTTTCCCATTAGTAATCACAGCTGACATTCCTTGTGATTCCTTCCTGCATTAATATTTCTTGCATCGCCTGTCACTTTCTGCCCACACTGCCAGACTGAATACAGATGTGTTGTGGAGAAAATAGTTTGACCGTATCTGAAAAGGCCTCCCACCCTGGGAAGCACATGTGTTTTTGAGACTCATCCACCACACTTAAAATGCTATGTCTTTCTTCACCCATATCTTGTCTAAGGGCACAATCCTATGCATTTTTAGACTGAAAAAACTCATCCAATCCTCAGTCCCAGCATTCCACAGCCAGCCTTGGTGCTGGGTATTAGTGGGAGTTCTAGATTTATACTGTTTGTTATTACTTGGGCCACATCTACATCAAGTAGGCTATGACACTTTGAAAATGGTTTGGAAATTATATATGGAGTGTGTCCTGGGCCCCAACAGTTGTCACTACTATTATAAACCATTTTAAAGCAGTAGTGTAGATCCTGCTTTGCTCTAAGCTCTAGGCACAGATACTGATCTTTTCTTATGAACCAATATTTGCCATAAACCAACAGGCTTTGTTTAGGCTGAAATCTACTGTATGTTAATGAGTGACATACAATGAGTGACATACAATGAGTGTATGTCACTCATTGGGGTCAATGGGATTTCCTTCCAAATAAATATACACATGATCAGGCAGACGCCACTTTGGTTGCTATACTGATATTAAGGGCTTGTCTAGATGGGTGCTTCTCCCTGCGGTAGCTTCAGAGTGGCAGCAGGTGATCTAATGATGCAGCCGCCACTCCGAAGCGATCCAGAGACAAAGTCCCAAAGCTCTGCTCTAAAAAAGATGGGCACTTACCCCGCCTCTGCAGCACCATGTACATTGATGGTGCTATATAAATAAATAATAATAATAATAATAATAATAATAAAAATAAAAATAAAGGGGGGATATTCTGTGAGGGAGGGAGCACCCCATTCCTCCTCCCTTGTCCCCCCACATTTAGCTGTAAATGTGATCCTTCACATTTACAACATTAAAAAAGAAAAAAAAAGGGGGGGAACTAAACAATTTAAAAACAAACAAACCCTAACTGTGGAAGAGGGGGCGCAGATGCTCCCAGGTACCCTGGAACTGCCGCACCTGTGCTCGGGTGGACAGGCGCAGTGGCTGCAACAGTGACAGCGTCTCCCAGAAAACCCACAACTGCACTCCTTTCACTGTAGCTGGGCAGAAGGAGCATCAATGCAGTGGTGTGGTGCCTTGTGCCACCCCACGCTGCAGACCTGACATCATCAAGATGAGGGCTAAGTTAAGCCAACACCAACAACTGCTGGGACAATATTTCTCAGTTTGCCTTACGTGGGGTGGATGGGTGTGAATTTGACTCCAACCTTTGAAGGAGGGAGTATGAGGAAGCCAATCTCAGGCATGCATGGCTGCACCTTTTGAAGGTGGTGAAGTCTTTTGCAAACAAACATGGATGAATGGGACAACTGCCATGTGTGAGCAAGCCATTTCCACAATACTGAAGAAGAAATCACTGGTATAAAATGATAAAATACTCAAATGGCTGACAAATGGTGGAAAGAACTATTAAACAGCTCTATATGCAAGTCTATGAGGAAACGGGGACTAATGAAGACACAAGGCCTAAACCAGGAGTGGGCAACTTCTGCCCCTCCAGATGTTGTTGGAGCTGCAATTCCTATCAGTCTCCCACCACTGGACTGGAAGTTGCCATTCAGCAACATAAGGAGGTCCTGGCATAAACCTAGTAAGTGAATGGGTGGAAGGAATTTCTACAAAATATGGTGACACAAAAGAAAAGAAACAGCCCAAGAAACAAAATGAAATAGAATCCCTGTATGGTCCCAAACAATCAGCCACATACATGACATCATATGAAATGTTCCAGTTTAAAAAAGACACAGCTAAGTCACTAAATGTGAACGCACAATCTAAATACTACAACCAGCCAGGCATTTCCACCTCTTTAGAGGTTACAAGATCACATTGCCCTATGTCAGACTTACCAGAAATATTTCTGAAGTTGTGTCAAACACCTAATACTATGCCTTATTCAATAATGGTTTTGGCTTCATTTATATTCACTGTCTTGTTTTCATTGTAATGCGTGCAATAATTATAGTTATGAAAGTGAGACTACACCGATTTAAACTTGTTAGCAAAGAGACTATAGTTTTAAAGATGGTGAATGGACCACAGGCTTAGACCTAGGGCGGATCTACACTACTCTTATAACATTGTTCATGTCCATTTGCAGCGTTGTTATCTGTTTCTCTTTTGAATGTCACAGGGCACACTTAGAGAATGTAGCGTTACTTACCTTCAGTTTTTTCGTTATTTTTTCATTATAGCAGGGCACACTGTTTCTTCTATCATTGTAGCTTTTCTGCCTCTGCTCTGGGATTAGCTCAGCTGACTGTTTGCTCCGCCTACTTCCTGTTCTCTTTCCTTCGCCTCTCCACCTTTCCCATCTTATCTGCGCTGCTAGAGCAGTTGCTAAAGGCGGGGAACGGAAGTTGCAACACCTACAGGGAAGCTATTGGCTGTTCAACTCACTTTGAAATTTCCAGAGAACAACTAAAGACAATAGAATGGGGCACATACAATCAATATAAGCACTACTTCTGCGCAACAACGAAAGGGGACTATGAAATAAAATCTGTAAGTACAACTCATTTACAGCGTTAGATACACAGGGTCATGTGACCCTGTGCATCACAGTAACCAACTCATAACATTAAAAAACCACTAGTGTAGAATCCCACCTAATCTACATCAATCTGGATATTGCACTATGAAAGCGGTATGAAAGCAGTATATAAAAGGCAGGAGCCACACTACTGCTTTATAGCAATGACAACTGTTGGGGCCCATTGACACATACCTTATACCACTTTCATAGTGCTATATCCTGCTTGGTGTGGCTCCTCCTTTTATATACCACTTTCATAGTGCAATATCCTGCTTGTTGTAGACTAGGCCTTACTTGACTCTTCCCAAATTTGAAAAGAAACCATCCCACTTCCTTCTTTCCCTCCTTTGAGCATTGAACATTCTCTCTTTCAGTACTCTTGTTACCACAATTAATACATCGTATAACAGCCCTGTGTGCAGGAGAGGGAGGCTGCCATAACTCACAGCACTGTAAGGAGGAGCAAACAATTACCAAAGCAGGCTGCCACCATCCCTTTGGTCCACCTCAGCCTGAGTCAGGAGACACTCTGACAGGACATCCCTAGAACCTAGAAACAAGAGTCCAAGGTGGCATCCTTTGTATCAAGTGCAGTAAAAGTCCGTGCATTTCTGAGTTTGGGATTCACAAACCAACCAACCCCCCATGCATTCGACAGCAATTATTTATTTATTTATTTCATTTTTATACCACCCAATAGCCAAAGCTCTCTGGGCAATTCACAAAAATTAAAACAATTAAATACAATTCACACTATAAAACAAACCACACAATAAAAAGCACAATATAAAAGCCCAAACAGGATAAAACCGAGCAGTCATGCAGAGATTTATACAGATTTAAAATACAGATTAAAACAGCAAAGTTAAAAGGCTAAGTTGATAAACTGCTAAAATACTGGGGAAATGAAAAGGTCTTCACCTGGCATCGAAAGGAATATAACATAGGTGCCAGGCGATCCTCCTTAGGGATCTCATTCCATAGCCGGGGTGCCACAGCAGAGAAGGCCCTCCTCCTGGTAGCCACCTGCCTCACTTCCTGGCGTAATGTGGTCTCGCTGGACAGTCCTTGTTAACAATCATGCTTCCCTGCATACATTTCAAAAACACACACATTTCAAGAATGTGTAAAATTGAATCAGAATGAGCTTTGAATTGGAATTTGGACAATTTCACTGAGCTTTGCTGATTCTCACATGCCTATGGATCGTGGCTTACATTGTTCCCATTACGACTATGGGAGAGAAATCTTTGTGAGCTCATGAAACTCTTGTTCTTACCATCATGAAGGATTAAAGTGCTGGTTCATGTGCTTGTAGCTATGTATTTGCTGTTCTATAGCTGCGGTTATGAAATGTGATACACTGAACTTGTCGAGTGGAGCTTGACAAATATTAAAAACAAAGACAGCCCACAAATAATGAACACACAGAACCAGTTCAGACCAATTCAAAACACTGATAAAATCTGAAAATATCTGCAGGGCCTTTTGATCTCGTTTCATTCCCCCATGCCCCCAAACACATGAATTATCCTTGAAGTTCCATAGCCCTTTACAAGCAGGCAAAATATCCATGGGATTTAGATATTGCTGCCTCAATATTCTGGCTGCATTTCATCAAGAGGACTAAGTAGATAAGGATTTAGAGAAAGAAAAGGCAACTTCTAAGAGTGGGGAAAACAGTATCCAAGCTTGAGGCAATCCATACATTGACTTAAAAAAATGTTAAGGTAGATATTACATTTGTCTTATTTTGGTACACATTTTCCCTTGGAATCAGTGAACTCTAATAATGCAGGAAGGGGGGAGAGAGAATCACTCATTATATTAAGGGAGAGGGAGGGATACCCAGCTATCTTCTTCATTTCAATCAGGGGTTCATATTCTTTTTGGTTCTGAGGACCACATTGGTTGTCTTCTGGGGTTGCAGAGATAACACCTGTCCATTCACACACAACACTCACTAACTTATACACCAGTTACACTCATGCACCAATCACATATATCCCTCCTCCCTCTCTCCCCCCCTCTCTCTCTTACACACACACACACATACACACACACACACACACACACACACGGAACAACAGCATATGTTCTATTTTACAGCTTCAAGGTATTAAAACCACTGTCCTACTTCAAGGCTAGCAAGTGCCCCAGACAAGGCTCAGATAGTCCCAAGCGTCACAAAGAGAGATACCAGGCCAGTCACGGGCCATACACAAGATTCCAAGTAGAGTTAGCAGGAGAAGGCAGAGGTGACATCAAAGCAATCCAGAGTTTGGTCCACAGGAGTCAGTCATACAAAGAGTCAAGACCACTCAGGGGTGTCCAGATGGGTAGCTGAGGGTATAGGAATTTGCAAAGGTCCAGAAGAATAAGAGAGTTGAAGTGCTGTTGTTTGCAACAATGACTTCCTTTCGGCTGAGTTGAAATATAGCCAGTCATTAATCAGCACAACTGGCTAACTGGGTCAGTGTGTTGTTTTTAAGGGAGGCCCCATACTATAGCTTTCTTTTGTTCTTTTGCATTTCACGGCTGAGCCTACACCGTTCAGCAGAGTGAATGATCTCAGGCTCTGATTTCTTCATTTGGGGGAGTTCAGGAATGGCACTGGAGAGGCCAGTTTGCTCTTCAAGTAGTTCCAGGGGAGGGCTGTCAGCAGAAGCCTCAAGTTTCTTGTCTGGCTCTGGCTGGGGACCATTATGCTGGCTCTCCCCTCCTCTTCTTCATTAGAGGAATCCTCCTCCAGATAGGGCATGACAGCCACACAATCTAATACCCCTCCCCAAAAGAGGGTGAAATCTTTAGAAATGGAGAGTATTGTTCTTCCACAGAAGCTTCATTCCTAGAGCATCTATAGAGTGTACCCAGAAAGCAGGCAGGAACCATTTAGCACTGATTCCTAAGATGCTCCAGAGACATTCTAGGAATGAGACTTCTATGGATGGAACCATAGAGCCTGCTCCTAGAGTATCCTGCCCCCCTTGCACCATTTTTGGTGGAGGTAGATGGTACAGGGAGCTTGGGAGCCACCAGACAGAGCTTGGGGGGTTGCACTTCTTGCACTTCTGATTTAGATGTACACCAAGCTTCTCATCCTCAGCAAATGTTGATTAATTCATTATATGTTTATTACAATGATATTAAATGAAGAATATAAAGGTGTAGTCTCCTGTAGGAAGCCCAAGATTAGGTAAGTGGAAGCAAGGCATTCCTGGGAAGCAGTGGAATGCTTAGTGTATTGGAAGGTGATGCCCTGAAAAGCAAAAAAACAAATCAACCAGAATTTGATATGTGGATGGTTTTCCTTGCGTGAGAGATGTGGGTAGAAATATGAAGTCCTGAAAGCTAGGGTGACCATATGGAAAGGAGGACAGGGCTCCTGTATCTTTAACAGTTGTATTGAAAAGGAAATTTCAGCAGGTGTCATTTGTATATATGGGGAACCTGGTGAAATTTCCTCTTCATCTCAACAGTTAAAGCTTCAGGTGCCCTGCCCTCTTTTAAATCTGGTCACTCTAGGATAGCTCCTGCAGCTTTAACTGTTGTGATGAAGAGGGAATTTCACCAGGTTCTCCATATGTACAAATGACACCTGCTGAAATACCCTTTTCAATACAACTGTTAAAGATACAGGAGACCCTGTCCTCCTTTTCATATGGTCACCCTATGAAAGCCCCACCCTCCCCATAAGATTTCTCTAACCAATGCCTACATAGGAAGTTCTCACATTGGGCCTGTTCAGACCACACACTAAGCCATGGTTAGGCCACTAACCCATTTGCAGCAAATGGTGAGTGTGCTTAAACTGTGGTTATGTAGTCACCATGGTTAGGAATAGTTTACACGACACATTAAGTCATGGTTCACATTATCATCATCATAAATTTATTTGTTACCCTTCTCTCCCTCTGGATCAAGGCGGGGTTCAACACAAATGCAAACACCATAAAATACATATAATTGGATAAAACACATGACACACTAAGCCATAATGTTTAGCTCAAAATGCTTTGCCACCACGGCTTAGAGCATCATGAAAATGGGGAGGGGGGATCACGGTTCCCTACTGTCACTTCTCCTCCCCTGCGCCTATCTCACATTACTTCCTCTTTCTTCCTGGAGAAGAAAGAAGAAGTAAACAAAGGCCATGTGGCCCATTCAGGGGGCATTTTTATTGCACTGCTTTTCCAGCACACAGCAGGAAATGGTGGCACATTTCACTCCCCACCACCACCAAAAAAAAAAAAAAAGAGAGAAGAGAAAAGGATGAAGTCGGATTCAAAGGGGTTCATTTTGTGATGGAAAAAAAGCAAGAAAGACTGGAAGGTGTGCAGGAGGTGGATGGTGTCTTCTAAAAGATTCACAAAAACCATGAGTGGGCACTAGTGAGTGTGCGATAAAATACTCATCTGACGAAGCCTTTAGTGTGTCTTCTGAACAGGGTCTTTGTGTGGCCTCCCTTCTGCTGGTTAAGAAGTTCCACTGGTGGTCTGTTGCCCAGAAGCCCCCAAAGCCAGCCCCAGACCAGGCATTTCACTCCAGAAATTTTATTTATTTATTTATTTATTTATTTATTTATTTATTTATTTTATTACATTTTTATACCGCCCAATAGCCGAAGCTCTCTGGGCGGTTCACAAAAATTAAAACCAGAATAAAACCACCAACAAGTTAAAAAACACAAATACAAAATAAAAAGCACAACCAGGATAAAACCACGCAGCAAAATTGATATAAGGTTAAAATACAGAGTTAAAACAGTATAATTTAAGTTAAAATTAAGTGTTAAAATACTGAGTGAATAAAAAGGTCTTCAGCTGGTGATGAAAGGAGTACAGTGTAGGCGCCAGGCAGACCTCTCTGGGGAGCTCATTCCACAACCGGGGTGCCACAGCGGAGAAAGCCCTCCTCCTAGTAGCCACCTGCCTCACTTCCTTTGGCAGGGGCTCACGGAGAAGGGCCCCTGTGGATGATCTTAAGGTCCGGGTAGGTACATATGGGAGGAGGCGTTCCTTCAAATAACCTGGCCCCAAACCGTTTAGGGCTTTAAATGTCAATACCAGCACTTTGAATCGGGCCCGGACCTGGACTGGCAGCCAATGAAGTTGTAAAAGGACTGGCGTAATGTGATCTCGCCAGCCAGTCCCTGTTAGTAAACGGGCTGCCCTGTTTTGTACCAGCTGAAGCTTCCGGACCGTTTTCAAAGGCAGCCCCACATATAACGCATTGCAGTAATCCAAACGAGAGGTTATCAGAGCATGGATAACTGTAGCTAGGCTATCACTGTCCAGATAAGGGCGCAGCTGGTATATCAGCCTAAGCTGATAAAAGGTGCTCTTTGCCACTGAGTTCACCTGTGCCTCAAGTGACAGTTCTGGATCGAAGAGCACCCCCAAACTACAGACCCGATCCTTTAGGGAGAGTGCAACCCCGTCCAGGACAGGGCAAACATCACCTCGCCGGACAAATGAACCACCTGCTAACAGTACCTCTGTCTTGTCTGGATTGAGTCTCAGTTTGTTAGCCCTCATCCAGTCCATTACCGTGCCCAGGCACTGGTTCAGAACAGTCACTGCCTCACCTGGGTTTGATGAAAAGGAAATGTAGAGCTGGGTATCATCCGCATATTGATGACACCTCAGTCCACATCTCTGGATAACCTCCCCCAGCGGCTTCATGTATATGTTAAACAGCATAGGGGATAAAATAGAGCCCTGCGGAACCCCATGGCTTAGGAGCCACGGCACAGAGCAATAATCCCCCAGCACCACCTTCTGGAATCGGCCATCCAAGTAGGAGCGGAACCACTGCAACGCAGCACCTCCAACTCCCAGCTCAGACAACCTATCCAGAAGGATACCATGGTCGATGGTATCGAAGGCCGCTGAGAGGTCTAGGAGAACCAACAGGGTCGCACTCCCCCTGTCTCTCTCCCGACAGAGGTCATCCCACAGGGCGACCAAGGCAGTTTCCGTTCCAAAACCAGGCCTGAAACCCGATTGAAATGGATCTAGATAATCCGTTTCATTCAAGAGTGCCTGGAGTTGTCCTGCAACCACCCGCTCAAGCACCTTGCCCAGGAAAGGGATATTAGCCACTGGCCTGTAGTTGTTAATGTCCTCCGGGTCCAGATTAGGCTTCTTCAGGAGTGGTCTAATTAATTACCGCTTCTTTTAAAGAGGCCGGCACCACTCCCTCTCTCAAGGAGGCATTTACAACCTCCTGGACCCAGCCGGCGATCCCCTCCTTATTTGATGTAATGAGCCACGAGGGGCAAGGGGCAAGCACACAGGTGGTCAAATTTCAAAGATGCAAATGAGATTGGGCTTTAAATAGAGGGGGGTGGGAAACATCTTGCAGTTCACCAGCATACTAACTAGGGAATAGGACAGAGTACAAATATGCTTTGATTATTTCTGCCATCCTCATTTAGGATCAGGTCAAGTCCATTCATGTTTGCATCATTGGCAAATCAATGCAAATGTTTTAATCTTAATCCTGGGAGAGTCATGTGCTTTAAATGGAAAGAGATTTTTAGCTGATGCAGGGATAATTTTATGTTTGAAAGCAAACCTTCAGTTTAAAATTTATTGTCTTGTCTCAGTTTATAATTGATCAATTGAAGTGTAGGGGGCAAGGGAGAAAGCATTGGATATTGCTTGAACAAGACCTCTTTGAATCATTTAACCCAAGCTTTTTGAAATTCTGCCAGCGAATATTGAAGATCAGTCCGCCATCAAACAATCCTCTTGAACTTGGTTGATAATTGCAATCCATGGCAGCTTTGTTTCCTCTGTAGTGAGAGTATTGAGCTATTATCCTTCACTTCTCAATCCTGTAGGAAGCATGAAATTGCTTGCTTATAAAACTAGGGGGGAAAACCACTACAGTTTGCAAATTGTGTCTAGACTTCTTCATTAGTGTGCCAGGCAGAACTTATTTTAATGTACTTACCATAGTTTCCGCTGCTGTGCTCATTGTGTGGCATGTTTGACTGAAAGACACTGGCTGTTGCACAGAACACATCTCATTTTAATCACTGTGGATCAAGTTTTCCAATCATAAATATTGTCTCTGTATCATATCGGTGTGCAACATTTAGGGATATATGAGAAATTAATTTCAGTTCATTTTTTTTCATCAGGATTTATCCAGTTTGCACTTTCTGTACTGAACACAGACTTGGACACAACCTGTGACTGAAATCTATACATTTCCCAGCTTACATTGTGATTTGCAGACCAAAGAGAACAGGTTCGACAGCATGCGTGCATATGAAGAATGCATATAAAAAGTAGGGATGTGCTCCGCTTCTAATCAGACCAGCGAATTAGAAGCGGAGCGGGGTGCTTCGCCTCCCCTTAAGTTGGAGGCAAAGAGGATTGGGGGGCCGGTGGAGCGTGGCGAAGAGGATTGAAGTGAAGGTGGATCCTTCGCCTCGATCCAGAGCTCCGCCGGAAAGGTAAGAGGGGTTTACCGGGCCCTGCTGCTGTCACTGTCGCCCATGCGGTGACAGCGGCAGGGCCTGGTAAACCCCCCCTCCTCTCCCTTACCTGCCTCCATCCGTGGTCCTGGCTGAAGTGCGGGCTCAATTGAAGAAGCCGACGGACCGTGGACGGAGGCAGGTAAGGCCCCCCTCCCCCTTGGTCCCTTACCGGGCTATGCCACCGTCGCTGCACGGGCGGCGACAGCGGCAGGGCCTGGTAACACCCCCCCGCCCTCCTCTCCCGGCCTTACCTGGCACCACTCCCCTCCACTGCGGAGCTCCGATTCAGAGCCGGAGCTCCATGGCGAAGAGGAGCGGAGTATGGGCGGAGCGGCACGGAGCGGAGCGGGCCGATCCGAAATTTTCAGATCGGCCCGCGGGGCAGAGCGGGGGGGGGGGGTCCGTGCACACCCCTAATAAAAAGGTGTACTTTTGGAAAATTTATTTATTTACACTATCTGTTTACCACTCCCTATCTCAGGATTTCAGTGCAGTGAACAAATAAGGTAAAAGAATAAGAATAAAATGAAACAAAGTACAAATAAAACCATGGCAACCACACTGAAGACTTTTATCCTGGTGGACTCCAACCAGACCATCAGGATAATCCACACAAATATTAACACAAATGTTAATAGGGAAAGTAAGAAATGATTTATCCAAAGTTGGGGAAAATGTGTATTTTCCCCCTCCACTCGAATGGTGACTGCTGCCATTGGAATGGAGGGGGAAATACACGATTTCCCCACCCTTGAGGAAATTGCTTGTTTGTCCTTTCACCCTGCACCAATCAGGGCCTTAAGGGCCATCTTAACTTTAAGCTCATGGTGTGGCTGGGGGAATTGCATACTTTCTGGAGGCCCCAGAAAGTGTGCATTGCTTGGGAAGCTCAGACAGCCTCCCAAATGCTTGGCAAAGGCTTGCACAGCCTGCTTCCTTGAAGCAGGGCCAAGGGGAAGGCCTCCTGCGAGTTCTCCAAAACCTATGTAGATCTTAGAGACGCACCCAATGGATTCAGAGAGGTGACTGTACAATGAAAGACAGGACACTTGAACACACTCCCCAGTCATCTCATAAGTAAGGTAAGCACAAGAACCATAGACCAAACCCATGAGAATAGCTCTGAAGTTTCTTCTCCTTTGAATTTCTTTTCGGAAGCAATTTTTTTTCTATCAAATTGAATGAGAATGGTCAAAATTCTCATGGGAGAAATTTTTGGCACAGCACTATTATTGACAGAGTTTAGCACTCTTCAGTTCTATTCATATTTTTACACAATTACTTTATAATCAAAAACATACATGGAATTCAGCCTTAACCAATCTGATGTCCTCCAGATGTTTTGGACTGCAACTCCCAGCTCTCAGCATTCCTGATCTTTGGTCATGTTGGCTGGGGCTGACGGAAGCTGAATTCAGAATAATCTGGAGGACATCAGGTTGGGGAAGTCTAACCTAGACCAACTGAGAAGGAAGAAAGGGGGAAGAAGAAACCATATGTACACTCTGCTGCTATACGGGGCCACTGAGGGAGGAAAGGGAGCCGTGATGAATACTTTCTGTTCCTCCACGAACGTCCCTTGCCTGGCACAGCTCCTGCAGTAAAGCATAAAAACTCACTTCCCAGCACAGTTTCAAACTTACACTCTTGCTTGAGACCTGCCGGCCACATGAGAAACCATGTTCCATCAGATGTTAGTGCTGCCCTAGATTCTCAAAGCTCCTCCCTACTTGTGTCCATATCAGATGACAGGCTTTGTTTATTTCTTCAATCCTGAAAATATGTGTGTAATTTTATGCCCACTCTTCCAGTTGTAACCCATCAGCCGTGCACTTTTTTGAAATGAATGCATTTTCTCCCACTGATTAAAGCATGTTCATGCACATTTTTCAAATGTATGCATTTTTTGATGTTGTTGTTGTTGTTGTTGTTCTGCCAATCTCATCAAAAGTTCAGAAATGGATAGACTGTGGCCTTAGCTAGACCAGACTATATCTCGGGGTGAACCCCGGGATCATCCCTGTGCGTCCACATGACACACAGGGGATCCCAGGATCCGGGAGGGATGATCCTTCCCTTGCCCCAGGATCTCGGCCTCCCCTTTGGGCCTGCTTTTTCCACGATCCCAGGCTGATCCCGAGACTGAGGAACATGTGGCCTGTTTCCGCAGTTTGACCCGGCTCCACGTGATAATTCGTGCGGAGCTGGGAGTGCTGTGCCCTTTGGGGTTAAGGTGTGGGGAACGGGGAAACCAAATTAAATGTTTTTTTAAAAAAACACTAACCTGCAGCGCATGAGCTCTAATTTAAAATGGCGGTTGCGACGCCTCTCTTCCTGAGGTTGCCTCACCTTACTTCTAAATAGGGGAGAGATCTTGCATTAATCCCAATGCGAGATCTCCCCTCCTCTGTCCTGGAACAAACGGTAGGTCTAGCTAAGGCCTTTGATTGCCAGAACATGTCTGCGTTCAGGTCCAGGAGATGCAAACTGGGCAAATTTTAGTAAAAAATGAACTGAAAGAATTTTCTCATACATCCAAACTTGTACATGTCCGACGCAAAGATTCAAAAGCCATTTGCCACATATTAAAGGACACTGCTGTGCATAGTTCGGGGGTGGGAACATCAATTACTGAACTAGATTTTCTAGATTTCCACCCAAATTGCCATGTGTTGGTCATGGTTATCTGAGGAACTTTGAGAATGATTGTGGCTCATGTTAATAAAAGCAATAATATCTCATATTTGTCTTTTAAGTAAATAGAGTGAAAATGGCACCAGTTAATCAACCATACCTATTGTTACAGGTCTAATTACAATTTTTTGCTCTATGAAGCTCACACAATGTTATTTCTAGTTTTTTTATCCTGGATTGTTTTCAACTATCTGTTAAGAATGACAATTAGATGACAGTTTTCTAGTCTAAACTATCTGATGCTTTTTTCTTTTTCTGCTTTACACTTGAAGGTTCAATAATGAACAATATGTGTTTCATTTTCTGTTGCATTAATATTTTACATTGAAAATTGCAGACATAGCAAGTTTGCCACAAATCCTTTCGAGCTAGAATTTAAATGAAAGAATGAAAAAAGGTATTTGGTTGCTGTTTGAATCCTTAAAAAAGCTCAAGGAGGATAATATATTTAGGATTAGTAAAGAAAGTTGGATGAAATAAAATAAAGTAAAAACCGAAATGGGACTCCATTCATTTGCTACACTTTTTAAGAAAAGATGCATTTATAGTGCAACCAACTGAAAAGACAGGTGGACAAACTTTCATTTGTGAGACATTTGTGAGGTGAATGTAGGCATGGTATTTTTACAGAATACCAGTCTATTTCAGAACTAGGAATGTGGGAGGAATCTGATTTGAGGTAGAGCTTGGTGAACTAATGGCCATTTCTACACCAGCACAAAAATCCGGGCTGGTCATGGCCGAGTCCCTGTGCGTCCAAATGACTCACAGGGACAGGGGAGATGAGCACGCATTTTCCCATGGAAAAATATTATTCATCCCATGGATAAATAATCCATGGGAAAACCTGATTCCTTCCACGGTCTCGGGATCATCCTGAGACCATGGGAGGTGTGTGGCCACCTGTCCCAGCTTCTTCCCTCCTCCCTGTGAGAAGCGGGGATCAGCAGAGGGAAAGAGCGAAGCTGGGAGGAATCGGGGGAGCGGGAGCAGGTGTTGTTTTTTGCGCTTACCTTTTACTCCAGCTCCTGTAACATTAACAAAATGGCCACCTCGACTCGTGCGATGTCCCTCTTCCGGTTCGTGCATCCCTTGGCAAGACAGGCAAGATTATGGTTTTCTGTTGCCCACCAATCCCTCACACTCTCCTTACAAGGGTTAAATGCACAATGGGTTGACAGGAAATTGATCAAGGAGTCCCTATCGCTGCCCACCAACCCCTCGTGCTCTCCTTGAAGGAGAGAGTGAGGGGTGGTTGGTTGGCGCAGGACTCCTATGACTGCTGCCTGTCACCCCATCACAATCTCCTTGGAAAGAGGGTGTGAGGGGTTGATGAGTGGCGATTGTGATTCCTGTGAGCTGCCATTTTGCATAATTAGACCACGTATGTCTCTAATTTTGCATATATGGCTCTATTTACAGGGTCTCACATTCTAAGTAAAATTGCTAATTCCAACTTACTTTCATTTTGCCTGTGCCTAGTTTAGACTTGAGTCTTTGATCCTCAAAAGCTTAGTCAATATTCAAGTATTAGGTGTACTCTGATGACTAGTGGTCACTAGTGCTTGAGGAACTTATCAAGAATAGGAATGTACAAGACTTTCATTTTGATTCATTTTTTATCAGAATTTGCCCAAACATTTGGAAGTGGGGGAACTAAGTGCAAATATTCCTGAGCTTCCAATTCTGCTAGACAAATGTGTGCTTTAAAATGTGTATTTTGAGAAAATGTGCATTATCAGCCAATGATGGCGGTGGGAAAAGTAAGCATTTGGGTGCATACGTTGAAAAGGTGTACATCCTATTGCACACTTTTCCACTTTGAAGAAAACCAAAACGTGCTTACATTCAGGAACTAGAACGAGGTGAACCAAGTTTTGCAGTGAAGACTAGAGAACATTAATAAGCTGGTATCCCACTTCTTCTCCTATCCCTAACCAAGAATGCATAACAATTGTCTTTGGTGTGGGTGTGGGTGTGGGTGTGAGAATGAGAGAGAGAGGGAGAGAGAGAGACAGAGACAGACTCTGTATGCTATTGTCTTCTTCCAGTGCAATGCTTTTTATTGAGAACCTTTATTTAAACTTACCAATTGCTATAATATGCTTCACGTCTGAAGCTAAAACTTTATCTCTATCCTCCAGTCCTTATTTCTATATCCCCAACTCCTTCTTCTAAATAAGCATGGAGAAAGATTGGGAAAGGGAACAATTATTGATTTTAACGTATTCAGCTTAACCAAGAAATAGTTACAACAGGACCAATGTTAACATTTGCATATTTTTTCTCTAAATTCTGTCATCTCCTTTTTCAAATGAACACCCTAGTGCTTAAATTGCCAGAGTTGGCAATCATTTAATTAAAATATCCATGGGAAACATTCTCACATTCAATCTGTCAACAAGTTGGTTCAATTTTCAGTCCAAGGTGTTATCCAAATCAATTTAGAAGTCCCTGTACAAAACACAGGGGCGTATGTGAACTGAGAAAAAGCTGCTCGACCAACCCAACAAGAAAACCAAACCAAACAAAAACAAAAAAGCCCTCCAGGCAGGAACATTGTAGAAGCATAGAAATTGCTCATAACCACCTAATTTTTAGCTAAGCCATGCTCTTAAGGAGCTAGAGCTGTCAGAGATGGATGATGCCATTGAACCATCTATAGCAGGAGACGTGGGGGAGCCTGGCTCCTGAGGGGAGAGCCTTGGGTCCATCCCCACAGGAAGCAAAGAGCTCTGTTTCAGTAATAGAGGCTGAATCACACACACCCCAGTCCAAAAGTACACAGTCACCTTAAGAGTCTAATCAATATAGCCCCTGTAAGTAGAAGTGCCCAACTGCAAGGAAGGGCTTCTCAGGAGAAAATAACTCCTCATGAGTAGGGCTCTGACCAGAGTAATCTAACGTAGTGCAGCTGAGCTTTGGGTGGGGCTTAGCAGTCTCTGGTGTAAAATGAAGCTTGTGGTTTTATTTGTCAAATATTTTTTTGTTTCAGAACAGTTCCATGCGTAACCCTGCCTACACTACCCACTGATCTACACTGTCTCCTCCCATTCACTCCCCCTCCCCAAATAATAAAACACATTGATCTTACACTGTACTAACCCTTATGCAGGCAACCCCAGACTCTACTTTTTCTGTCTCCCCACACACACTCTACTCTTTTCTATCTCCTACTGCCAATCTAAACTTTTGAACCACCAGCCAAACAACGTTCACTTCACATTCATTTCACTCACTCCCCCTCTCAACAGCATTTCCCACTTACCAACTCATGTCCACACAGCACTTACACCCTAAATAGCAACACACATTGAACATTACAAATATACTTACATTATGTATTATTAGCAATAAACAGTAAAACATCACAGTCTGCCCAGTCAGTTTTAGAAGCATCACCATTCTTCCAGCTCCTGTGTCTTCTGATTTTGACTGATTCTCAGTGCTGCTGATCCTTGGAGTGCTTCTTGACCCTGCTTCCAGACTGTAATGTATCTGCCTGCCTAACCGTGGGTTGACTTCTGCCTGCTATCTCAACTATGCCTGCCTTAGCTTGACCCCATTTATCTGACTGCTTGCCTGTGCATTGACCTTTGCATGTTTCATTTAGTGCTGTGATGAAAATTTCGATTATTCCATTTTTGGTATTTTGTGTGTGTGTGTGAACACTCTTGTGAAAGAGGCTCGGAAAGGTGAGCATTCCAGAGAATGTTCTCCTTTGGGAGGGGGGACAGGCTTTCCACATACCTTTTTAAGTGTAGGCAGTTGTTGAGTCTTCTTCTCCTTCTCCTCATTTTAAAAAGAACCCCAACACTTGCAGGAGACCAGAAGTACTTCCTATTGGAGAGGGCTGTCCCCTTGCCCAAGAAGAAAATTCTCTGAAATTCCCCCCTCCCTGTGAAAGAGGCAGAAAAGCAACGCCTTTTTTTTTTTTTTTTGCAGGGACAGAAAAAGTTCCTGAGAGTAGGGGGCAGCATTTGGCCCAGCACTAGTTTGATTACCTTGTTTCCTGGTTAGACATTTCACTCAGAATCTGTTGCTGCCAATGCAGGATGATGACCAATGGTCAGGAATCCTGGGAGGTGTAGTCCAAAATTGCTAAAACATAGCAAATGTTTTTGATTGCATACACTGACAGTGAGCTCAATTCTTCAAGGTCTGGCCTTTACGTAGCTAAAATGGGCACCATCTATCCATGTATTCTTAGGCTCAGAGACATCCAAGGTGTACAGAAGGTTTTTGTTTGTTTGTTTGTTTTTGTTTTTAGCAAAGAAACACCACCACCCCATGCACACCTTCCCTTAAACTGTTCATGCTCTGTGGGCACAGAATGGTGACTGATTGTTGTGGGGAAAGGACACAAAACCAAGAAGGAGAGAAAATGGAATGGAGCATCCTGAATTGTAGCACTCTACACTGCAATATTTTATAACAGATACTTCTATGGCTAATATTTGATAGCTGGTTAAGAGATTTCCCTCCTAAGAAACACTGTTCTTTTCAAAACTCATATTTATCCCTCATTTCCTTAGAACTTTCACCCATGCATGGACTTCTGAGTTCACCTTGACATTCTACTTTACCTAGGGTGACCATATGAAAAGGAGGACAGGGCTCCTGTATCTTTAACAGTTGTAGAGAAATGGGATTTTCAGCAGGTGTCATTTGTATGCATGCAGCACCTGGTGAAATTCCCTCTTCATTGCAGTAGTTAAAGCTGCAGGTGCCCTCCTCTCTTTTGTATCTGGTCAAGAGGGCAGGACTTCTGCAGCTTTAACTGTTATGAAGAAGACAAAATTTCACCAGGTGGTACATGCATTCAAATGACACTTGCTGAAATTCCCTTTTCTATACAACTTTAAAGATACAGGAGCCCTGTCCTCCTTTTCATATGGTCACCCTACTTTACCAGTGGTGTCATGGTCAGTTTTGAAGTGCAGGCCCACACTGTCACAATCTTCATAGCCACACAGCGACAAGGAGAGACCAAACTTGCAGGCAGACATGTTTTCCATACTAACAAACCAGTTTTTATCTCTAGAAGGAGAAGGTATTTTACAAAGCTGATGGGCCTTAGTTGCTTATTCATGACCAGACCACTCTGAAATAATTTGCATTACAACAGGGATTGCTCACAACTATATATTGATGCTTGGAAAATTCTCACCCACACCAGCTATTGCAAATTTTGCAGCTAAGCTCATATGGAACAGGGGTACCTGAAGAGGATGACAGATAACATCAGCATCCCTACTAATCAAAAAGTGCTGTTGATGCATCCCTGTGAGCCAAGAACCAGATCTACACTAAGCGTGACATGACGCTTCAAAAATGGTTTGAAAACTGTATATGGAGTGTGTCCTGGCTCCCAACGGTTGTCACTGCTGTTATAAACTGTTTTAAAGCAGTAGTGTGGATCCTGCCCGGGTCCAATGCAACACTGCACTTAAAATAAAGTTTGGTAGAATCTCTAATCAAAAGCATTTAACTTTGGCTGAAACAATATGTATCTCCTTTTTGAATTTAGACTGGAGTTCTTTGGGGGCAAATAAAAAGCCATATATATATAGTGATTCCACCCCCCTCCCCACTCACTGACCAGTTCACAGACTAAGAGCTCTATCCGATGAGTGTTTTACTGCATGCTCACTACTGGGCACTCATGGATTTTTCGCAGGTCCCTCACATGATGTCACCTGCCTCTTGCACCCCTTCCACCCCTTCTGGTCTTCTTTGCACTGCAAGAAAAAACAGAAGAAGTCTGTTTGCTGCTCTCTCCTGCTGTGTGCGGAAGAAGCAGCATGATTACAATGCCCAACTGAATGGGCCTCGTGCTCATTGTTTACTTCCTGTTTTCAAACAGGAAGTAACTGAGCAACGAAACCAGAAGCGGAGAAGCCATGGTAGCCAACGTTTTCCCCCCAGGTGTGATGGAACTTTAAGGATGCAGCCCTATCTGGTTGCCCAATAGCCATTGTCGCTTTGTGACAGGGGGAAGCGGGAGGCTGGGGCTGGCTGGGGATAGCTGCCCATGGACACCCGCCTTTCCTTTCCCTCCAAGGTTGGAGCAATGTCACCAACCCCAGACCCAAGAATCAGGAAAAATCCCCCCACCCCACCTGAAACATTGTCTATGGGTGATAGGATTGAGAGAGTGTGGTGTAGTGGCTAAGGTATTGGACTGGGAGTCGGGAGATCCGGGTTCCAGTTCCCACTCAGCCATGGAAACCCACTGGTGACTTTGGGCCAGTCACACACTCTCAGCCAAACCTGAGAGTTGTTGTGAGGATTGTTGTTGTGATGATAACATGGAGGGTAGGAGGATTATGTATGCTGCCTTGGGTTCCTTGGAGGAAAAAAGGCAGGGTATAATGATGATGATGATGATGATAATAATATTTTTTTACAAAGTTTACAACAAGAAGCACTGTTATTTCAGAATGGGAAGTGTAGATACAATTGCAACTTTCTGCTGCGGGACAGACCCCCTACAGGTTGCAACATCAAGCTCAGCATGAAGATCACATGAAATATCAACAAAACTGAACTCAGTTATCAGAGGAAGGGGCTTGTCTGAGTTTCAAGCACAGCTTTGCTGCACTGTGGTTGGTGGCTGCTCTTTCGGAAGCATAAATTGAAAGTCTCATTGGATGAATGCAATAATCACATCATGGGGTATCCTGGTTTGTGACTATTATCAGAGTGCTTATGGATGTGGGAAATATCAACACAACCATTTTTTCAAGATCATTTTGGTTGCAGAAAAGGGGAACTAAAATAATTAAGGGGCTGGGGCATCTCCCATATGAGGGAAAGTAAGAACAGCTGGGATTGTTTAGCTTGGAAAAAAGGGGCTAAGGGGAGACATGATAGAGGTGAACAACATTAATGTGGGTAGAGAGACATTTTCTTCCTCTTCCAAAATACAAGAATCTCAGTTGTCCCATGAAGCTGATAGTTGGGAGATTCAGGACAGATAAAAGGAAGTACTTCTTCACACAATGCATAGTTAATCTATGGAATTTGCTACTACAAGATGTAGTGATGGCAGCCAATTTGGATGGCTTTAAAAGGAGGTTGGACAATTCCTGGAGATGAAGGGTATCAATGGCTACTAGTCCTGATGGCTCTGGGCTACCTGCAGTATCAGAGGCAATATACCAAGGTACACCAGTTGCTGAAGAACAAGGGCAGTAGGGCTGATGCTGCACTCAGGTCTTGCTTGTGAGTTTCCCATGGCTGGTTGGTTTGCCACTGTGTGAAGGGAATGCTGGAGTAGATGACCCTTGGTCTGATCTCGCACGGCTCTTCCTTATGTTCTTCACAGTGTCGAAGTATATCTTTGATTTTGCTGATTAGTGCACCAGTTGGTAAAACCACATTCCAATCATGCAATCACAATCCATGGAAGCCAGGGCTGCTTTGGGATAGATTTTAAGGCCAGCTTATGGTTTTGCCTCCAACGTATGGATTTTAAAGGGATTATAAAGAGCTCCATTTCAAACTCAGGCTTGTAAATGAGTATAACACAGTGGGCATGATTCAGCCAAAAATTAAGCATTTTTCAGCCTCACTGGAAGAGCCAAACACAGCCCTTCTTCTTTCTTCCTGAGATAAATGGAATGGAGGTACTTACTTTGGATCTATTTTGGGTTGTTAGCTGTTGAACTGATGGCTGGATGCATGTTAGCTTCCACACCCCATGGTGGAAGCTGACTAAACAAACTACTTTGCTGTGGAAGAAAAGTAGCTGTGTAGCAGAATTTGTCCAAGTTATATTTTGAGCAGTTGTGTGAGTCGGCTATATTCCCTAAGCAGTGCTCTTAGATTTGCTTTAATTCCAGTTTGAAAGCTGAACCATTTTCAAGTAAATAAATTCATTTTGTAAAAGATGGTACAGAAATGACCTGATTATGTCAAGGAGGAAAAATACACATTAGCTAACTATTCCATATGTTTTTGCCTGTTATTTTACATCAGTATCCTGGGTGTACCAAAACAACTGTCTTGTGGTGAAGGCATTATTAGTTCCACACAGATGAAGAGATGTCACATTAGCTTTTTAAATGTTTCTATTTTAAAAAATAGATGTGAGCGGGAGGCGAGAACTGAACCAACTTGTTTTCCAAAAGTGTGTGCTAAGTGAGGCCTCTGCTTCTCACTTCTGCTGGTGAGTGATGATAAAGTATCTATTTTTGCTCATTAAAAAGGAATTGCATTGTAGAAAATTGTTTTTTTTATAATATTTCACTGGCAAAACTGTCAGTTTTAGAAGATTATTAATCCACTGCATACTACTTTATTGTTAATAGTCTTCTCTATATCCCTCCTTAAGCAAAACAAGTACACGTCTAGGTGTATCTTGTGTACTCGTTCATCTGGAGAGATGGGTATATCCAAGCTCTTATTCCTGCAGGGCTGTTGCTGCAGAGTGAGGCAGTCAGAGCAGGCAGTAGTTTTGGGGTGTCATAAAAGGGCAGCAAATTGTTAGTTGTTTACTTTGTTGTTTTTGTATTTCTAGGGATGGGGGAGAGGTGCTCACAGGATGTTCTGCTTCACATACCAAAGTATCTTGGGGCTCATCTACACCAAACAGGATATTGCACTATGAAAGTGGTATGAAAGCAGTATATAAAAGGCAGGAGCCACACTACTGCTTTATAGTGATATTGAAGTGCCCTAACAACTGTTGGGGCCCATTGACGCAGACTATATACTGCTTTCATACCACTTTCAGTGTATTATATCCTGCTTGGTGTAGTTGTGTCAATGGGCCCCAACAGTTGTCAGTGCACTTCAATACTACTACAAAGCAGTAGTGTGGTTCCTGCCTTTTATATACCACTTTCATAGTGGACTATCCTGCCTGGTGTAGATGAGCCCTTTGTTTGCTTTAGATACCATGAACCTTGGGTGCAACAAAATGTCTTGGGCTGGCCCTGTATCCCTATCTGTTTGTTTTATAGCTGAACTTTCCTCACAAAGTACCCAGGGTAGCTAACAATATTTGAGACACTGGGCTCATCTACACCAAGCAGGATATTGCACTATGAAAGTGGTATATACAAGGCAGGAGCAACACCAAGCAGGATATAGTGGTATGAAAGCAATATATGGTATGTGTCAATGGGCCCCAACAGTTGTCAGTGCACTTCAATACCACTATACAGCAGTAGTGTAGCTCCTGCCTTTTATATACCGCTTTCATAGTGGAATATCCTGCTTGGTTTAGATGTGCCCTTATTCTTTGCCTGAGTACAATTTTTTTTAATGCATTGCTTGAACATATAAAATTCCTTGAAACACAGGCTGCTTCACCCTATCCATGCCCATCATTTAATGGCTGCAACATTGAAAAATACCTAGTGCATGTGAATGGGATGCTGCAGAACTAAAAACCAAGACAGACCTTACATATCATCTCTAGTGCTTTGTTTTATTTATTTATTTATTTCATGTTTATACCGCCCAATAGCCGAAGCTCCCTGGCAGTTCACAAAAATTGAAACTATTCAAAGTATAAAACAAACAGTATAAAAACATGATATGATATACAATGTAAAAGCACAACCAGGATAAAATCAGCCGCAGTACAGGAATACAAATTTAAAATACAAATTTAAACAGCAAAGTTAAACTTAAATTTATTGACTATTAAAATGCTGAGAGAATAAAAAGGAGTCTGTGCCTGGAGTCTGAAAGAATATAGTGTAGGAGCCAGGCAAACCTCCTTAGAGAGCTCATTCCACAGCCGGGGTGCCACAGCAGAGAAGGCCCTCCTCCTGGTAGCCACCTGCCTCACTTCCTTTGGCAGGGGCTCATGGAGAAGGACCCCTGAGGATGACCTTAGGGTCTGGGCAGGTACATATGGAAGGAGTCATTCCTTCAGAAAGCCTGGCCCCAAGCCGTTTAGGGTTTTAAATGTTAATACCAGCACTTTGAATCGGGCCCTGACCTGGACTGGCAGCCAGTGAAGTTGGAAAGCACTGGAGTGATGTGGTCTCATTGGTCAGTCCCTGTTAATAAACGTGCTGCCCTGTTTTGTACCAGATGAAATTTCCAGACCATTTTCAAAGGTAGCCCTACATATAACAGATTGCAGTTATGAGAGGTTATGAGAGCATGGATAACTGTAGCTAGGCTATCTCCATCCAGATAAGGGCACAGTTGGTATATCAGACTAAGGCCACAGCTAGACCTAAGGTTTATCCTGGGATCATCCAGGGTTCGCCCCTACCTGAGCACTGGATCCCCTGTGTGTCACCTAGGTGAACAGGTTTGACCCCTGGACAATCCAGGGATAAACCTTAGGTCTAGCTATGGCCATAGCTGATAAAAGGTGCTCTGTGTAAATGGCGGGGGGGGGGGGGGAATGCTGAAATCTTTCAAAAAATTCCCCCAAAATCTGGGGATGATCCTCTTTTCCTTCAAAGTGGCCATGCCTAAGTTCCTATGTGGAAGATAGCATGGTGCCCATTTACATGTGTGTATCTTGAAAAATGACTGAGACAAATGCATTTCTGTAAATGGAGAAACTTTAAAAATTCCCCCCAAATCAGGGGATGATCCCATTTCCTTCAAAGTGGCCATGACTAAGGATATATTTAGATGCTATCATGGTGACCATTTTCATGTTTCTAGCTTGACAACTAAAAAAGTTATAGGCATTTTTCTTTTCCAATGTTAGTCTATGGGGGAAAATCCGGACCTCTGGATCTTGCTCCGGATTCAGATCCGGATTGTTTCAAAAGAGGTCCAGATCAATCTGGAGCCATTTGGACTGGATCCGGAAGGTCTGGATCAGGATCCGTAATGGATCGGGGGGTCCCTGCACAACCCTAATTTCCAAGGCCAAGACAGAATCAGAGTAGACACCAGTTGTAGGGTAAGAGTGTGTGTTTCTTTGTGCTAGGATGGAAGATGTACATAATCAACAACCATAATAATAATCTCACCACAAACTGAATAGGTGGCCTTGCACAAGTTATAATCTCTTAGGCCTTAGCTAGGTTTAAGGATTATCCCAGGCAAATGGAGGGGTCATCCCTGCCTGCTCCTGGTATCCCCTGTGTGTCATTTGGATATACAGGGATGATCCCGGGATACAGGCCTGGTCTAGCCATGGCCTTAGCCTCAGCCCTACATTAACAGTACAGGGATAATACTAATAACACTTAAAGGATTGCTGAATAAATGAATGCCATGTTCTTTGAACACTCTGAATCAGTGCCTGAGATCATGGATATTTGCTAGCATAGTAAAACCTAATCCAAACTGAATGGAAGTTCTGTCTGTGATAAAATTGATCCAAGCTTAGGTATGCAACATACGAAAGAGCAGGTTTGCAACTTTGGGTGCTCCTAGAACAGGCTCTGCTCTTGGAAGCCTGGGTGACAGAGGTGACCAGAAACGCACTCTCTATTTTCTTAAACCAGGCTAGTCCATCAGATGAGCTCTTTCCTGGTGAGATCTGATCTGGGTGGGGGTGGGGGGAAGAGAGCCAAGTTCTGGCACTATAAAATGATCTTTTTGTTTATTCTTTAATGAGTTCTTCAATCTACTCGTTCCATCTAGCCACCTGCTACATGGAAGGCTCAGATCTTGGAGGGTTCTGAGTATCCTAGGCCCTACCGGGCTTCTGGTGGTAGGACAGAAGGTATGGCGGAGGCAATTTTCATTTTTCCTGTCTCCTTTTTATATTTTTCCCATCCAGATGGGCTTCTGAGTCCATCTAGAGAGGTTGTGGTTCCAGGGCCAGGGCTGGAGAGACCAGAGGATACAAGGGATCCCAGCCTGTCCCCTCTCTTCCCCATCCACTGGAACAGCCCCATTTTGACCTCTACAGGGTCATGTGAGGTCAATTTTCCAGCCTCAGGAAACACCTGCCATAGTTCTTTTGATGATGGTTGTGATGGGGAGGAGGAGGAGGAGGAGGAGGAGATGATGATGCAGCAGGAGGAGGAGGAATCAGAGCACAGAGTCTCCTTCCCAAAGTGTTAGGAGTGATGCTCTCCCAGGGACCACGAGATTGCTGAGTAAAACATATATACAGCCATCAATCAAATTGTCCATCAGGATGTCTTCTTGGAGATCTCAATGATTATGACCAGTTAAAACCTTTTGTGACCATTCAGGAAGTTTTAACAGCATTACTGGCAAGGGCTGAAACCTATTTGTTGTTCTGCATCTCTTAGCAATTTCCTTTCACTAGGCAGTCTGTAAATCAAGGGTAGGGAACACGCAGGCCTCCAGATGTTGTTGGACTGCAACGTCCATCAGCCTAATCCAAATGAGCTAATGATGAGGGAAATTGTAGTCCAGCAATATCTGAGGGCCACTTCTTTCCCATCCCTGCTGGAAAATATGGACTAGAATCACAGAAGTATAAACAAGGTATAACAGTGACCCAATTCTGAGTAATATCCTGAACATAGAAAAAGAATGCCCACTGAGGTTGTTGAAGAGCATGTTTTTAGAACTTTACCACAAGTTCAGCATCTTTAATATCCAGAGGGTATCCCCAGGTTCTTTCTTCAAATGTTTTTTGAAGTACTTTTTTATTATTAAGAATGCATGTGGATGTTATAGTTTATTTTGTTTTTGTTTTTTAATCCAATAGGCTTCCCATGAGCAATCCATTATGCTGTTAATCTGTATTTAAATTGCAAAGTTGTTTAAGGTCACTGTTACTCTAAAGCTCTCTGCCAAAATGTGATGTTGGCTTCTGGCTACGCAGAGCTGACAGTGTCAGAAATCTCAGCAGTTGAAGGAGGATAAAAGCCCCCAACTACTCTGAGGTTGCAACACAGGCTGTGTGTGTATAATAAAAGCAACTTCTGCTTGAAATAAAAAAACTTTAGGAACAAAGGCAAGGGGGGCAGGCAGGCACTTGATGACTATGATTTTATCCAAGGTAAATGATATGTCCAGAGCAAAATGCCTTTTTTAAAGGCTTACGTGTTCTAAGTTTTGTAAAGCTGCTTTCAGCAAGTGACTTGTTGATTCTGAATCTGCTAGGAGCATGGGTTCAGATGATAACTATTATTCAGCCTGCTGTATTATTAAGATGGCGGGGGGGTGCTTGCAGTTGCTCGGAGGAATGTTTCTCCCAGCCAGGGATCAGATCAGTTTCTTTGGATGATGTTTGGCCCAAGCAACACAGCAACTGTTCATCAGTGAATGCGTATTATTATCTATGACAAAGCAGTGATGGATGCAGGCAGCACTCAGATTGTATTTTTGCGGTGGGGCAGATTCCCAGTAAGGTTCAAAAGCCCACTGTTAGATATATTACAGACTGAAGCTGCCATCCTATACAACAGGGGTGTTTGAACCTCTTTCAGCTCAATAGGCAAATCTTGGGGAGTCCACAGGGGAGTGGTGCAAAAGAGGCAGGGCCAAAAATCCTAAAGATACAAAAAAAAAAAAAGCAAGTTGGAGCTTAAAGCTCTTACTACTAGTAGTAACTCATCCTTAAGAGCAGACAGAAATGGAGAGCAAAACCCAGGAAAACACCCAACTGTGGTCAGGGAAAGGGGGTGTAGTCATCTGGGGGAACCCTGAAGCACCGAATTGGGACCCAGGGCCCTCTTCACCCCAATATACAAACATAGCTGGGAATAAGTCCCATTGAGTTCAATTCTTAAAATGGAAGTTTTTTGTTTGTTTTTTTAGAATTCAGAAGTTCTAACTGTCCTGCCTCTGTAGCCCAGAAACACATTTAAAAAATCTGCTGTGTAAATAAAGGAGCTCTGTCTCAGCATGCATACTTGGGAGTAAGTCCCATTGAATTTAGTGGAATTTACTTCTGAGAAAACATACATAGGACTGGGCTGTGTAATATGTAGTATCCATCCTCCTAGCTAAGACCATGACACAATTTGCCCCTGGAGCTTATTAATCTATATTCTACAATTACAACAAACAGATGGCAAATGAGTAGTTTTGGCATCCTGAATTTTAATGTATGAGTAAATTTATTTTACAGTTTCAGATCACAGCAGAAATCCTAAAGAAGGGGACAAAAAAGTCAAGCATTTCTACAACATGTCTAGCTGTTAATATAAGGCCTCCCACTGCTAAGAAGTATGTTTTCATGGACTGCAAGGGAAAATATGGCCACAAAAAGCCTATATACTTCCGACTGCTAAATTAACCACATAAACAGAGCATTGGAATTATATGTACACAGACATTCTATTTAACAACATATGCTGTCTTTTATAGGGAGTATTGCAAAGATAATAAGGCAAACTGATGTACTCAAATGGGTTGGAAGGTCCCTAAAAATTGGAAAGTGCTGCCTCCCATTCAGCAGGGTCCCCTAAATGTCATTGTTAAATTTTCAAGAGGATGTTGTGGGGAGGAGGGAGTGGAGAAATCTACATTATGCAGCATCTGTAACTCTGGAACTGATACAGTGCTATCTTGCACATTAGAACAGGGGGACCCCCATGGCCATCCTGACATTGTTAAATTACAGCTCCCGTCATACCTGACATTGTTAATGCTGGCTGGGGATGATGGGCCTCGGGTTCCCCATTGCTGCATTAGAATAACAGGATAAATACTATAATATTTTTTAAATGATAGATATTGCTTAATCTATTCTTCCAGCACCATGTTTCTATTCAATACAGTTTGTGTCAGATACAGTTCAGGGCAATTCCTAGTACAAGTTACCCCTTAGACATCACAGACACCCCAAATAAACATATATCCTAGATTCCTAAGTACTCAGCAAAGCCTGTCAACATCACTTAAACAAAAGCAAGTAAAGGTGAAATCCTTAGCAAACAACCAGATAATGCTAAACAAAAAGTTAAGGATATATGCAATAAAACAGTGATATTTAATGTACAAGAATAAAATTAACAATAATATTACATTAAAATACAATAACATATTATACAGGAACAAATATCTGACAGAAACAACATAAAATGAACAGGCAAAATGCATTTCAACACAAAGTCTTCATCAGTGGCCAATGCAGGCTGCTGTATGCTCCCTTGAGGATTGATTGGGCTGACTTTACAGTACCCACAGTTACATGGTAGAGGGTGTCACTCCCTTTTAAAATTAGTACAGGGCCTCAGCCTTTTCCAAAACTGCCTGGGTTGTACGCTTTAGATGATCCCTGTACACCATGATCCTTGTACTCATTTGAGAGCAAAGTTGTATTTAACACTGGTGCTTGCAGAGAGTGCCATTTGTCCCAAAACACTCAGTGATATGTCCAAAGCAGATGAGCCCTTAAGCTGAATGCCCATCCATAGCTGTAGCCCTTTTCACATATTCAACTCCCTGCTAAACCCTCTGAGACACCTAGATCTGAACGTACACTTTGAGCTAAATGGGTGTATGCTCTTATTTGGAAGTGTTCAGTTCTAAAGGAGATCAGGGAAAATGGGGCAATGTGCTGAGAATATCACATAATACCAAAAGGTAGGGCAACTTACCTTTGAGAAAAAATCCTTTTGTCCAGCCAGTCAGACAAAACATCTACTGGTTTCTCTTTCAAGCCAGTTGCCCCTTTATGAGACGACAGATGGTGCAATTGATAGTAACTGTTGTGTGTGACCTTATCTGTATCAGTTAATCCCACAATGGGAGCTTCTTCCTCTCTTTGGAATGTCTATAGACATTTTATAATTGACCCACTAGCAGAAGTAGTTAAGCTTTTCTTCTGGTAAGTACCAATGTGTTCACACAAATCAATTTAGTGTAGTTTTTCTTTTCCTGCTGCAAGTTTAGGATGTAGATCCAAAATAAGCTGAGTAAATGCATAAGGAGATATGCAATATAAACAAAGTTGTCATTGCCATATTTCAGTAAGTCTAGCAAGGCTGTTTGTGATAGAAATTCATGATCTCTTGATTGAATTAGCTGTATAATTGGTATGATGTATCTCAACATGCTCATTAGATAGTTTTCTTTTTCAGTTTCATTTCACTGTTCTGATCTGATATATTTTTAAGTACAAAAGGTATTTAAAACAATTATCTAAATTAAAGGGGGAAATCCAGGCACATATGTCTAGAATGTGGAGAATAAGATCTCTCTCTCTCTCTCTCTCTCTCTCTCTCCTTTAAAAATGATTTATCCTGGATTTTGACGATCTATATATTTCTGATCAAATGATCAATAGTGTATTCATTAAAAAACACCCTGTTTCATGAACCCTATTCAAGGATCACAGGCATAAAGGGCCAAAATAGAGAAGGGCTGTGAGACCACACCTTTAGTTACATCCCCATCCCCAAACAGCCCATGCTGGCTTTCCTGTGTTCTAATGCAATATCTGCAGTAGGGACCCTTTGTTTTTTGTTTCCTTGTTCTTGGTAGCTTCATTTCCTTACAAATGGAAGATACTGTCCAGTTCCATTGGTGATTTCATCATTGCAGCAAGGTTAGGCAGTAAGGCACAAGAGGAGGCAGCTAACTGTGCAGCCAATGTTCAGGACCCTGGACAGCACTGCAGGCACTGGCCAAGACTGTGGATCATGCACAGGAGGTAAGAGGCAAGTTACCTGAATACTAGCTCAGAACAACTGCAAGGGTATAATAGCTTGTCTGGGAGAGTCCTTCTGAAGATCCACCCACTCAGTTGCTGCATCTGGCTTTCTTAAAGGGATATAACCTTTTTTGCAGTTGCTGGCTTCTTCTTGTGCAGGAGAGCACAGATCTAGTTGGGAATGCCCCCCAGGGCTTACCTGCTCACTGGAGGAGTCTGGGGTCCACTTCTTGGAATCAAAGGGCAGCAAATTTACCCAGGATTTAGTGGGTGGGGTGCAGGAACCAAGGTGTAGGGACCTACTTCCCTTTTCTGCTGGCTCCTCCTTAGGACAAGCTTCTAGGGAACTGAGCTGATACAACACTTTTCTATCACATGACCCCCACACTACTAAGAAATAGCAAGTATGTAGCCGCCATGTATAGAAAAGCATTCTGCTGCAGAAGTTACACTAGAAACCAGCATGAGATGCACAATATCAGGGCCGATATCAAGGTACAGCCTCACAGCACTTTTCTACTTCTGTTGCTCATCCACGGCTGTTAAACCTGAATAGGGTGATAGTGAAACAATATGTACCAAAGTAAGGACACATGGAAAGCCTACAAACTTTTTAAAGGCTGGTTCACATAGTCACTGTTCCCCCACCCCATGCTAGCAAAGCTGGAGAAAAGGTATCTTTGAGTGATTGTAGAACTGGGTTCTGGCCATCCATGTATTCCACCTGATTCTCATCAGTTGACTGCTGGTGTTCCACTGACATTACTCCATGCTCCAAGACCCTAATTTAGAATTCTGTCTGGCCCAGTGCAGCTGCTAGACATCACTTGTGCATGACATTGGCAAAGCTTGTGACTTGGTCAAGTTCATGCTAAATGGATGAACAGGCACCTTAGGTTGCAAGTTATGTAAGCAGCACCTGCAAGGTCATGATGGTTAAAAAAAGGGGTTCTGATTAGGTGCACAAACCCAGTCCACAGAAGACTCTTCCAAGCCCCCCTTCCTCTCTGAATCCTATCCCTGAAGAGTCTCCTCTGGGGGGATTTTTAGCTGTGCAGACTGAAGGAGGGGACTCTCCCAGTGTCTGAACACAAAAGAGCACTGTGTTTCAGGTTATTAAAAGAAAACCTTTCTCAAGGACATTCTTGCAGTCTCTACTCAATCTTTTTCAGGTTAAAAACTGAGTTGCACAATATACATCCCTCAGAGGATACTCAAGCTGAACACATGCAAGTTGGGAGTGAAAACTGCACAGTTCATACCACAACTCTCTCAACTGGTTCATCAGAATGCATGAATAGGGATTAGTGTATCCACTGCAAATGCCCCATGATGTATATTTATGTTATGTCTGGGTTACTATTCTTTTTCAATGGCTTTCCCTTTGCCAAGGATAGGGCCAATGTTGCTTTCCTTTTTTCTCACCACAAATGCAAAGTTTTGCCTGCATAAAACTTATGCCAAGAAAAGGGAAAATGTCTTTAAGACTCAGAGCCCCCAGATTAAACAGATCTAATTTTTTTGTCTACAAGGTGTACTTGGGATAGGATGAACCATCCTTTGAAAGTGCCCCTTCTTTCGTTTATGGACTAAAACTACTCCTTCAGTATCTCTACTAATTGTGCTTTCTATTATTTATTTATTTAAAATATTTATATCCCGCCCTTTATCACTAAGATCTCTGGACAGCGTACAAATAAAAACATGCAGTATAAAACAATAAATATACACAGTTAAAAACAAATTAAACCATAATCCAAGTTAAAACAATATATAATTTAAAAGCAATTGATGCAGTTAAAACAATTAAAACAATGTGCCAGTGAGTTTAACCATCAAAGGCTTTGTTAAAAAGCCATGTTTTTACTTGGCATCAAAATGCAATCAATGTTGGCGCTAATCGGGCCTCCAAGGGGAGGGCATTGCACAGTCGGGGTGCCACCACAGAGAAAGCCCTCTCCCTTGTCCCATCATAATGTATATGTTGCATTGGTGGGATGCGGAGAAGGGCTCCTCCAACAGATCTAAGGTCTCAGGCAGGCATATATAAGGAGAGGCACTCTCTCAAGTATTGAGGTCCCAAGCCATTTAGGGCTTTCTAATGGTTCTAGCAATATAATAAGTATAATCCCAGTTAACTGGGCTATTAGATGAGGGAAGGCAAACTTTTGGGGTCTATGAGCACATTTGAAAAATTGAGCAACTGTCTTGTAACCACCACAAACTTGGCACGTTGCAGATAAAAGCATCAACCCACAGCCACCTGCCACCTTCACTTCCTAAGACTTTTTCTGACAATCGCATGTGGCCAAGAGGCATTCATGACAAAAGAAGAAAGGAGCAAGTAGAAGTTCCACTAATAAACGTCATTTTTAAACATAATAATAACTAAAATAATGTGGGAAGGGTAAGGCATTCTGGTGGGAGTCCAAGGCCACAGATGACATGTTTTGGTTTGTTTGCACAGAATCAACTGTGTTGGCAGCCTGAGCCCCATTTTTATTCCCCACAATGCCCCATATGCCTAGCATCACTCCAGGGCATTGAAGGGAGGGAAGGCAGCCATCACAAAAAATAATGGTGAAGAAAATATGGAGAAAAATCTGGAAAAAATGTAATTTTCCTTATTATTGTTTACTGCATTTGTATACCACCCCAAAGCTCTCTGAGTGGTTTACATAAGTTGAAGACACTTAAAAACAATATACAACATTTAAAAACCACAAAAACATGCAATATGCACATACATTTAAAACCGGTATAAAAACCGCTATTAAATAATGATGAGCCTAAAAAACAGAGGCAGGCTCCTCTAGAGGGTAAAAAAAAAAATATCTCAGGAATTTCCTGAAAGTTTTCTTTTGCCATGAAAGGGGATTCCGTTTTTCTGCCTCATTCTCAGGGCAGTTTGTAATTTATTTTGAATGTGTGTTGGTGGTGTTTTTGACCTTAAATAATTGCTGTGAGGTGGCTGAGGGAACTGCTTATATTTTTCTTTCTATTAGACATCTCACCATGGCTCTGCAATCTCCCAGGCTGCCTGCACTTCCTGATTTGTAAAAGACTGATGGGAGGAATAAATTCATGATGTCTTCCCCTGGGCAGGAATTGCAGGAAGCCAAGGAGGGGTTGGTCAGAGAGGTGACTGTACAATGAAAGACAGGACACTCACACACAATCCTCCATCATCTCCTAAGTAAGGTAAGCACAAGAACCCTTGACCAAACCCATGAGAATTTCTCTGAAATTTCTTCTCCTTTGAATTTATTTTTGAAAGCAATTTCTTTTCCTTCAAATTGAATGAGAATGATCAAAATGTTCATGGCAGAAATTTTTGGCACAGCACAATTATTATTACATTTTTGGTTGAAAAGGAGATGGAGAGACACTTTTGGGATTTTGTCCCTGAGATGCAAGAATACCTTGACTGGCTTTGGGTATTAAGTATCATGATTGCAGGTGGGGGGAAGGACAGGAAATTTACTTCCCTGGGACAGGCAGCAAAATGCTTCCAGCCCACCCTGCATGAGTACTTCTTGTTTTGAGCGAACATCCTTTTCAGTCACCAAGTATCCCCAACTTCCTTATAAATGATGGGGCTAGTGTGATGACCAATAGCATCACTGTCATCATTATTTTCTGATTTTAAAGCAACTGCTGGTCACTTGTTGATTATCTGGAATTGCAGTAGACAGCTAATTATACTCCCGTTGTTCCATGGAATGCATTGGCTTTTCCTCTGAAAGAAATCCTCCTGGTTGAAAAATAAATAACATCTGCTTCTAATCTCCTTACATAAAGCAGCATTTAATGCTGGATTATCAGCTTCTGGTACCCAGTGTCCTCTAAGCAGTTTGTGAATACGCATATTGAGTAAACATGGATGTGTTAGTCACATAGGTCTTATCCTCTCATCACTCAGCTATCAGTATGAATTGCCTACCTTCTAATGTTTCCCAGATGAAAGGGGTTTTAACAGGTACACTCCTCTGTACTTGTAACACCCCATTCTTACAGCTAGAAACACTGCCTGAGAACCCACACTCCTGCCTCTTCCAGAGCTTTCAAGGTTCTTCTCCAATGCCTGAACATCAACTCATACAACTGACTCTTAACACTTTACCTTTAGAAACAACCAAAGAAAATTCTTAAGAGAATCTCCTCTTGCAATGGATTGGTTTGCACTTCGTATTAGAGGTGTGCTCTGCTCCGATTAGAATCTGAGAATCAGAAGCAAATTGGCCTGCTCCGCCTTGCCCAGAGGCAGAGTAGAAGCGGACCGCAGACCCCTAGAAGCACGGCCATTGGCAGAGCGTTTCTCTTTTTGCGGAGCGCTCCGACCGCCATTTTGAAAAAAATTGCCCATAGGATTGCATTGCGGAAAAGAATAGGGGATAACTGTGTTGTTTTTTAAGCTATCTTTCTGAAACTTCTTGTGCTTAGAGAGTCGTGGCAGGGGGTCATTTTGAGCCTACTCTCAGCTCTCTGCATGGTGCGGTTCGCTTGCTATAATTTTTTTAAAATCGTGTAAAAAACCCGGGAAAGGTACCTTTTTGAAGTGCTGAGAGGCAGAGCCATGATCAAATGATCCCAAAGTTGGAGGAGGGGATAGGCAAAACGGGTAACTTGGGATACTGGGAAACTTCTCTTTCACTCTGAATGGACTTTTCCCAGTGTTTTTTAAAACAGTAGCGCCACCAAATGCACAAACACAACCTGAAATCATATACTAAGCAAATAAATAACAGATAGGAAACACAGCACTGCTAACCACCCTAACCTTGGTGAACAACTGAATAGATGTGGTGCAAGGGGATGAGCTCCCCTAGGGCATGTGGACATGCCCAGTGCACACACACTGTGTCCTGCCCTTGGAGGGTCATCAGAGCCCTCCAAAGAGTAACCAGTGGAGAAGCAATGCCTATCATGAGTTGATGGGTAAGTTTGCTTCTTAAAGAGTGGTCCCTAGACAGGGACAGTCAAATTGGCATTATTTACCCCTCCCCCTGGGCACGTCCACTTCCTTCTTACTGGTAAAAGACAGATATAGCCTTTTAAAAAAAATCTTCCTGTTGTTTATTCAGCAACACTGCTGCTTTTAATTCTACCCCTCCTTTGTTTATTTATTTATTTATTTATTTATTTATGTATTTATTCCATTTTATATTTACACCCCATAGCCCAAGCTCTCCTGGCTTTTCCTCTTCAGTGAAGTCAGGCAGGCTTTCATTGTGGTTGAACTCCTTGTTGTTGTTGTTATTGCTATTAATATTAATTAGTACTGCTATTATTAACATTATTATTTTGTTGTTTAGTAATGGCTGTGATCACAGTGCAGTCAATCAACTCTGAAGCAAGGATCACAAAGCTTTACTCCTCCTAGCCTCCTAGTTATGGGATGCAAAAGGAAAGGCATCTCTCTGTGCTGCTCCCACCTCACAGGGATGGTTTGCATTACTGGCTTTGAAACTATCCTTGGCTCACTTCCTTGTGCCCCCAGAAATGTCTGCTGCCTTCCTGCCTGCCTGCCTGCCTGCCTTCCTTCCCCCACCCAGGGTGCTACTGTGGTAGGGCATCTGCCGGGACTGACTCCCCCATACTAGATCTATGGCATATCTCTGCCTGGCTCTCTGCCCGCCTGTCCTCCTCCTCCTCTGTGACTGCCTCGCAAGGATGGTTTGTGTGTGTCTTGCTTTGACTCAGGGGATAAGTCCATCCTGCGCTCACTTAGACTTTTGGAAGTTCCAAATCAATTTTTCAAGTGTGGAAGAAGATTCATATAGGTTTATCTACTCCCCAATTCATGGCATGTTGGGATTTCCTTTGAAATGGCCCCATTGAGCTGTCTGCAGCTTTAAATCCCTGAGATACTGGGGTGTCCAATTTTCATAAATTCCCAAAAAATAGGGGATGATGGGATTTGCTTGAGTCTTGGCATGCATGTGTATCCATGGATAAGCTATCAGGGTGCCAAGTTTGAGGTTTCTAACGTGAAAATTGAGGTAGTTCTAGCATGGTACTTGATTTGGGGTGAGTTTAAAGGTTAAAGCCCTGCCAAAAATCAGGGGATGATGGGACTTGCTTGAAACTCAGCATGATTGTGGATCTAGATGGCATCTGTGAGGGTGCCCACTTCAATTTTTTTTATCTGTCAAAAATGTTGAAGAACAGTCCATGTCTGAAAATGGGGTGTTCGGTTTTCAAAAATTCCCCAAAAATCAGGGGATGATGGGATTGGCTTGAGGCTTGGCAGGCATGTGTATATATCCATGAGGTGTCATGGTGCCAAACTTGAGGTTTCTAACATTAACAGAAAAAAAGTTGTAGGGTTTTTTGGATTTCAATGCAAGCCTATGGGGGGGAAAGCAGAGCTCCGATCCGGATCCGGAGCTCCGCAGCAGAGTGGAGCGGACTATAGGCAGAGCGGGGCAGGGCGGAGCGGCCTGATCTGCAAATTGCAGATCTGGAAGAGAAGCGGATCGGGGGGTCCGTGCACACCTCTACTTCATATAGAATATTCACAATTTAATGTGCCAAATGTCATGTGACACTAAATATATCACTTGAAGTCACATGCATATCTTTTTAAAGCTGCATATTATGGATGGATGAGAAATCCATCCATATTTCATTTGGTTTATTTCAGTTGGTTTCGGTCCTTTGAGAAGGATTTTTTAGAGGAGTAAGGTGTCTTTCCTTTCTCTCAGACATGAGATCCAAGGTGCGGCTTTGAGCCTAGCATGTGGGCCTCAGTGACTCCTTTGTTTTACCTGAGAGAGATGGAAGTCCATTTTCAGAGAAAGGATCATTTTTGTGGAGTCAGTACGAGTGAGTTTATTTGTGAGTATACAGTTACAAGATTTGTAAGTATGTCATTTTGCTTTGCTGGGGTGAAAGGTTGGTTATTGTGTTAAACTTTGTCTTTTCTTTAATAAAATACATTTAATTTAAAGTTTGAGTATATGTTTTAAGTTCTAAGTGCAATCTGGGTGAATGTAAACATTTTGTCTTGAATCCTCAAGCACATCTGCACCTACAACACTTAGGCTATTTGAGATGGGTGTGCCTGAGTATCTAATATCAGGGACCCTAGAATTTTAGCTTAAGCTTTTCCCGCTACAACAGAGGAAGGGGTTTCCTAACCCTTCCTAAATCACACCTCTTACACAAATTCCTCTTGAAACTGCTATTTAGCTCAAGAAGGGAACTCCCACCAGCATCAATTGAAGTTTCACTCCAAGCCAAATAGTACTTGGATGGTGTGGTGAAGTATTACTGTACCTATAAGAAGGCTTGTGTTTTTTTTCCCCTTTTCTCTCTTACAGGAGATTAAGGCTGAAATGTATGACATTAAAGCATTTCACATTTCACAGTAAGCCCTACTAATAAAAAAGGAGGAATCATTTTAATGAATAAATAACACCTTATTCATTATTCATCTGCTTTTGATTTAACAAATAGTTTGAGCAATAAATATTTTCTAATTTTAATGAAAATTGGTACAGTAATTCATAAATATCAAAGTATGCTATTTGAACATGTCAAATCTGTGCTATTAGAAATGCAGCAGAAATTATCGCTAAAAGAGGATTTTGAAAGTTAAAATAGACACGGAGCATCATCACAGGGGGGGAAGTTGCATTTGGTTACCATCGCTTCTCTGTCTGCGCATTTGTCCTTCATTACTTCCTCTTTTGAAAGAGAAAGTAAAACATGTGTGTGTCATTCAGTGGCCTGTTTTGAATGTGTTGCTTCTCTTACACACAGCAAGAGATAGCAACAACGTCCATCTTTAAAAATAAGTCAATCTTACTGAGATGTTTTTTTTTGTGGGAGGAAGAAGGCTAGAAGGAGTGGGAGGCACGCAGGAGGGCGAGGACGTCATGAGAAGGACCCTCGAAAATCCATGAGTGCCCGGTAATGACTGTGCAATAAAACACTCATCTGATGCGGCTCTAAGTCTCACTGTTTTTCATTCATTTGTTTGTTTGTTTTTTGTTTGTTTGCTTTCGAGGAAATAAAAACCAACTCATTGAATAGCTAACTAATGCTATTCTTACATTAAGTGCAGTTATTCAATGGGTTGCATAAATGAGAAGGACCCATGGAAATCCATGAGTGCCCAGTAATGAGTGTGCAATAAAACACTCTTCCTATACATGTCTACTCAGAAACAATGGTCCAGCTAAGGCTGGAACTTGGGGCCAAAGTCGAGGGCCCTGAAACCCGTCAGCCCATCAAATGACCATCCAGGGAGCCACAAGTGAACAGGGCAGCAGAAGCAAATTCCTGTGCTCATGATGATACTATAATTTAAGTTAGTTTAAAATGCAAAACTACACATGCTCAGAGTATTATTTGTTTGTTTGTTTGTTTTTTAAAAAAATCAGGCTTGGCAAATTGTTTTGTTGTTCTGATTTATGGAGAATGTTAGTTGTAAAGGATGGAATGGTGGTTGTGCAGGGAAAAGAGCAATGTTAGTCCCGTGCTTAACAACAGTAGTATTACACATCACTGTCTAAAGGGGCCCCATAACATCATTGAGTTCAGGGTCTAAAATTGCCTTGCAGCAGTAAACCCTGTTGAGCTCAATGGGGCTTGCTCCCAGGAAAGTATAGGATTGTAGCTTAACCCGACTCCTCAATTCCTCCTCCGTCCATTTCTTGTCCAGCAATGCTGGCCTGAGAGGAAATGCATTACACCGTGCCCTGTGCAGCCTGGGCACGGTGAGGCTGTTGCAGGGGGGTGGGGGTGACAATGTGTGGAGGCCAGCCATTGGTGGCCTCTGATTGTGCCACCAAGGCAGGGAGGGGAATCAGAGGCCTTATATGAAGGCTCTCCCCCTCCCCTCCTTCCTCTCTACAAAGTGGCTCCCTCCCTCCCTTCCTTGTAGACTGTACGGGGCTTGCTAGTTGTTCTTTCGGAAGCCAAGTAGGATTTTTTTGCTCATAACCCTCCATTGGCTATGAGATGGTTTGTTTGTTTGTTTTGCTTACTTCATACTATAAGACAGAAGGGGAGTAATAAATAGGTTGATTGGTGGCAATTCCAATTTGGTCACATTGCTGGGTAGGCACGGGCTTCTTCAACTGACTAGGGTCTGTGGGCATTCTGAGGCACTTGACGGTGATTGGTAATGCCTGAGGTTCACCACCTGTGAGGCCTGCAGCCCAGGTGGTGAGATAAGGCTTACCATTGGGCCCAACCTTCCTCACCCACTCATAGCCCCACAGTGCGAGCTGGGCTGACACTGGAAGGTCTCCCTACCCCAAAAGGGGCAGCCTGGGGGTGTCGAAGTCATAACACCACTCCATGGCCGGGAATGTCACTCCCTATCATATCTTGACTGGACGCCATATTTGCAATGGAAGGTGCCCGCTTTAGGTAACCCCTTCTGCAAACCCATCAATATATGTGGCGCTATTTTAAACCCAATCTTGTGTGTTGCCTAGTTATTTCCCATGCTCCACATTCCCACAAATAGTGGCTGGGTAATTGTGACAGAGCCAGAGTAGAATTAGCACCTTGCCTGGGCTATCAATTCCTGTCGGTCGAATATAATGAAGCTGTGTCAATTATAATGGATTCCCTCCTTCTAGTTTTGTCCCTGCTGCCTCTGAATTTTTACCCTGTTGAATAGTGAGAGCAGTAAGTGGCTGAGGTGCGGGTCATTTTCCTGGGCCTTGACTTGGTTAAGAAAAGTTATCTGAGCAATTCAAAATTTTGTTTTGGAAGGTCTTGTATTGTTTTTGAGGTGAGCTTGAGAGAGCTGTCCTACATCTAATTGTGAATCGATTAATGAATCTCCAAGCACGCATTGTGTCTGCGTCTGCATTCATGTCTGGGAGGTGTGGATTGAGTCAATCCATAAAAACAATGACAATGGAGCAAATTTCTCAGCCATCCCTTGTAACAACATCTTGGGCCTGGTTCAGTGAAAATCAATCATGTTCTTAGCTCTCCCATCAGAATCTATTGCTACAGCTTTTTTTGGTGTCTTTTTATTTATTTACACATTATATACCTCTCGACTTTACTAAAATATCTGACTAGTGAAAAGTAAAAGGGAAACAACAACAATAACTTACACAAGCTTTAAATTCAGATTAAATCATGAGGAAACCCACAACTGTTTGTAGCCCCACAGCGATAGCACTGCCCTGTGGAGTGAAATCTCTTCAACGAGATCCCAGTCACATTCGGTAAAACTTACATTTTTAAAGAATAGAAAGAGCCAGTGGCTAGAGTGTTGGACTGAGACTCGGACGATCTGGGTTCAAGTCCTCACTCGCACATGGAAGCTCACTGGGTGTCTTTGGGCCAGTCACGGGGCTCATCTAAACCAAGCAGGATATTCCGCTATGAAAGTGGTATATAAAAGGCAGGAGCCACACTACTGCTTTATAGTGGTATTGAAGTGCACTGCAGGATTTTCACTACTGCTTCATGGTGGTAATGAAGTGCACTGACAACTGTTGGGGCCCATGGACACATCGACACCAAGCAGGATATAGCACTATGGAAGTGGGATGAAAGCAGTATATAGTCTGTGTCAATGGGCCCCAACAGTTGATAGTGCACTTCAATACCACTATAAAACAGTAGTGTGGCTCCTGCCTTTTATATACCGCTTTCATACCACTTTCACAGTGGAATATCCTGCTTGGTGTAGATGAGCCCACAAACTCTTAGCCCAACCTGCCTCTCAGGGTTGTTGTCATGAGAATAAAAGGAGGATTATGTACATTGCCTTGGGTTCCTTGGAGGAAAAAAGGTGGGATAGAAATGTAATAAAATCAATCAATCAATTAATAACCCCCACCTTCTGGAAATGCAAGGCAAACAGCTCATGTAGCCTTCTACCAAATTGCTCAGTAATATGGAAGTTTCCTGTCTTTTAGCATTTTAGCAAATGAATGAAATAATTGTAGGGCATAATGTCCCTTCTCTAGCCAAATGCACAGATTCTGGCTCTGGCCTGTGATGTATAGCCCTTTGGCTATGTAGTGAATGACCCATATGCTGGCTAAGGGTCCCCCCTCCCCGCAAGTGCTCAGTCCTACATGTCAATTGTCAGCAACAGAGGATTGCAGGCTAATGGTCTTCTGAGGCGCCCATGCCCTCCAGCCCAAAGTGGTGGGTAGTTTATCCTGCTTACACCCCAGTTAATGGGAAACACCACAGGCTAGTCTTTCCTTTAGCCCTTGCATTTTTCCTTGGTCTTAATCACACGCAAGGTATCATACAGCTAAGTTCCACCTGGCTGAGCAGCCGGCTTATAACAATCTCAGCAAAGCATACAGCTATCTAAAAGAAGAAGAAGAAAAAAGACCAGTGTGTTTGTTTGTAAAACCCAAGGCTTTTCGGAGATTTGTTTTTCTCAGGTCTGTTTGTCATAAACCTCCAGGTTTCCCCCCGCCCCCTCTCCCTATCCCAGAGATTGTTACATGATATGTGTTGTGTCACAGAAACAGATTTAAGCTGGTTTTCAACAGATAACTCCAAAAACATGAACCCAGCTAATGGATATTCATTTCAGAACTGCCATACAAGCTCTCTCATAATTGTTTCAGAAGTTCGTTTCCGTGGGAGATTTTTTTTTTTTTAAAAAAAAAACAATATTTCTTAAAAGGAACTTTTGATTTAACACCTTAAGGCTCAGATGCATGCTGGTACGATTGCTAGCAGATACTAGATTTTTATTTTTATTTTGGGGGAAAGGCCAAACCAGACAATACATTGAACTCATACTAATCTCTTCAGTGCTTCTTTTGGGTTTAGAAATGGCAACCGTAGGGAGGGAGTAGAGCCCTGCTGGACCAGATCAAGGGTCCATCTCATCCAGCTTTCTGTTCACATGGTGCCCAACCAGCTACTTGCGGGAGGGGCTGTCTTCATAGGAGATTTCCTGAGGCTTGGGAGTGTTGTGAGGTCCTTTGCAGAACATGATGTCATGGCCTGCCCATTCCCAACCAGCCGCTTCTGTCTTGGAAAGTCACAGTACTGGAGAGTTGTTTTACTCCATTCTTGTCTGTTAAAGTAGCTCCCAGGCACTTCCTCTGAAATGTGCCCTCATCCCTCTGCATTACGTTCTGGGTGTGCCTCTGTGAGCTGGCTATGAGGTGGTCAAGGGGTGGGGCAGCCCATTCACTACTTTTCTTATCCCATTTCCATGGAGAGCTACAATTCTGTGTTCCCTTATTGCTGTATTACTTCACTTCTCTGATGTTGTGTTACTTAGCTTCTCTGATGTTGTGTCATTTAGCTCCTCTGATGTTTGGAGTAACTGCAGGTAGGAAGTTATAACTCTGTGACAGTTTGCTGGAACGGGGCAAAATTGCATTGTGATGCCTTGCTGTTTAATGCTTGTTTTGTAATGTAAGTATTTGTACTGTTTTAATGTTTGCAGTTTAAGGATGTATTTGCTCTGTGTACTGCTGGAACAAGGTTGTTAAGTAGTTAATTCTAGGGGGAGGGGAGGGAGTGACCAGGATGTGAGAGTGAATGCTGACTGGCTGGTGGTTCAAAGGTTAGGATAGGTGGTTAGTAGGGAGTGGGCAGAGTTAATAGAGAAGTAGTTAGTGAAAAATGTGTGGAAGGAGAAGGGTTTGGTGTCTGTCAGAGAGAGGGTCTAGATTTAGTGTAGGAACAACATGTTTTATTATTTTGGGGAACAGAGTGAAGGGAGGAGAGATAGTATAGTCCAGAGGGTAGGGTAGGCAGGATTGTATATGGAACTCTACTGAAACAAATAAACTTGAACCTGATGAAACCTTTACGCTCTGTAACTGCATAGCCTTACTTGTTGTTAATAAACTTTCTTTCTCTCTCCCCCCCCCCCACAAACTGGAGTGTTTTGTGTGGTATCTAAGGTAGGGTACAGGATTCAATGGTGGCAGTGGAAGGGAAGGTGTGAGCATAGGGTGCTGGTCTGGTTGGCTGTGAGGCTAGACAAGGGTGGTGTGTCACAGAGACAGTGAGTAGCACTGGGAGGAATAAAGGAGGACCAGAGGGGATGGCATCACAGGGTGTACTCAGATGCTGCCCAGGATAATTTGGGATTTTTCCTTGCTTATGGAAAAGTGGGCATAATGGGGAAAGGTGGGGCTGAGCTATAACTCCATGACAGTTTGCTGGAATGGTGAAATTGCTTTAAGGCGTGTGTGTGCTCTCATCAGGAGTTGTCAGATTCTGCCAATGATAATTTGTTTTTCCCCACACCTTTATGAAAAAGTGGGCATTTCTCCCCTATCCCCATTTTCCCCCTATTCGACAATTACAGCTGTTCCTTTCTGTTTTTCTGTTTTTCTTTTCACTTTGTATATTTATGCAGAGTCGAGATCAGCGAGCCTTTACTCTTTTCTTTGCAGTTACATAACTGCTCATTTGCACCGGATCGAAATAGTGATCTACCGAGGGATCAGGATGAGGGGAGGATGTCGTCATGAGTAGGGAGAAGAGGCAGAAAAGGAGAAAGGGGTTGGCACTTGAATTCCCTAACTGGAGCTTATTTACACTGGTGGGGTGCTGTTTTGGGAAGCGAGTGTCTACCCTTCCTTCAAAAAATGACTATTTCTAGATTCCATTCAAAATAATGTACTAGCAGGAGTGAGCCTGGACAGGGGCAGGAAACAAACCTCTCTTATTCATTGGGCAGTACTTGCCAGGTTGATAACACATAATTCTGCTCTGTCCCAAGAGGGCAGGGCTCTCGCAGCTTTAACTGTTGTGATGAAGAGGGAGTTTCACCAGGTGCTACATGCATACAAATTACACCTGCTGAAATTCAACTGTTAAATATACAGGAGTCCTGTCCTACTTTCCATATGGTCACCCTTGATATAGGTGCAGAGACAGCCAGGAGTGACAAAGAGGAGGTGCTGAATATTCAAGAACAGTACTCTGTATCTCTCTCTCTGTAGATAAGCACAGTGCAGCTGCCTGCTAATTATTATTATTATTATTATTATTATTATTATTATTAATTTATATAGCACCATCAATGTACATGGTGCTGTACAGAGTAAAACAGTAAATAGCAAAACCCTGCCACATAGGCATACATTCTAATAAAATCATAATAAAACAATAAGGAGGGGAAGAGAATGCACCAAACAGGCACAGGGTAGGGTAAAACTAGCAGTATAAAGTCAGAACAAAATCAAGTTTTAAAAGCTTTAGGAAAAAGAAAAGTTTTTAGCTGAGCTTTAAAAGCTGCGATTGAACTTGTAGTTCTCAAATGTTCTGGAAGAGCGTTCCAGGCGTAAGGGGCGGCAGAAAAAAAAATGGATGAAGCCGAGCAAGGGAAGTAGAGACCCTTGGGCAGGTGAGAAACATGGCATCAGAGGAGCGAAGAGCACGAGTGGGGCAATAGTGTGAGATGAGAGAGGAAAGACAGGAAGGAGCTATACAGTGAAAAGCCAGGCGAAGGCCTCTCTGCACTATACTGGTAACTCATGTGATTTTTCTTTCTTAAATTTAAATGAAAACATTCAAATCATGATAGACAGTGGTGGTGGTGGTGGTGAAGGACCTTCAGACAGTGACACAGAAAGAGAGAGAGAGACGAAAGAGTTTGCATAGTTTTAATGATGAATGTTGCAAGGAAGATGCATTCAAAAACTGGCTCAACAAAATTAACACAGTTACAGGAGAATGCATTCTTTGCCATCAAGTGTTTTCAGTTAAGTATGAGGGAAGAAAAACAGAGCGAACCCATGCTGAAAGAATGTATCACAAGGGATTATGGAAACATCAGAAAACAACACAAATCTCAACTTTTTTTTTTCTTTACCAAAAGAGATGCATCCCAAGAAAATCAGGTGACAATAGCTGAAGTAGGGCAGGTTTACCACAGTACTTTCCATCATTTAAGTTACAGAAGCCAAGATTGTGCAAACAAAATGTTTCCAAGAATATTGCCTTATTCTGAAATTGCAAAAATAAAAAGGAAAAAAATTCTTGTAGTCAGACAAAAGCAAACAGAATAGAAGAAAATATTTTGACACCAAAATCACTTGAACTTTTGCTTAAGGACTTGGTTTGTTTTTTTATTCAGTTGAGTCTGATACCTCCACAAGGGACACAGGAAATTCTTCCCATTAAGTGTATGTTACTTTTTTGTGACAATGGGAATTAAGCATGGCTTGCTTGATTTTTACAATGAAAACAATGAAAAAAGTGAGGCAATTGCAACACACATCTCTAATATTTTACAGAAGAATGGTTTCTACATTAACAGTGTATCTTCTTATGTGGCTGACAATGCCTCTATAAATTTTGGAAAACACAAGTCAGTGTATCAGAAATTAAAACAGTTTAATGACCACCTGAGACAAGTGGAATGTAAATGTCATATTATTCACAATTGCATCTAAGATGGAATTAAGGCTTTGAGTTTTGATGTAGAATGCTTAATGCGTGAAGACTGTGTGGGCAGCTTTCAGTGAGGAAGAACACAGTTCTCTCCCTCTTCATTTTGTTTACTTTTTGCACAATCTGACAGTAATCTTTCAAGTTGCTGTGAAGAAACTAGAATATAACAATGTCAGCTTTACAGAACTGAAGAGAAGAAGAGAGGACAAATTCTATGGAAGATCAGCCAAAGCCATTTTGGAAAAAGTGTCTCCAGGTGACAACAGAAAATTCAGAGAGGAAGCCTATAAGATATTGACACAGTGCATTGAATAGAATCATAGAATCATAGAGTTGGAAGGGGCCTATAAGGCCATCGAATCCAACCCCCTGCTCAATGCAGGAATCCACCCTAGAGCAAACTTGACAGATGGTTGTCCAGCTGCATCTTGAAGGCCTCTAGTGTGGGAGAGCCTACAACCTCCCTAGGTAACTGGTTCCATTGTTGTACTGCTCTAACAGTCAGGAAGTTTTTCCTAATGTCCAGGTGGAATCTGGCTTCCAGTAACTTGAGCCCGTTATTCCGTGTCCTGCACTCTGGGAGGATCGAGAAGAGATCCTGACCCTCCTCTGTGTGACAACCTTTTAAGTATTTGAAGAGTGCTATCATGTCTCCCCTCAATCTTCTCTTCTCCAGGCTAAACATGCCCAGTTCTTTCAGTCTCTCTTCATAGGGCTTTGTTTCCAGACCCCTGATTATCCTGGTTGCCCTCCTCTGAACAAGCTCCAGCTTGTCTGCATCCTTCTTGAATTATGGAGCCCAGAACTGGACGCAATACTCTAGATGAGGCCTAACCACGGCTGAATAGAGAGTAACCAGTACCTCACGCAATTTGGAAGCTTTACTTCTATTAATGCAGCCCAAAATAGCATTTGCCCTTCTTGCAGCCATATCACACTGTTGGCTCATATTCAGCTTGTGATCTACAACAATTCCAAGAACCTTCTCGTTTGTAGTATTGCTGAGCCAACTATCCCCCATCTTGTAACTGCGCATTTGGTTTCTATTTCCTAGATGTAGAACTTGGCATTTGTCATTATTATTATTATTATTATTATTATTATTATAATTAATTAATTAATTAATTAATTAATTTATATAGCACCAACAATGTACTTGGTGCTGTACAAAATATACAAACAAAACAGCGATGCCCTGCCTGGAGGCTTACAATCTAAAATCATATTAAAACATATGAAGGGTGGAAAGGGTTCACAAAACAGAAATAAGAGAATAATCATAGTAATAAGAACAGTAAATCAAGCTAAAACACCAAAAACTACTGAAAACAAATGAGTTTTCAAATGCATTTTAAAAACTACAATGGAACTCGTGGTACGTAGTCGCTCTGGAAGGGCATTCCAAGCAAACGGGGCAGCCAGAGAGAATGGGCGAAGCCGGGCAAGAGAGATAGAAACTCTTGGGCAGGAGAGTGACATAACTATTAAATTTCATTCTGTTGTTTTCAGCCCAGCACTCCATCCTATCAAGATCGCTTTGACGTTCGTTTCTGTCTTCCAGGGTATTAGGTATCCCACCCAATTTTGTGTCATCTGCAAATTTGAAAATTTGCGAAGAAATGGTATGATGTTGAAACATAACCTTTTTTTAAAAAAAAAATGTCAGTGCCCTCACTTAACAATGATGTGAAATGGGCAGATTTACAGACTCTTGCTACAGCCATCCCACATAGAGACTGACATTGCCAAGCTGTGTGATTACTACTGTGTTCTACAACACATAAGGGAAGAGATTGCCTCCAGGGAGCAGAACATTGATCAGAGATGGGTAGAGGGTTTCAGACAAATGCCAGAGGGCAGTAGAAGCCAAATGAAGAAACTGGTCTCTTTTGCATTTTCCATTCCTGTGTCTAAAGCTAGTGTGAGAGAGTTTTCAGTTTAATGACAGAACTATGGACCAAGGACAGAAACAGGCTGAGTGATTCTGTTGGCCAAGCTGCAGGGTAAACTGAACATTAACATGACCTGTGCAGAGTTTCTAGACTTCTTAAACAAGAACCTGGGTCTGCTAAACACAGCAAGAGGCCAGCTCAAATATAAATTGAAAAAGCAGGAAGCTGAGGACAAGCCAAACCAGCTTTAAGGTAAAAATGTCACATTATATGTCAAGTATTTTAGTATGAAGGTGTTGTGCTGTCCACCTAGCTGCAGAGAGAGGACAGAACAAGCTTAAGAGGGTGACAAAAATGGTCTCCACTAGTGATTGTCTTTTGAGACTTCCCATAGTTTTCTGTTTTTTGGTTTTCTGTTATTATTATTTTTAAAAAAATACTCTTAATTTTAAAGGTTTTCATATTTTTTTAAAGAATGACAACAACATGACATGCAGAAAGAAAGAAAACAGAATACACTGAGAGAAGAAAACACAAACATAAAAATAAAATAAAATAAACAAAGTAAATAATGGGGTGTGGGGGGGGGTGTGATCTCTGGCCTCTAAAGGTCTGGCTTTCCAAGTCTGGGAGAAGAGAAGATTGAGGGGAGACATGATAGCACTCTTCAAATACTTAAAAAGTTGTCACACAGAGGAGGGCCAGGATCTCTTTTTGATCCTCCCAGAGTGCAGGACACGGAATAACCAGCTCAAGTTAAAGGAAGCCAGATTCCAGCTGGACATCAAGAAAAACTTCCTGGCTGTTAGAGCAGTACGACAATGGAATCAGTTACCTAGGGAGGTTGTGGACTCTCCCACACTAGAGGCCTTCAAGAGGCAGCTGGACAACCATCTGTCAGGGATGCTTTAGGGTGGATTCCTGCATTGAGCAGCGGGTTGGACTCGATGGCCTTGTAGGGCCCTTCCAACTCTGCTATTCTATGATTCTATGATCTGTGAATTTAGACAGATAAAACAATATGTAGACCTTTGATCTCAGTTTTTTTTTGGGGGGGGGGGAACCTCCAGGAATTTCCTTAGCCAGAATTGGCAATCCTAACGGCCAGTTCAAAAACCCCAATGATGTTTTAAAAGTCTCCTGTCATTGTACTGCTACTACAACCTATGGTCTACTAGATTCACCATAACGCAGAGCCCAGCAAACATCTCTGGTTCCTATGCAGCCTCCTGGCTGCTTATGGAACAAATCTGGAACTTTTAGCAAACTAGCAGGCATCAACAGATCACCACCAGAACCTGAGACTGAGGTCCCACACTCTGCAGGAGAGGAAGAGGGAGAGGGAGAGGGAGAGGGAGAGGGGGTATCAATGCTTCCTGATAGAAATGGTACCTTTTCCCTTGAGGCAGCACAACTCCCATACTCCCTGCCTCCCTGGATTGCTCTATATCCAGCATACACCTAGTTCCTGCATTTCACATGAAGTCATCCAAGGTCGTAGGCCAGTGCTCTTGGATCCAGAACTGTCACTTGAGGCACAGGTGAACTCAGTGGCAAAGAGCACCTTTTATCAGCTTAGGTTGATATACTATTTTTGCTCAGTTATTGTAAACCACTTGTTCAGATTCTGTAAACTATTATTGCATTCTTACGCGTGATAGGTGATGCAGCACAATTCATACGTTATATAAAAAGTTTGCTTACCACAGCTCTGTTGATATCATTTAATATTCTAGCAGTTGTGTGTTGGTTAGCATTATTCTATTTTGGCATTTCCAACTGCTGCCTTCTGTATTGTTTAATTGTATTGCTCTGACAGTCAGGAACAGAAATTTGTTGGTTTCTTTTGTTTGTACAGGTCTTCCCCCCATTCTAAAAGGTTGAAATGCCTCTTTCTAGTTACTTGCAGTTAGCTTTAAGCTATGAAAGGCTGGTACATTTTGTAATATTCCTTTGGCCCCAGCTTTTTGCCTTCAGCTCTGTTCTACACCAGACTGTGGTCCTTGAGAGGTTCTCTGTGGCATCGCCACCCTCTATTGCATTGCTACTGCCCTCTTCTCCATCACCAACCTTTGTTTTAATTACTTTGTGGTTTCTTTTACCCCTTTATTGTCAACAAATAAGACCAAGAAAGTCATGGCTTAACATAGCAAAACAATACTGAAAACTTTACTTACAAGTATAAGGATGTTTTAATACAACTTAAGTTTCATGGTGTTAAACAAGTCTTGTATTTTTTTTAATTAATTCATTTTCTAATAATCAGATTTTTAAAATAAATATACCTCCCTCCACTTCCCAGGGAAATCTAATGACCTCCCAAATCTAAAGCAACAATTCCCTAATCTTACCCCTCTGATAGTCAGTCCTGGGGTATGTTTACGCCTAAGGGTGTAGAGGGAGAGGATCACAGACTTACCTGCTTCCGCAATCCTCTCCTTGTGACTTGATGGCTACATGACATCTCAGAAAGGAAGGGGGATGTCATGGCCACCTCCTCCCACCCCTGCAAACAGAGACAGAGCACAATTGCGCTCTACTGCAAAGTTACGTTTTTTTAAAAAAAATAACTTTCCCCCACCCCCAATGGGCATGGACTGCCCCTGTGCAGCTCCGTGCCCATTTCCAGAACCCTGCTACTCACAGGGAAGAAGGGACTACCCAGGAGCAGCAGCCACACCGCCACACTCCTTGGGATGGTCCTAGGACTGCCGAAACATTGGAAAATCTGTAGTCCCTGATGACCAGGGGAAAGTCCCTGGTTGTCCTTGCTTGCCTCTGGGATCCCCTGCATGTCATGTAGATGCACAGGGATGACCTGGAGATAACCCTGGGATATAGCCATGGTGTAGACATGCTCCTTATCCAATCTGCAAAGAAAAACCCAGGCTGGATCTAAGCTACTGCTTTATATTGGTACTGAAATGCACTGATAACTGCTGAGGCACAGGACACATTCCATATACTGCTTTCATAGTGGTATTTCCTGCTTTTTATTCCACATTTGTAATGATTTGACACAAGGTGTAGATCTGGCTCCAGTGACAGTTTCTTTCTCTCTCTCTCTGACACACACACACACCTGAAAATGAAACAGCCAATCATTCAAAAAGATCAAAAATCTAACTCCCCCTCCCATTACCTTACTATTACCAGTAAATCAAGGCCACATTCAAACATATATATATATATATATATATATATATATATATATATATATATAATACCATTTCACCACATTCTCTAATACTGAATTCAGACTTTGGGCTGAAAAAAGTTCCTTATTGCTGCCGTAGGCCAAAATTGTGTCGTTTCCATTTTTCCTCCTCCTTGGCCCCCTTCCCCATCTATGAGGGCATTCAATTTTAGTTGAATGGGGTTTCTGCATAAGAAAACCAATTGCTGTCTCACATTGTTGGATTGTTCCATGTTTATAGGCTTTTGGTCTAAAATTAACACTGCTGTGATTTAAAAAGTTATTGGCTATGAGACAAGAGCCAAAGGCAATACTTGAAGAAGGTGTTAACAATGCTATGGAATACTGACATAAAAACCTTGTGTGTGATGTGCTAATTATGTGTCCCCCCCAAAAAAAATCTAATAGCATTTAAGTGGAAAGAAGAAGAAAATCCACATTATGATTATGATTATGATTTACATTTCTTAGATGCCTTTCTGGAGAAAAAAAGAATACCCAAGGCAGTTTACAGCTGAATTGAAACATACAAGACTGAAAGCAGTTGAAAACATTTATGCTTTAAAATATCCCATAAAACATCAGTGACGGCCATAAATTATTCAACTGAATCATAGAATAGTAGAGTTGGAAAGAACCTATAAGGCCATTGAGTCCAAACCCCTGCTCAATGTAGTTATCCACCTTAATGCATCTCTGATGGATGTCTGTCCAGCTGCCTCTTGAATGTCTCTAGCGTGGGAGAACCCACGACATCCCTAGGCAATTGGTCCCATTGTCGTACTGCTCTAACAAGAAGTTTTTCCCCCTAATGTCCAGCTGGAAAATGGCTTCTTGCAACTTGAGCCCATTGGAAGCCATTTTCCTGCACTCTGGGATGATTGAGAAGAGATCCTGGCCCTCCTCTGTGTGACAACCTTTCAAGCATTTGAAGAGTGCTATCATGTCTTCCATCAGACTTCTCTTCTCCAGGCTAAACATGCCTAGTTCTTTCAATCTGTCCTCATGGGGCTTTGTTTCGAGACCCCTGATGATCCTCATTGCCCTCCTCTGAACACACTACAGCTTGTCTGCATCCTTCTTGAAGTGTCATGCCAGAACTGGACAAAATACTCAAGATGATGTGTAACCAATGCCAAATAGAGCTGAACCAGTACTTCTTGTGATTTGGAAACTCTACTTCTATTAATGCAGCCCAAAATAGCATTTGCCTTTTTTGCAGCCATATCGCACTGTTGGCTCATATTCAGCTTGTGATCTACAACAATTCCAAGATCCTTCTCGCTTGTAGCATTGCTGAGCCAACTGTCCCCATTTTGTAACTGTTTATTTGGTTTCTTTTTCCTAGGTGTGGAACTTGGAATTTATCCCTACTAAATTTCATTCTGTTGTTTTCAGGCCAGCACTCCAGCCTATTAAGTTCACTTTGAAGTTTGCTTCTGTCTTCCAGGATATTAGCTATCCCACCCAATTTTGTGTGATCTGCAAATTTGATTAGCATTTCCTGCACCTCCTCATCCAAGCCATTAATAAAAAAAGTTGAAGAGCCCTGGTCTCCAGGACTGAGCCCTGGGGTACCCTGCTTGTTATCTTCCTGCTGTTTGAGAAGGTACCATTGGTAAGCACTCTTTGAGTCTGATTCTGTAGCCAACTGTGGATCCACCTAATAGTTGTTCCATGTAGAGCATTTTTAACTAGTTTGCTGATCAGAATATCATGGGGTACTTTGTCAAAAGTTTTGCTGAAGTCAAGATATATTATGTCCACAGCATTCCCATAGTCCACAAGGGTGGTTACCCAATCAAAGAATGAGGTCAGATTAGTCCGGAAAGATTTGTTCTTGACAAATCTATGCTGGCTTCTTGTAATCACTGCATTGTTTACAAAGTGCTTACAGATTAACTGCTTTAAAGACTTTTCCCAGGGATTTTGGAGCAAATTATAAAGAATTCAGTCTGTAAGCACCTTGAAAGACTGATCACATGCCATCATATGCCTGGGAATGGAGGAAAATCTTAATGTGGCACCAAAAAGATGACTAGGTTGACACCAGGCAGCCTCACTAGAGTAGGTGTTCGACAATTGAGAGGTGGGTGTTAACACCATTTGCCCTTAATCTGGTAAAAATGGCCATATTAATGTGTTCTGAGATGAAATAGGAGTCGGGCGGATACTTTGAGTTGTGATGGAGCCCATTATTATATTCTGCCTGTAACAACATAAACTGAGCAAGTTAGGACACACTCACATTTATGGCAGCCCCCATGCAAGTAATTAGGGAAGGTATATGGACTTCCACTGAGCTTCTGGCAGGGCAATAGTCACATAGAAGTGGTGTGTGTGTGTGTGTGTGTGTGTGTGTGTGTGTGTGTGTGAGAGAGAGAGAGAGAGAGAGAGAGAGAGAGAGAGATTTAAGACCTGTACTTCCATGTAGAGATAAGTCAGATCATTCTATTTCTGAGCTGTGTTCCCTTTTTGCATGTGTTCCTGGATTAATCTGTGGTTTTCTTTTTAAATCCACATGCACAATTGAGTTTAAATAAGTATTTAGTGCAACCTTTCTCTCAAAATGCAAGTTTAAAAGCAAGTTTTGAAATATTTTTTGAGCCAAGAACTGCATCACAAGCTTTAGAGAGATGCCAAATCAGATGGGTCATTTATATTCTCATCCCTACAGTAGTTCAGGAGAGGCAGAGCAGTTCATATTGGAATTTGCAAAAATCAAATTCCTGAAGTATCCCCACCTTAGTGTGAATGCTCCCAAGTCACAAACCTAACAAACTCCTGGCATGCATCTGAGGTTCTCAAGTGGGAACCAACCAATGTGTGACATAGGCCCAGGATACGAATTGGATTTACATATGTAATTTTCTTTGAGAATTTTTTTTAAAAAGAAAGATTCAGGAATTATGAGAAGAGTGGGCTTAAAAGACAAAAAAGCTGTGGCAGCATTTGTCAGGGATAGGGATGTGTGAATCAACATAACTGGAGCTCGTCAAAATTCTCCAATTTCCATCTGTTTATCAGATGGCTTTTGTTGGTTTTTTATTATTATTATTTTCACATGAAAACCCATATGTATTTTTCCAAATGTACACATTCTGCTCCCATTGATTAAAGCATATCTGTATGCATTTTTCCAAAGTACCTGCACTTTTTTTCAGGCCCATTTTTCAAATGTAGGCTTGCTCTATGGACTTTGACCACAGATTGTGTTTAAGTCTATGTTCTTCCTGGACGCTGTGAACTGGGTAAATAAAAACAACAACAAATGAATAAATTTCTCATGCATCCTTATTCGGGGAGGTTTCATGCACATCTGTACTCACCACTAAGGTGAAATCATCAGGATAGGACAAATAGGAAAGATTTTTTAACGAATCACCTTAGGCATGCCAGTCCAGCACCAAAAAGACATCCAGGCTCAAAAAATAAGTCAGAATTTACAGATGTCAAGTACAGTCAGTACAACTGTTCCTGTCAGGCAGTAAGATAGATTATAATGTGAGCAGGTAGTAACCATTGCTTCTGTCCTTTTAGGATCACTGTGTGCTATATCTTTCTAAGACAGTGTCATCTTCTGAAGGGATTTTGACAATGCTGTTTTTCTCAAGTGTGTGTTTTCATTACACCTGTAGTTCTTTCTTTAAAAAGCAAAGAAGTTATTTTCTTTTTGGGATATATGCAGGGCCGGCACTTCCATAGAGGCCAGTTAGGCGGCCGCCTAGAGCGCCAAGGTAAGCGCCCCCAGAAGTCGCCCTCCCAGCCTTCCGCCCTGCTCCCCAGAGTCCCTGGCTTGGCTTCAGCTGGGCGCCTGCCCAGCAGCCGAAGCCAACCCAGGACACTGGGTGGCAGGGACAGGCGGCTCCACGTTCTGACTTCCGGCGCGCGCTGGACGTCAGAACATGGAGCCGTCTAACCGCCCTCCCCCAGCTTCCCGGCTTGGCTTCAGCTGGGGGCTCCCAGCCAAAGACAAGCCGGGACGCTGGGGGGGCGGCGGCGAACGGACAGAAGGACTTCAGGAGGACTTCAGCCAGGAGGACTTCAGGCAAGGGACAGGTAACCTATCTCCGCCTACGGGGGGGGGGGATACGGGGTGGTGGTGAAAGCAGCTCACCTTGCCTAGGGCGCAAAAAAGCCTGGCACCAGCCCTGGATATATGTATTCTATTTGGTGGTAGAAGATATGCAGACTCCTTTGTACATTGTACCCCTGAGGTGGACACACCTGGTTGTAAGCATAACAGATTGTTTTTATTTATTGCATGTGTTTATATCCCCTCCTTTCTGCAAGGAGCTCTCAGTACTGTGCCTGGTGGTTGGGCCATTTCAGCCCCTCATCCCCTTTGACAGGGATGGGGAAGCTCTTTCAAAGTCAGATTTGGAGAAACTCTTGGGGGCTCGTTCCATGGTGTGCTCGGCCCAACGCAAAATGGGCCCATCATCATCATCATCATCATCATCATCATCATCATCATGCCAGCCTATTGTAGTTTAACCCACTTCCTGCTAGTAACTCAACCTTAGGAGAGGCATTTGAACCTTTTAGAATGCTCAAAAGTGAGGTAGCACCAAACAATCAGTGGTCAGGGGAAATGGGGTGTATCCAGGGAAAGGGGGGCCAGTGGCCAGATTTGACCCCCAGTACTGAGATTTTCCCCATCCCTGCCCTTTGAGGAGGATTATCGTGACTGACACCTATGAGGTGGATTAGGCTATGAGATGTTATTGACCTACGGTATCCATAGCTGTAGGGTTTTGAAGCCCAACACCTTGGGCTCCATCACACCTATTCCTTTTCCTCTGTTTTGTCTCCACATTTTTTACCTCCATTTCATAAGCCCTGCAAGTGCTCCATCATGCATGGTCCCTTTCATGTGCGTTTCTGCTTGTTTGCTCTTCCACTCCACCCCAATGCTTCTCCTTCTTCCAGTTCATTGGTTGTGGCACTTGGATGGGCATGTGTTCTTTTCTCTCCCCCCCCCCTCCGGCTTTGTTATCTAGCAATTACTTTTAAGGTTTCATCTGGGCTCTGTTTCTGCAGGCAATTAGGGGTGTGTGTTGGAGCACTAAAAACCCCACTCAACCAACTAACAAGTCCCTACGATGACATGCTAGAGGAGGAGAACTGCCCTGCCCTCCCCTTTCATCAGCAAGACTCCATTAGCACATGCCCCCAACAAAGGAAAAAGTGAGAGGGGAAAATAATCCAGACTTTCCCCACACCAAAATAAAATGTAACGGGGTGGGGGGGAAGGGACAAGATGAGTGCAGGACAGGGATGCCGTCACTGCAAAACCACATACCAGGCATGGTGAGTGTGCGATAAATTGCTGGTGTGATGGAGCTCCTTGACCCAACCTCAGCAATATTAAGGACCACCAGACCAGTTCTCATTAACAATACGCCTCCCAGAGAGAGGTGTGTATCTAGGTTTAATGGTCCTTGTCATGATTGGCTATATTAAATGCCCCCCCAACAACAACAAAACAGTAGGGATACAATGTTTGTTAACAGAGCATTGTACTTCCTTGCAGTTGTTAACCCCACCCCTGCCCCCATGTGCATTTGTCATAATGCCTGAAAGAATGGTGTGCATATCAACTGTATGCACATAGGATCTGTCTGTGGGAACAGGGACCCTGGCGATTCACAGGTTCTCTGATTGCATGGATAGAGGCAATGCATGAACAATTTGTATATACACCAGCTCTTTTAAACATTATTCTGAACTCATATAAGGAACCAGCTGCAGGACTAATGTATGAAAGCAGGTGTAACCCCTCTATGTAGGTTCAGGCAAATATTTGAAGCATGCTAATGTCTATTAATATTAAGGATGAGCAAGATGGACTCATCAACATAAACATCAATTGAGGAACCCTTAAGCAGCCAAATTGGCAAAACAAACAAACAAACAAAAAATCAACCCCGAGATTGCTTAAGCCCAATTACCCACCACCAGTCTGGACAATTTTCATTCAAAGGCAGGAAGCCATCTTGCCACTCCATAACCTATGGACTTACTCCATATAGGGGAATCTCACCAGAGGGAATTGAATTGCCTTTGACATTGATGGGCTTAAATTCTAAGTCACAGCATCCCCGGTGGTGAGAGAGCAGCTTTGGAGCTTGTGGGGATTGGTCAGCTGTGGTGACTTTGAAGAAGGGCCTTGCATGAGCTGCCAGCCTGCATGTTCCCCCCACTACAATGACAGCCTGTTGCAGGCTGTGAGGTGTGTGTGTGTGTGTGTGTGTGTGTGTGCACATGCAAGTAGGTTTTGGAAACATGGTGGGCTGTGCTGCCTGCCCTGAATTAAAATCTCACCAAAATAAAAAATACATAAAAATGAGACAGGCTATTCACTAATGCAAGAAGCCCTGGTTGAAGTGCATAGTTACCTTATGAAATTCTTTCCCACAAGACTAGTGATGGACACCAATTTTGATGGCTTTAAAGGGGGATTAGACAAATTTAAGGAAGATACAGCTTTCAATGGCTACTACTCCTAATAGGTATGTGCCATCTCCATTTGTAGGGGAACATGAGCAAGCTGGGGGGTGGGGTATTATACTCATGTACTTCTTGTGGGCTTCCCACAGCAAACTGGTTGGCCAGTGTGTGACTAGAATGCTGGACTAGATGGACCCTTGTTTCTGATACAGCATGGCTCTTCTTATGTTCCTATGTTCTTAAGCCCTACTTGGTTTCTTGTGACAAAAGCCTTACAAACACGCCCAGTGCAGCTTGGGCGTGGTGAGGCCATTGAGGGTGGGGGTGGCGAGACAAGGCGTGGAGGCCATTAATTGGATGGCCTCACATCATGCCATTAGGAGGGGAGGGGTTTCCGAGGTTATTTAACTGGAAAATCCACCCCTCCCCTCCTCTTCTGCTCAAAGCGGCTGGTGACTCCTGATCAAATTTTCTTCAATCAGGGCTCACCAGTGACGACTGAGGAGAGGCATCATGGTCGCGGCACGGGATCACCTTCTGGCGAGGAGACGCCGCGGGACCATTCAGCTGGCCATTTAGGCCCAGGTTTGGGGGGGGGACCGACGGTCCTCCCCATTCTTTTTCCTTCCACCACGGGGTCCCCTTTTCCCCGCCGCCTCATGAGCCATAATTCGGTGAGCCATACACAGGCTCAATCCACTACTTCCACACAAACTGAAATGACAGCACCATCAGCCCAGTTAGATGCCAGGATAGAAGAGGCTACCCAAAACCTGGTTGGGGGTGTGGCCCTACCTGATGTAGCAACACCTGATCCAAAACCTGAGGAGAAAGCTACAGGCGATGATACCAATATCCACTGTGAATCCAATGTGGATTCCGTCGCAACCACCACCACCGCTGCTGCAGCTTGTGCATCAGTTTGGCACGGGCCAGCGGGGGTTGCTTCATTGAAATTAGGTACTGCAACTATGGAGATAAAAGATCCCTATGCAGGCATGGAGAGAGATGCAATTCCAACAGGAAGCACTGCTTCTGCGTTAGGTTTTCATCTCCTGCCTTCTACCAGGGAGAAAATCCTCAGAGGTGAATTTGTTGACATCTTTTCTCTCCTCTTCAGAGAACTTGAAAACAAAGATAAGGATAAGGCAGCCAACAGAGAGGAGCGGAATAGACGCAAAAAAGTCTCTAGGACTTGGTCAAATTGACTGCCTGGATTTCTGATATACATGGGCGTGGTGCAGCAAAGATTCCCTGATCGAGGATGTATATTAACCAAATACTTTGACATGATTTTCAGGCCTTACACAGAATACGAAGGAGGGGCCTGGCTCGTGTACGATGAATCATTTCGTATGTGAGCAGCCATCGACCACTCCCTTAGATGGGACAGGAAAGATCATGACCTCTGGCTTCAGTTCATGATGCCAGCCAGGCCCAGATTTAGCGATAGGGCTGATAGTGGTCATCTCTTAGCTAAACAATCACCTGCTTCCTCCTCATCGGGGAATGCGGGTCAGGGGATTCAAAACCACTTGTTATGTTGGGACTACACATCGCATGGCACGTGTACACGCCCGCAGTGCAGATATAAGCATGAATGTCCCAAATGTGGAGGCCATCACCCTATCACGAATTGCACCAGAGCCAGAGGTGGGCGAGGCACCAACCAGGATTCTCAGGGTTATAGGAAACCCAGGGGGCAACCACCCCCTGCAAAAGGGCCCCAGCCCAATCAAAATTGAACCTTTAATCAGGCTTTTATCCAAGCATCCCAGGCACAATGAAGCAGCATACTTAAAGGCTGGTTTTTGCGAGGGTTTCAGAATACCTTTCATGGGAGTCAGGAAAGCTTCTTTCTCAAGGAACCAAAAATCAGTTGCTCTCATGGAACAACTGGTTAGGACAAAGATCGATAAAGAAGTCAAATCTGGCCATGTTGTAGGCCCTTATGCAACCCCTCCCATTCCAAATTTACAAGTATCTCCACTTCGCATCATATCTAAGAAGACTCCTGGGGAATACAGGTTAATTTATAACCTGTCTTTCCCGAAAGGGAATTCAGTTAATGATGCAATCCCAGAACACCTTTGTTCTGTGTGTTATGCCCCTTTTGATACAGCAGTTGAAATAGTATGCAAGAATGGTCTGGGGGCCTTGACATCAAATCCGCTTTTCGCATATTGCCCATCAACCCCGCTGATCTTGATCTCTTAGGATTTCAATTTCAGGGTCATTTCTATATAGACAGAGCTCTCCCAATGGGATGCTCTGTGTCATGCACCATGTTTGAGACGTTCAGCTCATTCTTTGAATGGGCGTTACAAGCTCGGACTGGGCTGAGCGATACTACCCATTACCTCGACGATTTTTTCTTCGCAGGGCCAGGAAATTCCAAGCAATGTCGTTACCTCATGATGGAATTCCATCAACTATCTGATGAGCTGGGGGTCCCCTTGGTGCATGAAAAAACCGAAGGCCCCTTGACGTCAATTCGATACTTGGGTATCGAGTTAGACTCTTTTCAACAGTGTTCTCGACTGCCTCAGGATAAACTAGTTGCTCTTCAGGATAGAATTTTGGCTATCCTCAATTCTAAGAAAATCACCCTGTTGCAGCTGCAAGAGCTGGTTGGCCATTTAAATTTCGCATGCAAAGTAGTGGCCCCAGGGAGAGTCTTTGTTCACAGACTTTGCTCTGCGATGCAGGGTTTGTCCCACCCTCATCATCATCTCAGAGTCACACAGGCCATCCGTGAGGATTTGGTCATGTGGTTATCCTTTTTGGAAGGGTTCAATGGTGTTTCATTTTGGAGGAAGGAGCTTCTTCTGGAAGCGGAGCTGCAAATCCATTCGGATGCTGCAGGAAAGATTGGTTTTGGGGTGATTTGGAGAGACTGTTGGTGTGTGGAATAATGGCCTGATGAGTGGATGTCCTCTAATATTTGCAGAGACCTTACCTTCTTAGAATTCTTTCCTACATATGTTGCTATCCACTTATGGGCATCGGAATTGGCTAATTCCGTTGTTCATTTCTGGTGCGACAATCAGGTCACGGTTCATGTCATCAACTCCTTAATGTCACAAAACCCAAGAGTTATGGAGCTAGTTCAAGCCTTTACCCTTCACTGCCTTTGGCATAACATTCTGTTTTGCGCCCACCATCTACCGGGCCTCGATAATCCGATCGCTGATGCTTTGTCACGTCAGCAGGTCAAGAGATTCTGGGAGCTGGCCCCTTGGGCAAGGTCAAAGCCCGAAGTTATGCTGCCGGAGTTATGGGAGATTGGCAGGAAGAGGTAGATTCAGCTTTGTGGCAGTCCGTTGCTCCCAGAACCAGGGTGGCCTACAAGAAAGCGATTAGAGAGTTTCAGATATTCCTTACCAGTCTGCAGCTTCCTCACACTTGGGCCATTCCTGTTGACCACGTTCTTCAATTTTGTGTAGCGGAAAAGAGAAGGAGCTTGGCCCCCAGATCGATTGGAGGTAAGCTGGCAACACTTGCCTTTTCGGCCAAGTGCCAAGGTATACCAGATACCACCAATGATTTCTGGATCCGTAGGGTTTTACGCGGTTGGGCTAGAATCAAACCCCCGGTTTCTGACACTAGATGCCCCTTCTCGCCTGAGATACTGTTAGGACTTAGGGCACAATGGCAGACTCTCTGTACTTCACCTTTTGAGGTCGCACTTTTTCATGCTGTGGCCCTGACTGCCTTTTTTGGGGCCTTTAGAATCTCAGAACTGGTGGCAGCATCCAGGAGAGATACATCCGGCAGGGCTCTGCACATTGAGGATGTGCAATACTCTACAAAAGAGGTTTACATCCATCTGAGACAGTCTAAAACAGATCAGCTGGGCAAAGGACAATCAGTTCCCCTTTTCCCATCTACTTCTGTGCAATTATGCCCAGTTCAAGCCCTAGGGGCTTTTCTTGCCATGCAGGGTAATTCCCCTGGGTTTTTATTCTGCCACCAAGACCTTTCTCCACTGACAAAATTCCAGTTCTGGGAGGTCACAAAGAAGGCTCTCAAATCATAGGGCCTTGATCAATATAAATTTGGGACTCATTCTTTCAGGATAGGGGCTGCTTCCACTGCAGCTGCGATTTTTTCCCCCTCCTAGCATTCAAGCGGTGGGCAGGTGGAGATCGAAGGCATTCCATACATACGTGCGTCAATTGCCTAAGTAAGACACTGACAGTTCTGACTCAGCTGTGTTTGCCTTCTAGATCTGCGGATGGGCCTTCCCCCAGTGCGGGTTCTTGTATGAGGCCACAGTTACATCTTCTGGGCCGGATGGAGGGCTTCCCGTACAAGTATTGGCTCACAGCTGGGACTGAGTCGGATCGCCAGTGTCCAATGGTTGGGCAAACGTGGCATGAAGTGGGAGCACCTCTTGCGCATGCTGTTCCAACAGTGAGTGAATTTGAATCCTCCACAGGTGTTGTTGGTACACCTCGGTGGAAATGATTTGGGATCACTAAAAAGCAGGGCATTAATATTGCAAGTGATTGCTGACCTCAAGGTGATCCGGCAGCATTGGCCCGATAGCTTGATCATCTGGTCTTGCATGATACCCAGGTTGATCTGGCGGGTGGCTAAGGATCAGGATGCTTTGGAAAAAGCTAGGAAAAAAAGTTAATGGGCAAGTTTATAAGGATCTTTTAAAACATAGGGATGTTAGCATCCAACACCCATTGATTGTTAGATTTCGGAGGGAGCTCTATAGGGAAGACGGGGTCCACCTGTCGGACCATGGCAATGATTTGTTTTTATGGCAGCTGCAGAAGGGTTTGCAGGATGCTATCCTGCGTAGATGGGGGAGACAACTAAGCAATAGGCTTGTCGCCCCCAGTGGCAGGGAAGCGGACATCTCCATATGGTTAGGGCTGGTGAGCATTCCACGGCACTTAACGGTGATGGGTAAACATCTGAGGCTCAACATCTGTGAACCCCACTGTCCAGATGTTGAGATAAGGGTTTACCCTTGAGATCGACCTTTCTCACTCACCTGCAGACTTAAGTCATGGGGAGGAGTGACACCGGAAGGTCTCCCACCCCAAAAGGGGGAGCCAGAGGGTGGCGGAACGTTTTGCGCCACCCTATGGACAGGAATGTTTCGCCCAAGAGATCACGGATTCTAGCCATTTTAGAGGAGATGCCTGCTTAGGTTCACCCTTCTGCAGTTATGTTCAATAAATTTGGCCCAGTTTTAAATCCCAAACATTTGTGTCGTCTCATTATTTCCACACTCCACTCACCGCAACCCAAGACTGTTGGACTAGGACTTAAGATATTTGGATTCTAGTCTTCACTTGGCCATGAAACTCACTGGGTGACTTTGGTCCACTCATTGACTCTCATCCTAACCTCATGTAGTAGATTAGGAGTCTGAGAGATAGTGAAGTATCATGTCCTGATTCTGGCCTTCTCATAGGCATCTCGGTGGCCACTACAAAAACAGAAAGGCCCTTGGACTGATCCGACAGAGCTCATCTTATGTTATTTTCCAAAGTCACTGAGTATGTTCTATGGCTGATGGGTGATTTGAAACTTGATCTTCGCATTGTAAGTCCAACTATCTAACCATTGCTTTGGCTATCAGAATCACAACCTGGTTTTATCATATGTTTCCTTCAAATTTTGGGGTGGGGTAGGTATCCTTCCTTATCATTCAGGGCACTAAAAAGGACAAGTTACTGGATTCAAGAAAGTAGCATTTGAGTTGTATAACTTGAAACATCAGTTTTCAAGTTCTACTGATTACATCAAGCATATGGAGCTGTACATAGAAAAACAGTAACTTTATCTTAATTTAGCTAGTAGCCAGCTTTACACATGTTTCTGTTTTTCAGACTGTCCAAAACTTGGCGCTCTCTCTCTCTGTCTGTCTGTCTTTTAACCACAAAAGACATTGTTTCATAAAGCCTGGCACTTGTGGCTAAACATAGTACAGAAAATCTAAAGAATTTGTCTTGGGGAAAAAGTTTATTTCTCCAGTTGACCCCAAAAGGTCACTATGACTGCAACTATATTATGGTAGTGTTTAAAATGAACACAATTTCCACTCAAAAAAACAGACTTAACAAAAACAAATAATTATACCCTGTGTTTCAACACTGGTTTTAGGCTTTTCAAATATTTATGACTGGCATACTTAGAAGCTTGCTGGTTTGCAAGTGGGCTGTAATAATAACTCCAATGTTCCTTTGCTGCAGCTGGCTGGGAATATAAACAGGAAGTAAAATAATCCTTTCTAGTGAAATTCGAGCCCTGAATGATGTTCCACTTTGAATTGGCAGTATCGTATTCCTAGGACCAGCCTGAGCCTTCTGGCTTCACAAAGCAGAATTAAGTGCTTGCATGTGCACATATACGCACGCGGGCTCAAACAGCTCAGCAACCCAACTTGTTCTTGCAGCAGCCGGCCAGGACATGGCATGTATGTGTAGTGTCCAAGAGCAGGTACACAAATGAACAGCATCATCTTGAATAGGTTAGGATGATTTGTTACCCTGTTCTTGCTTCTTGTCTGTACATGTATGTTGTGTGTGGGGGAGACTAAAAGGCTAAGATTCCAGGGGGGCTGGTATTAAATATTCTGGCATGCCCATCTCAAATAGCTTCAGTTTAGCCCAAGTGTTGTAGGTGCAACTGCACTTGAGGATTCAAGACAGAAAACACTTAAAACATGTATTCAGATTTTAAAATGCAATGTCTTATATTAAAAAAAAGACAAAGTTTAACATAATCACCAACCTTTCACACAAACAAAGCAAAATGACATACACAACTTGTAGTTGTATATTCATAAGTTCTCTGCAATAAGGATCCTTTCTCTGTAGAGAGATTTCCATTTGCCTCAGGCAAAACCAAGGACTCACTGAGGACTTCATGCTAGGCTCAAAGCAAAATCCTGGCTCTTATGCCTGAGGGAAAGGAAATACATATTGCTCCTCTGTTTTCAGACTTAAAAACTCTTTTCAAAATCAGTGACCTCCCTCCTAATACATATTAATTTATTTAAATATATTACAGTTCATTGATCCACATCGTCAGTTTAGACCATCCTCTTTCCAGAATGTCTCATCTTTTCTGACATACTTGTTTATCCCTAAATTGTACATCAGTTCTGCTTTTCCTGTTGTCGACTCTCTGATTCACTTCTCTTTTCTTCCAGACATGGTGAATTTCTAAACCACAACTCTACCTTTCTATAATTCTTTGACCAGGCACCTAATTCACTTATAAGGAAATCATACTGCTGGAACAAGTGCACAAAAATTTTGACTGATACAACATTCCCCACCCCAAGTAACAAGCATGTATACCTTAAAACTTCCCATATCTCAAGCATCTAAAAACTCTGAATATTGGTTTCCTACATGCACTGTTGCTCCCCTATCTCCTCTAAAACCTCCATAACCCCTTCTATGCCCCCCAAAGCTTTTCACCTATGCTCTGCTAACCAGCCCTTATAACTTCATTACTTACACATATTCAGTAAAATTGCAAGCCAAGAAAAACAACAACACCCTTTCATCTGCAAGTGATGCATCCAAGATGGCGGCATAGGCTCTTGTTTGCATATGCACAACATACATATGCATAATGCTGCCATTAACACTCCTTCACAAACACTGGTGGAAGTGCAGGCAATTTAGGCTGCCATTTTAAGAAGCAATTAATTTTGGACAGCTCCCCAAATTTGCCACCACTTATATTGCACAACAACTTATTACCTCAGACACCCTGACAGGATCTACACTACTGCTTTATAATGGTTTATAACAGTATTGACAACTGTTGGAGCCCAGGACACACTCTACATACAGATTTCAAACCATTTCCAAAGTGTCATATCCTGCCCTTGTCTCAAGGCAGAGACACCTTCAGTAAAAATAATTGTTAACTTTTAAATATACAGGTGCAGGCAATTGCATATCCACTGAGTTGACTCTGCAGTGTTTAGAGTTGCATCAGCATTTTTTCTTTATTTTCCAAGGCTCATAACTTGATCATAAAAATTCACTCTGAGCTATACATCACCATCCAAAAAACATATTTCCAGTTCTGCTGTTCTTGAAATTTATAGTTGTAAACATGTTTTTCCCCCCACAGTGCTATTCACAGCCTTCCGTTGTCTCTATAGATTGTAGAATGAAAATGCCTTGTTTGGTGTTTTCCTCCCAGATTCTAAACTGATGTATACAGTAAACATAGCTGGAGGGATTCATTTATCTATTTCTTTTTTGTATTATTTATGCCAACATTTCATAGGCTTGCTCATATTGTTTCTGTAAACAGTTGCATTTTGTGTTTTATGTAGCAAAAATGTTTGGGAAAACACAGTATAAATGAGGCATGGCTTAATTTGAAGTGTGTCATGGGAAAGTTATTCACTCAAATGTCCAGTGTGTGTGTGTGTGTGTGTGTGGCTGGCTGGAGAGATGCAACTGAGTCAATGGCCTAAGCTAGACCTACCTGTTAGTGCATAACAGAGGGGTGAAGATCTCACAATGGTTTTATCATGAGATTCCCCCCTCTGTTTACAAGCGGTGTGCGGCAACCTCAGAGGGAGGGGGATAGCAGTGCACAAATTAAAGGGATAGCAGCGCACGAATACTCGTGCACAAAAGGTAGGGGTGGTTTTGTTTTTTTTAAAAAAAATACTTTTACTGCTCCCCCCACCCCACCCCCAATGGGTGCAGTGCTCCGTACTCCGTGCATTTGTCCCAGCTCCTCACGAGGAACTGCGAGGAGCAGGGACAAACCACGGCGCCCAGCCACACATTATGCAGTCTTGGTCTCAGCCCATGGAAAAACTGGGCCTAAAGGGGAGGATGAGAACCCGGCGCGAGGGAGGAATCATCCCTCCCTGATCCTGGGATCCCCTGTATGACATGTGAACGCACAGAGACGATCCCTGGGATCGCGTCCCATCTAGCTATGGCCAATGAATAAGGGTGTAATCCTATGTGTGTTTAGATAGAAAAAAGTCCTACAACTTCAGCAGGGGGAATGCTGGGAGTTGTAGACATTTTTTCTGTCTAAACATGCTCTGGATTGCACTCTAAGTTGCATATCCAATTATAAAACAAAAAACCCCAAGTGTGATAGTTGAAAACCAAAGTTACATTGGTCATGTTGGCTCAAGCTCCACAAAGCCAGGAAACTGAAAGTGAAGGCTGATGCCTTAACAGATGTACCTTTTGATCAGTGATGATGTTGTGCAATGTCACAAATTGGGCTTGCTTACAACTTACCCTTCATGGATTCATGGTTTCCTTAGGCCCAAAACCAAATGGAGAGGATGGATTGTCTGGGGCCAGCAAAAATGCCCCACATTGGCCCGTATTGCCTTATAAAGCATCTACGCCTTGACTGTACTGCTAGAACAATCCTCTAGTGAGTTGACCCATGCCTATTTGGGATGACACTGTGGTTAACAAGCCACTCTGGCTGGGTTTGCATGACACAAACTGCACTGCCAAGGGTAATTTTTCCTATCATACCAGCATGTGATGGGCACACACAGAGTGGGAATTAAGCCACCATGGCTCCTTTACCCAGCCACGATTATATGAACCAGGCAAATGAGTAGAAGTTTCATCTCACCCCAAGCATAATGGTTTCCACTGGTATCATACACTGGCTGCCATTTGCCATGGACTGCTCATCCAGCTGACCATTCCCTTTGTGAGGTCAAAGAGCATGTATTCATGAGCCTGTCCACCACATGCACAAGGTAATGTATTGAAATACAAATTTCAACAACCCCCCTAGCTGTGTTCCAATGATACTACAGGCTGTGCTATTCTGCCAATCCCACTGTCATGAGACTGGCACATGCAGGGTAGTTAACAAGCCACAATGGCTTATTAACCACCCTGTGATCATGCAAACCAGGCCACAGTCTTAGTTCTGTGACAGATCACTGGCATATAGAAGTATGATGTTGATGATGACTTTGCCATCATCAAGTGATGACCATGGATGTATAAAATTGGGCTGACAAGCTTTTACTTACTTACTTACTTAGAATATTTGTACATAATCTACATAATCAAACACATAATCAAATATTGAATACGTGTTTAGATACCAGGAGCAAGTAAGGGCTTGTTTTACCAATTGTTTTTACATAGTTTATATAATTTATATAGTTTATAATTTAAACTATTTTAGTCTCTTTTTTTAGAACTGTTGCATATTTTATAAAGGTATGGGTAATAAATAATAATAATAATAATAATAATAATAATAATAACAATAATAATAATATAGGGAGGATTTCTTTCATCTAGCAGTTCTGCTCTGCCTTAAGTGTTAATAATACCAACAATGAAGAAATGAATTCCCTGGAAACCCTTTCTGCTAGCAAGCCCAATGGATGCTGTGCAAGTATTAGTTTATGCTAGTGGAATGTCAAAAGCACTAGTGCTGTGATGACATTGGATCCTTCCCTATAGGTGTAGAAAATGCCTGATACTGAGTGGTAGACCAAAAAGTCTCCAATTCAAATTTCAGGTCTGCCATGACCTCACTAGATGGTCTTAGGCAAGCCACGATATCTCAGCTTCCCACCCCAGCCCAATCCAAAGCTAATAACAATGACCTTCCTTCTAGGGTTGTTCTAACGATTACTCTGATAACGTACATGAACATAGTACATAAATTTTAAACCACTCTGTATTAAGTCGTCAGTAGAAGGGAAATGGATTCTGTTCAAAATTGTGCTTGAAGGATAAAAGAAGGACTGTGATAGCAAACATGAAATTGAGAATGAGTACACACACACACACATGCACACATGCACACACAGGTTGAAGAGAGGAGAGTATCTCTGAGCCACTCTACTTCAGAAAATCATGACAATTTCTGTGGCTGAATACTTCGAAGGAAATACCTGACTCTATGGGCTCATCTACACCAAGCAGGATATTCCACTATGAAAGCGGTATATAAAAGGCAGGAGCCGCACTACTGCTTTACAGTGATATTGAAGTGCACTGCAGGATCTACACTACTGCTTTATAGTGGTATTGAAGTGCACTGACAACTGTTGGGGCCCATGACACATCCACACCAAGCAGGATATAATACTATGATAGTGGTATGAAAGCAGTATATGGAATGTCTCAATGGGCCCCAACAGTTGTCAGTGCACTTCAATACCACTATAAAGCCGTAGTGTGACTCCTGCCTTTTATATACCGCTTTCATATCACTTTCACAGTGGAATATCCAGCTTGGTGTAGATGACCCCACAGACTTTTAGCTCAGCCTGCCTCACAGGGTTGTTGTCGTGAGGATAAAATGAGAGGAGGAGGATTATGTACATTGCCTTGGGTTCCTTGGAGGAAAAAAGGCGGGATAGAAATGTAATAAAATCAATCAATTAATAACCCCCCTTCTGGAAATGCAAGGCAAACAGCTCAGGCAGCCTTCTACCCAATTGCTCAGTAATATGGAAGTTTCCCGTCTTCCAGCATTTTAGCAGATGAGTGCAATAATTGTAGGGCATAATGCCCCTTCTCTAGCCAAATGCACAGATTCTGGCTCTGGCTTGTGATGTATAGCCCTTTGGCTATGTAGTGAACAATCCATATGCTGGCTAAGGATCCCCCCTCCCCGCAAGTGCTCAGTCCTGCATGTCAATACCACTATAAAGCAGTAGTATGCCGCTTTCATACGACTTCCATAGTGGAATATCTGCTTGGTGTAGATAAGCCCTATCTATCTATCTATCTATCTATCTATCTATCTATCTATCTATCTATCTCATACCAGGGAGTATGGGCTAGATCTCTTCTCTCTGTCATCTAGCTTTCTGTCAGGGGAATATCTTAAATAAAGAAGCAGTCAGTCATGGGACGTCCCTTACACATGCGCACATGCGCACAGGCTCACACACACACACACACACACACACACACACACAACTTTTACCACCTCACCTGCTGTTTTGTGTGAGCTAAGCCAATGTGCTCTCCATGTATTCTCAAAAATCCAGAAGACTGAAGCTCTGTTTCCTTGGACCTAAGAAATGTCAGTTGTTCCCCCTACTCCTTTCACACAGCTGTACAGTGAAAACCTAGCCTGGTTGACAGGATTGGGAGTGTTGCAGGATTTCTTACTGATCCTTTCTTAACTGTCTGATCTACAGCCCAGGTATTTGGGCTAAGCCCATTTAGCCTCCCTGACTTCAACAGGACTAAATTCTCTTAAGTTAAAAGTACTTTGACTCCTCAGGGTTGTGGATCAGCCTGCAAAGGAATAGAATGTGTCTGTCTACAAAATGAACCCTGTGGTGTTTCTAACTGTTCCAAAGAACAACTCTGTCAGGGAGGTTTAATACCTTGGAAATCTTTTCCTCACTCGTGGCAATTCATGTAAACACTCTGTTGAAGAACCAAGGAATGAAATGCCAAATAGAGAGAAAAGAGAGAGAAAGAGAGAAAGCAGCTAACACTGTGAGCTGGAGGACTGAAGCTGTGAAATCTCAATTAAATGAGGTGAAAAATATTCAGAATATAGGAGGCACTGGAAGTTGTTACACTGATTTATATTGTCACAGCTATGCTCGCTTAAAAAAAATGCTTAGATCTGAAAGAGCTGTTTTAACCATGAAATACAATCTGGTTACTCACGTTGCCACTGAAACACTGCATAAAGCAAAATTTGAAAAGAATCTGAAGGTTCCTTCTCAGATGAAATATCCATGGAATATTCAGCAAAATCAAAAGGATTTGGGATAAGGCTAAGGAAACTTTCCAGGTGGCTAGATGGCTTCTGTGTATCCCTGGATTAATACCAGATTATTACACCTAAAGTTAGGGATGCTTCAGGAATTTGATCTTTGTGAATTCATATCTGGAATTACTGGATCAGCACCACCACTTTGACTAGTTTGCAGATTGGAGAATATAGCTGTTTGCCAGATTTCACACTTCTCCAAATGTTGCAACAGAGTTCAGTTTAAACATATCAAAAGACACATTTGAAGGTGTTTTTTTCAAGAGAAGCCCTTTTGATGGCAGCATTACCCACAGAGGCCTATTTGTCCAGGACAGTTGGAAGGGTTTTCTCATGAGCTGTGTGTTGACCACCCCACTCCACAACTTGCTTCACTTCAGATCTGGATCCAGGAAAGCTGATTATGAAGCAGAGGGATGTCATGGGTGCCCTAACCCTAAACCCCACTGTGCTCACCACCCAGACCCTCCTGAACCCAGCTTGGTGAGCCACTTCCCCCCTCCTAGCTGTGTGAGGAGCTGTGACATACTGGACCCATCATCTTGTGCCTGCAAGCCACCTACTCCTCCATGGGAGTCAACATTTTTTACCAAAGATGGTGACTCTACTTGTCATAGATCTATGCTGTGTACAATGGCAGCTGTAAAGGGCCATTTCTAGCCCTAACAGGGCCTCTGAATAATCAGGATTATCTGGATTAATTATCCTGAAACACTTCAGACTGATCTCGACCAACTTTGCGCTGATCCAGACCAATTTAGGCCCATCCCAGATTCAGTTCAAATTGGTCCAAATCACCCTGCTTCAGCTTGGGATTCATGGAAGTAAGTGGCAATGCTTATTTCCCAAACAGGACTTGTTGGTAGAAGCCCCTTCTTCAATGAGCACTTCCACCTGATTAGATTGCTTAGAAACTGCTGTGTTCCTATTGTGTTTATAGTTGGTCCCACTGGCATGCAGGCAATATTGGATCCTGCCCTGTGTTTGGGAAGGCTTCTCCAAAAGATATGAAAAGACCAGAAAACCAAAACATTTCTGATTAGTGGAAGCTGTTGGCTCCTATGTCAGTGGGGCAAGGATCACTCTGGATTTCAGCCAGAACTCCCTAAAGAACCCATCCAAGGTACTGAACCCTATCCTTAAAATGGGTTTAGCACCTTGGATAGCTTCTTTAGAGTTCTGACTGAAGCCTGGAGTGGATTCTCTGCCACACTGATATGGGAGCCATCAGCCTCCACTAGTTCTAATGAGGCTAATAAGTAAACCTGTAATGGGTAAGTTAGGCTGACCATATGGAAAGGAGGGCAGGGCTCCTGTGTCTTTAACAGTTGCATAGAAAAGGGAATTTCAGCAGGTGTCATTTGTATATATGGAGAAGCTGGTGGAATTTCCTCTTCATCACAACAGTTAAAGCTGCAGGAGCTATACTAGAGTGACCAGATTTAAAAGAGGGCAGGGCACCTGCAGCTTTACCTGTTGTGATGAAGAGGGAATTTCACCAGGTTCTCCATATATACAAAATTACACCTGCTGAAATTCCCTTTTTAATACAACTGTGAAAGATACAGGAGCCTTGTCCTCCTTTTCATATGGTCACCCTAGGTAAGCATGTGCACACACACACACACACACACACACACAGCAAATGAACTCCAATAGCAAACCTACACAGAATTAGATAGTTTCAAAAATTAAAAGCAAAAAAAAAAAAGTCTGTTATCCCCTTCCAGACTTCCTTCTGTTTAATTATCCATGTAAACGTCTGGAGTGGCACTGGGCAGGTGGGATCTTGTGAGGAGAGGTTATACATAATTGATTGAACAACCCTGCGTTCAGTGTCTAAATATACAAACAGACAAAACCAGCATCTATCAATACAGTCCTAAAAAATTTCATGTTCCGAATACATTCTCGAAAAGCCAAATGTGAGCTCCTAGGATATTTCTTGAACATTATTTTTCGTTATAGGAAAAGCCAAGAAAGACTAATGGAAATAATGGCAGTCAAAAACTAACTGTCTTGGATCCGAAGAGAAGTTAACTTACAGTGCAATCCAATACATACGTACCTGAGTATGCCTTGAGAACAATGACACTTACTCCCAGGTAAGTGTATAGAGGCTTGCAATCTTGAGAATGTAAGAGGAGCCCTGCTGGAACAGACCAGCATTCTGTTCCTCTTTTCCATAGCCAGCCAGATGCCTACGGAAAGCCCACCTGCAGGACATGATGTTAACAGCATCCCCACCACTGAGGGGTATGCTGGCTTAAGGAAGTTCATAGAAGGAAAGTTCCCCTTCACCCATCTCCCTGTAGCCACTTGTACCCTGCCCCAAAGTCACTCTGAAGGGTTGAGGGGCCCTCCTGAACCATATGAGATGAGGGGATGGAAACTACTGTGGGGGGAGGTATGTGTGAAGTTATAGGCAACTTTCATTCCATGGACTTCCTCAAGTGAACTTACACTAGGTTAGATGTTTGTATAGAAGAGCAAAACAAAGCTGGTTGTGTATGGGTTTTCTTGTGGCATTTATCTTGATGGTATATTCAATGTGCATGGCCCTTACAGAGTAACATAAGCAAACAGCAGCATGTTCCTACACTGATGCGCATACAACCTAGGGATGTGATCCCTCACATCATAAGTCTTCTGTCATTATTATTACATTATTTCTTGCCTTTTCCCCAATACTGGGACTCAAGGCAGTTTACAAGATTAAAACATATACAATTAAAACACACACACATATACAAAACTTAAAATAGAATTAAATCCACAGCAAAATTAAAACCTTTAAAAAAAAACCCATAAAGACAACAACAGCACCTTTCTAACTAGGGGTGTGCATGGACCCCCCGCTCCGCTTCTCTTCTGAATCCATGATTTGCGGATCGGGCCGCTTCGCTCCACCCCCGCTCCGCCTATGTCCGCTCCGCTCCGCTGTGGAGCTCTGGATCCAGATCGGAGCTCCGTTTTTCCCCCCCATAGGCTTGCATTGAAAGCTAAAAAGTATACATCTTTTTTTCTGTTAAAGTTAGAAACCTCACGTTTGGCACCATGACACCTCATGGAGAAGCATGCCAAGTTTCAAGCCAATCCCATCATTCCCTGATTTTTGGGGAATTTTTAAAAATCGGTCACCCCATTCACACCCCTTTCGATAGCTCCGTCAATTTGCACGTTAGAAACCTCAAACTTGGCACCATGATAGCTTACTAGGGATACACATGCACGCCAAGACTCAAGGCAATCCCATCATCCCTTGATTTTTGGCGGGGCTCTAACCTCTAACGCACCACCCATAACCCCAATTCACACCCCTTTCGATAGCTCCGTCAATTTTCACGTTAGAAACATCAAAATCACTACTATGATAGCTTATCCATGTGTCCACATGGACACCAAGTTTCAAGCCAATCCCATCATCCCCTGATTTTTCGGGAATTTATGAAAATCGGGCACCCCATTCACACCCCTTTCGATAGCTCCGTCAATTTGCACGTTAGAAACCTCAAACTCGGCACCATGATAGCTTATCCAGGGATACACATGCATGCCAAGACTCAAGGCAATCCCATCATTCCCTGATTTTTGGCGGGGCTTAAACCTTTTAACTCACCCCAAATCAAGTCCCATTTTACAACTATGTCAATTTGCATGTCAGAAACCTCACCTTCGGTCCCATGACAGCTTACCCATGTGTCCACATAGATGCCAAGTTTCAAGCCAATCCCATCATCCCCGGATTTTTGGGGAATTTATGAAAGTCAGACACCCCAGTATCTGCAGACAGCTCAATGGGCCCATTTCAAAGGAAATCCCAACATGCCATGAATTGGGGAGTAGAGATAAACCTAAATATGAATCTTCTTCCACACTTGAACAATTGATTTGGAACTTGAACACAGGAAGGACTTCTCCCCTGAGTCAAAGCAAGACACACAAAAACCAAACCATCCCTGCGAGGTGGGCAGGGGAGGAGGGAGGGAAGGCAGGCAGGCAGCAGACATTTCTGGGGGCACAAGGAAGTGAGCCAGGGATAGTTTCAAAGCCAGTAATGCATATAAAATGGAATAAATAAATAAATAAATAAATAAACAAAGGAGGGGTGGAATTAAAAGTAGCAGTGTTGCTGAATAAACAACAAGAAGATTTTTTTTAAAAAAATGCTACATCTGTCTTTTACCAGTAAGAGGGGAGTGGGAATCATCTGCCAATTTGACTGGTCCTGTCTAGGTACCAGTCTTTAAGAAGCAAACTATCACTTCAACTCATGGTAGGCATTCTCTCCAGTGATTTACCTTTGGTGGGCTCTGATAGCCCTCCAAGGACGGGAGAGTGCACAGGGCACGTCCACATGCCCTAGGGGAGCTCATCGCCTTGCACCACATCTATTCAGTTGTTCCCCAAAGTTAGGGTGTGTAGCAGTGTTGTGTTTTCTATCTCTTATTATTGGCTTAGTATATGATTTCAGGTTGTGTTTGTGCATTTGGTGGGGCTACTGTTTTAAAAAACACTGGGAAAAGTCCGTTCAGACTAAGAAAGAGAAGTTCTCAGAATCCCAAGTTACCCATTTTGCCTATCCCCTCCTCCAACTTTGGGATCATGTGATCATGACCGGGAGTTGACTCTGCACCTCAGCCCTTCAAAAAAGGTACATTTTCCTGCTGTTTTACCCAATTTTTCCAAAAATTCTAGCAAGTGAACAGCAGCATGCAGAGAGCTGAGAGTAGGCTCAAAATGACCCCCAGCCACGACTCTCTAAGCACAAGAAGTTTCAGAAAGATAGCTTAAAAAACAACAGTTATCCCCTATTCTTTTCCACAATGCAATCCTACGGGCGAAAATTTTCAAAATGGTGATCGGATCGGTCTGCAAAAAGAGAAGCGCTCCGCGTATGGGCGCTTCTCTTCGCCGTGCTTCTACGGGTCTCCAGTCCGCTTCTACTCTGCCTCTGGGCAAGGCGGAGCAGGCCAATTCGCTTCTGATTCTCCGCTTCTAATCGGAGCGGAGCACATCCCTATTTCTAACAACCTCTTTATTCAACTCTCCAGTACTTTCTTTACCAGTGTGTAGTGCTCTTTAGTGCCACCTCTGGTAGCCTGAGAGAATGCATCCTTGATTATTTCTAGATATTACCATCAGCACATCTGCCTACTTGAAGGATCATCATAAGGCCATGGGGGATCCTTTGTCAAACACTCTTCCCTGCCCCCTCAATAGGTATTGGCCATTGCTTCTTATTTCTCTTATTTGAGGAACTTTACTCAATTTTGAAGAATATGCTAGGCTGGAAGCATGCTGATTTCTCAAGTAATGGCTGGTGTGCTCTGAAGAAGGGAGGAGGGCTCAGCTGAGTGACTGCTCACCTGTGCTAATGCCTGGATGGGTGGATGGCGCCCTCACGTTTGGCAATGGAAAAGACAACAAAAGGTGTGGTGAGAGCATGCAGGGAGAGGACAAACTAATATGGGATGAACATTTCCCTTTTGGGGTGGATACCTAAGGAACAAGGCAAGCCATTGTCTCTTAGGCAATATGAAAGGGACAGTGGGCTGAAAAGTGGGGGAAGAAATTATCTTCAAAACACAATTTGCATGGGCCAGTTTATATGCATGAATGCAAAGAATGCCTATCACTTAAATAGAAGTACAATTCATCTCGCTGTAGTGGGGAAAACTGTGACCAGGGGCCCTGTGTATTCTGCTTGTTCTGTCTGTTGGCCAAGTGTCAAGTTGGTGGACAACTTCAGGGCTGCTGCTCTCCTTTCGTATGGTTCTTTTCCTTTAAATTCCACTTGGAGTGGAAAGTCCTTCAAATGTAGGGATCTTCAAAGAAAGGAAAGGGCAGTCCTCTATAAAGGAGGACATGGAGCCACCCTGCTAGGCAGTCACAAGTAAGCACCACTTCTGAATTCGTTGTAGGGATGTCTGCCGCTGAGAAATCTACGTAGTTCTTCTTTGACTCAACATAATTCCATGGCAGTTTGTGTCTCAGAGCTGAATTGTGGGTTGTTCCTTGAACTCCGCAAACCTTTTTGTACAGTTTTTGGGAAGGTCCTTCAATTTGTGTAATTTTTGCAAATCATGGCAAATCACACAAATTAAGACCCATTTCAGAAAAAATTATGCAGTTGTGCAAATTTGGCCATAATTGTCCCAATCTTTTATTATTATTATTATTTCATTTATTTATTTTGTTTGCCTTACTCACTGCAGATTGAGACGGTGCTGCAGTGGGAACTGAAATGGAGTCTAGGGAACTGAGCCTGGGGAAACTATTTGAACGCCACCCTGCAAATGGATTTTTCTGGCATCCCTAGTTCGAGATAGGATTGCAGTCATCCCAATAAATATAATGCTACTTCTTGGTGTGTATGTATATGGACACAGTCATGATGAGATCCTGAACTTCAAAATCGACAATCACACCACTGTTATTCATGCAGGTTCACTTTCAGTCAGGCCTCATGATGACCCGCGTGGAAATAACCAATCTCATCTTTCTCTGAAATGTGTAGGCCGTGGCCACTACAAATATGTATGGCTTGCAGTATCCATTATAACTCCTGAGCCTTTACTTTGTGGTGGCTGACCTCATTACCAAAGGATAATGCCCATCATTTCTGATGTTCAGCCTGTGAATGTCATTGATAACGTAGCCAAAACAACAACACCCCCAAACAAGAGAGAGAGAGAGAGAGCAATTAGCGGACTTGGGAGAATCTCTCTCTCCTGTTTGGGGATGTTGCAGATGTACAAACATATTTAGATGAGGGGACAGAGCTTGAAATACCTAATGAGCACTGCTGTGGAATGCTGTCAAAATATTTTTTTTGGGGGGGGGGCTTGGAATCAATGGGGAGGGGAGGGGTGGAATGTTTTAGCTGGAATCCTGAACAGCTGCACCCCACACTGCAACGTCATTTATTATTATTATTATTAGTAGTAGTAGTAGTAGTAGTAGTAGTAGTAGTATCCAGACTTTTTCCCAATACTGGGCCTCAAGGCGGCCTTACAAAACTTTAAACATATACATTGTAAACCTAGGAAAAGAAATGTACAAAAATTAAAATTTAAATTTAAAAAATACTATATTAAAACATTAAATGTTTAAAACACATGGCAGTTTAAAGGCCTTAACAAAAATGGAGGACTGGATTATTCTCCAAAGGCCTGTCGGAGCAAACAAGTTTTTTGCCTGCTTCTGAAAGCACGTTAAGGAGGGAGCCAGTCTAGCTTCCTTGGGAAGAGAGTTCCAAAGCACTGGAGCAGCCACCAAAAAGGCCCTCTCCCATGTTCCCACCAAGCGTGCCTGTGAAGATGGTGGGACTGAAAGATGGGCTTCTCCAGAAGAGCTCAAAGCATGGGCAGGCTCATACGGGAGAATACGGTCTTTCAGATAACTTGGACCCGAGCCATATAGGGCATTCTGTTGCTGGTTCCACTTGTTATATTTAGGGCAGTATTCAGTCAGGTGCAATCACTAACATAAATTGCTCTAGCATGATGCCAACAGTGCTTGTCAGACGGCATGTCAGTTTCCTGGGGAAATTGAAGCACCGGTTAACACTATTGGTGTTGCGCTAGAGTAGTTTGCAGTAGCACAATGTAATTTATGTTACTGGTTATGCCCTGTTGGATACTGCCCATAAAACCCATACTCTAGGCTCAATCCAACCAAAGTGAAGCACTTGAAGTCCCATTGATTTCAAGAGGAGAGATTTAAACATATGTTTAACTCTCCTATTCAAATCAATAAGACTTAGGAGTGCTTGAGATTCCTCTATGCCTGCTGGCTAGCACTGGCTGGGGCAAAGTAGAGGTTTTACTGAGGTCAGTATCGTCATTCATTTCCCGGTTACTATGTTAATGACTGCACATTTTCATTCTGCAGCCCAAGCATTTTGCTGTTCAATATTTTTGTCGTGTTGCTCCTCTCTTGTGGATTGTCATTTGTGGCGATATTCTTAACTAATACAAGCATAATTATGTATTTGCTTTCAGATGGGCAAACAGATGGAGAGAGGAGTATTTTCAATTTATACCCAAGAAATAAGAATATTCCATAAACAGAAGGAACATCATTATTTGCCTTCCCATCTCTTTGCAATGAACAACTATCAACACAGCTCGATAGCTAGGTAATAACTGTTCTTTCTTAATTGTAGACAGCAGGAGTTGTCTTTATCCCACTGTGTATGCTATTGTACACTTTGGAAGAACACAAGGTATGTATAGTGAATACAGCATTCAGCTATTATCCGACTATGTGTCTGGCACTAATCAGAACTCATATATCCCTTCTAAGGCTCCCAGTTTAAGGTCCCAAACTCTTGGCAGCTTTCAATACTATTGACCATGGTGTCTTTCTGAATTGTCTTTCTGAAATGGGACTAGGAGGTTATGTTCTATGGTGGCTCCCGTTCTCCTTGGAGGGGCCATTTCAAAAAGTGATGCTATGAAATACCTCTTCGATGCAATGACCATTTGCGGTGAGTGGAGTGTGGAAATAATGAGGCGACACAAGTGTTTGGATATAAAACTGGGCCACATTTATTGAACATAACTGCAGAAGGGTGAACCTAAGCGGTCATCTCCTCTAAAAATGGCTAGAAGCCGTGTTCTCTTGGGCGAAACATTCCTGTCCATAGGGTGGCACAAAGTGTTCAGCCACCCCTTGGCTCCCCCTTTTGGGGTGGGAGACCTTCCGGTGTCACTCCTCCCCGTGACGTAAGTCTGTGGGTGAGTGAGAAAGGTTGGTCTTAATGGTAACCCTTATCTCCCCAGCTGGACCGTAGGGTTCACAGCTGTTGAGCCTCAGGTGTTTACCCATCAACTTTAAGTGCCGTGGAATGCTCACCAGCCCTAACCATGTGGCGATGTCCGCTTCCCTGCCAACCAATGTGACCAAAACAGAGAACACCAATCAACGTACTTATAGCACCCTAGCCTTGCAGTGTGAAGTAGGCGAAAAAACTTATAACCTTAACAGTAGGTTATAAGTAAAAAAAATCCTACTTGGCCTCCTAGTGACAACCGATAAACCACACTACCTACAGGGAAGGGCGGGAGGGAGCCGCTTTAAACAGAAGAGGAGGGGAGGGGTGCGTTTCCCAGTTAAATAATCTTGGAAACCCCTCCCCTCCTGAGTGGCACGATGTGAGGCCGTCCAATTGATGGCCTCCACGCCTCGTCTACGCCACGCCACCCGCAACGGCCTCACCACACCCAATCTGCTCTGGGCGTGTTTTGTAAGGCTTTAGTTTGTGTTGTTCCTCAGGGTTCCATCTTGTCCCTCATGTAGTTTAACATAAACATGAAATGGATGGTAGAAGTTGTCTGGAATTTTAGGGTTCTGTGCTACCAGTTTGCAGGTCATCAGCATACTGTTGTCACAGTACCCCCAAACCAAACTCTATATCTCCTTTCCATCCAAATCTAAGGAAGCTGTTTTGGTTCTAAATCCTTTTGGGTGTACTCCTGGATTCTGCCAGGAGTCCATTTGTATAACTAAGAGTAGAGTGCAAACCGCGCCTGTTCTTCGAGATGTCTGGCCTGGCCATCGTTACTCATGCCTTAGTTACATCCCATTTGGACTGCTGTAATGCACTCTTTGAGGGGCTGTCTTTGAAAAATGTTCAAAAGTTCCAGCTGGTCCAGAATGCTGTGGCCAGACTGCTGACCAGGGCCAGTTACAGGGAGCACATTATTTACAATAGCTTCACTGGCTATCCGTCTGATTCCAGGCACAATTCAAAGTGCTGCTTAGGACCAATCAAGCCCTGTATGTTTAAGGACCAGGAGGGAATCTACACGTCGTTATGAGGGAGCTTACATGCGCCCCCAGTGCACCCCCACAACGACTGTGTAGACCGAGAAAGAAGAGACGGAGGAAGAGGCGGAGGAGAAGGCAGATGGGGAACCGGCCGTGTCCTTGCCGCCGCCACCTCCCCACCGGCCTCCTGCTGCTGGGCTAAGAGCCACCCAGGTCGGAGAGCTTGGCGGAAGCGGAAGCCGAGCTCTCCGACCCGGGTGGCTCTTACCCTGGCAGCAGGAGGCCGGCGGGGAGGCGGCGGCGGCGGCAAGGACGCAGCCGGTTCCCCAGCCGCCGCCTCCTCCGCCTCTTCCTACGTCTCTTCTTTCTTGGTCTACACAGTCGTTGTGGGGGCGCACTGGGGGCGCATGTAAGCGCCCTCACAATGACGTGTAGATTCCCTCCAGGCTACCTGAAAGACTGTCTCCTTCCATATAAAAACCTGGCTCGATTTTAACTAGAGCTCTGTACAAAATTTTCCATCCTATTTGTAGGCAAAGAAATTAGGGGGACTTCTTTTCCGAGGGTGCAGAATTTCTACAAGAATTTATCAGAGGTTAGGCTCATCATTGACAGGTTTTTGTAGCACAGCTTCTTTCTTTTTCCCCCCAAAGGGATTTGGAGTGGGGCAGCACCTTCTATATTAGTAGCCTGGCTCCCATTTTGCATAAACCACAATGCAGATGGGGGGGGGGGGAGAGAACTGCCAGGAATAGGTGGAGCTAGTGCTGTGTCAAAATCTGTACTTCAAGTTCTTGAAGGTTTTCTTTCCCTGTGAAAGAGGCTTCCGTTGTTCTTCCTCATTTTCAGGGTGTTTTATAATATTTTTGTGGTATTTTTGAGCTCACCTAACCACTTTGAGGCAGCTAAGGATGGTGTGTGTGTGTGTGTGTATATATATGTGTGTGTGTGTGTGTGTGTGTGTGTTCTTTCTATCTATCACACACCTCTCCATTGCTCTGCAGCCTCCGCAGACTGCCTGGGCTTCCTGCTCTGAAAAAGCCCTATGGGAGGAATTACCTCATGATGTCTTCCCCTGGGCTTTAACTGAAGCATGGAAAGCTGAGGAGGTTACAGGCTGCCAGAGAGATGATTCTACAGTGAAAGACATGACACTTGTGCACACACCTCAGATGCCTCTTAAGTAAGGTAAGCACAAACAAACTCAACCCATCAACCCAACCCATGAGAATTTGTCCAAACTTTTCTTCTCCTTTGAACTTCTTTTTGAAAGCAATTTTTTTTTATCTATCAAACGGAATTTGATTGAAAAGTGGGGAAAATATTGGCACACTACTAGTTCTAGGAAATTCAGAGAATGTCCTTCTCTGAGTCCTGGTGCCTTCAGAGTCTCATTTGGTGGGGACTTGAAAGAGGGTCTCCTCAGTGGCCACTCCCAGGCTCTAGAACTCCCTCCCAAGGGAATGTTTGTTGGCTCCTTCTTCATTGTCCTTCTGCTGGTGGGGATGTTTATATTCTGACAGGTCTTTGGCATATAAACTAGTCTGTTGCTTAAGGGGTGTGGGTAATAGCTTGGGTGCTATTTCTTTTTAATTGTGTGCATGTTTTAATTGTGTTTTAATTTTTGTGAACTGCCCAGTGAGCTTCATCTATTGGGTAGTACAGAAATGAAATAAACAAATAAATAATCTAGATTTAATTTTATTCTGCATTTCATTGTTAGCCACTATTAGCACCATTTTTGGGGTGGATATAGTGGGATGTTAATTAATTAATTGTTGGTGCAGATATGTATTCCAAACATGGCCTGATTGGAGTCCACTGGGAGAAGAGCCTTCAGTGTGGTGGCCCCCTTTCTGTGGAACTTGCTGCCCCTAGAGGTCTGGCAGGCGCCAACACTGTGTTCTTTCCAGTGCCTCCTGTAAACCGTATTATTCCAGGAAGCATTTCATGACTGACAGCCAAGGTTTTTATTGCCATTCTCTCTCTCTCTCTCTCTCTCTCTGTGTGTGTGTGTGTGTGTGTGTTTAGTATAATAATGGTGTTTTAATTTTTGTATCTGCTTCTGTTTTAATTCTTATGTTCACTGCTTGGGACAGTGATTTCAAGTGGGACACTGACAGCTGGGAGAGGAATCTTGACTCTAACTCCATCAGCTGCTTTTCTCCCTGCAAACCCTTCCTTTTGCTGCTTTTCTCCTGGCTGGGCTTATTCCTCTCTCAGAACCCAACTGAGACAAATATGGTTGGGGTGAAGGACTGCAGGTGCAAAAGAGGCCCTAGAGCCTACTGTACAAGTGTTTAGTGATAAAGAGCTGTGTTCGAAGATGCTGGTCTGCTGTAGTCATGTGGAGATCCACCAAATGGTACACCTCCGTAATATGGAAAAAATGGCAGTGATCACTCTTGCTAAAACCTACAACTAGGCAGTAGGAATATTCCTGAAAACATTCTGACAAGAGTCGGAATGCAGGCCAAGGGCAGGGATTCCATTTTGGAGAGGCACATTCCAGTGGTAGGTGCTAAAGGCAAATTGAGTGGCGCCCCAAATACCAGCATACTTTAGCTTCAGTCTCTTAATTACTGCCAGTAATTAAGCCTTTGAAGAGGCATTTCAGCCTTTTAGTCAGCAAAACTGCACAGGAAACCTCTGAACTATTGGTGGATGGTGGAAGGAGGTTAGGCCAGAGGAAGGGAGCAAGGCCATCTGGGGAACCTAGGAGGGACAGTTTGTTTAGTTATGAATTATATTTTTATACCGCCCTGTAGTCAGTGGGTAGTTTGCAGGAGATTAAAACACTTAAAAACAATATAAAAAATTTAAAACCACAAAAACATGCATAGAAACATATCCAAAACCAATTACAAACAACTATAAAAACAGTTCCACAATCGATTTATTTCTTTATTTCTTTATTACATTTATATACCACCCCATAGCTGAAGCTCTCTGTGTGGTTCATAAAAGTTAAAAACAGTGAACACACAAAACAAATATACAAAAATGTAAAACCATCAAAGGCATAAAAACAACGATATCCATTTAAAACAACTGTGAAGCTCATCACATATTGCTAAATGCCGTGGAAAAGAGAAAAGTTTTAACTTGGCGTCAAAATGATAGCAACATTGGTGTCAGGCAGGCCTCGCTGGGGAGATCATTCCATAATTGGGGGCCACCACTGAGAAGGCCCTCTCCTTTGTTGCCATTCTCCGAGTTTCCCTTGGAGTAGGTACCCAGAGAAGGGCACCTACATTGCTATCTTTTGGGTGCCAGGTTAAAACTTGGGTCCCCAGGAGGACTGGATTTGTTCCCTGAGCCTGAGGTTCTTCAACCCTGGCTAGCGTTGTCTCGAGCGCCTGACTGGGTCCCGAAGTCTGGTGGCCCCCAGGGCTCTCCTAGCATGAGTGCTGATCCCGCTTGAGCATCCACAAGGCCCAAACCTGCTCCTTCACAACAGAAGTCTACACTTACTCCCCTGTGTCAGCAGCAGCTCCTATTGACACAACTGGGGGAATTGCACAATTTCTGGAGTCTCCATAAATTGCACAATTCCTTCCGCTGTGTCAGAGGCAGCCACAAAGGCCCCATTTGTGCATAGGTAAAGGCATGAATGAAGCATTTGTGCCTTTACCTTTGCATATATGGGGCCTTCATGGCCACCATTGATGCAGTGGGGGGAAGTGTGCAATTTTGGCATGAACGGGTGGGCAGCTGCCGACTGCTTGCTGGGTCAAGCCAACCATCAGAAGAGGCTTGCATGATGCAGTGAGCCAGGGTGGATGGTGACAGGATGAGCACCCATTGAGGCACACGTGGGGAATTCACCCACCCCTACCCCTGGCCTAAAGGAATGTTTGTGGAGATTCCCATTACTCCTGTTGCACAAGGAGTTCTGAATTTCCTGACTGCAAGCTGGAGACAACGGGTAGATAAAAATGTCCTTGAAAATGAAAGAAACTAAATCTAAATATAGCATCTGGGATATTTTAAGTAGATTAAACACCTCAATTAAGCAGATACGGGCTGGTGGTGAAGACATTTTACAAAACGTCTTGTTGGCTGATTGAAGTTAAATCAAAAGCCTCACTTGAGATTTGGCGTACTTTTGTTTTGTAACATATCTCTGTCGAGCAGAGCATTGAGATACGGGAATGAAATTTAATATGCATCTTTATGCAGTAGTAATTTTTATGTTCAGATACCAGCCCAACCCAGTTTTGGGAGTGGGGAGAAGTGCAAAATAATTTGTAAAATGATATCTACCTCAAAGATTAAGCCATTGGAATGAAAATAGGTACTCATATTAGGGATACTTGAAGAATTCAATCTTCACAAATTCCAGTATAAACTGATCTGATACACACCTTTCAGAAAAAATGTGTACATTGTAACTTAACTATCCATTGCTTTTTGCACCCGAATGGCTCAAAATATGTTTAAATTGTATCTTTAAGATCAATATCACATTATTGTTAACCTCTTAATATTAATCATTGTGCTCAGAGAGCTTGCTGTTGTTGTTTTGGTTGAAAAGAGAGACAAATGCTGTAAATAAATAAACTCTACAGCTGAGAGAAAATGTCTTTAGAAATGTGCATTTTGAAATGAAATACATTTAGGGCACCGTCCTATGCAAATTTAGAAGACAAAATCCTACAACTCCAAGAATTCCTCAGCCAGACGGGTTCTCCATCCATCTAAACAATGCAGCCTTAAAATGTATTTACCTTTAGAAATTCATCTTTTGGAAGAAAATACGTCTAGAAATTCATATTTAAATGAAAAGTAGAATATTGCGGAACTAGGACAGAAGAGACTTAGGGGTGGACTGTGTGAAAGTCACACAGTCTGAAAATGCACTATCCTTAATACATGTCTAGGACACAGTCCTGTGTTCAAGTCCAAACTGCAAGTCAATCCATGCACACATGGGTGGTACAATCCTACTATGTTTACTTAGAAGTAAGTCTTCCATGGATCTTCTGCAGGATGTTGTGCAGACTTCTACTGTTACTTTCTACTGTTAGTTTTACCCTACCCTGTGCCTGCTTACCCTACCCTGTACCTGTTTGCATTCTCTTCCCCTCCTTATTGTTTTACTATGATTTTATTAGATTGTAAGCCTATGCGGCAGGGTCTTGCTATTTACTGTTTTACTCTGTACAGCACCATGTACACTGATGGTGCTATATAGATAAATAAATAATAATAATAATAATAATAATAATAATAATAATAATAACAACCATTTGAAAAGGAGGACAGGGTTCCTGCAGCTTTAACTGTTGTGAGGAAGAAGGGATTTCACCAGGTGCTGCATGCATACAAATGACACCTGCTGAAATTCCATTTTCTATTCATCTGAAAGATACAGCAGCCCTGTCCTCCTTTCCATATGGTCACCCTAGGCTTGCAGCCCAAGTGTGCTATCTCCACTGAGCACCAAGGTATCAATATGAAACTTGATATGTATACAGATGACAGCATAATACTTAGTCTGCAATTCAAATGTCCATTTGACCCTTGCCCTCAGTTTTAAGGGAGCAGGGAGGGAATCTGATATTGCAATATCTACAGTGAGACCTCTTGCATGTTGTGACTCACTAGTTTCACATTTCCCTATATTCACTGTAGTCCGAAACACGAGTTCATCTGCTTCCAGCATTCTTATTACTTTTCAGCACTTCTATCAGCTTATTCCTTGTTACTGAATTCAATAAGTGTGAAACATTAGTGTAAGTATGGATGTGCTTATTCTATAATGATGTAGATGAGGCAAGTATGCTGCAATGGGAACAGATGTGGGAGCAGGATCAGTCACTCCGTACATTTTACAAATCTGTGAAAAATGTAAAAACTGGAAGAGTTTTAGTGGATTAAACCTGGGGAAGCCCTCTGGGAGCTAGATGAAGGGAAGTGTTTTGCAGCTTGACAGCGTGAAGGTTTGAGGCCTACAGAGGCAAGGTAATAGAGTCAGGTTTAGAAGCCTGGAGATTATTCTGTTGGGGGGGGGGTATCCCTGAGAGGAGTAGTTTCATTTCTCTGGTTAAGATTCATTCCCTCGCTAAGTTACATTTATCCAGTTAAGTTTATTTATTTATTTTAAGACTGAAGCAGTATTCTTTCAGTTTTGGGGGAAGAGGGTATAAAAATCTGCTTCCTGCCCAACCAACGGTTTGGGCAGGAGGCAGCCATTGTGGAAAGGGTGGGGCAGGAGGAAGACTCCTCACGAGGCTCAAAATGTGAGCCTTGCAATGATAGGGTGGGGCTGTCCCTATAAAAGGCCGCCCCGCCCGAGGCTCGGCCTCTTTCCATTTCAGCTCCCACCCTCCCACCTCGTATTAGTATGGGATTAGCCAGTCACTTCCTTTGGAGGAAGGGCTAAGTAGGAATTTTTTCCAATTTGGTTTTTGCCTACTTCATACTGATGACGTTAGTAAGGGGGTGTTTAATTAGGTTAATTTGTTGGCAGGGAATGTGTGGGAAATGATAGTATCAGGTAGGGATGGTGAGCACTCTGGCACCCATTAGGGTGATTGGCATAACCGGAGGACCTGCTCATAGGGGGCTAAGCGGCCCACGTGTCAGGATATGGTATGCCTTTGGAGATCATCCTGTCTTCACCTACTCGCTGTCCCTTATGGCAGTGAGTGGGGGTGTTGTGGGGTGATCTCCCCACACTTACAGAGTGTCATAAGCAAGGAGTTGGATTCACCTACTCCTCGCTTTGGAGAGTGGCTCACCTTGGCAGGCAAGTGGCCTGAGATATGGAATTATTCCCGCACTTTCATTTGCAGATCCAAAGAGGGATGGATTTAATTGTAATTAATAAAGAGGCCCTAGTTTACCCAAGCTCTGGTGTCTGCGTTTTATTTCATGCGTCCACCTTCACCCACAAACAGAGGCATGAAAGAACAGAGCCAAAAAAGAACAGAGCATGAGAAAGGAGCAGAAAGAAGCAACTTGAAGAAGACTAGGTGCAACTTAGGGTAAAAGAACTTGCTATTTTGCAAATTTTCTCTTCTTTTAATGGCTTTGTATCATTCAGCTCTATTTACCAAATACCTTTTATTGTAATTCACTTATTTTAATTCACTAGTAAACAGTTGTGTTATGCCACAATTGTCTGGAGTGTCACTCACCCCATGTCTACAGCCTAAATTATATATAATGAGAAGTGGAAGATAAAAAGAAGGAAGGTGGACATTGAAGAGGCAGACATACTTAAAATACCTTGTTGCTTAGGGAGTCCAGGACATAGGAGGAACCCTGACAGACAGAATGGTAAATCAAAAGGAGAGTCTAAGATGTGGAAGATCAGAAGCAATTTCTTCATGCCAGGGCTGGGACACTTCATTGGATGGATGGGATCTTTGTCCCGAGTGCTGGAGGCTAAAGGAAGATGGCAGCATGTTGTTGATTCAGTCTGCTGTGCCATTGCAGGGGATGGTGGAAGTGGGGCGATACAGCTGGGGCTGATTGAATATTGGCACACACAGAGACAGGCTAGTTCCAGCTTCTTCAGATACAAAGCCAGTCTGCAATAAGTCTTGTGCCACAAACTCTACTGACTCTTCGCAAGGAAAGATGAGATTTGGCAATGAGCTCACGCAAACAAATAGTGGAAATAATAAAAACCCTGCACCTCCATGTACAATGAACAGGACAGAGCAGCTTCCAGCTTCCATAGAGGTTTGCTGTACCTCTTTTCTTTCACATCAAGCTGCTAGGGCGGGAGGGTTGCAGGTGCAGCACTGGACACTACTTTGCTTTGCCGTGTGTAGTATGAGGAGCGGATCAACTTAGCTGCAGAGGGGAGAAATCTATAGAAACATTTGGGGAAAGAAAATAGCCGATCAGTGGCTCATTCCTTCCTTGTCATTAGGGGTGCAATTCTATGCATGTTTGGACAAAAAAGAAAAAAAGTCGTACAATTCCTTATCAAGCTGTGTTGGCAAGGGCATGCTGGAAATTGTAAGATGCTCCCCCACCCATCTAAGCATTCATAGGATTGCACCCTAAGACTTTGAGCTCTATCAGCTTTCGCTGATTGTCTGGAGACTTAAGGTGGTCATGTGTCCTCTTTTACAGAAGACTGTCTGAATGGCCATCAGAGGATTCTCTTCTGTTTGAAGGCTGCCCTGGCCAATTCCAATTGAAAGATAAACCTAGCCAAACCAAAACATAAGCCCATCAACAGTTAGCCTCTTGATAGCAGGATTAATAAGCAATACAATACAAATTTTATTTTGTGTAGCAAAAGCCATTACAAAAAAACAAAAAACAGGACACATAGAAGTGAAAGTGAAATACACATCAGTTTTAACATAATGTTAAAACCCAACTGTAATGGCTCACTCATCAATACAGATCAGCTTATTGCAAATTTTTCTCCTTAAAACTGCTGCTCTGAAGGCAAACTGGGCCAACTTTTCAGAAACCTGGTGCAATCTATCCCCCAGTAAGAAGTTAATCAAATACCCATCAAAACTGCCTAATGGCAGATTTAAGTCCCTGAACAAGTCTGTTCTTAAATCTTCGTAAATTGGGCAATAAAGCAGATAATGAGGGAGATCCTCAGGCACATTGACCCCACATGGGCAGACTCTTTGTTCGTAAGGAATGTGACAGAAGCATCCTGAGATTATGGTGATGCTCATGGACTGAAATCATAGGGCTGTAAAGGCTTTCCTCCATTGGAAATTTGTAATATTCATTATGTATTGAGGGTAGGGAGTCTGGATGGGTAATCTGGCATACCAAGGAGCACATTTCGATAGACAGGTGGAGGCACGATCAGCTCGGAAATCCTGTTTTAACATATGAGCTTTCAAGTAACGAGATGCTATTTCGAAATTTGAAGAGCACAGCGGTCATCAAGTCAGCCTTCTAAATTACGTTGAGACAAAGTGTCATCAGATGAGTGTTTTATCGCATGCTCACTACTGCCCACCTACGGAAGTTTGTGCGTCCTTTAGACGATGATGTCTGCCTCCCACGCTCCTCCCCCTCCTTCCGCTCATTTTTCTGAAGAAAAATTAGCCTGTTTTAATCCATATTTTTTTTGTAAAGCAGAATGTGCTGCCATTTCCTGGTGTGTACAGGAAAAGTGGCGCAATATATATGACCCCTGAATGGGCCATGTGGTCGTTGCTGCTTCCTCTTTCTCTCCCTGTGTGAAGAGACCATCACTATTGTGAGACAGCAGCAGCAGGTCATAGCAATGGTAGGAAAATGTGAAAAACACCTATCTGATGATGCTCATAGTCTTTCTATTGAATTATAATCAATATTTCTAAATTTGCATCACACTGGAGTGACAGTGTAGTGTAGTAGTTAGAATTCAGTGCATAGTTAAATTAAGATGTAGTGATGGCCACCAATTTGGATGGCTTTAAAGTGGGGTTGGATAAATTCCTGGAGAAGAAGGCTATCAATGGCTACTAGCCCTGATGGTTGTGTGCTATCTCCAGTATTCGAGGCAGTAAGCCTGTGTGCAACAGTTGCTGGGGAACATGGGTGGGAGGGTGCTGTTGCACCATGTCCTGCTTGTTCATCCCTGGCCAATGACTGGTTGACCACTGTGTGAACAGAGTGCTGGACTAGATGGACCCTTGGTCTGATCCAGCATGGCAGTTCTTATGTTCTTATCTTCTTAATATTGGACTTTGGGAGCCAGTCACTGACTCTCATCTTAATCCATGTCACAGGGTTGTTGTAAAGATAATATGGAGAAGAGGAGGACCATGTGAGCTGCCTGGGTTCCTTCCGAGAGGAAAAACGGTGGGATATAAACAGCCATCAGAGAACTGTCCTCTGTTTGAAGGCTGGAGATATAAATGTAAGAACAATTTAAAAAATCTATATGTAGAAATGAGCATATGCAAGTGTTATGTGAATCACAGTCCTCTTTTGGGGCGATTCATGTCCTCTCTCCTCCTCCTCCTCTTTCCCCTCACCTATTTTTTTGGGTTATTTGTAAGTGGCCACCCTAAATATCAATTCCTACTGTCATCTTTTTCCCCTTTGCAAAGCCAACTAAAGTCGCACCCTTCACCCTCCTGCCTGGCAAGGCTAACCCTGCTTCAGGGAGACATACCATATCCACATGGAACCAGGAGTGGAAGGCCTCGTGGTAACATTCCATACCCAGGGAATTTTGTTATATGCTTGGAACTACAGAAGCCTCTGTACCCTGCTCCCCATCCACAGAGGAGTGGAAACAAAATGGATAAAATACACCTGATGCTTTGCTTCAGTATTGGAATTACACTGTTATTTGTTGGGGCACACTAGATGTAGATCTGCCCTTGTTGAACCAGACAAAAACATTGTAAATCCCCTTTTTTGCACTGTCTTTAAATTTCAGCATGGATAAAATTCTAATTGATGAATTAGCTCATCAACATCATCCTGTTAAATGCCATATTTAAAACTTGTGGGTTTGGGGTTTTTTTTGTTTTGTTTTACAAAAATCAGATCAAAGCCTTCAGACACTACACTCCTTAAGTGCATGAGCTTTTACTGTCAAGTGATACATCAAAAGGAAAAGAAATAATAAAATTGCTTGCAAGCAACCATCTGACTCTGGTGTTCACAACAACAGCCTTTTTATAAACACGTTAATGACTATGGTAGTGTTTTTCGCTCAGCATGCATTGAGGCATAATGAATTTAGGGCTCTAAACTGAAAGATATTTTCCCCTAGCCATGCACAATCATTTAAACAACCATTGATTTGTTACCTGGTGCGTTAACACTTTATGATGAGTTTCTTCAGAGCTGTCTTATCTTACGTTTTGGATAATAAATAATGCACCATATGAAGGAAGGGGGGGTGGGAAACAGCATTCTCCAAGGAAATTTGTACTTTATTTCACATTGTGGTTGCTTGGTTACTGCACAAAGAAATTCCTTTTGTTTTCCAGCAAACTACCAATAATATTTATGAATCTAATTTTTAATCACATTTCTTCAGTAATAGCCCCCACTAATAAAAATAACAATACTCCCAGCAATGTAATTTGTAGCAATACATGAAATCTTTAGACTGTTAGTGGTTGTAAAATGAAGACACTAATTTGCTTGTTATTTCCAAAACGGGTAGGATTACAGCAGATTTTCAAGTCTGTTGTCTAGGTTACTTTCTCAAGTTTCATTTACATCTTGCCTTGAAATTTTATACAGGAATAGAAATGACAGCATGGAAAATTTACAGCAATCTATATTATATGTCAATTCCATGAAGAATGTTTTCACTACAATCAAATTCTGGTCATGCATTTAAAAAATCGGCAATTTTAAAAAGAAAAGAAAAGATTATTTCAAATGCTTTTTCAAATGTGTATTTCTCTCAAACTACATATTGGGTTCAGCAATCCTATACTGCAGTATACCACGAACAGAGACCATTATGTAGTCCCTCTGCTGGCATAACTGAAGTAGAGGGTGTGATCTACACTAATGGTTTAAAATGTTACGGAAGGGTTGTGATAACTTATTGGGTCACATGACGCTATGTTTGTAACATTTTACCATGATGTATTTACCTTCCTTCTTTTGTGGTATTTTTCCGTTGTTACGTTTAAATAGTGCTGCAAGTCTTCTTATGTGCCCCCTTACATAGTTATTGTTTTGTCTCACTGAATTTTCCAGCCTCAATGGTCAGCCAATCACTTTCCTGGGGGCGTGGTTACGTCCTTTCAGCACCTAAAACTAGTGCACTATAAGCTCCAAAGGGCTTGAGGGAGGAAATTTAAAAAAAAAAATCATAACAAATCAATGGATGATCCAAGCTGATTAAAATGTGGTGTGCTGAAAGCCCTCATCAAGACCTGCTACTGTGCCGATTTTGAGCTCTTTATCTTTAAAACTGACACAGACGTAAGCATTTTTTTAATTTCCATTAAAAAAAATCATTAAAAATCAATGGGAGGGTTGAAGGCAAAGCCAGGCATTCAGGAAGTAGGTGGAGCAAAGAGACCAGCCATGAAGAGGAAGTACAATCTACAATGATAAAACAAACAGTGTGTCCTGCTCTAATCAATGAATACCGGGAAAGCAAAAGGTTAGTAACATGACAATACTGGAGTGTGCCCCATGACATTTAAAAACGAAACACATTAAAACATTTCCAGTGGTAGGAAAAAACATAATAAGCACTAGTGTAGATCCACCCTAGGATTGTGCTCTAAATGTGTATTTTGATGCATTGAGGCTGCAATCCTATTCCCCACTTACCTGGAAATAAAGTCCATTGAACTTAATCAGACTTACCTCTGAGTAGACATGTATAGGATTGCACTGTTAACTGCTGAGACATCCATCACAGAATTTGAAGAAATGTGAAATCCAGTGGATATATTCAGATCCTCACATTATTCCAAGTGGTATTCATCATGTCATTTCATCCAGGAATTTGTAAAGACTTAATTTTCAAGCATATCTCTGCACCAAATGTCTTGCAAATGCAAAAAGCACCAGAAGCTCAGCCACACTACAGGTAGTATTTGCCATTGCCCGAGGAAGTCCTGAAAATGCCTATAGATTCTGAAAGGAAAATAATTGTTTCTATAATAAAACAACAACAACATATCTTTCAGTTTTCCATTTAGGATCATTTGTCTTCTCCTTATTTTGACTGTATTTGCTGATCCCTTAACTTTTATAGAATTGAAAAATAAGTCTACATTAAATTAAATTTGAGGTGAATGTTAAGGAAAGCTAAAAGAACCCTGATAACATTGGCAAACATGCTGAGGAAGCATGTGTGTGCATGTAGCCACTGAACGTTATCTGAAGTGAAATTTGTTGAATTTAGAGGATCTTGTTCATGCAAAATATCTGAATGAATTTTGAGAGTACAGGACAGAATTTCAATGTCATCAACAAAATTTCTTGGAAGGGGTTTCCCATCTCTTTAAAATACTCCCTCCTCTGTGCTGCTTCCTTTATTAAGAAGCCAGGTAGCGGCAACCTTCAATTGGAGATGAGGAGAACAAGTTCGATTTTACTCTTTTCTTCATAACAGGCAGCAAAATCTCACTACCTTCCTAAAATGCCAGCAGGCCATGATTCTCTGTTTCCATCCTAGTTGGATTTGTTTCCTCCCCACTTGTCTTAAGTTGGAGTGCAGTAGTTTTCAAAGTTCTTGCCTTCATCAGATCCTTTCTACATCAATTTGGCTGCTGAGGATGTGGCAAAACAGGGTAGTATTATTGGGTTATAGTAAACATAAATATGTGTGTGTAGAGAGAGGAGGGAGGGAGGTAGGGAGGGAGAGAGAGAGAGAGAGAGAGATCTAAAGTCCACAACAAAGTAACATACAGGTAGTGTATTACATTTTATATCACATTTCACAACTGAAAGGACCCCCAATGTGATTCATGAAATCATCATCTTCATCATCATCATCATCATCATGCTCAGGAAAGGTGAAACATCTTTGCCTGGTGCCTTAAAGATGACAAAGTTGGTGCCAGGTGAGTTTTCCTAGGAAGAGCATGCCATAATTAGAAGTTGTATGTTGGTTATTAGGAATGAAGAAGGGAAGCAGCCATCCCCTTCTGATTGGCTGCAGAGATAAGTGGACTTCAATATGATTGGGTTCCTTTCCTGGGATATCATTGGAGATAGAGACCTCCATCACACCAGCATTTTACCATACTCTTGTCCTGCCCGGTTTGTTGTTTTGAAAAGTGATACTCACATGACATCATGCCTGTCCTGCAGTCACTTCTCCTCCTCCCCTCCATTTTCCATCTTCATCTAGGGTGGGGAAAGTGTGATTTATTTCTCCACATCAAATAAAAGCACTCTTCCATCCCCATGTATTGCTGCCCTCACACTATGTTACTTTTGTTGGGGGTGGTCCTGCTGATGAAATAGAAGGGCAGGGTCAGTCTCCTCCAGCTTTTTGAGTCTGTCATTCAAATGAATGGACTTGGGCTGAGCTGGTCAGACAGACTTTTGCTGCTCCACCCCCACCCTCATTGCCTGCAGAAATGGCATCCAGACTATTAAACGTTGAATTGGTAAACCGCTAGACAACAAAACCAGAGCAAGGGGTGGCAGATGCCCACATCTGTCACCCAACAGGAAACAATGAACTGGAGGGGGAAAGAGAAGGGGTGGGGTGGGGGAGGTGCAATAGCAGGATAGCAAACAAGTGAGAGCAGTGATCATGAAAGGAGCCAGCGCTTGCCGCGCTAACGATACAGAGGTCAAAATCATGGGTGCACACCAGGAAAAAAAAGTAGGTGTGATGGAGCTCAGAATTGCAAAGATGCTGGGGTGTATTCTGTGGCACCCTCTGAACTTTACACTGTATATTCTGTTACATCATTTGCAGTTCCCTGTGTTGTTTCTGTCTACTTGAAAGTAAACACGCAAGTCCTGCATCCAGACAGGAACCAATGCATATGGAGAGGGGAGGTTTAAACCTTCCTTCCCCAGGCACTTCCCTCCTGAAATGTACAACCCTGGGACAGCTGTTTTATATAAAAAGGAGCAAAATGCCTTCATTGGTGCTCTTTTGGCCTGAGTACAAAGAGGGAAGAGGTTGGCATTTTGAGCCTTCTCATTGCCCTCTGAAAACAACAGAGCACCCTTGGGTATGCTCAACATTCCTCTGCCACTGCAGACAAAAATTGGCTATAGCAGAAAAGTCATCTTTAAGGGAAGCTTGTTCAGTATTACCAACTTTCCTATTCCAGAGCCCATGGCAAGCTCCCAAGGAACCCCAAGGCTCCTAGGTACATGGTTTGAATGCCACTGCCTCGAAATGTATTAATGCAGAAGCGTTGTTTTCAGCTAAACCTAAGGATACATGTTTTCCTTGTAGTGTTACTAGTAACGTGGCATTGCGTCTTGGCTCTTCAAATCTTGCCAGGTTGTTTTGTGTTTATTTGTTGCTTGCTCCCTGTTTTCACAGTATTACTCACAGCTGTGTTCTGCTGACTGCTATTTTACCTGATTACCTCTGCTGTGTGGGTTTAAAACACACCTGGAGCCTGTGCTATCCCATTGGTAATCTAGTGAGGTGTGTTCGTGTATAAAAAAGTTGATAAATCTGGCATATCGATAGGAAGAGGCGTGAAAATATGTCCATTCCCTAACCACCACTACCCCCTCCATATGTACACATTATTTTGAACAGATTTTCTTTTAAAAAGAGGTGAATCCCATAGGTTTAAAGAGGGGAAATGCATCTAGCTATCTACCTATCTAGCTATCTCATGTAATGAGGTCTGTGTATGCCTGCAAGTGCTAGAAGGCAGTTAGTACCAATAATTAGACTACTAGAAGTGGGTATGAGAAATGTCCTAAATGGGAAGTAGGGCTGGGTGAACTAACCTGTGCCTGCCCTGCACTCTGCTCGCCAGACTCTTGCCAATTGCACAACCTTGTTCATTGCCCAGAGTGAGCTGCCGGACAGTCTGTGGGTGACCAATGAGTGCTTGTGTTTCCTTTTCCCCCCACAAACCACCATTTTGTGTAAAAATTGTGGGTGTTCTACTTAAGTAAATCACAATTTCCATAAATAGAGCCATTTAGGCAAAACAACACAGCTACAATTTTACATAAATCACAATTTATGTAAGTAGCATACCTGATATTTTTGTTCAAAATGGCAGCCCCATGGGCAAAAGAGGAGCTGGGAAACCATGAACTTGGTGCATGCTGAGTTGGGCCAGCTCAGGGGTCCATGGACTGGCATCCGGAGAGTCAAGCTGCAAGAACTCATGGAGCTCCATCTTCAAAGTGGACTCCTCAACCATCCCTAGTGGGAAGGCATCTATTCCCTCATCTGAACAAGGCAGAGTATAATTCTTTTTTCCTGCTCACATATCATTATGAGTGCTGGGCAGGATCTACACTACTGCTTTATAATGGTACTGATGTGCACCGACAACTGCTGGGGCTGATGGCATATTCCATACACCGTTTTCAAAATGCTTCCATGGTGTTTTATCCTGCTTGGTGTAGATCTGGCCCTGGACAGCCGTCTCCTTCATTAAGTTGATTAACGACTCAGGAAGAGTGGCTGATGTTTCCTCAATGCAAGAGATACAGAGTTCTCTCATGTCAAACCTCCCCCCCCCCATAAAGAGGAGAGCGCTAGCTTAGACGATCAGTTTGTGAGGGACGGAGAAGCATAGAACTAAGGGGTCTTGAGGTGCACATACTTCTCTCTGGGATCTGATGTGAGGGATTGGGTCTGCTGAATCCTAGGAGTGCTCCGTTGCCTCCATGTATGCTGTTTGAATCTATTTAATTAAATAGTACCAAAGAAACCCCACAAACCTAACATGTGCTCTCCTCAGCAATGAATTTAAATTTTGAGCCCTGGCCTTTGAACAGCTGTTCAACCTAATGGTACTTCTGCTCATAAGGACAGTGGTATTTCCTTCCCATGATAAGGAAACTGCCACCTTTTTCTGACATGCAGTACCAAGTCCAAGAATTTTAAATGGGTACGGTCTAAGATGCAAGGTGAAACACACTTTCCATTGTCTAAGCTTCCCAGTTATTAAACTGTATCAAGGTCCTATTCAGTAGGCATAATGATTGATCTTGTGAGGCTTTTCCCTGCTTTGATATTCAAAATAAGGTTTTACACACACACACACACACACACACACACACACACACACACACACACACTGTTTTCCCAAAAAAAGCTGAATTGTTGCAACTTGCACTAAATGGGAATTCTATGAGGCGTAATAACACGATGTTTTCCAAAGGGTATGCTACAGAACTCTAGCAATGGCATTTCCTTTTTATAGATACCTTTTTAACTAAACCATGAGGTCAGGGAACCCATTGGTTCCCTGTGAGGTAAAATCCCCCTTCAATACCTGGTTTGGCTGTCAAAAAATAGCACCATGGAATCTCAGCCCAAAGCTTGAAAATCTTTCAAATATTTTTAATTCCCTTTAATAAGAATTGATCAGTTGTTTGATAAAGTCATAGGTAAGGTCACTTGGGTTCTACTGATGGACCTTCTTACAGTTCTATGTCAGTTGTTAGGGTGCTTTCTCAATGTGACTTAGAATATTGAAACTTCATACATATATAGTCCAAGACACTGTAATTTGTAGGAAAATCACGTGTTCACTGAATGTTGGCCTGTGGCAGTTCTGTACCCCCTTGAATCAGGGTTGGATTTGGCAGGTGAGATATATTGGCAACATGGAGAGTATGTGTTTATCACTGGAAAATGCAACTTTCTTTATACATGTGCAGTTGAATTCCTTGTATTCCAAGGAAACATAAAGCAAACTGTTTCAGATTTGAATCTGCATGAATGTGTCCAGACTCCAATCTAAAGTGAAATTGCTCACAGTGCTAAAGCACTGTGCTGAGGCACTACTGTTAAGAGCTAGTTCGCCCATAACCCAAATGAAAAGAAGGTCAATCTATATTTTGTTAGGCCCTAAAAGTCAAGACTGAAACTACGTCTTCTGTATCTCTCCTGCACTGGAAATTGATTCAGTTCCTTCTTGAACTGATTTACACTCTTTTGCTTTTTATTATTGGCCCAGTTCAGCACATTGTTCATTTCACCTACATTCAGGTATGAATGTTCTGCTTCCGTTGCCAGCAGTGCTAAAGTTGTATTTAACGTCAGTGTGCACATTTGCGTTTTAAGTGAGTTACTATCCTAAACAGTCAGTATCTTCTTAGGAATGCTCAGTGCAATTTGTCATTTTGCCTGCCTTTTCTCCTTAAAAGATTGTGATCTGGATTTTTCAAAGTGTATTTTTAAAGTTATGGTTGCAGAGTGAAGAAGGGGGAGAAAAAGCATCCTGGATAAGAAGAAAATATTTTTTAATGCAAAAGTAACTATGTGTCCCATCTTGTGCACTATATATGTGGTTACACAGCAACATCAGCCACCTTGAATATTCTGAAATCATTTACACATTCACAATAAGATGAACAAACAACACTTTCTTATTATGGTCATGATAAAGTAACCAATTCCAGCAAGAAAAAAGACTGCTATTGATTTCAGTATGGTTGGATTAATCCTTATTATGCTGTACAAGGTGTTTTTCCAATGTTCTGGTACTACTTGCGTTATGCAGGAAGATTGCAAGAAAAGCTTTTCTGGACTTCACTGACAAATTCACAAACTGAAATTAGGGGTATATTAGTCCTCTTCTCCCTGCTAGATAGAATATTGATAGCCTTATCAGAACTCTTTGTGCTTCCCTTGCTTCATCAAAGAAATTTTGCAAGAGAGAAAGAAGCAGATTTGGTCTGCATGTCACTTTAATCAAGTGCATAATATTTGAAACATTTGTTAAACTTTTGCTTTTTGATTTGATACTCCTTGCGTGCATTGCTTCACATATAACATCAAGTGACATGAGGCTCATGACTCACCTATCTATAAATATACAAAGTAACAATTAAACACTTAGGGTGCAATCCTATGCAGATTTAGACAGAAGAAAGTCCTACAACTCCCAGCATGGCTGGCTGGGGACTACTGGGAGTTGGAGGACGTTTTTCTCTCTAAACCTGCATAGGGTTGCACCCTATGGACTGGAGCACATGTTACCTTTGTGATGAGGTAGCAGTATCAGATTAATTCCCCCAGTGATTAACTTCCTCTTTGTAGGTTTCAAAATATTCAACATATCTGTAGAAATGAAGAGCAGATATGAAGAGATTCAACACAGCATGGCCCCAGTACACTTTGTTAGTGCTTCCAAGTACAACAGTGAGGACAGGGATCAGTTACTATAGGTCATTGCAGGGATGGGGAACCCTTTTCAGCCTAAAGGCTGGATTCAATTTCAGAGAATTCAGGGGTCTACATTCCAGTGGTGGCCCAAATTGAAGACAATGGTTGTCAAAGGCAAAGGAAGTGCCATTTTGTGGGGAGGAAAACGGGACGTGCCAGCCTGCCATTGGGGCACAAAATGGTGCCACCAGGATGGGAGGGGATACATGGGCCTATGAATGGGTTCCTCACCCCTCCCAGCCTCCTCTTTGTTTGCTCACCTCCCTCTCTCCCTGTAGGCAGTGTGAGCTTGCTAGTCACCATCCGGGGTTGAGTAGGTTTTTATTACTCACGTTCTAAAATTGTTCATGAGGTTTTTTGCCTACTCCACACTGCAAGACAGCTTGGGAATATGAAATAGGTTGATTTGTCTCTGGTTCATCTAATTTTGTCACATTTGTGGGTAGGTACAGGCATCCAGAGCAGGATTCTGGAATTGGTGAGCATTCACTGGCACTGTGGCGGTGACTGGTAAAACCTGAGGCTCCCAGCTTTGAGCCCTAGCTTGAGAGATAAGGGTTACCGTTGAGGCCAACCCTTCACACCCACTCAGAACCCTGTAGCCTGGGTTGGGAGTGACACTGGAAGGTCTCCCTACCCCAAAAGGGGCAGGCCTGTAGGGAGGGGGTGAATGCCCAGCTTCAACCCATGGGCCATGAATGGCTCACCTGACTTAGATGGGCCTGTAAACAGGCCATACTGGATGCCCTATAGGGTTTCATCCCTCCTTTGCAGATCTTGAATAAATGTGGCCCTAATTAAACCCAGTCTGTGTCTCATCTCGTTACTGATCTACATCCGCTCTGCAAGTGTGGATACAACTCAACTAGTTTTGAAGAGAAAAAAGAAAAGTTGACATGTCTTCATGGAAAGGGAATACATAGAGATAAGTCCTCCACACTTTCTAGACTGGCCTCTGATCTGTGCTAACCTTCTTTCCTGTTGTAGACTGGTTCTTTTACAGTTGCTGACCTCACTTTCTACTTCCTCCTTTCTTTATGCACTTGTCTCTCAGAGAGAAGACATGCTTTGGGGTCTCCCCCCATCTTGGGTTGAGGACCCTCCTCTCCAACATGTATTTCCTGCTATAAAAGATAGGCTTTCTTATTTCTTTGACCCAGAGTCTCCAATGTGATATATGCAGGGTAAAGTGTGCTCCTTCAGCCAGGATTCCACATAGCTCAGCCCTGGTCAGGTTCTTGTTGGCCAAAATACAACAGTATAACAAGATACCAACATGTTTTAGTTTAAAGCTCTTACTGACAATAACCATGCTTTAGAAGAGGCATTTCAACATTTTAGAATGGGGGAAAACACCGCACAAAAGTTCAGAAACCACCAAACAAATGGTGTTTAGAGGAAAGGCAGTAGGGTTCCAGATTGGGAATCCAGGAAGGGTGGATTTGAGACCTGGATCTGACAGTCCCCATTCCTGGCTTATTGGAATGTTATTATAGCTATTTATTAACCTTAGCTTTACCTTTCCAGTTGTGACAGGTGAAGATGATATGTTTTCAGGTATACATCTTTTCAGGATTTACTTCAAGTTACTTGTAGCAGAAGACGGATGAAATTCTGCAACCTCTGCATACATTAAATTTACATAGTTTGATGAACATGTGGCTATATCTTTGGAAGACTGATGGGGAGAGCAATCCTATGGTCCCTGGGTGAGCATCTGGGCTTGGATTCCCTCCTCCATGGTTGGAGACATGACTCTGATCTTGGAAAGGGGAATCAGGCAACCCACCCCTTCTGCCCCCAGCTCCTCCAGTTTGTGCAGAAAGAACTGTGCTTGCTGCCTCTCCTAGGTCAGAAAATTGACCTCAAGAGAATAAAGGGGGTACTTCAGTTGGCAGTGAGGGGAGGAGACTGAAGAGTTCAGGATGCTATTTATCCTGAGCATCCTCCAGCCTGCTCCCCACCCCTCCAAAGACGCTTCCTTGATGGGCTTTTCAGCCCATCTAGTGAAAATAAAGGAGATTGTAGGAAGGGCAGCAAAGATCACCTCTGTTGGCCTTTCCACCTTGTCAGCTTCAACCTGGCAGGGCAAAGGAGTCTCAGGCCTTAGCTAGATGGGGCGAAATCACACGGTGATCCCTGGGATTGTCCCTGTGTGTCCACATGATGCACAGGGGATCCCGGAAGCAGGGAGGGATGATCCCTCCCTTACCCTGAGATCAGGGGTGGGGTGGGGTGAGGGGAGGGATGAAATTAAGTTTATTTTTTTTAAAAAACAACACCCCAAACCCTACCTTTCTGTGCACAAGTGTTCGTGTGCTCTTCTTCTTTAAGAAAAATAAAAAATGGCAGCCGTGCACCTCATGTAAACAGAGGGGGAGAACTTGGAATATTTTTATCACGAGATCTTCACCCCTCCATCCCACTAGCCCACTAGGTCTAGCTGAGGCCTCAGACGCCTCCAAGTTCAGGGGCTTCCAAGCAGGAAGGGCACCATCTAAAGGAATGCAACCAAGATGATTCTAGGGCCAGATCTACACCAAGCAGGATATAACACTTTGGAAGCAGTTTGAAAATGCTATATGTAATGTGTCCTGGGCCCAGACAGTTGTCAAAACCATTATAAACCATCATAAAGCAGTAGTGTAGATCCTGCCTAGGAGTGATTCATCCCATTCCAATTACTTGAAATCAAAATAGAAGATACTGAGCATGTTACAGGGACTATATGATATGTGAGAATTGAGGCTGGTGTGGATTAAGTCCATGGAAAATTATAAATGGTCAAGGCTGCCTGTTGCGCTGTTATACACAACTTCTCTCTTCTAATTCTTATTTGAAGGAAAGCAAAGGGAAGATCCATGACTCTCTCTCTCTCTCTCTCTCTCTCTCTCTCTCTCTCTCTATATATATATATATATGTATTTTATTTCTTCAAGGAATTTCAGGTCTAACAGAAGGTCCCACCCTGTGGTGAAGTGGGATGATAGGAAATTCTCAGCACTCATAAAGCAAAAAATTGTATGTTGCTTATATATAAAAGCTAAACGTGTAGTTTGCTAGGAACGTGGCTCACTGAAACTCATTTCATTGACAGCCTACAGGCATCTGATCAGAATAAGATGTTCCAGTAAGGGATGCGTTTGACTCTGGCCCCAGAAATGAAAGGCCAGTGACTAATTTTCCAAGTTCATTGCCTGAGTGTGTTCTCTTAGCCATTAGGAGAGAGACTACACAACATAAAAGTAATCTCAAGAATGTAGGTCAGTTGGAATATTGCTGTACCGACACTTGTAAAGAAAAGGGCTGCAATGTATTTTAAAAATTCAAAGGGGCTTTTATATAGCTACTAATAAAAGATGCCAAAACGCTGTTAGCAGCAGATTTAAAGTGACTTATTGCTTGCGGTGATTAAACCCAGCAGGCTTCCTTGTTTTTACAAACAGCATCCAGCCCCTTCTGTTTATAATTTGCCAGGACACAGAATGTCTTTGCAGTCACCAGTGTGGAAATGTAGCTAATCTGGGCTGCAACCCGATGCATGCTTACTTAGGAGTAAGCCATGCTGAACACTGCAGGTCTTACTCTGGAGTAAACATGAATAGAATTGGATTGTTCATAGCATTTCCCTAAAAGACCTTTCTTAGATAATGGTTGCATTTGGAAAAAACTCATTGAAGCATGGCCAAGGGCTTTGGTGTGACCGTTTGAAGTGTTGGACTTTTTCTTTGAAGAACAGACCCTCCTTCCCTGTGCCACAACACAAACTGCTTCTTTTAAAAAAGAAAAAGGAAAAAAACAACAACATTATTTGCAATAGCAGTTTTCCACTGCATTGGGCACTGTGTTAACCCCTTCCCCACAAACACAGGGCCTGCATAAGGAGTTGGTGATGGAAGGCCCTCACTAGAGAGGCCCATGTAGAAAGCCACCTTTTACCAGTGAGACTATTAGTTCATTTAGGACAGTATAGTCTACATTGAGGTGACCAACATGTAGCCAGCAGGCCTCATGCATCTCCCTGACCAGTTTTTGCAGCCGCCACCAGTGAGGGGGGCACCCCTTGTGGGTTCCAGGGGGACAAAAACAGCCCCAAGACCCACATAAGTTGACCATCCCTCATTAACAACAGCTGGTAGTAGATCTCCAGGGTTTAGGACAAGATTTTTTCTCAAGAGGTGACAGAGGTTGAACCTGGGACCATTTCTATGCTCTCCCACTGAAGTAAGGCCCTTCCCCAAGAGCCTTCTCAACATGTTTTTCCTCCTCTTTCCCCTAAACTATTGCCACCTGCTTGTTCATCTGCTGTTTCCAATAATAATAATAATAATAATAATAATAATAATAATAATAATAATAATTTATTTCTTACCTGCCTCTCCCTCTGGATCGAGCCAGGGTACGACACAAATACAAAACACAATAAAATACATACAATTGATTAAAAATATATAAAACTAATACATTATTAAAAGGCAGCACATTATTAAAAGGCGTCTTAAACTTCAACTGGTTAGGCCTGCTGGAAGAGATCAGTTTTTATGGCTTTCTTAAATTTTGGAAGGCTGTTAAGTTGGCGGATCTCTCACAGCAGGCCATTCCACAGTCTGGGAGTGGCAGAAGAGAAGGTCCTCTGGGTAACAGTTGTCACTTTAGTTTTTGTTGGCTGGAGTAAATTATTCCCAGAGGACTTGATTGTGTGAGGCGGATTGTACAGGAGAAGGTGATCCCACAGGTAACTTGGACCCAAATCATGTAGGGATTTAAAGGTAAAAACCAACACTTTATACTTTGCCCGGAAACTAATTGGCAGCCAATGTGGGTGATGATGGCAGAGAAAAAGAACATCAATAGCTGATACTTGTTCACCAGCACTCCTTTTGGCCAGTGAGGTGGTGGAACTAATGACCAGAAGGAGCAACAACAGCTGGCAACACTACCCATGGGCCCCCAAATTGAGAGCCAACACTGCTCAAATAGTCCCCTTGGCTTTGCAGAAATAGTTGTATGGTTCTATGTGTCCTGGATGATGGGAGGATTTTAAGTCCCACTGGCATTTGTTCCTTGCTTCTGTAAAATGGCAGTGGGACATATATCCTGTTTTAACATCTTCAGTTTGCTAAATGGATGTCTCTCTTTCTCACAATGAATGGCTTATTTCATCAGCAGCACTGCTTCTGTGATTTCTTCTACTATTCATTGCAACATGATCACATTATTTCGAATGGACAATAAATATCATGTTTGTCTTCACAGCTGTTTACTGCTGAGAATTATGTCACCTGCGTAACACACACACACACAATCTCTTCCCAATCTCTTCTTCATCTTCTATATTGGCATATGCGCTCACTTGCTGATGGTTTGGTAGTTGATGGCATGTGAGGCAATGTTTACATTGACAGCCTGAAGAACAGACTGCTAATGCCACCTCTTTAGGCATGGAGACCACCCTCTGATTCATTCGGTACTTGTGCATTAGTTCCACAAGCCTTTGTGGACACCTGTTAAGAGTTGTGTGCCAAGACTGGAAACCAATATTAGGAAAGAAAACAGGATTTGCAGTTTGTGAAATTTCTGTCTCAGAAAATGAGGGATAAGTGGGGTAGAACATACTTGAGAAGCCTAGGGTGGAAACAGTACATGTCAAGGATTGTCCAATGTGTCATCAACTTTGCAAGCAGAGGAACTTCAAATCCCCCCTTCTTTGATGAAACTCAAAATAATGCACAAAGAGGTGAGTGGAAGAGAATATTCTTTGTTGGTTCACTAGTTGTGCCGCTGAATTATTCTGGTCTACAGCTTTTTCTTATGGTGAGGAGTTTTGCTGGACCCTATACATCTGTGTTGTGATAAGTATTGGCTCCTTTGAGAAACAATCCCTCAGGCACTTAGGTGCCACTCTTACTTGGTAGTTTCCTATTCATGCTTTTCTGGTCAGTCTGTCATATCATCTCTTTGGATCTCCATCCTCGCCATTGCACTGGGTGTCAACATTACCATAGAGCAAGATTCTGAGTACATCCTGGCATGGCTCAGCCAGTGTTAATTATAAGAAGTTAATTTTCCAGAGGGGATGATCTTGAGCAGGGTGCTAATAGGAGCTCCTGTTGGAATTTGTCCTGAGACTTGTTCTCCCTTTCCTGCCATACCAGTTATATAGGGAAGACTTCCCCTGTCTAAGATCTTCAGCAATTGGGTGGTAAGGAAAGAAAATGATTAACTAAATAAACAAACTCCTCTCTCTTTGTCTCCCTGTTCTGGTTAGGGATGGGAGAATGAGTGATGGTAAAGCTTATTGAGATTCTCTGTTTTCCACCTTGATGCTTGTATCACTTCACTGTCACTCCTGAATAGGGTTTTTGGAAGAAGAATCCTTTTTGGGGGTGGGTGGCGAGTGGAGCGTATCAAGCTTTTATTGGCTGAGACCCCCACACTTCGATCCATCTTATGCTTATTGGCCTGACTCAATCTTGCCAAATTGCATGAAGCACAGTCATGCAAATTGTGGCCACAAATTGCACAAATCATGCAAATTTCAGCTGCAAGTTGGGCCCATTACACACGTTTGTGCAAAACTCTATTCACGTAAATTGCAGGCAAACAGCAACAACAAACCTGACAGAAGTCCCTGGAGTTTGGGGAAAACCAAATTGGTTGGCAACAGAAGTCCATTGAGCCTCCAAAGGGTCAAATTTCAAAGTGATGGACATCCCTACTCATGAACACAAGCATCTTATTGGATGGCAGTTCAGAAAAAAGTGCACATTTTCAAATATGAAAAATGTAGTTTTCCAAGCATGCATCCCAAATATGCCTTGTTTTTCATAGGCTAAAACATGACCTTGTGGGTGAAGGCATTGTGTGTGTGTGTGGGGGGGGGGGTATGCATAGTCTTGGAAGTGGGTACTTTTGAATGCAAGTGAAAACATCCTGAGACTTATGCTCTGGCTCACTTTTTGGGTTACTAATGGGACATATTCACATGATTTGCAATCAGGAACAAAATTCTCATCCATCCCTAGTTCCAGTGTCCCATCTGTCTTGCTTTCCTTTCTCCCTGTGGCAACTTCATCTGTTTCTATTCTTCTTCTCTTTGCCTCTCCTCCCCTTCTGCTTCTCACCCTGATATTATCAGGCCATAGAAAAGCTACTGCAGCAAAGGATAGCCCTAAACTCTCTCTTCCAACCAGCTCAAACAATCATTCTGGCCAGCTGTCAGGCAAGCCAATGAGAGAGCGAGGCCTTGGGATGGGCAAACAAGTTTTGCTTGGAATTTGCCACACTTTACTTCAAAACTCAGTTTGGCTCAATCCCATTCTCATTTTTGGTTCGTTCAAATGGGAATTGCTGTGCATTACCCCCCCTCCCCCGGCCCAAAGTTCAGGAAATTGCAAACATTTTCAGAGAACATGTGCTCCCATTCTTGTTTGTGTTTGGGGTTGGAAATGGGGCATTTTTTGAGAGATTTGCACACTGGAACAAAATTCTCATACATCCCTAGCAGTGCCTGTGTGTGATGTGCTGGGCAACAGTGTTTGTTGCTGGCCTGGCTTGGCCTGGCTTCTACTTCAGCCAGGAGATAGGGAAGCATGTCAATAAGATCCAGCAGTTTACTACATCCAGACTGTAAAGTAAACACATTTATAAAATGGTGATCCAATTCCTGAGCTTCATAGTCACACCTGAAAGGGAGCCTAAGACTGAAATCGTCTGAACTCGGTGGTGGTTGGTGGTACATATTTCAGTGGGATGGTGAATCCCATCTTGGTTCCAGTTAGAAGACCAAAGGAGCTGTCCAAAGTGCTGAACCCTATCCACAAAATGGGCTCAGCATCTTGGATAGCTCCTTCAGAGTTCTAACTGGTTGTGACTGAAACCCAGAGTGGATTTACTGCCCCACTGAAATAGGAGCCATCAGTGAAAACTTATGAAGTTTTGAGAATAACACTGAATCTTGTACAATTTACTTCTGAGGTTTTGTTTGTTTGATTGTTTTAAAGCATGCATAGGATTACACTGCATGCATCTCATTTCCCTTCTCTTCATTTCTCCCCTTCCCTCTATTGTGACAAATTTTGGACAGTCAGCTGATTGGGACATAGGCCCATTTATCTTTGTCTGTAAAGCTCCATATACATTGACTGTATTACTTAATAATTGTTCACAACCTAGGGATATTCTGCAAGCTGCTGCTGAATTGCTATGCAATGTCTGCAAATGTCTGCAAATGCATGCAAATGTTTCAATATAGGGCCTAGTATGGAAATCATATTCACTTGACCTGATTGTGAGTGGGCAGGCCACTGTAGATGCCTTGAGAATGAGGATGACTGCACAGTTACTAGAAATGTATCTGAGTACAATACTTTCTTATATTCTTCATCGTGGTTATATAATCCTGAGATGTGCCCTCTTGCTGGCTGATTATTTCACATTTTGCTACAGGACAGGCACATCTTTTGTTTTAATCCCACCACTGCTTTCTTATGTAGGTTGAAGCCAAAAAGAGAAAAATCAAAATCAATGGAGCAGATGTTTTATATTTAGAATCTTCATTTTGAAATTTAATGACTTGCTACAAGAGCAAACATCTGGCTATGTGCAGAAGTAGATTAACACGCTTCCCTTGGTTTCTTCGGGACAGGTGTAACAAGCTTGAAGGGAAAAATCATACCAGGTTCTTCTTGGTTCTTAGTGAAGTGTGAAGGGAGGAATACCAATAAAAGGACACAAGGAGGTTATCCATTTTAGCACGAGTAAGAATGGTCAGTCTGTTTTGGAAGGATCTGATTAACTAATAAAATGATGGTAGTTGTGCCCATGGTTTAACACTTTCATCTATGGACAATCTGGGAGTATTCATGATTGCACAAATATTTGTAGTGTAATTAAGTTTTTTTTTTAATCAGATTAGTATGTTTTGTTAAGGATTTACTATGTCTATTGCAGCTCCAAAACACTGGGAAATTACAATTGTTAAGGGCCAACCCATCATTTAGGCAATATGGCTATTGAATGGTACCATATACTATGACTTGTTCAAGCTTCACCAGTACCTTGCAGCTGGATGGCTGTCAATGGCAGAGTGGTGGACCTAAGTCCTAGGTTTGCTTGTTCACTGGAGTAGATGTATGGAGTCTATGCAACTAAGGATGTAATTCTATGCATGTTTAGACAAAAAAAAAAGACCTACATCTCCCAGCATTCTCCAGCCAATCATGCTGGCTGGACAATGCTGGGAATTGAAGGACATTTTTCCATCTAAACTTGCATAGGATTGCACCCTAAAGTTATCGTGCAACTGAAACATATAGAATGATAGAGTTGGAAGGGACCTTGAAGGCTATCTAATCTAGGGTGACCATGTGAAAAGGAGGACAAGGCTCTTGCATCTTTAACAGTTGCATAGAAAAGGGAATTTCAGCAGGTGTCATTTGTATATATGGAGAACCTGGTGAAATTCCCTCTTCATCACAACAGTTAAAGGTGCAGGAGGTATACAAGAGTGACCAGATTTAAAAGAGGGCAGGGCACCTGCAGCTTTAACTGGTGTGATGAAGAGGAAATTTCACCAGGTTCTCCATATATATAAATGACACCTCCTTAAATTCCTTTCCCCATACAACTGTGAAAGATACAGGAACGCCGTCTTCCTTTTCATATGGTCACCCTATCTAATCCTACTCCCCATGACCCATTTGTCCAATTGCTTGCAGTAGAAATTGCAGCTCCAGTGGCCCCAATCCTGACTGGGCCCATAGTGTGAAGTTAAAGCTCCCACCCACCCATTCTGACCAGGCCCCTGCACCTACTTTAGATTAATAATTTGGGAGTTGTAACTGCTAGGTATGTCACTTAAGTAATGTCTGTTTTGGCCCTCACACACCATTTAGAAGGGTAGAGTTCAAATAGAAGCACTTTAACACACTTTAAAAAATGTTTTTGCAATGAAGAATTATTTTGATGCATGCATTTTAATATGAGTTGTGGATCATTATTTCAAGATATTATTTCAGGGGCCAGCATACCCAGAGACATGTGCATGGCCACATCACACTACTCTCTTTAAGCCCTCATGTGTTCAGATGAATACTTGAACAGGGGTCCAATTTGCTTTCAATGTGTATTCTGGCACAAGTAGAAATGGAATCAGGCTGATGCAACTTCACTTTTCTTCTCATTGGTTTGTTTGTTACATTTATGTAGGGTGACCAACTGTCAGGATTTCCCCGGATTTGTCCTGGTTTTTGTTCTTTCCATGGTGTCGGGGGATTTTCTATAATTTTCAATAATGTCCTGGAAGGACACACCTTCCCCTTTAAGGCTGCCATTTAGCATGGCAGGAGGGGATGACATGCTTTCTTGAGGCACATCGTTCCCCCACCCCGAGCTCCAATTGAGGTCTTAAAGGGGAAAGTGGGTCATTCGTGGACATTATAGAAAAGGCCCCCATTGGAGTGGATGGTGGTGGTGCAGAATGAAATCCTTTCCCCTCCTCCACTCCAATCGGGTTCTTTAAGGTGGCGGGGGAAGAACGTACTTTCTGCAGGACTCAGAAAGCTGCTTCCCCACACACACACTAGGTGTCCTCTTTTTTGGTTTCCCAAATATGGTCACCCTACATTTATGTCCCATGTTTCCTCTAAGAAACCCAAGGTGGCATGCAAGATCCTCCTCCTCTCCATTATTATCATTGCAACAACTCTGTCGTGAAGGTTAGGCTGAGAGTAAATGACTGGCCCAACTTCACCCAGAGAGCTTCATGGCAGAATGAGAGCTAGAACCAAGTCTCCCCAGTCCTAATACAATGTTGTAACCTATACACCACACTGTCTCTCCTTGACTTTGCAATGCAGTAAAATCTCATGGGCTTGGTGCGTGTGACAGGCAATAGCTCAGTGGTTGAACAAATGCTTGGCATGCAAAGGGTCTCTCGTTCAATCCCTGGCATCTCTAGTAGGGCTAGGAAAGAAACCTGCTCAAAACCACAGAGATCAGTGTTGACAATACTGAGCTAGGTGGAACAATGTTCTGACTCAGCATAAGGCAGCTATTCTATGTAATCACATTCATTATAGCATTGTGATTAGCTGGGGCTGTGTAATGCAGGAAGAAGAAAAAGCCAGGAAAAGCCCTGTGGAAGAAATTAGGTATGTATTTTATTTATTTATTTATTTATTACATTTCTATACCACCCAATAGCCGGAGCTCTCTGGGCGGTTCACAAAATTTCATTTTTGTTCATGAAACTTGTGAGCATGCCCATTTGACTTTCCAGAGGATCCAGAAAGTGCATTTTCCTGCAAGGCTACCTTGCATTAAGAGGGCCTTAAAGGCCCCGATTGGATAGGGGGGGAGGGGAGCATGCTTTCTGGAGCCTCCAGAAAGTGCACAATTCCCCTGGGCATGCTACTGGCAGCTGCCATTAGCTGCCTGGTAGAATTGCACACTTACTGGAGGCTCCAGAAAGCATGCTTTCCCAGGGTGCACCTGTGCCCAAGCACTTGCAGGAACTAGCATATGCTCAGTCATGGGTCCATCCTCATGCTGTGCATGTCCTGATGGGTCTGTGAGGGCCAGGCATGAGGGGATCCGCTGCCCTCACAGACCCAGCTGGACGCTTGCACCATCCCTAGATCCAACAAAGGTAATCACTCTGGAGGAGGGCATTATTGGTGCACAGACTTAGGCCTTTGCTAGACCTACTGGTGAATCCGGGCCTGACCAGGTGAGATCCCACAATGCAAATATCACGGGATCTCGCCCTAGTCTACATGCGCCCACCTTTTTTTTTCAGGAGGGGCCAGATGTGCAGGAGCGCTCCTGCGCAAAGGTAAGGGTTTTTTCCCCCCAACCCCCATCTGCGATCTCCTTCTCCCATCCATGATCTCCTTCCCCCATTCGCGATCTCCCCCTCGTCCGCGATCTCCTTCCCTGGCCCCGATGAGTGCAGCGCTCTTGAGGAGCCCTGCACCCCGTCCGTGGCTCCCAGCTCCTCATGAGTATTCATAAGGAGCTGGGAAAACCACTTGCTAGAGGGGCCACACGCTCACGGTCTTGGGCTCAGCCCAAGACCGTGAGAAAAACTGGGCTACAAGTGGTGCCCGTTATCCTGGGGCAAGGGAGGGTTGATCCCTCCCTGAGCCTGGGATCCCCTGTGTGTCATGTGGATTATCCCGTAAATTATCCCATGGTTCACCCCGGGATAAAGCCCCGCCTAGCTAAGGCCTTAGTAAAAATGTGATGGCAACTATGGATCTCAAAACACATTACAATTCTTGCAGTTTAATCTTGAATGTATCCAAGACTGTTGAATCTTGCAAATAATCTCCTCCTACCCTCTGCTTCGATGCACTATGACTTCAAAGAAGGAAGGACAAACTCCCATCTGCTCCTTTTTCTGTGCATCACTGCTATTTCTCCTGACGACACCACATCATTCAGAAGGTTTGGATCAGGTGAGTTCTGGGATTTGGACTGGACAAATCCCTCACCCATCCATATTGCCATCACTATTTGGCTCATTTCTTCAGCCTCCCTTCCTGACAAAGTCAGTTTAGGCACAGTTATCTGCCCTACAATTTTTGCAATCCCAAACTGACATTTTTAATACTGGAAATCACAGAAATGATGTCGAACTGCAAATGGGCCATCAGTTTTCACATGCTCTCTGCATAATGAGCAAAAGGGCAGAACACCCAAGGAGATAGCCCATGCTGTTTCAACACTAAAGTAATCTGAAAATGCTAATAATAGTGGAACATATTACCTTTTCTTCTGCTGTGTCAGTTTGAGAGAGAACCTGGCTGCATCCCTCTGTGAGCACATGTTGTGCTTGGAGTCACTGTTGCTTCCTCCAGGAAGGAACTGTGCCTAAGGATTACTACAGGCTGATGCAAAATGACATGCCAAGTCACATGCTGGATTCCACCATCTGCCAAGTCGGTCTGAAAGGGCCTCACACCAAAAAGAGCATAAACATTCACACTGTGATAATGAAACTTGTGGAAAATGACATCTGATTATTGAATTCCCCGAGATAGTCATGGAAGTCTGTGAAAGATATAGGTAGACATTGATTTCAGTGGGACCAGCTTTGCAGTTGAAAAAACACATAGGTATCATTTGGTTTTGCTGAAAGAGACGGCAGAACTTTGGTTTTTGATTTTGCTTGGTTTGCCAAATTCCATTTCCTTTTCAGCCTCCTTCAACTAGAGCTCAGGATTAATAAAAGGGCATTTACTATCAGTTTGATCCATGGTGCATGTTCCATCACCAAAGAGCAGCCCAAATGTGTCACAAGGGACCACCTAAAATTTTCTGAAATGTGCTTTGACTTTGTTACTGGTGTGGAAGAGAGTTTCAGAATCAGGCACCAAAAACACATTTTGATAGTTGTTGTTTGATGCATTCAGCATAACAAATGTCTTCACTGGCTGCTGTGCATTGTTAAGTAAGATATAGCTATTCTAGTTTTTGAATCTCTTTGCTGCAGCAAAGCGGATATCACTTAAATCAAATGTGTTGTGAACTTCATACCTCAGCTGCTTGCCTTCTCCTCCATTTCCTCCTCAGTGCTATTTTTCAAAGTGTCAGGTGGCAATGCTCCTTTTTTTAAAAGGTGGTCTACATTAAATTTAAATTTTCAACTGTTCACCATGGTGGCATATTCACTAATCTTCCCTCCACTGTGGATTAACTTCTTGGACCATCAAGTAGCAGTTTACAGCACATGGATTTTGGCAAACACATGGATTTTGGAGGACAACTCTCACAATTCCTTACCATTGGCCATGGATGTTGTCATTCAAAATATCTGGACGGCACCAGGTTGCCTTACCATGGACATGGTCCAAAGACTGTAACCTAATTTAAAATAGTTTGTGAGACTAATTTACCAGTATTTTTGTAGGTAGCTTAAGAAGCAAAGAAGAAACAGCATTTTATTATGTTCAGCTCTTAAACTAAATACAGAACAGTAAATTATCAAGTAGTAAATGGGAAAAGAAGAACTTTGCTACAGCAATTATTGAAGGACTTATGTTAAAACATAAAGTGTGCTCACTAAATAAGGCATCATTAAAATGAAATTAGCTACATGTTTAGGTTTTTAAAGGGGGTTAATTCCAATAGGCTATTGCAGATGCTGAAATGTTAAAGGTTTTATGATAGGAAAATTCCCTGTTTTCCCCATTAGGATCTCTCCATAAGAATCCATTTGTGTTTCCGGTCTTAGATCTACAGTGACATCTTATGGCTTTGTTTTGTCTGCAAATGCTCATGCAGCGGGTCAGAATCTGAACTTGGAGATAACACACACACACACAAAAAATCTAAATGAGTAAGCAATTAAAAGTATGCCATGAGATTTCCACATTAATGTAACTTGATTAACAGTGTGAGCCTAATCATGTTTACTTAGAAGTAAGTCCCTCTTCATTCAGTATTTAAACTGGAGGGCAGGGGTTTCTCTCAGAAATTACAAGAACTATATACTGAGAAGTTGAAGATTTATGAAAACAAGAATAAAAAGATTTGGGCGGGAGGGAGGTACGTATGTAGCAAGATTTAAAAAGAAATATTTGCTGCAGGGTATTTCTCTGCACAGTGCTTTCTTCTCAGAGCATTGACCCAAGTAGGGTTGATACCATCTTAAAATTGCACCTTATCTAAGATTATATAGGATGACGTTTGAAAGTTATTGACTACGGGTTGTATCCAATGTTAGTCTAACTTCCATTCATTTCAGTGGATGTACTCTATGTTACGGATGTTGGAGACACCTGCAATGGATTCAAATCAGTTTGGATTTCTATGAGTGTGACTAACAGTTCTCACAGTGGACTGGTTTTTCTCCATGTCACATGGATTCTGTAGATTTGTGGCATGTTTTGTTTGTTTGTTTGTTTGTTTTTGTTTTTTAAAAAAAACTTTCTGGAATGTACACAAATTTAGTCATACCAAAATATGAAAAATTAGGTGGGAGGGACCCCACAGATTGAAAATAAGCATTTTCTTCTATAGGCCAAAGAATGACAATATGGACTGGGGAGGGATTTGCACATTTGCACAGATCCACATTTGTGGATTTGCACAAGTGTGCATTTTCTAACATGCATGCAATTTCAGGAAATTGAGACAATCCAGTTTCATCAATGAGCAGAGGGTGGAATAAAAGACACATGGAAGAGGTTTAAGAAAATCTGTACACCTCTACTCTGTATAGGACTGTTATGAGATGCAACTCAATTTGTGCTATTTCTGTGCAATGCAAATCTGCTGTTGGGATAAAACTATGTCGGCAGAGGTTTTTACATGTACACTGATTGCTATGGCAGCAACAATGGAGGTGGCAGCAGGTACAGTGGAAGAGGTATGTGTAAAGGGAGGAGAGACTGCCTCTTTCCCAAGGACATGATGCATAAAGCTTCATTTGAGTAACTACACAGATGAATTTGTATATTTGCCACAAATTTCCATGTTCTGCTTTTTTTTAAAAATATATATGTATAAAACCAATGTTTTTAATAACTTTCCCCTAACTCAGTGGTTCTCAACCTGGGGCGCTCCAGATGTGTTGGACTGCATCTCCCAGAATGCCCCAGCCTGGCTGGGGCATTCTGGGAGTTGTAGTCCAACACATCTGGAGCGCCCCAGGTTGAGAAAGGCTGCCCTAACTTTTATATTATTCTTCCCTTTCTCCAAGGAGTTCAGGGTGGCCATTTCATCTTCACCTCAACAACTCTGTGAAGTAGGTTAGACTGAGGATTAATATAGACGGGGAATTTGATGTGGTGCTACTCTGCCTCACACATGGGCGGGATACATGACACTATTCCCAATCTGTTTCAATCCTGGGTTTTCTTGCAGAAACGCTGCATTTTCGCAAAGCCCTTTTGTGACTTCCCTGTATTTTGGGTGTTGAGTTGGTGCAAAACTTGTGGTCTCACTCTGGGGGGGAGGAAGAATGGCTTCAGTGGCATGGTGGGTGAAGAGAGTGGTGCTTTGGGAAGGAAGCGTCCTGTATGGCTGTCTAACTATCAGGAACACTTAAGGCACAGCTGTGGGATCTTGTACCTTTTACCTAAAATTTAATTCGAAATATTCTGGAAGGCTTTGGGCCTGTTTGGCCTCTGGAATGTTACAATCTGTGTGAACTGATCTCTATCAGTGTTTTCAGAGCAGGAATGGTTCTACTTCCCCATAAGCCACCTCCATGCCTTTGCCTTGGAGAGAAAGGGTGGAGGTTTGCAGAAGGGTCACCCAGATTGAAGTATAATCTTGGTGGGCTGAGCAGTGCCACCCTGTTTGGACATGGGCATTGCTGAAAGGCCAAAGCCCCTGTCTTTCAAGTGGTCTGGGAGAGGCCTATGCCTCCCTTTATAAGCTGGAGCAAAGGTAAGGAGCCTTTGATAGGAATATCTGCTCTGCATTCCTGGAAAACCTCCCTGTTTGGATCCATCATCATCTGAGGTTCTAGGGGCACTCTGCACATGCTCCCTTCTAAGTGGAACTTTGGATAATTAAGAACTTGCCATGAAAAGTACTGGGAGGCTTTTCATAGACTTGAACTCTAATTTCCTGTGTATTGTATGTCTCTGTTTGTCATCAGCTCAGTGCACCAGCAGACTGGGTTTGATCACTGATTGTTGGACCTTCTCTCCTCTGCCTGGACTCATGTGGCAAAGAGTTGGCTGTGTGAATGCTGTGGCATGGGACTCCACACATTTGAGTGCGCAACTTGCCCTGTGATCTTCTTTAAGCCTTGACCATGTTGCCTTTGAGTTCCCAGTGTGTGATCTGAGGTTGGACTAGCTCTCTTTGAGTGGTTTGTTAGGGCTTTCAAAAATTTGCTCCTTTGATTGCCTGAGGGATCATGTCAGGAATTATCCACCTCCCTTGGCCGGATTTGGGACCCATGTATGTATTGACCTCCCCTTGCGTACAGAACCGTGGAGATGGAAATGGGGAAACCACATTGATGGGGATCTCTTCACAGTAGTAGTGATTGGCTTTTGACTGTTCTTGAAGCCTATAGCTACTGACCACCAGCTGTATGATTTCTGAAGTGTGTAACCATTGACCCTTGGCATGGGATTTCCTCCAATAAAGACGTCTCACTGATTTGGGTGTCCCATGTCAGTTTACCAGAATGTGTACTTGCCTGAGGGACCGGGAAACCTGACAAAGATGATGGGAGAAATTATCAGCCTTTTTTTTAAAACAACAACAACAACAACAACAACAACAGTATTTGCTAGTGTGCACCTGTGGAGGTGTGAATCTGTGAATAACACCCACATCTCATATTACTCCAAGTTCTACGTGAGGAAGGGTGCCCATGTCTCTGCCCAGCATAGGCAGGCTTGGCAAAACAAGCAGCAGCTTTGAGAAGGAGAGAAGCCTGGCGAGCCTTCAATTTCATGCCCGCCTCCCTCATTCCACCCCCACCAACATCTTCTCTTTCCTCCTCTCTCTCACTCTCTCACTCTCTCTCTCGCTCTCTCTGTCTTTCTCAGAGGACTCAAGAGTGAATACAACCCTGCTTCCCCTGTATTTGAAAAGAAAAATAAAGATCCGGATGTCTTTTCCAACCTTTCCAATTCTCTCCCTTGTCCATAATGGATTGAGCACCTTCGGTAGCTCCTTTAAAGTTTTGTCTGGTTCTGACTGAAACCCAGAATGGAATCACAGCCTGGCTGAAGTCAAAGCCACCAGCCTCCATGGCTGTGTATATAACATTCGCATCCTAAATGGGATTATTGATTTATTGACAGATGCTTTCAAGGAATAATCATATGTGACCTGAATTATGGTAACCTGGAAGGCAAGGGTAGCCCTGAATAAGGCTGTTGTTGTTGTTCCTAATCCTATGCTCTACTTAAAATATAATGGGCATATGACAAAGTCACTCAAAATACCATAACTATATGGACAGGAAAGAATTCTGATGTGTGTTTTTCTTGACTTTCATTAAAACAGGAGTATTTCCCTGCTCTGTGAAAGCAACAATGAGACCTTTTACTTTCTGAGTAACTATTTATTTGCAGGGGAAACACATTGACCTGAACTACGCAGTCTGAGGTGAACAAGGCCACGTTCATAACTCATTTCTGAAAAAGAAAAAAAGGATAGTGCTTTCACTGTTTCGAACTCTTCTTAATTTATTACCCATTATCCACAGAAGATACGTTACACATTGCAATAGTAATCAAATCAAGAAAATAATAATAAGTGTGCTGCTAATTGCATAGCATTCTGTAGAAGGGTCATTATTATCTCTTTATATTGTGTGGCTGACCCAGGATAGGTCTGAAAAAAAGCTTTCTAAATTGCTTGAGCTGTAAGGCAATTGACTGACTAATGTGAACTTGTGGAGGAAGTCTGTAGTTCTTCTCAGTGATACATGCAAGGAGGTCATACTTAGCATTGCCTTGATCTTCTTTTAGTTAGGGGTGTCTTTAATATTAAGTGTTTCTTTACACAGCTATACCTAAACAAAGCTGTCTATGCATCTTCCTTGTCACATCACGTGTAGCATATAATGGTGGTGGGTCTCTCTCTCTCTCTCTCTCTCTCTCTCTCTCTCTCTCTCTCTCTCTCTCTCTCTCTCTCTGTGTGTGTGTGTGTGTGTGTGTGTGTGTGTGTGTGAATAAGCCATAACAGAAGGGAAATACATAAAAGGTAAATAGCTGGTGTGTGCAGAGGAAAGCCTGCTACAATCTGGAAGTTCATAGGAAAGGGATCCTTGTAGAATTGGGAGTTTTGGGAGTATTTAGGAACATTACTAACTGGAAATTGTTTCACTAGTTCAGGCCAGTCACATAGTGGCATATTGATGACAACAAAGTAACTGCCACAGACAAATTTTTCACAGTACCTCTACCTAGTGATCTTGGAGATCCACAGCAGAACCAAATGCTTTTCAATGGAGTCAGTTTTCAACAATGCAACATGAAGTAAGATGTGTGTGTGTGTGTTTAAGAGAGAGGAGGAGAGAGAGAGATGGCTTCAAAGACATTGATAATGAAATTCATGGCCACTAGATGGCTGTTAGAAAAGATTATACAAATTCATGGATAATAGATTTTAGGCATGTGCTCCACTCCGATTAGAAGCGCAGAAGCAGGAGCGAATTGGTCTGCTCCGCCTTGCCCAGAGGCGGAGTAGAAGCGGACCGCGGACCACTAGAAACAAGGCGAAGAGAAGCGCTCATTTTTGGAGCGCTCCGGTTTCCGCGGTCTGCTTCTATCGCCATCTTGAAACATTTCGCCCATAGGATTGCATTGCGGAAAAGAATCACAGATAACTGTGTTGTTTTTGAAGCTATCTTTCTAAAAATTCTTGTGCTTGGAGAGTCGTGGATGGGGGTCATTTTGAGACTACTCTCAGCTCTCTGCGTGGTGCGGGTCGCGCACTAGAATTTTTTAAAAAACCGGCGGGAAAAATACCTTTTCTGAAGGGCTGAGGGGCAGAGTCAACTCCCGGTCATGATCACATGATCCCAAAGTTGGAGGAGGGGATAGGCAAAACGGGTAACTTGGGATTCTGGGAACTTCTCTTTCTTAGTCTGAACGGACTTTTCCCAGTGTTTTTTAAAACAGTAGCCCCACCAAATGCACAAACACAACCTGTGAAATCATATACTAAGCCAATAATAAGAGATAGAAACACAGCACTGCTACCCACCCTAACTTTGGGGAACAACTGAAAAGATGTGGTGCAAGGGGATGAGCTCCCCTAGGGCATCTCATCGTGGACGTGCCCCCACTCTCTCCTGCACTGGAAGGCCATTAGAGCCTTCCAAAGAGAGTAACCCGGTGGAGCAATGCCTATCATGAGTTGAAGTGACAGTTCCACTTTTCTGTTGTGGTGAAGCAATGGCTTTCATGAGTTGAACTGACAGCCTTGCTTCTTAAAAGACTGGTTGACCACCAGTCAGATTGGCAGCTGCTGCTTCCCCCTCCCCTGGGCACGTCCCCCTATTGCTGGTAAAAGACAGATATAGCCTTTTTAAAAAAGTTCTTCTTGTTGTTTATTCAGCAACACTGCTGCTTTTAATTCCACCCCTCCTTTGTTTATTTATTTATTTATTCCATTTTATATGCATTACTGGCTTATCCTTGGCTCACTTCCTTATGCCCCCAGAAATGTCTGCTGCCTGCCTGCCTGCCTTCCCTCTCTCCTCCCCTGCCCGCCTTGCAGGGATGTTGTGAGTGTCTGGCTTTGACTCAGGGGAGAAGTCCTTCCTGCGCTCACTTGGAGTTTTGGAAGTTCCAAATCCATTTTTCAAGTGTGGAAGAAGATTCATATTAGGTTGATGATCTCTACTCCCCAATTCATGGCATGTTGGGATTTCCTTTGAAATGGCCCCATTGAGAGGTCTGCAGGTTTAAGCCCCGCCAAAAAACAGGGGATGATGGGACTGCCTTGAGTCTGGGCGTGCGTGTGTATCCCTGGATAAGCTGTCATGGTGGCAAGTTTGAGGTTTCTAACCTGCAAATTGACGGAGCTATGGAAAGGGGTGTGAATGGGGTGCCTGATTTTCATAAATTCCCCAAAAATCAGGGGATGATGGGACTGCCTTGAGTCTTGGCATGCCTGTGTATCCCTGGATAAGCTGTCATGGTGGCAAGTTTGAGATTTTTAACATGCAAATTGACAGAGCTATCGAAAGGGGTGTGAATGGGGTGCCTGATTTTCATAAATTCCCCAAAAATCAGGGGATGATGGGACTGCCTTGAGTCTTGGCATGCGTGTGTATCCCTGGATAAGCTGTCATGGTGGCAAGTTTGAGATTTTTAACGTGCAAATTGACAGAGCTATCGAAAGAGGTGTGAATGGGGTGCCCGATTTTCATAAATTCCCCAAAAATCAGGGGATGATGGGATTGCCTTGAGTCTTGGCGTGCGTGTGTATACCTCCATGAGGTGTCATGGTGCCAAACTTGAGGTTTCTAACTTTCACAGAAAAAAAGTTGTATACTTTTTTAGCTTAATGCAAGCCTATGGGGGGGAAACGGAGCTCCGATCCGGATCCGGAGCTCCAAGCGGAGCGGAGAGGACATGGGCGGAGCGGGGGTGGAGCGAAGCGGGCCGATCCAAAAATCACGGATCTGGAAGTGAAGCGGAGCGGGGGGGTCCGTGCACACCCCTAATAGATTTGTCAGCTGCTCTTACTTATGATAGCTATATGTAGCTTCCCTATCCAGAGATAGTATAATGCTGAATACAAGATACTGAATACAATGAGGGAGAGGCTTCCAAATTTACATCTTGCTTTTGTGCTTCCCAGAAATATCTGGTTGGTAGAAGCAGAATGCTAGACTAGATAGACTTTGACTTGATCCACCAAGAAAATACTTATATACTAGGTGCTTAATGGTTTTGTGTTGCTCAGATATCTCTCATTTTTACAAAGTAAAATGTTTCATTTTCTTTCTTTTCTTTTTTTAATTAAAGAGATAATGTTATGTGGAAATTATACAAGAAGTAGTACTTGAAAAATAAAGCTATGTGCTGAAATAAAACAACTTCATTGTTTATGCTGGGGCCTCCCCCTTTTTGTTCATAAGCTGGACAATGTTCCAATGTGTACAATTAGAAGCTTATGAGGAAAATGCAACAATAACTTCCTATTACAGATGACATTAATTTCACCTAGCCTACCTTGTTCTTTCAGAAGTCAACATGAGTTAGTGACACATTTTGTCTAGGAGCACTTTCCTCTTCCCTTCCACTTGCAAGTAGGTTAGGATTTGGGGTGCTCTAGGCCTTCTCATGTTCCCAGTGACATTATCAGGAGCATGAGCAGGGCTGGTGCTTGGAATGGAGCAATCTTTAAAACAAAGAAACTTGGCCCCCAAACTATTTGAGCTTAAGTTAACTTATTTTAATTAAGGATGGATGAATCTGTCAATTTTGCTTTTCGACCTCAAATTCTTTGTTTGGTTTATATTTTTTATAAGAACTTACCAAAATTTGCAAATTTCTTCATGAAGAAATTTGCAAATTTTGGTAAGTTCTTATAAAAAATATAAACCAAACAAAATTCTCACTGGCCAAATTCAATATTTACAGCATGGATAGGACCGTTTTTTATCAGCCTGCCATGTAGCTGATAAAGATGAACAGCCTGTCAAGAGAGAAAAAAAGGAGATGGTAATTAGGGATATATGGATTGTATAAAATCTGTTCTGTCTCTGATTTGTTAGGGTGACCATATGGAAAGGAGGTCAGGGTTCCTGTATCTTTAACAGCTGTATTGGAAAAAAAGCATTTCAGCAGGTGTCATTTGTATGCCTGCAGCACCTGGTGAAATCCCCTCTTCATCACAACAGTTAAAGCTGCAGGAGCCCTGCCCTCTTTTGAATCAAGTCAAGAGGGCAGGGCTTCTGCAGTTTTAACTAGAAAACAGTGCAGGTATAAGGTTACAATTTGGTAAGCATTAGACAGTGCCTCAGTTTAGCTCTTCTTTTGAGGTTAGGTCAAGCGTAGAGATATTACAGACAAACATTTATTTTGTTTCATTTTGTTCTGTCATTTATTCATGAAATGGTGAGTACAAGCAGTCTATTTTTAAAAATATAAGTGTTCTCTCAGAGACTTATAAAATTCTTTTTTACCGCTGCATCATAGCATAAGTTTCTGGTCTGAGCTGCAATTCACATTGCCACTAAGTACTAAAAGCAATAACATTTTATGTGTAACATAAAACTTTTATGAACAAGTAAATTATCAGCCTCTTCACTGTGCATTTCTTTCAGTACAGACTAGATTTGAATACTTGGACCGATTCACTTAAAACAGTATACTGGAGCGAAGCATAAATTGAACAGACTGCATTCTTTAAGGAAGTGAGTGCAAGTGGAAATATTATTGGGCCTATGTTAGGGGTGGCTGAAATTGGTGAGCGCTTGCCCTCAACCGGGCCACGCGAGACTCCACTGAGTACTCGGCAGCTGCTTGCCCCAGCTTCTGGCCTTCCCCCCTGCTGTGCTAATGGGGGCTGCCTTTAACACAGCGGGGTGGGGGTGGGGATTGTGCAATTTCCAAAGTCTCCTGAAATTGCGCATTCACCCCCATCCCCATGCCAATGAGGTCCTTAAAGGCCCTATTACTGCAATGGTAAAGGTTTACCCTTGCATTAATAGGGTCTTTAAGACCCCTATTGCTGCAGGAATAGGGAAGAAAAAGTGATTTCCAGAGGCTCCGGAAATTGCACATTTCCCCTTTCCATGCTAATGGCAGCCAAGGGAGGGGCTGTTGTTCTCCCAGACCCAGTCAGAAGCTCATGCTATCCTACCATTAGGCAACATTAACACATGGAGGATGCAGTCCTATCAGGATACTTTCTAGCCTCTGAAATTGGAAGCTGACTACTATGCAATGCAGGTCAGCTGGGTGCCCTGTATTTATGGCTAGATGGGCAATTTTGCCAGTCTAGCCAGGGAACTTCAGAGCAGGAGGGGTGGAGGCTGCAAGGCACATAGGAAGCTGCATAAAGCATCTTAAGAACATAAGAAGTGCCCTGATGCTGGATCAGACCGAGGATCCCTCTAGTCCAACACTCCGTACACACAGTGGCCAACCAGCAGTCAACCAGGGACTAATAAAGCAGGACACGGTGCAACAGCACCCTACCACCCATGTTCCCCAGCAACTGGTGTATATAGGCTTCCTGCCTTGGATACTGGAGGTAGCACATAAACATCAGGGCTAGTAGCCATTGATAGCCTTCTTCTCCAGGAATTCCATTATCTCCCTCTCTGCCCCCAGGACTGCTCCCTGTTTGCCCTTTCCATGCCAGTTATGATAGGGAGGGGACAAGGAGGGCAGGGTCAGGCCCTGGCTCTGACCTTGGTTCCCAGAAACCAAGCAATCCAATGGCTGTCTAGACAGTGGCCATAGGATTGTGCCATTCCATAAAACCTAAATTTATTTTTAGATGTATAAAACTCTGGCTTTAAGTGCTTAAATGGGTGCTGCAGTAGTCTTAAATCACAATAATTAAGGATTCAGAAATGCAGATATCAAATGGTTAGTGGTGATCTCATATCATTTTTGGCAACCACCTACCCTTCTTGCCCAAGAAAAATTGCTATACATGTACTCTGCTCTTCTTTGAGTTCTGTATATCACATAGGAGGTGGAATGAGATCAGTGCTGATCACAAATAAAGATTAGTTATCAGGGGAAAACCAGTAGCAATTTATTATGTGTAGAAGAAGCCCAAAGTATTTTGCTCCTCAAGGAAAGAGGATCTTCCTCTACTAGCATAATATTAAAATAAGCATATTTTTATTCCTCTGAATCTCAATTACAACCATTTTCTTGAATGGATTGTTGTCAGGTGGGTCCCAGATTATGTTACATGAAGAACATTTGTCCTTTAGCAAAGCCCTTGGTTGAAATGTATTGGGCAATTTACACTTATAAAATGGCTATTTTCAAAAACTAGAATCCTGTCTTTCCATTTGCTCTTCTGTTTTGGGGGCGAGGTGGGGCGGTTCTGTTCCCCACACTCTGCTTGGCCCACACCTATTCATGAATAATAAACCAGACTTGTGACCTTTGATGGTCTGAGATGGTCTGAAGTGTCTGAGACACTTCAGTCTTTAGACCTGCTCTGTATTTTGGTTGGGGGATTCAACACGTGAGGTCTCCTGCTCAAAAGTTTGGCTACCTTTTGAGTCGGGCCTAGGCTCCTTTGAGCGGGTGCCATAGCTCAATGGTAGATCACATGCTTCGCATGCAAAATGCCTCAGGTTCAATCCCCAGCATGTCCAGGTAGGAAAAACTCCTTCCTGAAAATTTGGAGAGCCACTGTCAATCAGTGTCGATGATACTGGGCTAGATGGACCAGTGTTCTGACCTCAGTATAAGGCAGTTTCCTATGTTCTTATTACCCTCACCATGATGCTTCCCTCCCAGCCAGTCCTGTTCCTCCTTCAAGAAAGTAAGCCTTATTTGGGAAAAGTTGCTGACAGGTATTAGGGTGTTCTCCCTTTCATCTCAAGAGGCATCCTACTACATGGTCACAAATGGTGGAGCATTTTTTTTTCTTGCAGGACCATAGGGCTACTTGTGTTCTACTACATGCCTCATGTTCCTCAGAGCTCTCAGTTGCCACTTGCCAGGATCTGAGGATGGGGGTTCTGGACTAAGGCATTGCAGGAGTGCTGGGACAGCTTTCAGCACAGGGCAGAGTTTCTAATGCTGCACAACAGGGTTCCCAGATACTTTTAAAAATTGATCTAGAGATGAGTTATAGTCTGTTCTGAAGCCATGTTTTCAATTTTGTACTGCTTGTTTTGGTTCTCCCTTTAGCCACAAATTAATCTTTTTATACATATAAATCATGGACAGCCACTGTCAGAATCCAGCATTGCTTAGGCAAAATAGTACTGTCTTCAATCACACTTGCCTGGTCTAGCCAAAAGCCACATACACACACACACACACACACACACACACACACACACACACACAGAGAGAGAGAGAGAGAGAGAGAGAGAGAGAGAGAGAGAGAGAGGTTCTGTTTCTTGTTGATTGTATTCACAAATGGGTGCTGTGTGTGTATTTTCCCAAAGGGATCCACTAGCTGGGTTGTGTGTGTGTAGATCAGGTCTGATATTTACTTTAGTGTTGATCATGTTTGGGATATGGAATAAACGACCCTGTTGAACAGCTCATTGGCAGTATAATGCATATCAGACATTGTCTATGCTTGCTTAGCTCTGGCTCCATTGCACATAGTGTGGAGTAACTTCAATCACACAGTGCAACCCTAAATGCACTTACTGGAAAGTAAACACCATTTATCTCAGTGGGACTTGCTTCTGAGTAAACTTGTTTAGATTGTCACTACTAGTGTCATACTTAAGTAACATTAATCTTTGTTATTTGTATATCAGTACAGAGTGCATTAAAATGCAAGCAGTGTTGTGACCAACACTGTTCTCAATATGCTAGTAAGATCCCATTTATGGTCTAAACTGAAGAATGACAATTCACCTTGCTAACACAGGTTCCCCCGGGATATATAATTCAGTACAAGTAACACATACCCTGTAAATTTTTATGTGCTAATTTCCTTTCAAATAAGTCTTGTAGCTAGTTAATTATATCATCTTTATGGTACCTCATAATTTTATAAGACATTTTCAGAACTATTTGTGATTTCTAATATCTAGTCAACACTACAGTATGTTACGACTGAACTGAACATATTATGTAAGGTAACCATTATTTGAAGTGCCTTCATTGTATCATTTTATCTAACTACCATTGCTGACTTTTACAAACACACACACACACACACACACACACACAAAGAACCCACTGAATATATATATTATTTGAAAGATTGCGGAGAAGCGATTTTCTTGCCTGTAAACTGTGGATATCAAGAGAAAGACTGAGGCTTCTGAACCCAAAGCCCTTGAAGTACTTTCTCTAAGAAACTGTGTTAAGATCAGAAGCTCAAGGGGGAACATACTGTTCTCTCTTCCAACAAGAATCTTCAGTATCACAGCTAAAAGCTTTTCAAGGGGTTACAGATAAACATCATACAAGGAAGAAAAAGCAGTTGCCATGAGGACCTAGATGACTTTTAGAAGCTTTCCCCCAAAGTGCAATGCTTGTGTGCATATACAGACAGCATATAATCTAACACACATATATCATTTAATAAAAGATAAGAAAATATTGATGATAAAAGCTAAACCATACTTTATCATGTTAAAAGAACAATGATATTTTTCGTAAATTGGTCCACTAATACTTTCATAGGAGCTAATGTAGTTGTTACAAATACAAGGAGGTTATACTGAATCATCCCAGGTTAGGGATGGGTGGACAAACTGTTTTGGAAAGTCATGGTAGATCATCAAATAAGCTAGTTCCGGTGTTTGAAAACTGTGGAGTGGATTAGGGAATCCAAAATGGAATATCTGTAATCCCAGACCATGTTAGGCCTCCGCTATCATACTATTTCAGAATAAGTACAGAACCTGCTAGATTTACATGGATCTTGGTTTTGATTAAAATGGAACGGTCTATAGATCAGAACCAAGACCTATCCATTTCTTCTTGGGAGTGTAAATCAGAACTACCCCCAATTCCACATGGCATTTTTTTCTCCATAATGTGATGAACCATTCATGTGAAATAAGTCACCACTTTGATTGGCTGAGTAGTACAACATCATTGCACACATTGCTTTGGGGGTGTTTTCAGCAAAATGGGAAAAACTGCCCAGTTTACATAATGAATCATTGAACATGAAAAACACACCATGTGGCAATAGTTGCTATGTGGAGTAAGTTAAAGCAGCCATACTACGGATTATTATCATGACAGATTCTTTTCAATATCATTCAGCAATCTCAGTTTGCATTTCCATGTTCTTGTCTGTTTTCTTTTTTAATATTTGACAAAAGTACTTTTTTCAACAAAATACTTGGTTAAAAATACACTATTTAGATGTTCTGGTGTAATGATGCTTTTGTCAAAGACACTCTGAACAATTATGTGGCATCATTAGTTAAAATGATAATAGAAACAGAGCTAGCGGGTTTTTTCCCCAGATAAATTGAACCATTCCTGTTTATAAAGCAATAGCAGTTCTAAATTGAAAAATTATGAGAATAAATAACAAATTTAAAGGAAATGCTTTTGCCAATGACAGTGCTATTTAGATCCTGTAAGGATTCATGTTTAGTCTGCAAAAAAACAAAAAAAACAAACTCAGTTCCAAAACATAGTTTCCCATATATCCAGAGTACGTATGTAGTGGATGCTGGCATTTTGTAATCATGAGACGATTTATATGCAAAAGCATGACATGCTGAAAAGTATTGATTAATTACTCCGATCCATCACTTTTGAGTTCAGTTTTCAGAAGCCCACATATGATGTATTTAATTCTAGGGATATATGGAGGTGGATCTTAAGGCTCAGGGTTTTGTTTTCCCTTGACACAATATATATTATCCAAGGCCTTATTAATCATTTATAGTCCCACAGGCTCTGTCATCCTGGACTGAAGCTTTGGTTTCTAGGTGTAAAAGTTTTGCAAATTCTGATAGAACCTTGACTGTTAATCATAGTATTTACAACAGGTATATCTACCCTACAGGCTTGAACTGGTCCATAGTACAACTTTATTCATGTCTACTCAGAAGAAAGTCTTCTTGTTTTCAATGGGACTTACTCCCAGGTTAGCGTGTATGGGATTGCAGCCTCTGTCGCCATTCTGTCTCCCCAGGGAACCCTGGGAACTGTAGTTCTGCGAGAGGACTAAGGATATTTGACAGACTATTCTTAGCATGGTAGGTATCATGACTTTACCACCGCCACCCCAAAATTCCAGGGAACTACAGTTCTATGGAATCTTTGGGGGAGGATGGTAAAGTCATGACACCTAACCTATGAAACTGGTAAAAGGGCATATCATAAATCAGACCACTGAACTGATAACTTTCCAAACTGGCCTTAGACAACCTTGGGCTCTAAGCTAGCTACTCGGGCAAAGCAAAACAACCTCTATTTAGTATGAAGTCACCACGTAGCTCCTGCCGCCATGTCCTGAGTGTGGACTTAGATCAAGTCCTCAATGTGACTTTGTCCAGGCTCCACTAATTAACAGAAAAGTGGAGGGTTTGAACTAAAGTGCTTTCATAAATAAATTGCAGTATTTCCTTCAGCAACCCATGAGGTTTCCTTCTTTGTACTTTGTTGTTGTTGTTGCTGTTGTTGTTGTTGTATATGGATTGATGCTGCCCTCATTTTGCTGTGGAGATGTAGTATAAAATCTTCCCCACAATTTACTGCTCAGGCTCTGGGCCAGATGAGTGTGGCATTCCTACCTCTTTCTTTCACTTTTGCTTTCTCTTGCATTTTTTTAAAAATGCAAGAGAATTATTATATTATTTCCAAGTCAAATATGAAATTTGAGAATATATAATCTAAAATGAATTGAAACAGAATTATCACCCATCTACAACACCTAAATGGAATAGGAACTGATACTCCCAGCATGAAGAAGACTGTGTTGGACTTGCACGCCCTGTGGCTGTTAAGGATGAGGAGCACCTCAGAAAAAAAGTGGCAACCCTATTTGCCCTCTAACAGGGTTGAACATGCAGCGTTCCGAGCTTAAAGCGCTGGGCTAGGTGAATTACACTATCATAGAATAGTAGAGTTGGAAGGGGCCTATAAGGCCATTGAGCCCAACCCTCTGCTCAGTGCAGGAATCCACCTTAATGCACCCCTGACAGATGGCTGTCCAGCTGCCTCTTGAATGCCTCTAGTGTGGGAGAGCCCACGACCTCCCTGGGTAATTGGTTCCATTGTCATCCTGCTCTTACAGTCAGGATTTTTTTCCCTGATATCCAGCCGGAATCTGGCTTCATGTAACTTGTGCCCATTATTCCATGTCCTGTACTCTGGGAGGATTGAGAAGAGATCCTGGCCCTCCTCTGTGTGACAACCTTTCAAATATTTGAAGAGTGCTATCATGTCTCCACTCAATCTTCTCTTCTCCAGGCAAAACATGTCCAGTTCTTTGAATCTCTCCTCATAGGGCTTTCTTTCCAGACCCCTGATCATCCTCATTGCCCTCGTCTGAAGGCCCTCCAACATGTCTGCATCCTTCTTGGAGTGTGGTGCCCCAAACTGGACACAATACTCAAGATGAGGCCTAACCATTGCCAAATAGAAAGGTAACCACTACCTCATGTGATTTGGAATCTATACTTCTATTAATGCAAACCAAAATAGCATTTGCTCTTTTTTTGCAGCCATATCACATTTGGCTCATATTCAACTTGTGATCTACAACAGCTCTAAGATCCTTCTCACTTGTAGTGTTGCTGAGCCAAGTATCCCCCATCTTGTAACTGTGCATTTGGTTTCTATTTCCTAGGTGTAGAACTTGGCATTTATCCCTATTAAATTTCATTCTGTTGTTTTCAGCCCAGCACTCCAGCCTATCAAGATCACTTCGGAGATTTGTTTTTTTCTGTCTTCCACCAAATTTTGTGTCAAGTTCAGTTTCTTCCACATTCACTTTTTTTAAAAAATAATAATCTTAAAATCTGTTTGCCCTGAAAATGAAGAAATTTGTGAATTTTGGTACATTCTTACCCAAACCAAACTGAAATGAATTTCCTACCCATCCCTAGTCAGTGCTATTGGGTAATTTTGCTAGACTGCTGGAACTCATGGCTAGCTGAATGGAAGGCTGTTTATCTGGGCCTGGATCTAAGCAGTCTCGCAGTATTCCCCTTGGTGAAAGATCCCCCAATTGTTTATCCCCTTCTGTCCAACAATCCCCCATGGCACCCCCACAACTTTTTTTATCCTAATATTAATATTAGCGGGTCTCAAAAGTTTGCTGCCTTCAAAATGTCAATAAAACACTTATAGCTCCCTTTTACGTACTCCATTTTATATCCTTTTTCGGTCTTAATGGTACGACTTAATAAATTTTTCCTCTTCTGAAGGAAACCATATTCTTTTGTGTTCCCTTTCAATGCTGTCCCCTTCTTTTTGTGTACCCTCCCGCTCAGTAGAAATTGACCTGCATTGTGAGATTAGAAATATTCTTGTGCTCTAAAACTAATAGAAAATCTCATCTGGTATCATGACTTTCTAAATGACCTTGAAGTTTGTTTTGTTACTCCATGTACCTCAGGACATGCTGAAGGAGGTGTTTGCTAGCAGAGATGAATTTAAAGTGGTACACTGACATTTTGCTTGACATATAATTCCATATTCTTCATAACAGTATCTTCACTGACAGATGTGGTTTGTGTTGTTCTCATGAAAACAGAGACAACAGAAGCAGAATTTGAAGGATGCATTGCTAAGTGCGGAATTGTGTAATACTATAGGGGGATGTATTTTTGGGGCAGCTTATGTCTGATGACTAGTTGCTGATTCATACATAACCTTGGCATGCATTACAAATCTGCAGAGGGGGAAAACTTTCCCTACTGGAAGTCCTGCTTTACAAGGGTTCCTCAAAAGAATTACAATAGCCTTCCAGAAGTCAGGTTGAACTTCCGATACCCCATAGTCTGAGCACTTATGGGGTCCACAGACTATAGACTTAGGGAATCTGGAGAACTTACAGTGTCCATAGAACGTAGGGTGTCCGTAGAACTTAGAACTTAGGGAAATCATAGAAAGTGGAATGAAGGGAGTCTGTAGAAGTTCAGGCATCTATAGAACTTAGAACATAGGGAGTTCATAGTATTTAGAACTTATGAAGTCCATAGAACTTATAACGTAGGGAGTCCATAAGCACCTTAAAACTTAGGAAGTTCTAAGTCCTTCTAGCAAGAACCTCACCCCAAATGTTGCAGCCCACTACTTAACCAGTATGAGCAGGCAACAGCATATTCAGCCAGTTTTGGCAGCTTTATTTCCTTCCAAGTAATTTGGGGACCCACTTAAAATGTGTCGTTGTTGTTGTTGTTGTTTAAATTGAAGGTCTACAGCAAGGCTTCAGAAACTGGGGCCCAGCAGAAGATCACAACCCACCACTCCAAAGCTTTCCAGAATGCAATGTCTTTCTCCTGGCCCCACCCCCTTTGCCCTGGCCATCAATCTTTCACTGGTTTCCTGACTTCTGTGCAATCCCCCCTCCCATTCTAAAAGGTTGAAAAGCCTATTGTAAAAATTAGTTGATGTCAGTAAGAGCTTTAATTAAAATATGCTGCTATTTTGGACCTAAACACACAAAGGTTGCAGTTGATAACAACCAATGATAAGGAATGCCAACAGGCACACAACTGTGTATCAGTTTTAACAATTAAATCAGACAACAATAGTATCAAGAGACAAAATAATGACTTCTATTTTTTATAATTACATCAATTTTAAACATTTCAATCAAACAAAAATTGTATCTAGAGTCAGAATAATGACTTCTAAACCGTTATATGGATGACAAAAACATAAGGCAAATGGTTACTTTTTTGATATCTTAACAATAAAATTATAACAACAGACTGAATTATATTTTTAATTAGGACCTGCCACTTTTGCTTTCAGCCCCACCACCATCGCCACTGGGACGTGGCTCCTGAGACCTTCTCCGAAATGGAATTTGGCTCTCACCCTAAAAGAGGTTCAACATCCCTGGCCTGTACAGACTGAGCGTTGCCTATCCCGGAGAACACCTCTCCCTCTACAGCCCTATTGTGATCAGTAGGGGTGGCTGTTCTGACTCCAGTCTGTTGAATTAGTCATGCATACTGTGAGTGGAGAATATATGGAGTAAATAAAGTATTGCAGCACTGAAGCTGGACAATCAGCTTATGAAGGAGGTATGCCCAAATACCTCCGTTTTAGTTTTTTTAGTAACAAAGTTAAAAACAAAAAAACAATACAAAAAACCCTTTTATTTTGGCTTGATTTGAGATTTTTTTAAAAAAAATCTTTCTGCTAGTTGTTTTACATTTGCTTTGGTGGTATTTATTACATTGCAGAAGTTAGTTCATTTTGTATTTTGACTTTATTTTTTATCCTTCTGGTGAGTCATCTCGCCCTTTGGAGGAGGGATGCCATTCACCCTTAACTGAATCGCAAAGCAAAGCAGCTTTTGGCCCATGACTACATTTATATGTTTTGTTCCTTTCTCTGCAAGTTTCATATTCTGAAATTCCACTGTATTTTTCAGAAGCTCACCAAATCAGGTAATGCTTCTCCCTGCATGTACATAATTATTTCTTGTCCAGCATTCATAAACATCCTAGATATTTTTCGCACCTGACACTACTTTTTATTAACATGGGGAGGAGTTGATGTTCATAATACATCCTATATATCATTCTGCTCATTAGCAGGTGAAATGTTTCCAGTGAGAAATAAACATCTCTGCCAGATTCCTTAGTTTTATTGAATTTTGTTGTTATGGTATGTTCATAGATCAGGAAACTTTGGTAATCATTCATGTTAATTACAACATATTTCAAAATGCACACCTTTAATACTCATATGTCAAATTGCTGGAGAATGTATTAGGGGTGTGCACGGACCCCCCGCTCCGCTTCACTTGCAGATCCGCCATTTTTCGGAGCGGGTCGCTCCGCCCCGCCCCCGCTCCGCCCACTTCCGCTCCGCTCCGCTCGGAGCTCCGGATCGGATCCGGAGCTCCGTTTTTGCCCCCCCATAGGCTTGCATTGAAAGCTAAAAAAGTAAACAACTTTTTTTCCGTTGAAGTTAGAAACCTCACGTTTGGCACCATGACACCTCATGGGCGTATACACACACACGCCAAGTTTCAAGGCAATCCCATCATCCCCTGATTTTTGGCGAATTTTTGAAAATCGGGCACCCCATTCACACCCCTTGGGATAGCTCCGTCAATTTGCATGTTACAAACCTCAAACTCGGCACCAGGGCAGCTTATCCATGTGTCCACATGCACGCCAAGTTGCAAGCAAATCCCATCATCCCCTGATTTTTGGCGCGGCTCTACCCTCTAACGCACCTCCCATAACCCTAATTCACACCCCTTTAGATAGCTCCGTCAATTTGCACGTTAGAAACCTCAAACTCAGCACCATGATAGCTTATCCACGTGTCCACATGCACGCCAAGTTTCAAGGCAATCCCATCATCCCCTGATTTTTGGGGAATTTATGAAAATCGGGCACCCCATTCACACCCCTTGGGATAGCTCCGTCAATTTGCATGTTAGAAACCTCAAACTCGGCACCAGGAGAGCTTATCCATGTGTCCACATGCACGCCAAGTTGCAAGCAAATCCCATCATCCCCTGATTTTTGGCATGGCTTAACTCACCCCAAATTGTCCCATTCTACAACTACGTCAATTTGCACGTTAGAAACCTCAAACTCAGCACCATGATAGCTTATCCACGTGTCCACATGCACGCCAAGTTTCAAGGCAATCCCATCATCCCCTGATTTTTGGGGAATTTATGAAAATCGGGCACCCCATTCACACCCCTTGGGATAGCTCCGTCAATTTGCATGTTAGAAACCTCAAACTCGGCACCAGGAGAGCTTATCCATGTGTCCACATGCACGCCAAGTTGCAAGCAAATCCCATCATCCCCTGATTTTTGGCGCGGCTTAAACTTTTTAACTCACCCCAAATCAAGTCCCATTCTACAACTACGTCAATTTGCACGTTAGAAACCTATCCTTTGGTCCCATGACAGCTTACCCATGTGTCCCCATGGACACCAAGTTTCAAGGCAATCCCATCATCCCCTGATGTTAGGGGAACTTTTGAAATTTGAACACTCCAGTATGTCAGGGATTTAAAGTTGCAATTGCAGACAGCTCAATGGGGCCAGTTCCAAGGCAATCCCAACATGCCACGAGATAACCCTAAATCTTCTGGCACATTTGAAAAAGGGATTATTGAATTTGATAAAGTCTAAGTGAGCGCAGGAAGGACTTCTCCCCTGAGTCAAAGCAAGACACATACACCATCGCTGCAAGGCGGGAAGGGGAGAATTATTATTATTATTATTATTTATTTATATAGCACCATCAATGGAAAGCAGGCAGGCAGCATGCATTGTAGTGCCGCAAGGATGGCTTGAGCACTAACGCATAGCAAACCAACCCATAAGTGGGCGCAAAGTGAGGCAAAGATGGCTGGTTGTTTCTTTCTAAGCCAGCAGTTACGCCTTGAGGGGCACAGAGGAGGACGATTGGGAGCAAACCAGGCACCAGGCGGGCAGAGAGGCAGGCAGAGTAGGCGAGGAGTCAGTCCTGGCAGATGCCCCACCACAGCAGCACCCCGGGGGAGGCGGGCAGGCAGGCAGGCAGGCTGCGGGCATTTCTGGGGGCACAAGGAAGTGATGGCTGGTTTCTAAGCCAGCATTGCAGTTAGTCACGCATTGCAAACGCAAACCATCCCAGCGAGTCGGTCACCGAGGAGGACAGGCTAGCAGAGGGGCAGGCAGAGTGACATGTCATAGATCTAGTATTGGGGAGGAGTCAGTCCCGGCAGATGCCCCAACACAGTAGCACCCTGGGTGGGCATTGGAAAACGCCATCTTGTGGGTCAATACTTCCCCCACCCCATGTCCTGCAGGGTTGCCTGCCTAACCCTTGTGGGGATGGGAGATGGAGAGCTTAGAGTGGCAGTGCCAGCAGCAGCCTTCGGCTTTCCCCTGGAACCAGTCGCCTTGCCCGCCTCTTTCCCCAGCAAGATCGCCTGGTGCTGCCTATGAAGATGCATCTTCATGCTGCTGGTTCCATAATGCCCTGTCGATGAACCCCTGCTTAGGCTGAGTTTGCAGTGGCGACAGACAGCAAAGCGGGGATCCGCTCCCAACTCAAAGTGGTCCCACACGATGCTTGTCTTTCGTTTCTGTGGTGACACCACCAATTGCCCGCCTGAGCTCTCTGGTGTTGCCACAGAAACAGGGGTGTGGGATGAGACTGGGGAGAGAGCCTCGGCCTGCTGCTGCTCCTCCTCAGCCCCCACATCCTGGAGGCCCACCGCCTCCTCCTCCTCCCCCCCCTCCACTGTGCTGAGGACCTCGTCTAGGTCCATCAGCGGGCTCGTGGGCTGAAAGGAGAATGAAGGAGTTGGGGATACTCCTCCTCCTCTAATGGCACTGCTGCCACGTGCCTCTTGCAAACGGGCACTTTTCCCATTCCCACCCTCAAAAAGAGAACGCCGGGCACAAGTTGCAGAAGAGAGTGGCTCTGCCTGCTGCTTGTCCTGCTTCTGTTTTGGAGCAGTCAGCCAAGGAGTTGCCCGTTTGAGTTTCACAGGAGGAGAGGAAGCCCTGCTGGCAGACTGAGCCTTGCTGCTTTCAGCACGCCTGCTTTCTCTTTTCATGATGACTAACAAAATATTAATACTACTAATACTATGTATAAGGTACTACTAAGAATATGTATAAGAAGAATATAATATGTTTAAATGTAGGGAAATGGGACAAGAACAATAAAATATACTACTACTAATATGTATGAGAATATACTACTAAGAATATCTACAAGAATATAATAATATGTTTTAGAATATTACTAATAAATGTAGGGAAATGGGACAAGAAATGGGACAACCACTACTATAAGAAGAACAAAATATGAATACTACTACTAATATGTATGAGAATGTATACTAATAGACTACTAAGACTATGTCAAAGAATATAATAATAATATGTTTAAGAATAGGGAAATGGTGTGCGTATGCTTTCCCCAAAATGCTCAATCTGTGGCTGCCTGTTGAACTTGACAAAAGCAGCCCACTCCGTCGAAGTTACACAGAGAAGAAAAAGAGAATCCAATTTTTTTGGTATATTTGGTATATAGAAGATAGAAGGAAACACAATCAGGATTTAAGAGAGGGGAGGGGGAAAAAGAACCAACCACTACTATAAGAAGAACAAAATATGAATACTAATATAATATGTATGAGAATATATACTAATGGACTATGTGAAAGAATATAATAAAATATGTTTAAGAATATAAATGTAGGGAAATGGGACAAAAAGTGTGTGTATGCTTTCAAAAGAAAGCTTTCACAAAAGCAGAACAGTCAGGCTTTAATACAGGGAAGGGGGGGGCAACCAACCCAACCACACACTCCAAAATTCAAAAATAAAGTTTATATTAAATCAAAGTAAGGGGAAAACACAGGGCAAACTAAGCTACAAGTCAGAAAGAAGCAAACAAACACACACACGCGCCAAACTAAACCTATATTAAATTAATCTATCTCCAAAGCAGGAGCACTAGCTAAGTAAGTGTTCCCTCCACGAACGCCAACCCACAAAGAGACACAAAACAGAAAGTTCTCAGGGTGGGTCTGCCTTAGTCCCCCCTCCAACGCTGGGATTGGAGGAGGATGCTTTCTGAGGAGATGAATTCTCATCAGGATTGGGAGTTGAATGTGCCTGTCATCGCTTCCAAAATAATAATAATAATAAAAAAAAAAAACCCAAACCCCGATTTTTAAAAAAATATTGCACGTGAACCACAGCACGCAGAAAGTTGAGAGTGGTCTCAAAATGACCCCCATCCACGACTCTCTGTGCACAAGAATTTTCAGAACGATAGCTTAAACCCCCCCCCAGTTATCCCCGATTCTTTCCCTCAATGCAATCCTATGGGCGAAAAGCCGAAACGCCGTTTGAGCCCTGCGGTTGACCCGATTTTTAAAAAAATATTGCACGTGAACCACAGCACGCAGAAAGTTGAGAGTGGTCTCAAAATGACCCCCATCCACGACTCTCTGTGCACAAGAATTTTCAGAACGATAGCTTAAACCCCCCCCCAGTTATCCCCGATTCTTTCCCTCAATGCAATCCTATGGGCGAAAAGCCGAAACGCAGTTTGAGCCCCGCGGTTGACCCGATTTTTAAAAAAATATTGCACGTGAACCACAGCACGCAGAGAGGTGAGAGTGGTCTCAAAATGACCCCCATCCACGACTCTCTGTGCACAAGAATTTCCAGAACGATAGCTTCAAAAACAACGTAGTTATGCGCGATTATTTGCCGCAATGCAATCCTATGGCGAAATGTTTTCAAGATGGCGACCGGAGCGCTCCGACTGAACTCGGAGCTCCGAAAAATGGTCGCTTCTCTTCGCCTTGCTTCTAGGGGGTCCGCGGTCCGCTCCTACTCCGCCTCTGGGTAAGGCGGAGCAGGCCAATCCGCTACTGCTTCTACGCTCCTAATCGGAGCGGAGCACATCCCTAGAATGTATAATCTAACTAGGGATGTTCAAGCCCTGTCTCTTAATTTCAATAGAGTTTTCTACTTTTCTGACCCATAGCCTGGATACATACAAGAATCTCAGGTGAGCATCTCAGAGATCATTGGATGTATAAACTGTAGTGTAACTCAGACATCCATTTGGTTGCACATCAGAACAAAGGAAGTGTCCTTATACAGTTTCAGTCCCTTGGTCCACTGAGCTCAGTGTTATCAAAAACAGCTGTCCATATTTTCAGTAGGAGCCTTTCCAACCCTACCTGGAAAAGCCAGAGGGGGAACTTGGGTTCTTCTCCAGGCAAAGTATGTGCTCTACCACTGAGGTATGGGCTGCAGCATGAGATGTTGTCCATTAATTGGACAGAAACAGACAGTTTAGGGTCATTGTTCACACCAACATAACTGTACTATCCAAACCAGAAATTGATATGTTATTATGGCAAAGCTCTTGAGCTTGCAAAGCTTAGCAGAACCTCCCAGATGATTTCGCAGGCACTGGCTGAACACGTCCACTTGAAAGGAAGTCTTGCTAATGATGACACCAACCTCACACAGAAGGCCTTGCCTAGCACACCCTTCTCAAGCCAAGCCTGAGGGAAGGGTAAAAACAACACAACCTTTCCCCTATATGTGAGGAAAGAAGGTAAAGGGTTTTGAAAAAATAGGTTCCATTGTTGAGGAACTGAGCTGCAGGTGTATTGGTAGATGTTTTTATAATGTGTAAAATAGCAGGTAATAAATCTGAGCTGACATTTTATTATTGATTGATTGATTGCATTTCAATACCACCCAATAGCTAAAACGTGGTTTGTGGTAACAGAACACAAAGTGAAGTTTATTGAAATTGAACAGATCTTTGGTATTACAGGGAACACAGTCGTGTTCCCTGTAGTTAAGGATCGTGAGTAAAACAAGCATTCCGCCATGTTAAATGGAATTACTGGGGGATGGGTCAACCTAGCAGCCTAAAATAAAAAAAATATATTTCAGCAAGCTTTCTGAAACACAGTACTGCCAGAAAGAAATGCTGGCTTTACATACCCTGCGCGTATCAGGAAGATTGGTGAACTATTGAGGGCTGGATGGGAGTTTAAAGTAGGGGTGTGCACGGACCCCCCGCTCCGCTTCACTTGCAGATCCGCGATTTTCGGAGCGGGCCGCTTCGCCCCGCCCCTGCTCCGCCCACTTCTGCTCCGCTCCGCTCGGAGCTCCGGATCTGGATCGGAGCTCCGTTTTTCCACCACCATAGGCTTGCATTGAAAGCTAAAAAATTATACAACTTTTTTTCTGTTCAAGTTAGAAACCTCATGTTCGGCACCATGACACCTCATGGGGGTATACACACGCATGCCAAGTTTCAAGGCAATCCCATCATGCCCTGATTTTTGGGGAATTTTTGAAAATCGGCCACCCCATTCACACCCCTTTCCATAGTTCCGTCAATTTGCACGTTAGAAACCTCAAACTCAGCACCATGATAGCTTATCCATGTGTCCACATGGATGCCAAGTTTCAAGGCAATCCCATCATCCCCTGATTTTTGGGGAATTTTTGAAAATCGGGCACCCCATTAACAGCCCTTTCCATTAGGGGTGTGCACGGACCCCCCGCTCCGCTTCACTTGCAGATCCGCCATTTTCCGGATCGGGCCGCTCCGCCCCGCCCCTGCTCCGCCCACTTCCGCTCCGCTCCGCCCGGAGCTCCGGATCCGGATCCGGAGCTCCGTTTCCCCCCCCCCATAGGCTTGCATTGAAAGCTAAAAAATTATACAACTTTTTTTCTGTTCAAGTTAGAAACCTCATGTTTGGCACCATGACACCTCATGGGGATATACACACGCATGCCAAGTTTCAAAGCAATCCCATCATCCCCTGATTTTTGGCGAATTTTTGAAAATCGGGCACCCCACACACAACATCCCTGCGAGGTGGGCAGGGGAGGAGGGAGGGAAGGCAGGCAGGCATGCAGCTGGCATTTCTGGGGGCATAAGGAAGTGAGCCAAGGATAAGCCAGTAATGCATATAAAATGGAATCAATCAATCAATAAACAAAGGAGGGGTGGAATTAAAAGCAGCAGTGTTGCTCAATAAACAACAAGAAGAACTTTTTTTAAAAGGCTATATCTGTCTTTTACCAGCAATAGGGGGACGTGCCCGGGGGAGGGGGAAGTAGCTGCCAGTTCAAGACACTGACAGCCACAGCTCCGAGAAGAAGTAAAACGCTCACTTCGACTCAGAACAGGCATTGCTCCACCACTGAAAAGTGACCATTCACTTCAACTCATGATAGGCATTGCTCCACCGTTTTACTCTCTTTGGAAGGCTCTATGGCCTTCCAGTGCAGGAGAGAGTGGGGGCACGTCCACGATGAGATGCCCTAGGGGAGCTCATCCCCTTGCACCACATCGATTCAGTTGTTCCCCAAGGTTAGGGTGGGGAGCAGTGCTGTGTTTCTATCTCTTATTCTTGGCTTAGTATATGATTTCAGGTTGTGTTTGTGCATTTGGTGGGGCTACTGTGTTAAAAAACACGGGGAAAAGCCCGTTCAGATGAAGAAAGAGAAGTTTCCCAGAATCCCAAGTTACCTGTTTTGCCTATGCCCTCCTCCAACTTTGGGATCATCATGACCGGGAGCTGACTCTGCCCCTCAGCCCTTTGAAAAAGGTATTTTTCCCGCCGATTTTTTAAAAACTTCTAGCCCGCGACCCGTACGACGCAGAAAGTTGAGAGTGGTCTCAAAATGACCCCCATCCACGACTCTCTGTGCACAAGAATTTTCAGAATGATAGCTTAACACCCCCCCCAGTTATCCCCGATTCTTTCCCTCAATGCAATCCTATGGGCGAAAAGCCGAAAACGCAGTTTGAGCAGTGCGGTTGACCCGATTTTCACAAAAACATTGCACGTGAACCACAGCACGCAGAAAGTTGAGAGTAGTCTCAAAATGACCCCCATCCACGACTCTCTGTGCACAAGAATTTTCAGAACGATAGCTTAAACCCCCCCCCAGTTATCCCCGATTCTTTCCCTCAATGCAATCCTGTGGGCGAAAAGCCGAAAACGCAGTTTGAGCCGTGCGGTTGACCCGATTTTCACAAAAACATTGCACGTGAACCACAGCACGCAGAAAGTTGAGAGTAGTCTCAAAATGACCCCCATCCACGACTCTCTGTGCACAAGAATTTTCAGAACGATAGCTTAACCCCCCCCCCCAGTTATCCCCGTTTCTTTCCCTCAATGCAATCCTATGGGCGAAAAGCCGAAACGCAGTTTGAGCCGCGCGGTTGACCCGATTTTCAAAAAAATATAGCACGCGACACGGACAATGCAGAGAGGTGAGAGTGGTCTCAAAATGACCCCCATCCACGACTCTCTGAGCACAAGAATTTCCAGAGCGATAGCTTCAAAAACAACGTAGTTATGCGCGATTATTTGCCGCAATGCAATCCTATGGCGAAATGTTTTCAAGATGGCGACCGGAGCGCTCCGCCTGAACTCGGAGCGCCGAAAAATGGTCGCTTCTCTTCGCCTTGCTTCTAGGGGATCCACGGTCCGCTCCTACTCCGCCTCTGGGTAAGGCGGAGCAGGCCAATCCGCTACTGCTTCTACGCTCCTAATCGGAGCGGAGCACATCCCTACTTTCCATAGCTCCGTCAATTTGCATGTTAGAAACCTCAAACTCACCACCATGAAAGCTTATCCAGGGATACATACGCACGCCGAGACTCAAGGCAGTCCCATCATCCCCTGATTTTTGGGGAATTTATGAAAATTCAACACCCCTTTCCATAGCTCCGTCAATTTTGCACGTTAAAAAAACTCTCAAACTCACCACCATGAAAGCTTATCCAGGGATACATACACGCACGCTGAGACTCAAGGCAGTCCCATCATCCTCTGTTTTTTGGCGGGGCTTAAACCTGCAAAATTTGGAACTTCCAAAACTCCAAGTGAGCGCAGGAAGGACTTCTCCCCTGAGTCAAAGCCACACACACACAACATCCTTGCGAGGTGGGCAGGGGAGGAGGGAGGGAAGGCAGGCCGGAATGCAGCTGGCATTTCTGGGGGCATAAGGAAGTGAGCCAAGGATAAGCCAGTAATGCATATAAAATGGAATAAATAAACAAATAAATAAACGAAGGAGGGGTGGAATTAAAAGCAGCAGTGTTGCTGAATAAACAGCAAGAAGAACTTTTTAAAAAAGGCTATATCTGTCTTTTACCAGCAATAGGGGGACGTGTCCGGGGGAGAGGGAAGCAGCTGCCAGTTCAGCTCAAGAAAGCCATTGCTTCACCAACAGCTCTGAGAAGAACTTGAGAAGTAAACACTCACTTCAACTCATAATAGGCATCGCTCCACCACTAAGAAGTAAACGCTCACTTCGACTCATGATAGGCATTGCTCCACCGTTTTACTCTCTTTGGAAGGCTCTGATGGCCTTCCAAGTACAGGAGAGAGTGGGGGCACGTCCACAATGAGATGCCCTAGGAGAGCTCATCCCCTTGCACCACATCTTTTCAGTTGTTCCCCAAAGTTAGGGTGGGTAGCAGTGCTGTGTTTCTATCTCTTATTCTTGGCTTAGTATATGATTTCAGGTTGTGTTTGTGCATTTGGTGGGGCTACTGTGTTAAAAAACACTGGGAAAAGTCCGTTCAGATTAAGAAAGAGAAGTTTCCCAGCATCCCAAGTTACCCATTTTGCCTATGCCCTCCTCTAACTTTGGGATCATGTGATCATGACCGGGAGCTGACTCTGCCCCTCAGCCCTTTGAAAAAGGTATTTTTCCCACCGATTTTTAAAAAAATTCTAGCGCGCGACCCGCACCACGCAGAGAGGTGAGAGTAGTCTCAAAATGACCCCCCATCCACGACTCTCTGTGCACAAGAATTTTCAGAACGATAGCTTCAAAATCAACCCAGTTATCCCCGATTGTTTTCCTCAATGCAATCCTATGGGCGAAAACCGCCGCTTGACCCGCGCTGTCCGTTTGTTTACCCGATTTGTAAAAAATTCTAGCACGCGACCTGCACGACGCAGAGAGGTGAGAGTAGTCTCAAAATGACCCCCATCCACGACTCTCTGAGCACAAGAATTTCCAGAACGATAGCTTCAAAAACAACCCAGTTATCTGCGATTATTTCCCGCAATGCAATCCTATGGGCAAAATGTTTTCAAGATGGCGATCGGAGCGCTCCGCCTGAACTAGGAGCTCCGAAAAATGGTTGCTTCTCTTCGCCTTGCTTCTAGGGGTCCGCGGTCCGCTTCTACTCCGCCTCTGGGTAAGGCGGAACAGGCCAATCCACTACTGCTTCTCTGCTCCTAATCGGAGCGGAGCACATGCCTAGTTTAAAGCAGAAAAGGGGGGGAAGCATGTCTGTTTCAAAGTGATCAGACATACTTCCGGGTTGGCAACCATTTTTTTGCGCACTTATAGCGCTAAATTGGAAGCCTCCCTATGCAATCCATTAGTAGGATTGCATTGCCCTATACTCCCCATTGATGGAATGGCCTTTCTTTTTTCAAAAGACCATTCCATCAATTTTTAAATCTTTTTTAAAAATCCCCATGTTTCCCTATGGGGAATCTGATAAGCTAACACATGCACGGGAAGGGGAGAGGGAAGGGGAGAGAAGGGAGAGCGCGGTCTGCGCTCATCCCTGAAGGGATGAGGTAAGTTGGGGGGGGGGCTTGCCTGGAGCTGCCACTGCATTCATGCAGCGGAGGGGGCAGGCGTGGTGGGGGGACGCGACTTACCTGGTCCGTCGGCGGGAGGCCCGGGTTTCAATTGAGCCCCCGACTCCACCCAGAAGCAAGGCCGCAATTGCAGCCTTGCTTTCCAGTTGAGCCAGGGCACTCAACTGAAACCTGGGCCTGCCGCCGACAGACCAGGTAAGTGGGGTCTGTGGGGGGTTGGGTTTGCCTGTGCGGCAGTGGTGGACCCAGGCTGGGGGTGGGGAGTGGTGACCCCAGCCGCCCCAAACAACCCCCCCACTCTCCCCCACCAAAGCCCAAGCCCGCCACAACATCACTTACCTCCTCGTCCTCCGTCTGGTCCAGGTTGATATGGAGTCCCCGGCTTCACCAGAAGTTAGGCCTTGGCCTAGCTTCTGGTGAAGCCAGGGGCTCGAGTTAAACCTGGGCTGGCCGGAGGATGAGGAGGTAAGTGATGTTGTGGTGGGGTTGGGCTTGGGCGGGGGAGAGTGGGGGGGGGTTGTCTGGGGCCGCCAGGGCCACCGGGGCCACCGGAGTTTGTACTGCGGCAGCGGTGGGCCCAGGCCGGGGGTGGGGAGCGGCGACTTACCTCCTTGTCCTCCGGCCGGCCCGGGTTGAAATGGAGTCCCCGGCTTCATCAGAAGTTAGGCCTTGGCCTAGCTTCCGGTTGAAGCCAGGGGCTAAATTCAGTCTTGGGCCAGCCGGAGGATGAGGAGGCAAGTGATGTTGGGCAGGGTGGGGGGTGATTCCCTGGCCCTGCCGCCGCTGCCGCCATAGTTCCTGCTACCAGGTTGGGGAAGGGCTGCTCTAAACAAAAAAAGAAGTAGGTGGCTCTAAGTTGTTCGTCATCAGTTTTCCACAACCCCACAGTCACTTCTGCCTATCCTATTCTCCATCCTGTCCTCATGGTTTATCTGCTTTGGCAGAATGAGAATTTCACTGGTACTTTCTGCCTCCTTAGGGAGGATGTGGCGTTAAGGCTGGTGAGCCTTAACTCCCAATTTCCCCACTTTTTGGTGCTTGGTGGAAAAGTGTACGTCCATAACATTGTTTTATAAACCGTAGGTTTTTTGTTTATTGAATTTCAATTTAGATCAAACCTGCTTATTTTTTTATTTTTAAAACAACAATCCTAAGTCCCTTAAAATTCTATCTCTTCTCACTCCTCATACTCCAAACACTCTCAAGAAGCACAAGCCTCAGACACTCCACAAGAATAATAATCAGAATCAGACTCAGGTAAGACAAGACTAAACTAGACTAAACTCTCACGATCCCCTCAGCCAAACTATTTATACTCCTCCCTCCCCCTCTCTCACTGCATCACTAGCCACGCCCACTCAGTCAAATATTCCACACTCGCTAGAAATACAAATCCAGACATACCTAAGGGACAGAAAGGTGGGTATCACCACACATTCCTGAGCATGTTTGGGGAGGGGTCTAGTACATGGGCAAGCAGAAGGCAACTGCAGCTTGACCCAGCTGACGTCATTCATCCATCAGTCTCAGGATAAAAGACAAGCCTCCAACCCAATTCAGGTGCTGGAAGGAATTGTTGTTTCTGCTTATCCACAGCAGTAGCATTCCTGCCAGTTCCTGGACTCGGCTTGGATTATTCTTGAACCAAGAATGACTTTGACTATTCTTCAGTGAGTCCTTATATCTGGTTTTGTTTTCCTTGGCTTCAGAGGGATATCTTTGGCTTATTGACCTTGGACTGTTTAATGACCTACTCTCGCTTCTGCTTATCTCTCAACTCCCATGATTTATGACACGCTACTACTAACATAAATGACATTGTGCTAACATAAACTACCTCTAGTGCAATGCCAATTGTGTTTGCTTGCATTCTTGATACTGCGCTAGAGATTGTTTATTTTAGCACATTGTTGTTTATGTCAGTGGTAGTGCCATGTACTGTGCGATACTGCCCACATTTGCAGGACTTAAGCAAATGGGCCTTCTACATCTTTGGCCTGGAGTAGCCATAAGAAAGCAGGACCGTCTACTGGCAATTTGCTACTTAAAATGGTGGTGGTGGTGGTGAATTCATTGACTTGATGAAGTAGTAGTAGAGTTGCCACCAAAGTAAAAATTCAAGGCAGATTTGACAGTTTCTGCTTGGGAGAAACATCTTGGAAATTTAGAGAAAAATGTCTTCACAGCCATAATTGGAGGTCAAAGAATGCACCAATGGAAGATGTTAACCAAGTTGTGCTGGGTGTATCATCTGCCTCTCACCAGTATTGGATTTTGTTCAGGATCCAAGAAAGGTGAATGAACAAAGCATTTGAATCTAGAATTGCTACCAAACATGGTGGCAGGTTTGATCTTATTTGCTTGTTGAAGTAAAGAAACTCTTTCCTTCTGTTATTAAAGTTAAAGTGTCCCCCTCTGTATTTCTGAGCGGAATATTTTAATAGTAGGTTAGCCTGCCTCCATTATGCAAGCTTACATTCCAGTTCTCAGTCACTGGTTTGAACAATTTCACTGTCAACTACATTGATCTGGTTCACTATTCCTAGAGATGGTGTGGGCCTTAGCTAGACCCACCTGTTATTACGCGACGGAGGGGTGAAGATCACACAATGTTTTTATCGTTAAATCCCCCCTCTGTTTACACACGGCATGCGACGACCTCAGAGGGAGAGGCGTCATGCCCACCATTTTCTTTCTTTTTCTTAAAGGGGAAGATGGAGCACACAATTGCTCATGGGCAAAAGGTAAGTGTTTTTTTTTTCTTTAAAAAAAGTATTTTTCACACACACACACACACACACACACACACACACACACACACACACCCCCAATGGGCACAGTGCTCCTGAGGACCTCTGCGCCCCATATGCAGGTCCAGGCTTCTCATGAGTAACTGCGAGGAACCGGGACAAACCGCAACACCTAGCCACACTTTCCGCAGTCTCGGGCTCAGCCCGGAACCATGGAAAAACTGGGCTCAAAGGGTAGGGTGAGATCCAGGAGCAAGGGAGGGATTATCCCTCCCTGATCCCAGGATCCCCTGTGCGTCATGTGAATGCATAGTAGGGGTGTGCACGGACCCCCCCCCCGCTCCGCTTCTCTTACAGATCCACAATTTTCGGATCAGCCCGCTCCGCCCCGCCCCACTCCGCCTATGTCCGCTCTGCTCCGCTCGGAGCTCCGGATCCGGATCGGAGCTCCGTTTCCCCCCCCCCATAGGCTTGCATTAAAAGCTAAAAAATTATACAACTTTTTTTCTGTTCAGGTTAGAAACCTCAAGTTTGGCACCATGACACCTCATGGACGTATACACACGCACACCAAATTTCAAGGGAATCCCATCATCCCCTGATTTTTGGCACGGCTCTAACCTCTAACGCACCACCCATAACCCTAATTCACACCCCTTTCAATAGCTCCGTCAATTTGCACGTTAGAAACCTCAAACTTGGCACCATGATAGCTTATTCATGTGTCCACATGGACGCCCAGACTCAAGGCAATCCCATCATCCCCTGATTTTTGGGGAATTTTTGAAAATCGGGCACCCCATTCACACCCCTTTCAATAGCTCCGTCAATTTGCATGTTAGAAACCTCAAACTCGGCACCATTAAAGCTTATCCATGTGTCCACATGGACGCCCAGACTCAAGGCAATCCCATCATCCCCTGATTTTTGGTGTGGCTTAACTCACCCCAAATTGTCCCATTCTATAACTACGTCAATTTGCAAGTTAGAAACCTCAACCTCGGTACCATCATAGCTTATCCATGTGTCCACATGGACGCCAAGTTTCAAGGGAATCCCATCATCCCCTGATTTTTGGGGAATTTTTGAAAATTGGGTACCCCATTCACACCCCTTTTGATAGCTCCGTCAATTTGCATGTTAGAAACCTCAAACTCGGCACCATGAAAGCTTATCCATGTGTCCACATGGACGCCCAGACTCAAGGCAATCCCATCATCCCCTGATTTTTGGCGCGGCTTTAACCTTTTAACTCACCCCAAATCAAGTCCCATTTTAGAACTACGTCAATTTGAACGTCAGAAACCTATCCTTTGGTCCCATGACAGCTTACCCATGTGTCCACATGGATGCCAAGTTTCAAGCCAATCCCATCATCCCCTGGTGTTAGGGGAAGTTTTGAAAATCGGACACTCCAGTATGTCAGGGATTTAAAGTTGCAATGCAGACAGCTCACTGGGGCCAGTTGAAAGGAAATCCCAACATGCCATGAGATAACCCTAAATCTTCTTCCACACTTGAATAATGGATTATTGAACTTGATAAAGTCTAAGTGAGCGCAGGAAGGACTTCTCCCCTGAGACAAAGCAAGACATATACACCATCCCTGCAAGGCGGGAAGGGGAGAAGGGAGGTGCTCAGGGTGCATCTGGTTGTTTTAGATGCGAGGAGGGTTTGGGTCTTTGAAATCTAGGATCGGTGCCCTGCACTGCATGGCCTTGGGCAAGCCCTCCTGCCTTGGCCTGAGCTACATCACAGGGCTGTTGTGAGGCTAATGCACTCTGTTCTCCAGATGAGCTACATCACAGGGCTGTTGTGAGGCTAATGCACTCTGCTCCCCAGATGAGCTACATCACAGGGCTGTTGTGAGGCTAATGCACTCTGCTCCCCAGATGAGCTACATCACAGGGCTGTTGTGAGGCTAATACACTCTGTTTCCCAGATGAAGAGCAGGTGGACTACGAGGAGAGTCTCTTCCCCTCCTTATTGATTTACTTTGATTTTATTAGAATGTATGCCTATGCGGCAGGGTTTTGCTATTTACTGTTTTACTCTGTACAGCACCATGTACATTGATGGTGCTATATAAATAAATAAATAATAATAATAATTCTCCCCTCCAGGTGTGCAGCAGCGCCTGGGCGCCCTCCAGCCTCTCCTCAGGGGCCTGAAATCCGACTCAGTTAAAAACTTTTCTCTTTCCTAAAGCTTTTAAAACTTGATTTTGCTCTGACTTTTATATTGTTAGTTTTACTCTACCCTGTGCCTGTTTGGTGCATTCCCCTCGTTATTGTTTTATTATGTAAGGGGCCACAGAGGCACATTCCCCGCACCCTCGCCTTCAACCGAAGCCACGAGCTCCTGAGTTTTGTGTGTGTGTGCGTGCGTGCGTGTGTGTGTGTGAGAGAGAGAGAGAGAGAAAGTGAGGGAGGGAGGGAAGGAAGGAGGAGAGCGACCCAGCGAGGGAGAGAGAAGCTCTGTGTGTGTGTGTGTGCGCGCGTGTGGTGTGCGTTGCTACCCTGTGCCTGTTTGCATTCTCTTCCCCTCCTTATTGTTTTATTATGATTTTATTAGAATGTAAGCCTATGCGGCAGGGTCTTGCTATTTACTGTTTTACTCTGTACAGCACCATGTACATTGATGGTGCTATATATAATAATAATAATAATAATAATAATAATAATAATAATAATAATAAGATGAAGAAGATGAAGAAGATGAAGAAGATGAAGAAATAGAGAAATTTTTTTTTGGTATTTTTTGGGGTTTTTTTTGTATATAGATAGAAGGAACAAGGGAGATCAAACACAATCAGGCTTTAAGAGAGGGAGGGGGGAGAACCAAACAAACAAACAAACAAACAAACACTCCAAAATTTAAAAATAAAGTTTATCTTAAATCAAAGTAAGGGAAAAACACAGAGCAAACTAAGCAAAAAGTCAGAAAGAAGCAAACACACGCCAAGCTAAATCCTATCTCCAAAGTCCAAACACAGCAGCAGCTAAAACTACCTCCTATCCCCATGAACGCCAAAACCCACAAGACGCTGAGAGCTCTGACTGTGAGGGTGACTCTGGCTTAGTCCCCGCCTCAAACGCTGGGATTGGAGGATGCTTCATGAGGTGATCAATTCTCATCAGGATTGGGAGTTGAATGTGCCTGTCATCGCTTCAAATAAACCCCGCTGCGCCGCAGCCGGTTTACCTTACCGTTTGTATTGTAAAATGTACCCAATTTTTTTAAAAAATATAGCACGTGAACCAAAGGACACAGAAAGTTGAGAGTAGTCTCAAAATGACCCCCATCCACGACTCTCTGAGCACAAGAATTTTCAGAACGATAGCTTCAAAAACAACCCAGTTATCCGCAATTCTTTTCCGCAATGCAATCCTATGGGCGAAATGTTTTCAAGATGGCGATCGGAGTGGTCCGCCTGAAAGAGGAGCTCCGAAAAATGGTCTCTCTCTCTCTCTCTCTCTCTCTCTCTCTCTCTCTCTCTCTCTCTCCCTTCCTTTTCTCCCCTTCCCATCACTCTAGATTTGGGAGCATTATATGTCCCACAACTTCAGACTCAATAGCTTCCATTTCTCTCACATGAATCACAGTTTCACACTTACTGGCCATCTAATTCCTGCTATGAAATCATGTCAATCCTGCCAAACAGACATCACCTGACCTGGAGAGACAATGCTATGCATATGAGAAGGAATCATGGCATTGCTCCTGCTCATCAGCCATCTTTATGCCAGGGGTGGAGGATATGGGGCCTTCCAGATGAAGTTGGATTGCAATCCTAAAACAGCATAACCAATACTGACCCTGTTCAAATGACATGCTAAGCCATGGTGGTTAATCATTTTGAGTTGAACATCATGGCTTAGTATGTTAATTGAACTATGACTTAGTGTGTCATATGAACCATTCCTAATCACGGTGGTTACATAACCATGCTATAAACACACTCACTAAGCATTTACTGCAAAAGGATTAGCAGCCTAACCGTGGCTTAGCATGTCATCTGAATAGGCCCACTGAAGGATAATAGGCATTGCAGTTACCCATCTGGAGGTCCACACTCCCCCCATCCGTTCATTAGGCTTATCCTACCAGCCATGCAGAAGTGGCTTCCACCTGCTTCTTGTAGGTAAGATTTGGTTCTCATTTGGAGCAGCCATACTTTCTGTGTGGCACTGTTTGATACTACAATCCTTACTAAAAACAGAAACAAACCATTCATTAAGCTTCTGTTTCATATGCAAGCTGTCTTAGGGCACAATCTTATAAATGCGTAGACAGGGGGGAAAAGGTCCTTCAACTTCCAGCATTACAAGTCTGCCCTTAGGGAGCAATCCTGTGGCCCCCTAAACATTGTCTGAGAGGCCATAGGATAGTGGGAATTTCCTCCTTTAAGGAAATCTGATCTCTTTCCTTGCATCTGGCACGGAAAGAACTGTGCCAGCTGGTCTCCAAAGTCAGAAAATTGACCTCAGAGAGTGGGGAAAGGGAGTGTTCCAGTGGGCAGGGATGGAGTAGACTAGAGAGGGCAGGATATGAGGGGAAAAAAATTTCACAAAAAAATGCAATGATCAGAGGATGGGGAGGTGAAAATTATCTCTGTCGCTCCTCTCACCCTGCCGGCTTCAGCTCAGCAGGTGGAAGCCTATGAGTTTGGAGGCTTACATGTCATGAAGGTGCAAACCCTAGGATTGTGGGCTTACTGTCTTTTACATCCCTAGAGTATGATTTTTAACTGGCATCCAAAGAACTTCTTTAGTTTAGGCTTATGGTGTATGCATGCCTTGTGCATTTTTAATAAACAACAGACTGTGATTCAATATCATAAACTTACTTGTCTTATTCCCTATATCTAGTCTTCATTTAGAATAACCCCTAGTTTTCTGTTCCTTTTTGTAGTGTGTGTGTGTGTTGTGTGTGTTTTAGGTCCCATCTAACATATTCCTGCTGAACATGGGTACACAGATAAAACTACCATGTCAGCACAATGGCAAAAGCCCAACCAGTGATATCAATGGACCTTACGACTAAACAAATGTATTTCATGGTTGAAGTATAAAATGATTATTCAATCGGTTAAATCTCATCCTTCTGCCTCATTTTTTTAAAAGTTTCCTTAGAATGCAGTTTGCAGATGACATATGCACTGTTGATTGAAATGTGTGTGTGTGTGTGTGTGTGTGTGTTGGGGGGGGGGCATTTTCAGCATTAAAGGCTGTAAGTTCCTTACGCCAGTTCACCTCATTAACATGCATTGCTTCAGAAAATTTACCCTTGCAGAATCAAACATCTTAGTTGCAGTTCACGTTCCAATTGTTCTTCCAGTTTATTAACATTGAAACAACTGTTGACCGTTGTATCCAAAGTTATTTGCATGAGTAATTCCTCCCCCATCATATTCTTGCTGCTTGTCAGAACCATTCCCCCCCATTTTCACTCAATTTAAGGGCTGACATTTTGACACATAAATTTGTCATTGACATCTGCAGGTATACCTGGGCTCAACTGTTGTCCCATGAACTGTTAAAAGCAGCTTAAAAAAAAAAAAAAAGTCACCTTAAAATTTCACTATTTCTCTACATTTCTCTGTATTTTTTTTTTTTACGGCAAAATGGTGACACATGGGGGGGGGAGCAATCCTATGGCCCCTAGACATTATCTGAGAGGCCATAGGATCCTGGGAACCGTATCTCCAAAAAGGATAACTTCTGTCTGAAACCTGAAGCGGATTAACTGCCCCACTGACATCAAAGGGATGGGTTGGATGTCCCGTTCCATGAATTGGCTTTGCTCTGAATTCTATTTTCACTGCTTTCCAGTTTACCCAGGAGAATTGTTTTGAAAATAATTTTGCAATTAGTGCATAAGCAGCTTGCTTCAGTTTTTAGTTGCATCTCTTTTGCCGTTACGGTTTACTCATGTTTTCAAGTGCATGTGCATATTGATCAGGAATATGAAAAGGTGGATGCAACCCTGAAATTGAACCCACATTCCTTCTGTGTTGTGATATAATCCATGCGCATGTGTGTCTACGGCTGTTCCTTCACCAGCCCCCAAATCCAGGCTGGTCACGGCTGAGTCCCTGAGGAAGGAGTCCTGGGAGGAAGGAGGGATGAGAATGGGGTTTCCCAGGGATAATTACTCCCTGGGAAAACCCAGTTCTTCCCACGGTCTCGGGATTGTCCCGAGACTGTGGGAGGTGTAGCTTCCCATCATGGCTTCTTCTGTCTTCCCTGCAGGATCAGTAGAATGAAGGAACTGGGCTGTGAGGAAGCGGGGTCAGGGCTTTTTCAAAAAAACCAACAACTTATGTTTAGTTGGAGTGCACATGCACTCATTTTCTTAAAAAAAAAAAAAAAAAGGCGGGCGCAACACCCTTCTACCTCCCGGGTTGTTGCTCCCACATGTGGACTAAGGGGACGATCTCGTGATCAGGATATCACGAGATCCTCCCCCCTCCCTCCCTCTATGGTGTAGAAAAGGCCTATGTGTATAAGGAAACCGGGGTGGGGTGGGGGGGAGAGGAGACTTAAACTGGAAACTATAGCAAACTAGTTCTGGTCACCACACCTAAACAAAGATATTGTAGAGTTGAAAAAAGTGCAACTAAAATGATGGAAGGGCTGGAGCAACTCCCCTATGAAGGTTATAACAGCTGGGGCTCTTTAACTTAGAGAAAAGCTGAGTGAGGGGAGACATGATCGAGATATATAAAATTATGCATGGTATGAAGAATGTGGCTAGGGAGGCATTTTTGTCCCTCTCTCACAATACTAGAACCCAGGGTCATCCCATGAGGCCGATTGGTGGGAGATTCAGGACAGATAATCGGAGATGCTTCTGCACACAGTACATAGTGAAACTATGAAATTCACTAACACAAGATGTAGTGATGGCCACCAATTTGAAGGGTTGTAAAAGGGGGTTAGACCACTTCTTGGAGGAGAAGGCTCTCAGTGGCTACTAGTCCTGATGACTCCGTGGTACCTCCAAGATCAGAGGCAGTATTTCTATGTAGACCAGTTGCCAGGGAACATGAGCAGGAGGGTGCTGTTGTAGTCATGTCCAGTGGGCAGATGGTTGGCCGCTGTGTGAACAGAATGCTGGACTGTCCTTATGTTCAGAATATTCTTATGAGCAGGTGCAGCAATGTAAACAAAGTATGGAAATAATGGAAATAACAGGCAGAAAATTGTAGGTTATTTACTCTTTGGTGATGCTCCACAAACACAACTCAGATGGGAAGAATTTTGTAAGTATCCCAAGTCATGCCTCATGCAGACCCTTTGGAACCAGGGCAAAGTGAAAATGCGAAAAAAGTGACACAAAAACCCAAGCCCACTGAAACCAAACAATAATTGGAGGGAAAAATCAGGAGCGCTCTCCATGAAAATAGTCAGTAATAGTCATGACATTATTTATAGTTGCATTTCTTCAGAGGGAAGTGATGGAAAGCTGGGTGTGTGTTTGTGTGTACTTCTTTAAACAATAAGCACATGCTAAACCAGCTGGTGCAGTCTGCTGGGACAGAATATGTGGGTCAGCATATTCCATCATCAGCATTTTTCTTCTCTGGTGAAGCCACCTGCCTGAGTAAACAGACAACATGGGGCCCCAGTGCAACAAAATTACATTATTAAAGAGACAGCTTTCTAAATGTGTGGCCTACTTAGACGTATTTTCCCGCAGAAACCAACTAAACCTTGTCATGAGGAAGTCCGACCCTTCATAAACATACTTCAAGCAAGCACCTCATTCCTTTAGCTGCCACACAAATATGAACCATAGCATAATTACTAGGCACAGTAGGCAATTAACTTAGGTGGCTGTTTTTGTTTTGCTTTTACCGCTTCCAAGGTAATGTATTACTCTTTTCTGTAGCATGGTGCAGTTTACACCATGCTTTATAGTATTTGTCTTGTCTTGTCTTTCCCCAACGCTGAGGATGACTTTAAAAACACCACTCATTGAGTTTTGTCCCTGAGCATCTAAAGCGGAAAAGGAGCTTCCCCACGCCTTTGCTAGGGCACCTGTGCTTCAGAACCAATGCTAGAAGCAGAAATTCAACAGGTGAAGCTTTTCTTATCTGCGTGGTATAAATAAAACAAGACAAAACAAACCCTAGGGGTGGGTGGGGGAATTGCATCTCTGTATAGAGATCCCCATGTGAATTTCCAACATTCTGCACACTGCACTACAGTATGGACAAGTATTATTCATATTCACACATATGTAGACAGAAAAACTCTGATCTATGATCTATGGAGAGCCATGACATGATGTATACCAGCCTTTCTGAACCTGGTGTCCTCCAGATGCTTTGGACTAGAATTCCTAGCATTCTTAACCAATGGCCGTGCTGGTTAGGTCTGATGGGAGTTGAAGTCCAAAATATCCGGAGGGCACCAGATTGGAGACAGCTGGGTAAACCCTGCCCTGTGCTACAAGGAGTGAGTCAACCATAGAAGCTCACTGGGTGACTTCGGGCCAGTCACAGACTCTCAGCCCAACCCACCTCACAGGGCTGTTGTTGTGAGGATAAAATGGAGAGGAGGAGGAGGATTATGTACACCACCTTGGGTTCCTTGGAGGAAAAAGGCAGGATATAAATGCACATCAGGTTGCTAGGTTCCAGTTGTTCATAAGTGACAAAGGCCATTCATGAGTTCCTCCTTGGCCAAGAAGCCCTTAATCAGGGATGCACAACCTTTTCAATTCTTTTCAGATGTTTCACCAGGTTATCTGTTGGAGTGGTGGGGACCACAGATGTGTGCACATATTCCTCTCTCTCTCTCTCTCTCTGTCTCTGTGTGTGTGTGTGTGTGTGTGTCTGTGTCTGTGTCTCTGTCTCTCTCTCTCTCTCTCACACACACACACACTAGCAGCAACAAAACTTGGGCTTGCAGTTAGAGCATCTGTTCCATCTCACAGAATCAGGGTGTTGAACCTTCTCCCCTCCCAAAGCAGCCCAACCCAATGGCCCCACACAAAGAAGGAAAAAGTTCTAGCAATGGGCTCTGTGGTTACTGTCATAGAAGCCCCACTCCTAGAGTGGCCACAGAGCAATCTAGCAAGCTGTCAGGGATTTTCAAGGAAAGAAGTTTCTATGGCAGGAACCACTGCACCTGTTTCTAGAGCACTGCTTCACTTTTTCCAGCAGCAGCAGCAACAGTTGCTGGGGGTCCAGAAGCCACCAAGCAAGACTGAGGGAAGAGTGCACATTTTATGCTCCTGACCTAAATAAAGAAGATTCCCAACCTCCTGGCTCCTGACCAAAGAGGATCCCAAGGGGATGTTCCATGAAACAAGGGCCTGGTTGAAATAGGCACTAGCTGAAGCACCTGAGCCATCTGTAAGGCTAGCACCCTGTACAACACAATGCAGTAATGTAATCAAGATATTACCAGGATGTGAGCCACCATGGCCAGACTATCCCTGACCAGAAATAGTCATAGGTGGTGAAACATCTGAAGCTGGTAAAAGGCACTTCTAACTTTTGAGGTCACTGAGAGTAGCAAAACAAGATCAAACTATGCACCTGCACTTTCAAGGAGAGACAGAATTCAGTGTGTTTCTTGGCCCTTGTCTAGCCTGTACAGCCACACCTCACTCAGATGATAAGGAGGAAACATGGAACTTCTATCTGTGATGGTACATTTGTGATGGCCCATTCACACATGCAAGGCAGTAGCATTGGGGCAAAAATCCACTTGGGCCCATGAAGGCAGCAGACACCCCCATGTCCAGCCCAAACGGGCCCAGGTGAACACAACCAGTGGATGTTTGCCCCAATGCTAGAAGGGGGAACAGGTCATGGCGGAACTATTCTGCTCTGACCTGCACCCCCTTTGTCCTTTTCCCCCTGCTGCATTAATGGGAGCTGCCATTAATGCAGTGGGGGGGGGGGAATACTCAATTTCAACAAGGCTGGGGAAATTGCATATTTTGTCCCTCAACTCAAACATTTCTCTCTCACACATCCAACTCACGCCAATGGAGATGTTAAGGCACCCAGTGGTGGAGGGGGGAGAGAAATGCAATTAGAGTGGAGGTGAAAATATGTGATTTCATAGAATCATAGAATAGCAGAGCTGGAAGGGGCCTTTAAGGCCATCAAGTCCAACCCCCTGCTCAATGCAGGAATCCACCTTAAAGCATACCTGACAGCTGGCTGTCCATCTGCCTCTTGAATAACTCTAGTGTGGGAGAGCCCACTACTTGGGGAAATAGTGCACCCCGGTGTGCCAATCATGGCCTTAAAAGCTCTCTTAACCTTGCATTAAGAGGGCCTTTACGGCCCCAATTGGCAGGGGGGGGGGGAGGTAAAGCACATTTTCTTGGGCCTCCAGAAAGTGTGCAATTCACCTGGCCACACTAATAGCATGACAGTGAATTACACACTTTTCGAAGGTTCTGTGAAGTGCACTTTGCTGAGGGCTCAGGAGGCTCACACAGCCTCCCAAGTGCTCGCCAAGCCTGGCTCCCTTGGAGGAGGGCCTGGTGAGCAGGGCTCAGCAAACTCATGGGGCAAGTGCCCTGTGAGTTCTTTATTACCTACAAGGCAGTGGTAAACCCATGAGTGAATCCATCCTAGATGCTTGGGGAACATATGAATGAAAAAGCACATGCTTGGAATTAGGGATGGATGAACCTGTCGATTTTGGCTTCTTTCAGTGCCCCCCCCCCTTTTCTTCAGGTTTTTCATTTTTACAATCTTAACTTTGGCATGAGTGAATGGGACATAATATTAGATAGGGCTGTGCTCCGCTTCTCTTCGGTTCGGAGAAGCAGTAGCAAGGCAGCCTGATTCGCTTCCGGAAATGGTGGAGGTGAAGAGAGTTGGGGGGGGGCTGCGGATCGAGACGAAGAGGATCGCCTCAATCCAGAGCTCTGGACACAGGTTAGTGTGTGTGTGGGGACTCATCTGGCACAGCCGCCACTGCAGTCCCTGTGGCAATGGCGATGGAGGCTGGGAGGAGAGAGTCTTACCTGTGTCCATCGCGGGCTTCAATTGAGGCCCCGGTTGAAGCTGGAACAAAAGGCTGAGGCCTCTTCCGGCTTCAAGCCAGGGCCTCAATTGAAGCCTGTGATGGACGCAGGTAAGGGGGCGGGGATTGACCTACCTGGTGCCACCAGCAGTGCTGTCCATGTGGCAATGGTGGCAGCAGAACCAGGTAAGGGGGCAGAGAGAAGGGAGGCTTACCTGCGTCCATTGTGGGCTTCAATTGAGGCCCCGGTTGAAGCTGGAAGTTCCAGCTTCAAGCTGGGGCCTCAATTGAAGCCCGTGATGATGGACACAGGTGAGGAGGTGGGGGATGACTTACCTGGCACTGCCGCAACCATCCATGCGGCGATGGTGGCGAAGCCGGATCTCACTCCGCGGAATGGAGCGGGGGACGGCGGATTGGCCCGAAGAGGATCGGGCCCGATCCGGATTTTCTGGATTAGGCCACAGAGTGGATTGGAGGGTCCGTGCACAGTCCTAATATTAGAGGGTTGTTGTTTTTTATTGCTTTTATTCCATGAACATTTTTGTGTCCATTTCTCCTAATACAATTGCTTTGATATCCAATATTGTTAACATACACATTTTTGCAAGCAATTTTCCAAGTGTAACACATTTTTAAATGTTAACCATCCACTTGTTCATTCATTTATTACATTTCTATACCTCCCCATGCCACAGCTCTCTGGGTGGTTCATATATCTTTCAGTTTGAATATTATTTTTGTTTACACTTTCCCACAATATGTACTTTTTTCTTTTGTACAGATTTCTTTTCATTGTGAACTCAGTTGCAAAATTCAAAGAAGTTCAGATTTCAAAAGATAACTGAGTTTTAGTTTTTGTATTGGTCCTCGAGTGGAAAGTTAGGTAACAATATTAAAATGTGAATGGAAATATTTTTTCACCCATCGCTATTTCGAATAAAGATATAATAGTCTGCTTCAGCAATAGCTTTACGCTTTTATCAGAATTTATTGCTTTCATGCATTGTCAAGTCTACCAAATTTAAACAGTAGCTACTCCAATTGGAAAAGAAAAAAGAAAAACAAAGAAAAAGCAAACAAGCAGAAACAACCCCCCCCCCCGAAAGAAAACAATCAAAGTAATTGGAAACAGATGCAGCATAAGCATGAATAGGAAATTAAAGACCACATAAAATTCTGAAAGTCAAAGCTATTCTCACTGGAATGAGGTGTTATGGGTTGGCCTGCAATGAAAGCTCTTGATGTTTAGAAGGCTAGTTCAAGATCTAGGTTTTGTGAATTAATCAACATATTCATGTGATGGAAAAGGTTATCCAAGGCGGAATGTTGGCTGCATATTAATTTATAAGACTAGTCACCACTCTGCTGAAGTGGTGATTCAAATCTTCAAATGGAAACAAAAAAAAAGTGTCGACGTTATTGAATATTTTCCCAGACTATTTAAAACTTTCCCCCCCAACAAATTGGTCATTTTTGCATTTGAATTAAGATGCCTAACATTTTATCTTGATTGATACTGTTGGGTCCAGAGTTGCAAAATTACAGGGGAAAATATGCTTTGGCCGTGGAGCTTTTTTTTGTAATTTTGGCAGCATTACAAGTTTCAGCAATGAGGTTTCTGGCAATATGATACTGGAATGTGAGACACTATTGATGTATTTTAAAAGGGAAAACATCTTTTGGTGGAATATTTGTTACAGACAAGATGCTAAGATGTTGCATGTGCTTTTATTTGTCAGTAGTCCATGCATGGGTATTTGATAATATCTCCGTCTTACATTTTTATGGTACCTTCACAGGCATTCATGCATAAGTCTATTCTTTCCCAGTTCCAAATTTATCTGCATTTCTGTAATAATAATAATAAAAACCTGCATGAAAATTCACATTTAAATTCTTATTTAAATCATACATATGCAAATGTGTTTTTTTAAAAAAAGTATATATTAAAATAACATGTTAACATATTTTATATCAAAACACACATTTTAAGCACATGTTGATACAGTTCTTGAGTTTAGAATTGTATCAGAATATTTGGGAAGTGTGGGAGGTGGTGGAAAACCAAGTCCATACCCAGAACAGGTCAATTCAAATGAGAATTCACAAAAATCAAATTGTTCAAACACTATATGAGGGGAGACATGAGAGCACTCTTCAAATACTTGAAAGGTTGTCACACAGAGGAGGGCCAGGATCTCTTCTTGATCATCCCAGAGTGCAGGACACGGAATAATGGGATCAAGTTACAGGAAGCCAGATTCCGTCTGGACATCAGGAAAAACTTCCTGGCAGTTAGAGCAGTACAACAATGGCACCAGTTACCTAGGGAGGTTGTGAGTCTCCCACACTAGAGGCATTGAAGAGGCAGCTGGACAACCATCTGTCAGTGATGCCTTAAGGTGGATTCCTGCATTGAGCAGGGAGTTGGACTAAATGGTCTTTTAGGCCCCTTCCAACTCTACTCTTCTATGATTCTATGATATATTTAGTGCAGCTTGATATGTTTTTACCACATTGATGAACACTGTACTTTTTCCAGTAGTGCAAAGGCAGTGAAGCTACAAATTAGCAAGGGTCAAAGTCTGAAGATTGTTATAACTCTAAACAGAAGTGGTCCAAGATAGTGTCATGCTCCTACCAGAGCTCCTCAGAGGAAGAAATGAAGGCACCAGAAGCCCAGGGCACCACAGACTAGGCACCACCATCAGACCCACAGGAGCCTGAGCCTTCAGGGGAGGTGGTTGCAGGGCCATCCCTGACAGGAGGAAGGGATTCTGCCTCTGAGGCGGAGGCTAAGAACCCCCTGATCCCCAAGAACATTGTCACCTCAAGAGGCAGGATAGCAGGGCTCCTATGTGAAGGACTGCTCGCCAGCAGAAAAGGCCTCCTCAGGAGAAAGTGACTCCTCAGAATATGGCTCTGGAAAGAGAGCTCTGATCACTGCAGCTGAGGTCTGGGTGGGGCCCGGCAGGCTTTGAGCTTAAAGGCCTTTACTAGAAACCAGCCAGTGGTGGAACAACTTGATCCATCCTGATTTGGCCTTGTAGCCGGCCTTCTAAATAATGCTTGTGGTTGATGCTCTGTTTCCTGACTTTTTGGTTTGCCTAGTGACCCTGCTTCTGGACTGTATAATGTACCTGAGTGATTACTATGTTTGACTTCTTCTCTTTTACCATGACAACTCCTGTTGCTGCCTGTTCCTCTTATCTGACTGACTGTGGTCTGACCTCTGCCTGGATTTCAACCATCTCAGCTGTAGCCAAAACTGACAAATTCATCCATCCAGGCCCAGAACTTTAAGTCCTTCGATCCTAAAAGCTGAGATTTGAATCCCTGTGGATTCAACTATGTCAGTGCTGGTTTGGTGTTGCTGCCTCTTTTTTTCTGTCAGACTCCTCATCTTTAACTGTTATGTGGCAGGAAGGCCTGTCACGGTCCTTTCCATAATTGGAATAGCTGTGCCTATTGTATTTGGCTGGTGCAGATGGGTGAGAATTTCATTTTGTTTGATTTTATATCAACATTTACCTAAAATTGCAAATTTCTTCATACTCAGTAGAAAAAGAACTTGAGATTGAAACCAAGAAACAAACCTATGTGAAAGAAAGCAAAACTGATCTATTGATCCATCCCTAGTTCCAAGAAGAACTAGCCAGTCAGGGGAAAGATAAGTCTAGCAGCTGGTGCACAGATGTACCTAGAACTGAGGGCTTTTAAGCTGAGCCTTCAGAACACCACCCAGAACATAAGTAGGGGCCATTGCTGCCACCTGAGGAATGGAGAATTCTGAGGTGGGCCTGCTCATAATGATCCCTAACTCATGAGGCATTCTTCATGAGTTAGGTGGGCACTCCTGTGTCTGGTGGCAAGCCAACCTTGCACCATTAGGTGCCTGAGCACCCTAGGGTTGGATGTCTGTTTGGTGTCCACCTCCAATTCAGTTCAGTGAGGAGGCTACCTGTATCTTAATGGAAAGGATCAACCACCATTTCCCCTGAAGCAAGGATCCCTGTGATCTGCCTCAATGTAAGCTGTTCCTCCACCAAATTTGGTCAGGGAGCAAAATGTTTAAATGTCATATTAATAGAATGTCTGATGAAACTTAACAATGCCAACTGTCTATTGTTTTCCTGCTCAGACAGGCAAGACCACGTTCTGGTAGGTAATCATTATTGGGGGCTAAGAAAACCAAGTAATTTTCAACATTTTAAAGAAAAAGGTCTTCTAATCTATAATAACGTACCAGATTCTGCTAAGCATTTTGTATTTCCACCTGGTTTGTCCTGGGCCTCAGTCCTTTGAACAACAACCAAACACAAAAAGGTAATTTTAACCATTCCCTTCCTGGGCCTACATCATTGGGTAAGAACACCATACACATTTGAAAACCCTGTTCAGATGTTACCACTGAATGCAAGCAGGGAAGACCAGGATCACACCATCTGGCCTCACCCCACAACAGCCATGTGATTAGTGGAAGGTTTCAAAGTGGTTTCTCCATGCATGCAACTGTGTGCACATCAGGAACCCTGACTGTGCCAGCTTCTTCATCACCTGGAAGATTTTGAATATGTACAGCTCTATATGTGTAGGTCGCAGGAACCACTTCCCCATGGATCTTCTGCTGAATGTGCAGAGGTCAGAGGCATAGCCAGCAGGCACAAGGACACTCTCTCCTTCACATCTTCAGTCACGATATAATCCATTTTTAGAGCAAACATTTGAAAAGAGTGAAAGTTTTGTGGGCACTTTATACACCATGAATTGAAACTAGCAACCAATGCATCTGAACTACGAATGCTGGAGAAATGCGAGAGGGATTTCTAAGAATCCGACTTGCGGAATCCACTGTAAACCAGTTCCCCCAGGCTGTGCACTGTCTGCAGACTTTCAGGTTTGTTTGTTTTTAGTTAGCTTACTGAAATGTATACAAATTCATTTGCAGGAAGATACACATGCTTCTCCTGAGATATATGCCATGCTGGAAATATACGTGGGTGAAAGTTGAATGGAATGGAGGACAATACGCTAAATGTTACATACTAACATCAATTACGTTAATTGTTGGGAACTTTCTTATGGAATTATTTATGTCTTTTTCAACGTAATGGGGAAAAATTGAATCTGTGAACAGATGCCAGAATGAATGACAGCATACAATCCATGAAACACAACCAGGACAGATTTGCAAAAACTGGACATACGTAATCTGAGCTCACACTGGCATAATATGCTAACTGTACCCTACTCCTACCAGATCACCTGTTGTGCTGTGCTGTTTAGGTGAAAATGAAGTGTTAATTTTAAGGATATCAGAAGAATCCAACCAGGGATGGAGATCACCAAGCTTTCATCAGCTTGGCCCCATGGACTCTGGCTCATTTCTCATGAGCTGACCCCACTGGCTCTGCATTGAGTGGGCAGAGTTTGTGAATTTTCTGTTTTTTAATAAATGTATAAATGGCAATTTGCACAAATTGCAGCTGTAATTTGCATAATTTGTGTGCATTGCACAATCATGGCCAAAATGTGCACAAATTACACCTGCAATTTGCACAAATTTATATTAACACAATTTTTTTAAAAAAAAACTGTAGGAAATTCCCATATTTCTTACAAATGCAAGAGATGTTGGGGAGTCGCAGACATCTGGCAAGCCCCAAAATGACCAGATTTCCCAGCAACAGACATCCTTAGTCAATCCTATATTAGGGTGACCATATGGAATGGAGGACAGGGCTCCTGTATCTTTAACAGTTCCCTAGAAAATGGCATTTCAGCAGGTATCATTGGTACGCATGCAGCACCTGCTGGAATTCCCTCTTCATCACAACAGTTAAAGTTGCAGGAACCCCTCCCTCTTTTGTATCTCGTCAAGAGGGCAGGGCTCCTGACACCTGGTGAAATTCCCTTTTCTACACAGCTGTTAAAGATACAGGAGCCCTGACCTCCTTTCCATATGGTCACCCTATCCTATATACTCTGGAGAGCACCATGCTAGGAAGGGAAAGCCAATTGATATATAGGCTTTTGGACAGATGGGATCGTAACATGCTGGTCACAGAACTTGGAAGTACTGTTGTTTGTAGGTAGATGAATTGGTGCAGCATGAATCTGCTGAAACCTAGGGAGACATAGGATTGCATCCAATGCTGTCATTCCACTAGCATAAATGATGCTGCACTAATGGAAATCAATTCACGAACTATGCACAAGGGGAGAATCCAAATAAATTCTGCTTGCTCAACTGGCTGTGTAAGTGGTTGTACAACGGATTGCAGAACTTAAGTTTACAAAGTGGTCCACTAGCACTTTTGTAAACAGTTCTGCAATGGAAAAAGGCAGCGCTGCAGTGTCTTTTAATAATGGCTTAGGCCACTGGTGATATGTGTTTTGTTTCTTTCTCCCCACTGGAAAAAAATACAGAAAACAAATAAGAGCACACGTAACAGTACAAAATGATCACTAAACAAAATTGTATGACATCAAAAAGTACCTCACTGATATTACGCATGGATATGCTTTTACAACAGATAGAGGAAATTGCCTAATGAGAAACACACTAAGTAGTGTGTGTGTGTGTGTGTGTGTGTGTGTGTGTGTGTGTGAGAGAGAGAGAGAGAGAGAGAGAGAGAGAGAGAGAGAGAGAGAGAGAACGTGCACACATGTGCATATATCTTTATCTAGATAGGTGAATCTATAGTCAATAAAAATATAGGTCTCTGTACTTGTTTGGATTGTAAATTTCAAGGGCATCCACATAGGAAATAAATGGAAACCATGGTGCTATAATATCTTTTTAAAAATGAGGATTCCTTGCTTGCTGCACTTGCTGAGTAAGTTTGTACATAATTTTATTGATCCACTGCTGTTTAAATGGTTGCTTTCAAGAGTCCCAATTATGTTGCTATATACATGATTTTTTGCCACTGTATACAATTGCTTAGAAAGTCTTTAAGTAGTAATCCTGGGTCATTAGGTTCAAAATGCTGAAGAAGCATAGATTCAACAGTAATATATGGTAATGTACATTACTGAATGTTGTGTTATTTTTCTTTTTAGAAATATAGATCTCCCCCAACTCCCGCACATACACCACACACTTTTAAATTAGGAATGGAAGAACCAAGAATATTTGAGCACAACAATGTTCTTTGAATTTCACTTTGAATTTCATTCCCCATTCCCCTTTCTGACATGCTTTTTCTATTTGTTCAAATGGGAAGAGTGTATACTCCCCCCCCCATTGACTAAAGCGTAAAAATGCTTCTTCTTTTTGATAAATGTACATTCCTATGGTGACCATATGAAAAGGAGGACAGGGATCCTATATCTTTAACAGGCCCCTTGTGCACAGCTCTATTCCAAAGTGTTCATTTCTCAAATGCAATCATAAGTTTGGGAATGTATAAACCCTATTTGTGGGGGGAAATGTGCTCCTATTATTATTTGGGATTGCAAATGAGACAAGTTCAAATGATTTGTAAACTGAAATTAAATTCTTGTACATACCTATTTAAAACTGATAGAAGCATGCCTCTAGAATCATCAAATGTTTGCCTACTAGCTTGTAAAATCAGCAGAATCTCTTATTTATTTATTTATTTATTTATTTATTTATTTATTTATTTATTTATTACATTTCTATACCACCCAATAGCCGGAGTTCTCTTGACTGCTTTGACTCCTCTACCCTTTGGGTCAAAATCTAAACTAAATTAAGCACATTTGAACTCTATTAAGTTCCATCAGTGAGATGGAATCTTCTTTATTGAAATCAATAGGAAATTAAATGCAGAATTAAAAGTGATGAAATCATGGGCTATTAGAAATGCAAGTATAAGCTACAATGCACAATACTGCTAATATAAAGGCATTACAACCACACCCAGCTTGCTGTGGGTTCAGCGGTCACGCCTTGGGGGGGCCAAGTAGAACTTTTTTTTGCTCCTAATCATTTAGACTAGGTTTTCCCCCCCACTTACTTCACACTGTAAGACAGCAGGGTAGTAATAACTAGGCTAATTGGTATAATTTGGTCACATTTCATTTTGGGGGCAGGTGTGTGGGCATTGCGAGCAAGGATAGGGTTGGTGAGCTAGTAAAAAATAGTAAAAAAAATGTTTACTATTTTTAATTGTTGTAAACCGCCCAGAGAGCTTCAGCTGTGGGGCGGTATATAAATGTAATTAATTAATTAAATAAATAAATAAATTGTGGTTATTGGTAACACCTGAGGCCCTCAGCTGGGAGTCTTGCAGCAGCAGCTGGTGTGATCAGAATCACCTCTGAGGCCAACCTTACTCACTCACTCTGAGTTTTGCAACCTGAGGGGGGTGACATTGGAAGGCCTTCCTACCCCAGAAGAAGAATCAGGAGGGGTGGTGAGATATGAATGCCACCTATTGGGATACAAATGACTCGCCCAATCCCAAATTAGGCCAACACAAAGGCCAACATAGGATGCCTGCATAGGCCTCCATCACCCTTCACTGAAATCAATAAATGTGGCCCTATTTAAACCCAACTTTCTTGTCTCATCTCGTTATTTTGCTTTCTACTCCCGCAATAAATAATAATAATAATAAATTGTGCTTACCATAACAATAGTTATGCTCACCAAACTGTAGCAATGCATTTGCAGAAGCATTGAATAGCCAGACTGATCCATTTCCTCCATGCCTTAGTACAAAGTGTGTTGGTTGCTAGACATGCAAATAGGTGCAAGAGGTAGGGGATTTCTGAAATGACTGGTGATGTCACAAAGACACATTTCTAAGTAGGGAGAAACAGTGATCGACCTTTCTTCCTTTTGATGGAGAAAGGTCACTTGTCATGATGAAAGCTTGCAAGTATCCTAAATTCTGTTCCCTTCCCCTCATTATTTTATCTAAATCACAATAAATTGGTTAAGTTCAGGAAGCTAATTAGGAAATTCACAGACATGCAATATTATAGAAGACACTGTACAATAGGACTATGTATTAACCAGTGCTTAAGTGTTTTTCCAGCTTACTATACAATGGTATAACCTTCTCACCTAGCATATATGCCATCAGTGGAATAAGGATGTATTTAGTATTATTAATGATGATGAAATATTTCCTGTCAAGAGCTTAATCTTTTCCTCAATAAATTCTTGCTGAAGAGACTATTTCCTAAATTTCTGAAGATAATTTGCTTCAGTGATTAAAGGATTAGCCACACATCACTAATCTTACTTTGGGGATTGGTATTCAAATGTCCAAGATACTTGAATATTGCTTCCATGCTCATTTCTTGATGAGTGTTTTAATTATGAGCTTGGTAGTCCCATTACTTGGCACGATACTGGTTCAAAAATGGCACAGTGCTCAAGCTTTGGCACAAAGGTGTTTGGAAACATGTGTACTCCCAACCATAAATTATTATTTATTTATCAATTTAATAATATTTATGGATCAATACTAATACTACTAATAAAATCTAAGCGATGTAAAAAAGTGGACAGGATTACATTCCTGGGAATGAGTGTTGGAAAAGGTATGGTTTTAAGAGCCATAGAAAACACAGAAAGGTTAGTAAGGAATTCCAGACAGTGGGCATTATGGCAGAATCCAGCAGTCTTGTTTACCCCAATGTTACCCTTCCACAAATAGTGGGTCCCGCCAACTGCATTGTGCAAGCTGGAAGCACTACTTATGCAAGGAAGATTCAGCACTTCCAAAACAAACACAAATGTCCATTTCTGAAAGGTCAGTAGAGCTCCCTTATTCCAGCTCTGCCGACCTACTTCCCTCCAGAAATGAGCAATTGTATGCCATATTGAGATGGAATTTGCAATGTTTTCTCTGCTCCCCCTAGTGAGTTCATGGAAGTGAGATATGAACTGGGGAGTTAATGATTCATAGTTTAGTCTCTTAGCCACTATGGCATCTGCTTGGGCCAAATGTCTGAAGAGTCTCCACAAGTAGCTTTTTGTGCATCCTTTAATAAGTACAACATACTTGTTGCAGAATAGCACTTTATAGAACATCTAAATTTGGCCCATAATGCCATAAATTCCACTCGGCCCCCTGACTTGATGTAGCATTTTTAGGGGGACTAGAAGGGCTGCCATGGGAACGAGGGAGCATGGAAATTTGCTTCTCTCACTGACTTGAATTTGGATCCATTCCACTAAGAAGGTGAGGAATGAAGCACACTGAGTGGTATTTTAGACATTCGAGGAAGGAGGTGAAATGGAAACATTTGAGACCCCTTCCAAAGTTTTCTTCCATGTGTACAAACAATGCACAGAGGGGAACAAGACCATACTTTCTAGCTCTGCCCCCAGCATCCCAGTCAACACTGGCTCTACCTCAGCAGCTTTCTCACATTGAAGCCAGAGGTCTGGAGAGTGGTTCTTCACTGGCTTAGCTAAATGCACAAATTCTCCATTGGACATTCAGCTTCCATGCATGAAAGTCAGGAGTGGAGCAGCCGGGCAAGAAATTTGGGCTGTGGGGTTAGCACACACAAGCCCCTCCACACATTACTTGAGTGAGTAGAATGAATACTTCCGGGGGGGGGGGGGCTTTTCTCTTCCTGGTTTCATGTTTGTTTGCAAAGTCGTGTTTGTTTGCAACGTCTAAAGCAGGGACTTGCACATTGCCACTTTGAGGAGGAGTTTGAGCATCAGATGGCATTGGGGAAGATGAAGGAGCCTGTATAGAAAACAGGACATTCCTATTTAGCCTGCTTCTTTACCATCCAAAGGCAGTTGCTATTAGGAATATACCAAAAAACAAAATCACTTCCATTCATTACACATCAGAACTTGTCCCATTCACATCCTGAACGTGAGTGCATTTTGGTGGCAAAGGCTGCATATTCCCAAGCTTGTAACTGCATTTGAAAAAAAAAATGTGTTCATAAGTAAAATGTGCATTTGGGGGGAGGGAGGATGTATTTTCACACTTCAGCCCACAGGAAGAAAAAAAATGCTCCTGTATTAATGAAGGAAACAAATTGACAGGGGGCTTGCATGCAGGAATGGGAAGGAAGTGGGACAGAGCTTGGAGTGGAACTCGGAGAACCTCAACAAACTCAGGTCTCACTATTTCTTCCATCTCTGAATACTATGGTGTCAGCAAAATTATCAGGCACATGTTCAGTGAGCACAAGCCACCAGGATAGATCTTGAGTCTACTAGTTAAAGTTCAAGGGAATGCTATAATTGCTTAATAGACATGTCTAACGCAAACTCATTCCTGCCTAAATATTTTTTTACATAAAACCGTAGCTGAATTTAGAAAGCTAAATAATGACTTGCCTGTTCAAAGGAGGGGGGGAGGTAGAGGTAACACCTTTAATTAAATTCACACTGGTTGATTAGTGACTTTGTAGAACTGAATTAGTGGTGTTAGGAATGTAATGGAGATCAAGAGTAATTAAGTGGCAAATCAAGGCCATACCCCTAGGGCAACTTGAAACAACATTATGGCCAAGGCTACCGCTGTAACATATTAGAGGGCACTGTAGCATCCTCTGTTCCCTTCCTACTTTTTAATATTTAATATATGCAGCATATGCAAGTGAAAATCCAATACATAAATGCTAGACTGGGTAGTACTGTGTGAATTTTAACACTAAGTGTGTGTGTGTGTGTGTGTGTGTGTGTGTGTGTGTGTGTATTAGAAGAGCAATGATGACATCAAAAGCCCTTCTAAAGAGTACTTCATTGAATGTATGAGTGTATCAAATAAAAAAGGAGGTGGAACATAAATATGAATCTAATATTATTATTTGTAACGTAGCAGCATAATAAGGAAGACTGAAGAATTGTTGGACTTTTCAGTGCAGTGAGTCACTATTCAGTTCTGTGAGTCACTAAAAAAAAATTAGGAGTTTGGCCTAGTAAATTCTACTTCTAAGATCAAACTTATTTTAGGGAAATAGAGTAGGCTTCTGTGGAATATAAATGAAGATGTGGGTATTAATTTTTTAAAAATATTTTTTGCAAATTCTCATTGCCTGATTTTCCCTCTATATAGATATATGTTCTCCCCATCTTTATCTCCCTCCCTCCCTCACTCTCACTCTTTTTCACACACACTGCAGTAAAATTGCCTCAAAGATCTAAAAATTCATTCCTCAACGTTTGATGACAAATATATTAGTTTTGTACTAGTTTTATTCATCCATTTAACCAGTAAGGGAGCGTCCCTTTAAACAGGTGACAGACATCACAGTATTTCAATTCCAAGGGTTGTATCCAATGGTGTCTTTGATGTAACAAACCCTTTCACTAGGCCCATCGCATAAACCCTTCTTAGGCCAAGCTCCAGCACTTGGAAAACTGAGGGAGGGTTAATTAAAACCTTCCCCCTAGCTATGAGGGAAACAGGTTTAATACAGGATCTGTTCTAAATATACTGTGGATATAATATGGGGTGGGTGTTTAATAACTGTAAGGTAGGTAAATAATGCCAAAATGACACGTGGTATTTGGTAGATAACAGAATGATAATAAGTTTATTGTTAGTTAAAAACTTTAAATAGAAATATAATACTTTCAATCCTGCCTAATCTAAACTCTCCATACACCAACCACCTCTCTCTCTTTACACCAATCCTAAGTCCGTAGAATCTAAACTCTTCTTTCTTTACAAATAAAAACACAAGAAAAACAAAACCTATAAAACTCCCCCACAAACCCCCAACACACTCCTTATATACTCTTTCCCCCACCTATTACATCATAAACCACACCCACTCAGTTCTAACATTCCCTACTTACCAGACGTACTAATCCAGACATATACAATTTAATCAATTGTGAGGTAATGCCACAATGTCACCCCCGAATGACTTCTAAACCACCTTCCTGAACTTGCATCAAAACATTTGCAATTCCCCTTCTATTACAGATCCCAGAGCAGGTGTCTTCCTCCCTCATACACATGGTCAAGATATGGCCAAATGTCATTGCTTGTTTATCTGTAGACCCAGCAGTGCGCTGGAAAGAGATTTTCAGCATAAGAAAAACTGTGTTCCCCTTCATAGGGATTCGGAAATCCGGCTCTTTGGGGGCTGAATGGAGTTCCACAAGGTGCCTGACTCAACTTGCATTTGTGGGTTTTCCCAAAGTCTTAGGGCTTCTTGCAAGGTTTCTGTTTTATGTTGACCACAATTTGGGCACATAGATTTTTTTTTGATTTTTTTTTGCAAATTGTGGCCAAAATTTGCCCAAATCCTCCTCCTCCTCCTCCTCCATGGAAAATCCCCTAACCAGCCCAATTTGCTATAGACTGAATTAGATCAGTTAGTGGAAAATGGACCAAAGTCCGTGGAGTGGGTGGGTGACAAAAACATACCCTCCAGATTCCTCCAACATCCCTAGTCAGACACTATCTACCTCATTCAAGTGGTCATATGGGCCAATGTAAGTCTATAACCTCTAGCCTTGGTCACAGTTAATTCAAACATGCAACCAAGAGATCTCAGAGTTGGAAACAGAAACATCCCCACTGCTCCTTCTGCATCTCAGAACTGCGAGCAATAGGTAGGTAAGACTGAAGATGCTAATGGAGCTCAAGCATTCAGCCAGGAAGGATAAATACACCTATTGTGTGATTTCAGTTGGCAATAATTAATGCATAGGATCTCTTTGGAAAACTGTTTCATTTGTCTATATTAAACACTTAGAGTAGAGTTCAGCTGGGATTGATCCTCCAGCAAGCAAGACCAACAGCAAATAAACTTCACTTTCATCTTCCCTCCGTAAAGTGGTTAGTGATTCCCCACCACAAAATGTTATCCAGACCAAAATGTTGCACGCACGCACGCACGCACGCACACCCACCCACACACCCTATCCTAGTGCCACTTGGGGCTATCCTAGGCTGGATGTCCTCGCACCAGTTGTGCTCTGAGTGACCATGCACTAAGAAGGTCATGCATCCAGAAAGTCCAAGTGTCTTGAGCACCCATTTTTTTCCATTTACATAGAAACATATGCTCAACCCACCATGTGAATGGCCTTATTTGCTACGCAGATCTCTGCTTTTCATAATGCCGGTATCCCAATATGTGGCTGCAAGACTTCGGGGAGTATGTCCTTCTCTCTGAGTGTTACACTTTCAAGGAGAAGTGATGAGCGTTCCAAGTACTGTAGCAGCAGGGGTCTACTATGAGTACTCCAACAGGGGGCAACAAGCATACTGGAGGGCAGTGTTGTGTTTCCTAGAAAACTCTTGCTTTCAATGGGAGGTAAATGACGAGGCCTTCTAGGTAATCCACAAAGCTTTTTTTTAAAAAAAATATATTTTTTATTTTCTACAATACTTAAACATACACATTTACAATTAAAACAACAACACACTACATGAATGTTAAATAAATGTTGAATACATAATATTTTATCTAAGAAACATAATCAAACTTAACATACAAGTGCACCCCCCACCTCGGGATCTCATTCCTGATTCCAAAATCTCATACTTTCTTCTGCTGGTGGTTTCCCACTTCCCTTAGAAAACACAAATATTAGGAACTGTTTCCAAATTCCTTCAAAATCATTTGTTTTAGCTATACCTCTTCTCCATTTAATATTACATGTCAATTTATCATTAATAGCTATATCCCATACTTCTTTATACCATTCCTCAATAGAATATTCCCCTTGAATCTTCCAGTTCCTAGCTACAATCAATCTTGCTGCAGTCAGCAAATTCGTTATCAATTCCTTAGATTCTTTTTTACATTTTAAATCTTCAAATAGTGACAATAATGCAACTTTTGGTGTTCGTTCTATCTTCATTCCCACAATTTCTTCAATCTCCAAAAACACCATCTTCCAAAATTTTTGTACGTAGTTGCATTCCCACCACATATGTAAATACGTTCCTTTACCCCCACATCCTCTGCAACAGTTTGCTGATTGCTGATTATTTATCTTGTTTAATCTAACTGGAGTTAGGTACCACCTCCATATAATTTTAAAATAATTATCTTTTATTCTTACTGACATATTTCTCAACGCCCTTTGTTTCCATAGTCCCTCCCAGCTCTGTTGTCCTATTTGTACATTCAAATCTATCTCCCAAACCAATTTACCTGAAGTATCCATCAACCCTTTCTCCACCAATATTCTATATCCACAAAGCTTTTATTAAGCAACAAACATGTCTTCTACCCGAAGAGAGTCTAATCTCTTGGAAACTTCCCCCTAGGCAAAACTATGCGAATTAAGTGAGACAATTGTCCGATCAAGGACAAGGTCTGAAGCTGCCTGTCATGTCCCTGTTTTGGGAGAAGGTGTTTCAATCAGACCTTGGCAATGATGGCTCATTGGGCTCCCATTGAAATCAGATGGAAGTAGGTCCATCCATTCCTAAATGCAAGACAATGGACTTTAAAAAAAATATGAGCATACTATTAAAATCAAAGTTCTATGCTTTTGTTTAGAGAGCCAGTCAACTCATGTAATGTAAACACTAACCTTATTATGCAGAGTTATCAGCTTCTGTGATGACTTGGGGCACTTGGGTGGATATAGTTCATCATTAGCTCTCAAGAGTTCATGCACACTAAACTCTCAGTGAAATGTTAATGAGCTTTGCTCATAAGCTGCTTTGATGAACTGCTGATGAATTTTGCTGAATGGTCATGAAATGCACATGAATGTGCATCAGAATGCACAAAAACCTAAATTCCAGATCACCTGGGTATTAAACTCCTCAACCGTGAAAATGGCTAACCTATTATTAGGTCCTGATTTAAAAAAAAAAATAAAACATCGAGAGAGAGGGAGTGAAGGCAAGCCATGACATAAAGATCAAGCATTTAAAAACTATACTTAAATGTATAGACTTGTACACAAATAATCTCTACATAAATGAAAACAGACACAGCATTTTAAAAGATTAGAAACTAAACACTGCTTACCATGTGATGGTCTGAAGTGACAACATCACTCTGGCAAGCTCTTATACATGCTGAAATGTGTTCAGTTATCAGATAACAACTGTATCTACTACAGGCCTGCACAACTGTTGCCCCACTAGGTTGAATGCAGCCCATATTGTGGTGTGTGTGGATTGTGTGTGTGTGTGTGTGTGTGTGTGTGTGTGTGTGTGAGAGAGAGAGAGAGAGAGAGAGAGAGAGAGAGAGAGCGCATGCAGCCTCTCATGCCTCTCCCTCAGAGTGAGTGGGAGCATGAGTGCTATAGGAAGCACGGATTGCCAGAGGGGAAGGGCAGGGGAGTGAGTAGAAGGCTTCTGGTATGTCTGTGATGGTGCCATATGGGAGGGAGGCAGCAAGTCTCTGCTGCATACACTGGGATCACTGCAAAAAACCAAAACAAACCCCTCCCCAAACTCCAGGCAAATTCTCTGAATAGAAACAAAACACACTGCTATTTTGCAATTTAAACTTTAATATATCGAATCTTGCTGTGAGCTCTCCTAATCTGTTATGGTAGCAGCACCTCACCACTTCTCATTTTTATGGAGGCTTTCTTTGATTGGTTTCCTTATGGTGTTGTTGTGTGTGTATAATTATGTGTGTTTAGTTCACTTATTAACAGCAAGATCATGAACTTGCACTGGTTTCTATTGCCTATTAAGGCTGAAAGCCTGCAATCCTAAACACAGTTACTTGGCAGTGAGCACCATTGAACTCAGTGACTTGGTTTGCATGTGAGAACAATTCATGAGTTGTTTAACTCATGACTTGTCAATGCCACACAGGACAGGAAAAAATGTGCTGAATCCCACCCACTCACCACTTATGCTTTGTGTTGTTCCTGGGTTGTTTCTGTGATGTGTGATCCTGGGATTATGGGTTCTTGAGGGGGAAACAACCCAGAGTTTTAACCCATGGTTTATTGTTGGGTTGTTTAAAACTCTGGGTTGTTTAAAAGTTCTGGGTTCACACATCAACATTCCTTGGTTGTTTTGTAATCCAGGTGCAAAGTGGAAGTGGTGAGGAGGCAGTGTGCTCATGCACTCCCATCTAACCGTGACAATTCATGCCTTAAACAAACCATGAATTTTCCTCACACGTGAGAATTACAGCTGAATATGTATGTTGGTATCGAGGATGGAGTACCATATAAAATGTGGGAACAGTAGAGGTTGGGTTTATGGTCCTGGCTGATGTAAAGAAGTTGTGATATGTTTAGGGATCTCAGCATCCTGGTCAGTATATCTCAGTCTGACTTACCTCAGAGATTTGCCATTTTGTTGCCCATTCAGCCAGTTTGGAGAAATCATTTTGGAGTTCTTTGCAATCCTTTTTGTTTTGTTTTGTTTTTAACACCTTGAATAATTTGGCATCATCTGCCAACTTGACCATCTCTAGAGTGGCCGAGTGACCTACTTTATGGGTGACAATCTTCAGTTTGAAGGGCTGTCAAAGGACAGCCCTCTGTTTGAAGGCATCCTCTATTTGAAGGACTGCCCTGTCCAAGTATGATTTAAAGATAAAGTACCAGGAGATCAGGACCTTTAAGCTTAGCAGCAGCCGGAGCAAACTCACAAGTCATCTGGTCAGTCTTCCACATTATGGGGAGATGTATTGTATTTGTATTTTCATAATATTAAAAATTATATCTAAATTTGCACATATACATAGAAATTAGCATATACAAATTGTATGCAAATCCACATCATCTTTTTTGGTGATGTATTTTCTCTTTTTTGGCAATATGTTACTTGCCACCCTAGCCTCCTCCCTGATTATCCAAAACTCCAGCTCATTAATGAACAAGTTAAAAAGCTGGGCTGTCCATAATTTGCTAGCTAAAAAAGATAGACCTGGAAAAAAATGCATTTATATCCTAGTAGGTCTATTTCTCTTGCAGACTTCCTTGGGACCAAAAAGAACTCTGGATTAACCATGTGAAATTACTTGAGTTGTAGCGGGGCTTAATTTAGTCCTTCAAGTGTATGATTCACCTCAGTCTCCTGGCGGTCTGTTTTGAAATCCTTTCCCTCTAGGTATTACCTTTTGCGTGTGTGTTTAGAATCTAAAGTAGATGGAGGTGGAGAAAGAGAAAGATAATTCCCACCAGTTAGTGGAAGCTACACTACAAAGGAAGAAAAAATAACAAGGTTAGGATAAAAGAGCTACCAGTACACGTTGAATGTATGAATTGTTAAAATATATTCAAATTGTGATTTCTCTTGCTACCAAGTCAGGAAATGGAACATTCTTCAGCACCAGAAGAAAGGTTGTATATGAGTAACTCAATTTTCAGTAATTTTGCAACCGTGCCTTCAAGCTTTAAAAAGGTTAGATTCTTGTCCTCATAGACAGAAGTAGCAATGGTAGAGTCCTGAGGTGGCAGATATAGGTGGCATGATATAGGTTATATCATGTTGGACTTCAGGTGAATGAAAACATGTTCCCCTATGGGGGGATCTTGTGCACAGCAGGGAAAAAGTTCTTGGTATAGTTTTCTTCCAGGTGAGCTAGTTTTCTACTTGCAGAGGTGTGTGTGTGTTTAAATACAGGGACCATGAATAAGTCCCATCTGAAATGGTACAGTCCATGCTATCATCTCACCTCAGGATCTTATCAATCTGGTCACTGCAATTTGCATGAGCTGTAGCTTCTGAACCATCTTCAAAGGCAGACCCATGTGAGTGCATTGCAGTAATCTAACTCAGGGGTTATCAACTATGACACAATAGATACCAATTGTTTGTGCCTTATGCTGTTTTGATCAATCTCAAAAATTTAAAGTCAATGTTGTACTATAGTTATAGTTACTTGCGTGATAATCAGAGCTGGGCCAACATTTGGCCTAGCCAAACATTAGGTGATTTTTGGTGGGGGAACACAAAATTTGTTCTTCATTAATTTGGGAGAGGGGGCACGGACATTTGTGAGGAAGTTAGTGGAAGAACTAGTAAGTTTACTGTTATGTAATGGTGCAGTAAACGTTTCTGGGTTTTTTCTTCTTCAGTTATTTCCTCTTTTTTATATAAAGCACATTAAAGGTTAGAGCCACTCCAAGTGATTAGGAAGTGTGGCTGTCATTGGGCTCATCTACACCAAACAGGATATTCCACTATGAAAGTGGTATGAAAGCGGTATATAAAAGGCAGGAGGCACACGACTACTTTACAGCGATACTGAAGTGCACTGCAGGATGTACACTACTGCTTTATAGAGATGTTGAAGTACACTGATAACTGTTGGGGCCCTTTGACACAATGACACATACTATATACTGCTTTCATACCACTTTCATAGTGCTTTGTCCTGCTTGATGTAGATGTGCCGTGGGCCCCAACAGTTGTCAGTGCACTTCATTACAACTATAAGGCAGTAGTGTAGATCCTGCAGAGCACTTCAATACCACTATAAAGCAGTAGTGTGGCCCCTGCCTTTTACATACCGCTTTCATACTGCTTTCATAGTGGAATATCCTGTTTGGTCTAGATGAGCCCATTGTGTACTCTCAAAACTAATGGCATACCATCATTTCCCTGAGGTTTCCCCACCCCCCGCCATTTTCAGCGGACAGCAACAGCTGTGCTGAGTTGAAGGTCTTTTCCCAATTGTTATGTCAATAGGCAATTGTCCTTTTTGGATATTCAGAGGCAATGAACACGCCAATGGGTGAAGGAAAGAGGTTTAACTAAAATAGGCTGAAAAAACAAGGCAATACTTTCGATGCACAAAACATACATTTCTTTGATCATCAGGAACACCGTACTCTTAATTTAAGATCAGCAAATTAGATAAGAGTGGTTATGAATGGCTGCAAAGACCTGGTCCATGGTACCTATCAACTCAGCCCACAAAAAAGTTCCGAGTTGGTAGGGTCCCATGACTCCATACATTCTATATTCTTGTAGACTGGAAAAAAACCAGAGTTAACAATTAGCAGGGAGGCAACCCAATACAGATAGCTCCCAGCTCCACTCCCCCATGTCCACTGTCTAGCCTTGACAGTCCGCCAAAGTCTTTACCTGCAGGCCCTGAATACATCAACATGTGATTCTACCCCAGTCCACATCAGTTCAACAAATAATGGCATACTACACATGGGCATGAGAACTGGTGCTCCACTGAGTCCTCGATATACAACGGTCTTCCACATTTCCGCTACAGGATCCAGATTTAGTCATATTTGTAGTACACCCATTGAAATCAATGGGGGTTGACTATGTCATTTACAAAGGAGGAGAGCCATTGGACCACCTCATAACTGTAAATTCACTAAGTCTCCCACCCAAAGTTCATTCATCTTTCCCCTCGACCCTGATGAATGTGCTCAAAAATTCCCCCTCCATCTTATTTGACAAGAAAGGCATAATGACTGGGGTCGGGCGGGGGCAGAGGACCTTTGCTCAGCCATGTTGATAACTTTCTAACGTATTCTTATCAAATTTCTGAGAATCAATTTGGAGTAAAGCCGGAAGGTTTCCTTCTGGCCACGCATAGCCTTTGGTTGCTTCCTAAATGATTCATATAGGAAATATTCTGCTGTGCATGAATAGCTGTTTTTAAGGTAAGCTATGGGAAAAGCCATTGTTGTGCCCTGCAGTGTGTTCTGTGCATTTGTCTCGGGGAAGGGAGCACTCTTCAATTTGTCTCTGTCTCTCTTACTCAAGTCAAGAGCATTGCAGTAAAAAACAACAAGCATGATGTAAAGGCAGGAATGTTGAGGGTCTCCCACCCACTCCCCTCCTACCATCCTTTGCTTTTTGGCAGAGGGAATAGCAAGATCCAAGCATACACAAATGCATATGTATATTAAGTTTATTCCATTTTTCAAAAGCTCAAAGTAAATTAAAAACAAACAAAAATAAACTACTGCAACACTACAACCTTCTCCTCCTCCTCCTCCTCATTATTATTATTATTATTATTATTATTATCATTATTATTATCATTATTATTAAAAATTGCATTAATGGCACAATCTATGTCTATTCCAGACATCCCAGTGAGTTCAACAGGGCTTCTTCCCAAGTAAGTGAGCGTTGGATTGCAGCTTTATATGCAATTGTATGCATGCCTGGTCAGAATTCCATTATGTTCATTGAGACTTACTCACAGGTCAATGAATTCAGAACTGCAGATCCATCCTAAACCACACAGATGTGGAAATCCAGTTGAGCACAGTAGCACTATTTCTGAGTAGACATGTATAGGATTGTATGGTTGAACAGTGTAAGTGTAAAGCAGCCATTCCCTAGCCCAGTGGCATCCAGATGTTTTGGACTGCAACCCCCATCATTCCCAGCCAGCTTGTGGAAGACCTATGAAAATTTTAATTATTACCTGCCTTACACTGCAAATTCTAACACACTATTCAGTCTGACTGAATACAGATGGACTTACTTCTAAGTAAGCATATCTAAGGTTGTGCTTCCTGTTTTCTGCTAATTTAGAACCTGCCTTAAGCTTGGACTTTCTCCAAATGGCCTTTTATTTCTGGGGCACTCATGTACAAAGTAAGTATAAGAAACCCAGCTCCTGAGAATTTGTCCAAAAAATTTTCACCTTTGATTTCCTTTACATAAGAACATAAGAGGGAGAGAGAGAAGGAGAGGGGGGGGGGCAAGTGGGGAGTCCAATCCAAAGTGGGTCAGACCAGGCTGGAAGAACCTTAAATCAAATCAGGGCTGATTTGGAGTCCCTGAATCAGCCTCCCAGGCAAGTTAGAGGACCGTGCACAGTCCTCATTTTATCTAGATATCTTGAGCGATGAGGCAAAAAGTTGTCTCGGCTTGCGAAGGCAGCAGACCCCCCGCGTCCTGTCCCCATGGGCCCCGACAGATACGCCACATGAGTTTTTGCCCCATTGCCAGCTGCAGGACAAAGACGGCTCAGGCCCAGGTGGAACACACTTCTGCCCTTTGTCCTGTCCCCCTCGGTTAATGGTGTGTGTGGGGGACACACACACACATGATTTTACCAAGGCTGGGGAAATCACTTATTTTGCCCTCCCCCCTCATGCCAATAATGGCCATAAAGGCCCTCTTGGATTCAGAGGGCCTTTAAAGCCACAATTAGTACAGTGGGGAAGGGAAAACACACTTTGCAGAGCCTCCAAAAAGTGTGCAATTCCCCTGGCATGCCATTAACGTCTAGGGGGAATAGCACACTTTCTGGATGCCCCAGAAAGCACGCTTTCCCTCTCTCTCCACCCTACGCCAATCATGGCCTTCTTGGATTAGGAGGGCCTTTAAGGCCACAATTAGTACAGGAGAGAGGGAGGCAAAGCGCACTTTCTAGGGCCTCCAGAAAGTGTGCATGCCCAAGAGTTCATCCGGGTCATCTCCCATAACATGACTGGCCAAGCAGCGCTTGGCGAACTCACAGAGCAAGCGCCCTGTGAATTCTTCATTCCCTAGATATCTTTGTAAAATGACTATGGCCTATGTTGTTCTATGTTGCTGTTTTATAAGTGTATTCAATTGCTTTTAATATTGTTTTATATTTTATCCAAAGCAATCTCACCATTACCCATTGGCTGTTCCGCTTTCATTTCCCGGTCTTGTCACACCAAGTGGTAAGTAATAGCCTTCATCAAACAGTTTGGTGCTTTGGTTCTCAGTTGGTAATGAAACACTTTATATGAAGTCCAAGGAATTCAATTTCTGGCTTAAATCTGAGCCCCTTCCTCCTCCCATGTCCCCTCCCCTCCTTGTTTTCTCTTTGAAAGTGGAAATAAACAATCTTCTGGAGACTAGACATTCTTAATGGAATTTGTACTCCCACAACTCAAGGGGAAATTGTTTAAAAACAAGTGACCCCTTACTTTGGCTTTGGTGGTGTCTTTTCCATAATTAACACATTCATTAATTTTGTGTGCAGCACAAATAGCAGTTTCTGAGTCCTGGTTACTGATCCACATGTAATTCCAAAAAAGCATGACAAACTTCAAAAATTCAATTCCAAGGTCCAGATGCTGTATACACGGCATCCGTCACATGCTTCTGGTGGAAAAGGTTGCATATTAATAGCACTATCTAAACCTGGCTTATCTTTAAACACTGACATTTGAGCAAATGGAATATATTTAGGGAGAAAAATAAAACCTGCACAAAAAAGATACTTTTAAATATTAGCTCATTATGAGACTTATTTTTTTCCAAATCTGCAACACAATATAATGCTGAAAATGCTTTCAACTAAAATAAATGTTAGTTATTTAAATAAATAGTATTAATTTATTTTAATTTGATTTATTGGTTCGGTTGGCCATGCTGCATAATGAGCAGAGCATGCATTTCCTGTGCGGTTGCAACTAATTCAGCACCCCATGGTTTCACAGGCCCCACAGCGCTCTGCCAGAAGTAGCCTGAGCAAGGGAACTTGGGGGAGAAGCAGGTTTGAGTCACTGCATTGCTTCAAGGGGCTCATCTACACCAAACAGGTTATTCCACAGTGAAAGGGGTATAAAAGCAGTATATAAAAGGCAGGAGCCACACGACTGCTTTATAGGGTATTGAAGTGCGCTGACAATTGTTGGGGCCCATCGACACATATCATATACTGTTTTCATACTGCTTTCATAGTGTTATACCCTGCTTGGTGTAGATGTGTCATGGGCTCCAACATTTGTCAGTGCACTTCAATACCGCTATAAAGCAGTAGTGTAGATCCTGCAGTGCACTTCAATTTCACTATAAAGCAGTAGTGTGGCTCCAGCCTTTTATATACCATTTTCATAGTGGAATATCCTGCTTGGTGTAGACGAGCCCAAGGTGAGGCAGGGGACAGAAGGAGAATGCAATGCTTTCAGTCATACGTGGGCCCAACCCCAAGACTGTATGGAGGGAAAAGGAAATCTGCAACACAATATGATGCTGAAAATGCTCCATTGTCATATTACAATGGAGCTGATCCACACTCACCTCATGTCTTTGGAAAGAATAAGTTGATGAACACGACAAGAGTCATGGTGAATCATTAGATCAAACGTTTTGCCTAGTCCATTATTCTGTTTGCACCGTGGCCAATCAGATGCTTATGGAAGCCCACAAGCAGGACATGAGGGCAGTGGCATCTTCCCACTCCTCCTCTCCAACTGGTATTTAGAGGCCTACTGCTGGAGGCAATATATAGCCATCATGACTAACAGCCACTGGTAGCCTTACCCTTCACGAACTTGTTTAATCCCCTTTCAAAGTCTAGGAGGAGGCTGTGGCGTTACACCCCACAAGTCAGTTCCCAAATGTATGTCTGAAGTTTGTAAGTCTGTGTTTTTTAGAATGTTGGCCTGAGTGGGCGGAGTTAGAATGTCTTGGGAGGGGAAGGAGTGATATATAAGGGAATGATTGAGGGGATTGTGAGGGAGGTTTTTTAGGTACTCTTAGAGTCGTTAGTGCTCTCTGTGCGTTAGCTCTTGGTGTTTAGAATACTTGGGTCTGGAAAATTTGAGGTTCAATGTAGAGAGTGGTGTCTTTGGAGTGTGGTGTGCACATAGTTGATGTATATTAAACAATACTGATAATAAAGAAAGCTCAAGAGTGATTGTGTGAGAGAAAGGAAAGTGCATATGTGAATGGGTGAAAGGATTGGATGAAAGGTTTTTTTAAAAAAACGTTTTACTTTGAAACAAAGCTTGTGAACTTTTTAAAATACATTTTAATTATTTTGTTTTAACTACCACAAAAATCCCACATGTCTGTTTGGCATTTATCATCTGAAGTTTATTCATTTAACACCCACTCTGACAATAATTCACCTCAGCACATATAATTCACAGCACATTATTTTATTATTGAAATCCTTCTCCATTTAACCCCTTTCTCCACATAGTTTGGAGAAAGGCGGTGTTTGTCCCTCGCCTCAGGTGTATCAAGCGGTGGTGCTTGGCTTGAGCAGGGATTAGCTGCGGCCAGGCCTGGTGTTCAGAGCCTGTGTCATGGCCATCCCCGCGTTCCATAATTTAAGCATGCATTGTGTGAAGAATCTCCCACATTCAGTTTCTTAGGATGATGATACAGGGTTCTAGTATTATGAGAAAGGGAGGGAAGAATTTCCCTATTCCACCCCACGTATGGATCGTTCTGTGTATTGGTCAAATTCTCTGTCCTATAAAGATTAGACGTCTATATCTACCACAAATATTTAATCATTATTATAAATATGCCATGGAGCAGGGCTTTCTGGGTATCCTGATCATTTGAGTGGAGAATAATTGTATTCCATTCCCATTGATGGGTTTCTTTAGAACTGCCTTCCCCAACTGGTGCCTTTGAGATGCATTGACTACCACTCCCATCATCTGCAGCCAGCAGCCATGATGGCTGGAATGTTTAGGAGCTGCAGTCCAATCCATCTGGAGGTTACCAGGTTGGGGAAGGCTACTTTAGAACTTTGCTCAGCTCATAAACATGTTTAGTTACCTCATTACATGTCATGTTCCCAACCCTGTAGAAAAACAAAACAAAAACAAATTACTGTCTATCTTCCCAGCATGAGAATGACATAAAATTGCTGTGGTTGGTTCACATGTTTATGTACATCAATTGATCTCCTTACATAATGACTGATGGTCAAATGTGTGAACCGGAAAGCCCTGAGATTAGGTTATGTGACATGTTGCAAAAGTCCTGAGTCTGTCCTAAAACTCCCAGCATTCCCCAGCCAGCATGCCTGGGTGGGAATGCTGGAAATTATAGGACCTTTTTTCATATCTCAACATACTCATATCATCCTCATCATTCAATGTTATCATCATCTGGCGATAAACATGCAAGTAAGAACCATGCCCAGGAACAGATTGTCATAACGTAAGAGGATGGATGTTTGACTTGTGTTTATGCATTTAACATAGGATGTAACATAGAACTAAGGTGAGTCCTAATTGAGGACTGGTCACGAAAAGAGAAAGGAGGCTAACGCAACAAATTAAAAATACAATTGGTCTCCAAAGGTCAATAAGAGAAGCCTTCCTTTCTCATCCTCTCTTAATGCCAATTGCAAGGTGCTTGGTTGGTGGTTGGTGGACTCTGTTCAGGGTAAGTGGTGATCAATTGACAGTTGATCACAGCAAGCCAATGGAAAAAGTTTTGCTGTCTCTTGGTCTTAACTTGCTGGCTGCAGGGAGCCTGGCCACTGAAGGATTCTCATGAAGGATGAAATGAAAGATTTGAGCATATGGTTGGCATATATGTGCAGGCGCAACAGTCCTAGGGTTCAGATTTGGGATAGTAAGGGCAGCTAGTTGTCAATTGATTGGGTTGTAATCCTCAACATATGAACTAGGGAGTAAGTCCATTAAACATAGTGGGATTTACTTCTGAGTAAACCTGTCCAGGTGTATAGCTACTGTGGTATTTTATTGTAACCATCACGAGAGGCATTGACTATGAGGGCTAAAAATGATGGGACATGCAATCCTACACATCTGGAGGGCACCAGGTTGGGGAAGGCTGATTAGGCCATCTCTGGCCTGCAAAGAAAAGTGCATAATTCTATCTGTGTAGTTATAAATATGCAGGAGGCACACTCTTAAATCAACTGCATACACTAGGCCTGGCAGCATATTAAAAGCCCACTTTGCTTGGTGGTTTGAAGCCTCTTGATTTTGGGCCTTCTTCCTCCAATATTTGCCTGAGGCATGTCATTATGTAGTATAACCCTCACACTTTATTATTGCTTATAGATACATTAAGTAGGATGAAAACTTATGAAATAATAAAAAGGTGGGGGGAGTTTTGGGATAAAAAAGAGCTCTTTTATTAAACTCGATGTATTATAGGATGACATGTCACACCTGGTTACACTAACTGTCATGTTACGTTGCCTTCCTGAGCCAGTTACTATAATCAGAGCTGACAGCTCAGGATATTTCGAGACTTAAATGCCTCCAATGAAGCTAAATTCTTTATAGCATCAGGTAAGAAATTCCCTTCTCTTCATGATTTCCTCATGAAAGTCAAGTAAATAGTCTTCCAAGTGTGTAGGTAGGCTTGGTTTTCAATCAGGTAATAAACCTGGGTTTGGACTCTACCATTTAGGATTGCATGTGGGAGCATGACTGAATGCTCCTCCATCCAAAAATAAATAAATAAATAAATAAATGTTCCCTGCATGTTTAAAAAAATAGCATGCCATATAGAAGACTACTGGAGCTCACCAAGTGTAGTCCCCTGAACTGTCAGGTACCACATCCTGGCCACATGAGGTACAATATTTTTTACATCAAACATTGCTAACTTAGCTCTCCAGCTCCTGGTCATGTGCTTATTCTCTCTACTTTCAATGATGGTTGGTTCCACCTTTGATGCAGGGCTACCTGTTTCTGTGGGCCCAGGGCCAACTCTCCCATCAAGCAGGGTGAAACAAATGACTGAGTTAGCAGACCAGGTTCCAGCATGGGAGGCACCCACCACTGCCACTGAGAAATCCTTTGCCCACCTCCAGCCCACCTTATTCTCTGATCAAAGAAAGAGAATAGGACAGCCTTTTATTCTGGATTGAGAAGAGGAGGAGGTAAAGAAAGTGGCAGCTCTTTGCTTCGTCTCCGCCCACACCCACCCACCCACTATTAAGTAAAGGAAAAAGCTGTGTGTTGCACATTTACCACTATTGCTGTGACTCAGCAATGAGCGGTGTATTCAAGAGGGGAGCATTGGTGCCATGTGGTTATGGGACTTTTATTAATTAGGTAGGTACTTTGCTTCTCCGTACACAAGGTTAAACTGATGGGGGTTGCTTAGACTCAATGTTGCCTCTCCAGATAAGTCCCAGAGGCTGGGAGCCCTATGTGGCCATTGTCTGCGCTGAAGTTCTGATTGACCACTAAGTTTGTAGGTTGTTTTATTTATTTATTTATTTATTTATTTTATTACATTTATATACCGCCCCCCAGCCGAAGCTCTCTGGGCGGTTTACAACAATTAAAAATAGTAGACATTAAAAGTATACAAAAAAATTAAAAAACATAAAAACAGTATAAAAACAACAACAGTATTCATTTAAAACAACAATTCTGGGGTCCATTAAAACAAACTTAACGTTATTAAATGCTGTTAAAATGCTGTTTTGTTTTAGTACTCTCTTTTTCCCCTTTTCATCCTTTTGCTATATTTTTCTTTTAATTGATAAGAAACAATGTTTTGTAATCTGAAACATTAAGGCTTGATTCCCGGGCAAACTCTAAAGAGCGGGGAGTGCTAGATACCCCCAGAACAACACAAGTGGGATATAAATATACTAAATAAATCAATTCTGTCCATTAGGGATGGACAAGACTTCTGTTGCTGCTTTTAAAAATGTGTGAGCAAATGGGAGCGCAAGTAGGAGGACATGGTCTCCAGAAACGTTTGCAAGTCCTTGGAGAATTGCTTGAGTTGGGAAAAAAATATGCAATTTTTGATGAGAAAAAAATGTATGCAGTGGTGCACCAAAAATGCACCATTTCATGCTTTAGACTATGGAGGAAATTGATGGAAATCTGGCAGGAGGGGATGTTGTGCAGCTTTCACATTCAATCACATTGGTTATATGCAATTTTCCCGTCTACACAAAACAAACATAGATTACAACCGCCAGTGCAATTTGAGGACAGACGAACAGTGGGCTGATGTTTGGAGAATCTGGAAATCTGGGTGTTCCCATATCCCTACAGGTCATCTCCCCCAAATCCCTCAGTACATAGTGATATAAAGAGTAGAATAATCTTAGAACTTTACAGCCATTCCCTCCTTATGTATTTGCAACTGTGTGGGGTGGGGAGCAGTGTCATTCATGTGTTTCAAGGTGGTGATGGGGAGAAGGCCTGAAGAGGAGAGTCTATTGTACATGATTGTGTTCCCTGTTTGATTTAAACCCCTGACCATACAGTTTTCTAAACTTATCAGGGAGCATACCTAGATACAGCTAGTTCCCCTCTCCAAACCTTCTTCCCTAATATGTGGATGCAGGAGCTGAAAGGGACACAATGGAAGAGGTGAAGCAAGTGGACATGACTCTACTCCCTTCCTCACACAATTGTAACCATGTGAAGGGGGATGCCTGAAAAGCTCTCTTCTTTAACCAGCATATGCAATACATTTGTGGGATTATATAGCTTGAGTAAGAGGTGAAATTTCCCCTTCTGCTGTACATTGATTATTTTCTCTTTTACCTAGGTTTCCTACAGTGTGTGTGTGTGTGTGTGTGTGTGTGTGTGCAAGTTTTCAGTCTTTTTCAAATCCTTGCTCCAAGATATTTCCTGTAAAGCTAAGACGTTTGGCTGTCCTTAAAGGAATCCTCGTTGTGAAAGGTCATCCTTGGAATCAAAATGAATAAAAAATTGCATTGTTGGCTATTTGCTGAGATGTTCTCTTGGAGAATGTGTAGTGCTTCCACATGCCAAAGGCCACTCACAAAATCGTTGCATGTATATGGGAGCTTGAATTTATTTCTTAGTCCCCACAGAAGACAGTTTACCAGTAGTTAGATGTTTAACCTTTTCATTCTTTGTTAAGAAAGAAAAATAGCAATTATCTTCTTCAGAAATTACTGTATTAAGTAAAAATGGCTCCAGACCACATATAAAATTGCCATCAATACAAGGTTAACCATTAAGGACCCCAGCCACAAGGTGAATAGGAAGGAAGGAAGGATGTTTGTCCCTCTCTTTCTCTCTTTCCCTCTCAGAGATTAAAATCTAATCTGAAGAAAAAAAACCAGGGCCATAATCTCACCCTCATACTGAAGGCATTACTGAAGCAAGCATTACCAGTGTCCAGAGTTTGGCCATAGCTAGATGGGATGAAATCCTGGGGTGATCCACAGAATTGTCCCTGTGCGTCCACATGATGCACGGGGGATCCTAGGATCAGGGAGGGATGATCCCTCCCTTGCCCAGGGATCTCGCCCTGTCCCGTGAACCTCTCTTTTTCTGTGGTCTTTGGCTGATCCTGAGACCGCAGAATGTGTGTGTGGGCATCGCAGTTTGTCCCAGCTCCTCAAGGTTACTCGCGAGGAGCCGGGACCCGCTCATCGGGGGTGGGGTGGGGGGAGCAGGGACATTTTTTTTAAAAAAAACCACTTACCTTTGAGTGCATGAGTGCTCATATGCAACTTCTGTTAGTTGTAAAAAAAGAAAATGGCGGGTGTGACGTCCTTGCCCTCCAAGGTTGACACGTCTTGCGTGTAAACAGAGGGTTGATCTCGCAATAAAAATATCACAAGTTCTTCACCCCTCCATCATGCAATACCAGGTAGGTCTAGCTGAGGCCTTTGTCTTCTAAGCCTAGAATGTATAAACTTTTGTGTCATCTCTACAGGCAGTCTATGGGCATACTCACACACCAACGTGTGTGTGTGTGTGTGTGTGTGTGTGTAAATTCTCATTGAAGTTTTCCTCTCTGATCTTTTGATGGTGAACATTCTCTGCCTATGTTTGATATTCAACATCAGCACTGAACTTTGAAAGATTACCAGCAACAGTCAGCATTTGAGTGTATTAAAGATAGAATCACCCACCCCTGTGGATTATGCAAGTAATTACAAATCCTTTTCCTCCCAAATAGGAAAGCATTTGCAGATTTTGGTAAATTCTTATCAAATATGAACAGACAGGAAAATCTCCTCCATCTCCGCCAGCCAAATTCAATAGGTACAGCTATTCCCAGCATGGAGAGGACCATGATGTATCTGTCTGCAATATAGCTGTTAGAGATGAGAAGCCTGTCAGAAAAAAGAAGTGGAGACCTTAATTAAGCAAAACCATGGATTTAAACTCAGACTTTTGAGAGCTAAGCCGCCAATGCTCTGTGCCTGAATGGATGAATGTGTCTGCTTTTGTTTCAGGTTTGTCTGGTTGTTTGTTTTTAAAAAAATCTTGTTTCTTTTGCCCCAAATATTGATAACATTGCATTTTTTTTGTAAATTATCATCAAAACTGAAGTGAAACTAAATTTCCATCCATCCCTATTTACCAGCTGCTATGTGAGAATACTTGACAAGCAACATGCATTTGCAGTGACAATAGCTGGTATGCAGCAGCCATCAAAGTGACACCAGACATGAAGTAGATGTCAGCACTTGACATAGACGACATACTAGCATTTAGTAGATTTTATTTTACACTCGCTCAATTAGCTGATCGAGACGATGTTTTGTTGGTGCCAACTTTCAGTCACGGAATTTGTCCAGCACCGAAGTCAAAAGCTGACCTTGAAAATGGCAAATTCCATGGCAAAGAGTAACAGTTATAGCTAATATAGGCACAATTTTAAAAAAGGCTGTTGTAGAAATGCCAGGAAAATGAAACTTTGATTAATAAAGGAAATGGGACGTGGAGAAAAAGGCAAAATCTCCTTCTTCCCCCTCCTATTTTATTACAGCAGCTAATATATTTGCATGAATGCAAGAGTATTGCTTGCTGTGAGCAGGATTTCTCCTGCTGCTTATTCCCCCCACTTGAAGTCCTCCTAATCCTCTTTCTGTGATAGCACAATTGGTTGCCATGGAGCTTATTATTATATTGTCACTAAGACTCTCCCAGAGGAGCAAAAACTCCTTTTTTGGATCTCATCCTCTGCACTTTTTCAGTGTGTGCATTTGAAGACTTAACCTTTCCCCCCCCTCTCTTCTTTTATCATTTAAATGCCTTTAAAAAAAATGTTCACCTGTTTTGCTATTAGTGAGGATAGAAACACACACACACACACTGAGGGCCTTGCTAGACCTACCTTAAAATCTGGGTGTATTGAGGGGCCAGCCCATGCTAGAAGTAGCGTGGGCTGTCGCTCCTATCCACATGTCCGAAAGGAAAGCCCCATCATGTTGGCCATTTTTGTTTCATATGTTAAAGAGGCCGGGTGCGCAGGAGCGCACCAGAAACTAAACTAGTTTTTTAAAAATTAAAAACAGGGTTCCCTGCCCCCCTGCCCCCAATTTCCCCACTCTGGCCACGATTCCCCCCCCCCCGTGATCTCCCGATCCCCCCATCCCTTGCAATCTCCGATTTCCCCCAACCCCTCTGGCTCTGTTCCCCCCCATCTCCCCACCCTGCCTTGATGGCTGTAGTGCTCCTGTGAAGTGCTGCATGCCATCTGCCACTTTTCCTGGCTACTCGCGAGTAAATGCGGTAGCCGGGAACAGCAGCAGAACACGGTACACCCCGTGGTCTTGGGCTCAGCCTGACACTGCAGAAAATACCAGGCCACAAACGGTGCCGGTTATCCTGGGCCAAGGGAGGGTTACCCCTGCCTGAGCCCAGGATCCCGTGTGCATCATCTGGACACACAGGGGATGGCCCAGGGCTCACACCAGGCTAAACCCTGGTCTAGCAATGGCCTGAGTAGCTATAGAGCTGTGATCAAATGGCCTCTTGAAATTCTCCAACCTATTTGTGGGCAGAGAAATTGGGAAGGGAACAATTTCACCAAATTTATCCAGTGGGAGGTGAAATTCTCCAGCTATTTCTCACAGGTGTGGCTGTGTTATAGCACAGCATCTTTCTTTTTTCATAAGTTTTGGGTTTCAAGGACTACCACTGCCCTGGCAAGAGAAGCAACTGTATTGGCAGCTTCACCTTACACATTGGCCCCATTCAGAAGACACCTTAAACCATGGCTTTAACCACAGTGGTTAGCCAGAAAGCTGAGCTGTGTTCAGAAGACACCTTAAACCACGGCTTTAACCACAGTGAATAAAGCAAAAAGCCTTATTCACTGTGGTTAAAGCCATGGTTTACAGTGTCTTCTGAACCCAGCCTGGTTTTCTGGCTTAACCACCATGGTTAAAACCATGGTTTTAGGTGTCTTTTGAACAGGTCCAATACCTCATACCTAGCACTATTTGGGGGTATTGTATGGGGGAGGGAAGGTAGGCACCACAAAGAAAGGTGATGAAATTTGGGGGCAGGGACAGCAGCATGGTCTTTTGTCGCTCTTATTTTAATTTACTTTTATTAGAAAAGACATATTTTCTGGTTCATTTCTAGTTGTCATTCTTCAGGGTTCAGTGACTTTTCCAGTGACTTTTCCAAATGTTAAAGGTCTGTGAGGTGTTTGTGGATATGTCTCGTCTCCAATGCAAATACCTCTTTCTGGAAAGTACTGCAGCATATGTAAGGGAGGCAGTATTGTGTCCAGCCCCAGGGAAGAGGTGGAGCATGTGCTGTACCAAGATTTGTCCTCCAGTTTCCTGAACGTGTTCTTCCCCCATGGAAAAGGCCTCACTTTTTCTGCTTCATTCTCAAGACATTTTATAATTGATTTTGAATGTCTTTTGGTGGGGTGCGTTGTTTTTTGCACTTACTTTTTCACTGTGAGGTGGTCAAGAGTGCTGTTGTGTCTTTTCTTTCTATTACATATATCTCAATGACTCTGCATTCTCCCAGCACTTCCTGATCTAAAAAAAAAGTCCTATGGCAGGAATTACCTCATGATGTCTTCCCCTGTGCTTTAATTGAAGTGTGGGAAGCCGAGGAAATTACAGGCTGCCAGAAAGATGATTGCATGCTGAAAGACAGGGAATTCGTACACACTCCTCAGCATCCTCATAAGTAAGATAAGCACAAGAACACTGAACCCAACCCATGAGAATTTCTATGAAATTTTCTTCTCCTATGCATTTCTTTTCAAAAGCATTTTCTTTTCTGTGAGCTTGAATGATAATGGTAGGGGGGAAAGTGTGGGAGAAATTTCCAGCACAGCAATAGCTAAAACCACATATACGTGGAGTAAAGAAAACCGGCCTTATAGATGAATGGGGCATGTTTAGGTTGCTGGACAATGAGAGGAAAAGATTTAACATCGATTTGTTTGAGAACTGCTCCAGGGACCTTTTTCAGCTGAGGAACAGAGTAAAAAATATTTCAAACAAACAAGCAATTCTTATACAAATGGTGGCCATAAAGCAGCCATTTACAAAACTCTGCAAATCGAAATGGACTATTTATGGGGAAATGACTCACTATTTCATGCAAATAGTGACTTGTTGAAGGGCTGGACAGCTGCTGGGTGCTCATGGATGGGTCCAATCAAGGCTGGGGGCTCGCCAAGGTGGGTGGGCCGTTTGTGCCATCCCTAAAAATGTTCACCTCTCTTGCCAAGTTAAATGACATCTTCAGGCTTGCAATGTTTCAAGAACATAATAGGAAAGGTGTTCAAAGTTTCTGTGATTTCCTACTTAACCTTACACTTAAGGATATTTTAGTGTTTGTCAAATAGCTATTTTTCAAAGTTTATTTGTTGCCATTAACTTTTGAAGCTTTGAATATAAAAAAGCAACAACACATGATGATTAATGAATATTATCCCAGAAAAGTAGCCTTGTTAGTCTGTTAGAGTAAACACAACCAAAAGTCTTGTGGTATGTTAAATATTAACACGTTTATTATGGAATATGTTTACATAATCCACATCTCACGGCATCACATGCATGAAGTGTTTTCTCGGCTGGCAGACATAGATGGGAAGAGGGAACAAACATGTCAACAGTGAGGCCAAAAGTCTTTGAAATGCAAATGGTAGTCAGAGTTTCGTCATATTTTTCTGCAGCCCAAATGTATAACAGATAAGAGCGGATGGACCCATTTCACAACAGTTTGATATGGTACCTGTTCATTATGAACCTTAACCTTAGGATACTGTAGATTTCCCTAAAGGGGGTGGGATAGTGGGAGGGCTTGACTGTGTATTTCGTGTGACTAATAGTTGTGAATTAGAGTATGTTACTCATGAACTGTAGTATACCATCAATCAAGAACAATGGGTAGTATCCAACTGTACCCCACCACTAGCATTAATGATGTTGAACAAGCATAAACCAACTCTTGAGCAATGTAACTTACATTAGTGAGGACAATAGTGGGAAAGCACTGATTTGCTGTCAACATTTGGCAGCTGAACCAAAATTTGGTGGCGAACAGACAGTCGTTTTTACCATTGCCCTAGCAGGTGCTAGTTGCATGGTACATCTATTGGTTTATGCTAGTGCAATGTCATGTCATACATGGAGAAGGCTGTAGTTCAGTGGTAGAGCACATGCTTTGCTTGGCTGAAGATCAGGAAAAACTTCCTGACTGTTAGAGCAGTATGACAATGGAACCAATGACCAAGGGAGGTCATGGGCTCTCCCAGAGGCATTCAAGAGGCACCTGGACAACCATCTGTCAGGGATTTATTTATTTATTACATTTTTATACTGCCCAATAGCCGAAGCTCTCTGGGTGGTTCACAAAAATTAAAACCATTAAGAACATAATAGAACATCCAACAATCTAAAAACCCAAATACAAAATACAATATAAAAAGCACAACCAGGATGCTTTAGGGTGGATTCCTGCATAGGGGGTTGGACTCGATGGCCTTATAGGCCCCTTCCAACTCTACGATTCTATGGTTCTTTGAAGAAGGACCAATGTTCAATCCTTGGCATCTCCAAGGAAGTCTGGAAAAACTCCTACCTGAAATTCTGGAGAGCAACTTCCAGTCAGTGCAACAATACTGGGCAAGGTGGACCAGTGGTATGAAACAGCTTCCTATGTTCTACGTCATTATAGTCCTAGCACTGGGGCATAAGTGGATCCTATCCAATCTTTTTACCTCATAAGTCTTATGTGGTCAATGAGTTAGATCCAGAATTAGGTTAGATTTCAAGGGATCTTCTTTTCTACCTATGACTTAGGTCTGGATGCAATCCTTGGATTCCCGTGCCCCCCAATACATCATCATCATCACCATCATCTTCATAATATATATATAAAAAAATCACAAGTGATAATATTATCTTCTTGCTATATGTTCATGATTTTTTTAGTAGCTTAAATGGGCCTTAGAGATTCTTCGTAGATTTTTGGAGAGTTTTTAAATATCTGTTATATTTCATGCAGTACAGTAGGGTCTTAGGTTATAGAACCTTTCCAAAGTAGATTTAACAAAGGAAATGATAGAACTGGAAGCTTCTGGCATTTCATTCTCAATATTTATGCAAGCCAAAGATAAAGCATCCACTGGGATTTTTTTTTTTTTTTTAAAAAAAAAGCTAGTTTTGCATGAGAAGAAAATAAAGAATTTAAGATTAAAACTCATCAGTGAAAATGTCTAATGTCTTCTTTAAGGAACCAAAAATTTACTTGGTCTGGAATTAAAGAAGCATTAATCACAGTTTGGTCTCATTAAATTGTTTTATTTAAAGGTCATTCTATAAATTATTGAAAGGACAGATGCTGATAAGGTTTCGAGGTGTCTGCACAGTGGCAATTCAGAAAACAGTATCAGATAAGTGGGAATATTCATTAACATACTGGTTGAGTTCCAGCTGTAGGGTTATTAAGATTCATCAGGTTAATGATTATGCATATGTGCCGACACCCCCACCCCACCACCCCCACACAACAGTTTTTGCTAGTTTTGTTAAATGTTATTTTGTACTCCCAAATTCAGGATGTGTGGATCAGCAAAACGCAAACTTGCTGAGGTTCTCTGGATTCCACCTTGAAGCTCATTCTGACTCAATTCCATATCAGATTGTGAGCGTTGTTTTCTCTCTCTCATCGAAGTATGTGTATTTTTCCAGATATATGCATCAATTGTGCACATCCTTGAAATGTACACATTCTTCTCCCATTGTTTTATATATCTGTATGCATTTCCCCCCAAAACTACACATTTTTATGCTCATTACTCAAATGTACAGATGCTGTCGAAAACATTTGTCGGGGTCCGCAAATCACATTGCAAGCTCAGAAATGTATGAACTTTGAATGCATATTGCATCCAAGTCTGTGTTCAGTGTAGAAGTTGGGAAGTAAGTAGATCATGATAAAAAATGAACTGAAATAAATCTCTCATACATCTCCATCCCACTGCTTGGCTGGCCCAATTGAGTGCTCAATGATGCACAGCTTCCAGGGCCTCCAGAATATGTGCAATTCCGCACCAGGGAGACTGGGCCTCATCCTGACACCATTCTTCCTTGAAGCAAGGATTCTGAGCCCCTAAAGCTTGTATTTGGGCCCAGGCTTGACAGGAATGTGAGATATTCCCCTCACCCACACACCCCAAATTTCTTAGAAACTTTAACAGTCTGATTGACACTCTTGGCTCCTCTCAAAGTTCCTCAGATGTTTCATCTAAGAAAGAATCCATGGATTTGTTCTTGAGTTTTGCTAATATTTTATTTGGATGCCCTATACCAATGAAATCTTTCTATAACTAGGACTCCACAGGAATCATTCAGAAGGCCATCCCCTATTATACTAGAATTATTCCTTAATGCAGCCTTCCCCAACCTGGTGGCTGTCTGGAGGATGCTGGAATCTCATAGGTCAACATATCTGGAAGGCACCAGGCTAGGTAAGCCTGCTCTAAACTCTTTCATCAAAACGTTCCTTCCTGTTCCAATTAGGGATGTATCAGAATTCCATTTTGGGGTTAAATCTTAACAGGTTTTACCGGTTCAGTTCTGGCAGATTTTGTTCTGTTATCCCCACTGGTGTCAACTCAATCTGTAGCGAGTCGTTCCAATATGAAGATTTAAGTTTTGTTTTGTTTTTTAATGGTGGTGGCAATTTCCATAAATGCAATTATGTGTTTTTTTCCAGATCTTTAAATTAGAACAAAAGGGGTCCATTTTTTAAATACTAGTTTATCAGTGTTCTTTCACAAGTTCCCCAGTCCTCTATGTATTCCCAGTGTAAATATCTTTATAAGTTTCATGCTCTATTTAGTTTAACCAAGCAGCACTGAATTTGGTACTTGTCAAAGTATTTGTCAATTTCATCCTCCACTTTGGCACTTCCTGAGCAAACAGGGAAAGCCCCAAAGTGGAGGATGAAACTGATGAATTCTTTGACAAGTGAGGAATATTGATCTGCAGAGCTAAAAGAAGTAGTGTGTGGAGAGGATGAAATTGACAAAGATATTGACAATGGGAATATATAGCAGACAAGCAGACTTACAAAAGACTACTTAGGACTCCATTTGCACAATTTAAAGATGCTGGGGGTGGGGACACACACAATCCTATTCATGCAAATTTAAAGCCCCCAAACAATATTTTATTTAAAAAAAAACACCAAAAAAACTTGATCCCATTTATTCAAATCATGTGACCTAAAAAAAATGCATCTTTTTTCCCATGTGAAAATGCATCAGTCTGGAATGCAAAATCTCATTGCAGACACTGCAAAATCCCATTGGGCTTAAATGAAATGGAATTCCCAACATCACTTATCCCTAGTCCCAGTGCCAAATATAAATGGAAATATGTGATTTCCTGTACTTTGAAACTCCCCCACATAAACAAATGGATTTCTGGGAGATGGGGAAAACAACTTTGGGATTCTTTTAATTTCTTTTAAATTCTTTTGATTTGGATGTACAGCAGAGAGAGAGATTTCTCCAACATCTTGAGAGCTAAAAAGATAGTTGAACTTCTTAGTTTCAGATGGGAAAGCTTAAAACCCCCCCCCCCAAAAAAAAAACCAGAAAGGGCTTTAAGAAGAAAATAAATTTCCTGACACTTCTGATAAAATTAGGAGGCAATAATCTTATTTCTCTGAAGCGAAATAGCATTTCATACCCTGTTTTCAGCAAAATTGTAGATGACAGACAAAAACAACATAAATCACAGACTGTCTGGGGGAAAAAAACAAGTTTTACTTTGCATTTGAGAAAGAGGAGGCTTTACACATAGGGAAGGGTGAGGATTTCATTTCATTTCAGTTTTGCTAAGAATTTAAAAGGTGTTTATAGGGAAAGTTTTAAATCTCTGGATGGGTACACTCATGCAGCATACAAAAAAAATTGCCTAATCTACACCAAGCATGATATTGCTCTATAAAAGTGGTATGAAAGCGTTATATAAAAGGCAGGCGCCACACGTGCTTTGTAGCAGTATTGAAGTGCACTGAAAAGTGTTGGGGCCCATTGACACATACCATATACCGCTTTCATACCGCTATATCCTGCTTGGTGTGGCTCCTGCCTTTTATATACTGCATTATTATTATTATTATTATTATTATTATTATTATTATTATTATTTATATAGCACCATCAATGTACATGGTGCTGTACAGAGTAAAACAGTAAATAGCAAGACTCTGCCGCATAGGCTTACAATCTAATAAAATCATAGTAAAACAATAAGGAGGGGAAGAGAATGCCAACAGGCACAGGGTAGGGTAAGCAGGCACAGGGTAGGGTAAAACTAACAGTATAAAGTCTGCACAACATCAAGTTTTAAAAGCTTTAGGAAAAAGAAAAGTTTTTAGTGGTGTAGATGAGGCCTATGTGAGAAATAGGAAAACATGATAACCAGATATAAATGCGTCCAGCTAACCTAACTCGACTGTGAACGTATTTTCTCCACATCTCTTCCCAGCAATAACCATATTTAGGTATTTAGGTATTCCATTCCAAGAATGTTTGTATCTCAAAGCTGGCCACAATTGTTATATCCATTTGCAATAGTGAAAAGAAAAATAACGCTACCCCCTTCTTTCTCTGCAGACATTTTGGCACCTAAACCTCATTATCTCTCTGACCTTCTGCCCACTTCCTTATCTGCTCTTCTTCTGCAGAGTTTCTTGCTCTGTGTTTCTTCTGCAAACCGGTAGCCTCCTGAGCCAACAGCCTGATTCCAATAATCTTTAACTAAACATTTGACCTTTTGGCTGGTACAGAAAAGCATACATACAAAAAATACAGTTCTGTTCCTTCATTCCTTCTGCCCCCCTGAAAGGGAGATTGCAAGTCAGCCTAGGAAGAGAAAACAAGATGGCAGTTTCTGAAACAGTAGAAGTGGCACAGTTCTCCCTAGCCATTTGGGATATGGCAAGAAACAGCTTAATAATTAAAAGGAACAACAGTGCAGCAATAGAAACACCTATCAAATAAAATTATTGAAATCTGCTTGCTTTGAAGTATAAACGAAAATAATACAGTTAATGATTAGAAAGAATGACAGGGCTACAATGGAATCACCCATCAAATGAATTTATTGAGGTCTCTTTACTTGGAAGTTCTACACAACACCCCACCCCACAAAGATAATCTGTCGTGAGTGCTTTAATTATAGGAGATCCTCTGCTGAGACAGGAAGTAATTTACGGTCACAATCCTAAACAAGCACATGTACACAGAAGTAAAGCTGCAATTATATGCAGAGCTCAATGGGCCATACTTCCACATAAACATGCATAGGATTGGGCTGCAAATCTTTGGGAGTTGTGGGGCCCTTCTGACTGAGGCTTTTATGCCATCATTGCTCTGTCTCATTCATGGACATTTACAGGGGATCCATACATCATCATCTAGGGCAGCGGTTCTCAACCTGTGGGTCGGGACCCCTTTGGGGGTCGAACGACCCTTTCACAGGGGTCGCCTAAGACCATTGGAAAACACATATTTCCGATGGTCTTAGGAAACTGTATTGACTGAACTATGTCATGTATCATCTTTTGTATTATTAAAGCTATTGTTATGTATTATTTTCATTAGCAAACCATCCCATGACAATGGATTGTGTAGAGAAGAACGAAAATAATTTTATGGTTGGGGGTCACCACAACATGAGGAACTGTATTAAAGGGTCGCGGCATTAGGAAGGTTGAGAACCACTGATCTAGGGTGTCCATGTGGAAAGGAGGACAGGGCTCCTCTATCTTTAACAGTTGTATTGAAAAGGGAATGTCAGCAGGTGTCATTTGTATATATGGAGAACCTGGTGAAATTTCCTCTTCATCACAGCAGTTAAAGCTGCAGGTGCCCTGCCCACTTTTAAATCTGGTCACTCTAGTATAGCTCCTGCATGTTTAACTATTGTGATGAAGAGGAAATTTCACTAGGTTCTCCATATATACAAATGACGCTTGCTGAAATTTCCTTTTCTATGCAACTGTTAAAGATACAGGAGCCCTGTTCTCCTTTTCATATGGTCACCCTAGCATCATCATCTCTTCATGGCTCTCTCATATTTTCTCACCACTTCTTCTGGGATCCATTCTGTGCTTTCTTACTACTTCTTCTCTTTTTGACAAGTGCCCCCAAAGTAGTCCCTCAAAGTAGTGTGAGTGTGTAATCAGGGAGAGGGAGGAATCACCCAGGTCAATTTATTTTTCTCCTATTCAGTTGGCAACCCATAATAGGGCCCTGGGATGGTACTTTTTCACTAGTAGGAATGCTTCCTAGTGCAACAGGCTGTTAGTGCCAGCCACAGCAATAATAATAATAATAATAATAATAATAATAATAATAATAATAATAATAATTAATAATCCTAAACTAGCATTTCTGTAATGGAGCAAGTCAGTGGACCTGCCAAAGTTAGATCTGCTGACCTGTCCCATTCCAGAAATGCTCATTTCTGGGGTTGCTGTATCTTCCCATTGCATTAGCAGTCTGACATTACACGTCTCCCTCTATCAAATCTGTAAGTATAGTAATGTGTTTCTGTTATGAGTCTATGGTTACCATTATGTATTCCTGTTATATCTCTGTTTTTTATGGTGAGAAAGAGTTGAGTGGCAGGTGGAATGGTGGATTTGCATATGGCTGATGATTGGCTGAGTGAGTGAAGGGGGAATAAAGTGTGTGTTCTATATAAACGGTGTGTGAAGAGAGAAACAGGGACTATGGAATGAAGGATAAGGACAGAGTTAGGCTTTTGTGAGAGGGTAGAAATTGCTTTTAGAGAAGAGAGAGTGATTCGATGTGGGATAGCGATATAGTGAAGGTCTGTGGTGATTGGTAGTGATTGATTGAGAGAGTCATTTGGAGTATAGTAGATGAGAGAACATATATTGACAAAGCCATTTAAGAGTTACTTGTTTATTATTTATCAAGTTATTATTGTAATTAATAAAGCTTTCTTTGTTTATAAAATGCTATGTGTTCTGCTCTTGGCCATGGAAGAGGGAGATAATGAAGGTAACATACAAGGTTATATTCCATACCTGTGTGTCCTTGCAGATACAGGACTGAGTGTGGATTGGACCAGAGCCTTAAAGGTCCTGGTGGCAATGAAACCAAGGCCTAATCTACACCCAGTAGCACCATGGAAACGGTATATAAAAGGCAGGAGCCACACCAAGCAGGATATAGCACCATGGAAGTGGTATATGGTATGTGTCAATGGGTCCCAACAGTTGTCAATGCACTTCCATACCACTATGCAACAGTAGAGTGGCTCCTGCCTTTTACATACTGCTTTCATAGTGCAATACTCTGCTTAGTGCAGATTAGGCCCAAGTGTATGTGTGAGAAGGTGTTTCCTGCTTGGTGTGAGAAAGACCTTGGAGAAGGGGAATTCTGACTAGGAGGCCTGCAGTTTTTTTCTGTTGGGAGGGAGTGTCCCTGAGAGGAGAAGTTTCATTTCTCCAGTTAAGATTCATTCCCTAGTTAAATTTCATTCCTTAAGTTAAGTTTCATTTCTTCAAAGTAGGAACAGTACTTACTTTTTGGTGGAAGAGGATATGAAAGAGTAAGAGATCCAAGAAAGACCTGAGACAGAGGCCATAGCTAGACCTAAGGTTTATCCCTGGATTGTCCAGGGGTCAAACCTGTTCATCTAGGTGACACACAGAGGATCCAGTGCTCAGGCAGGGGCAAACCCTGGATGATCCCAGGATAAACCTTAGGTCTAGCTGTGGCCAGAGATGACCAGAGCATGAGGAAAGAGCAGCAAGAAGCAGCTTGAAGAATCTAGGTGCAACTTAGGGTAAAAACTTGTGTTTTTGCAACTTTTATATTTTTAATTTCATTTTTATATCGCTCAGGTCTAAAGAATAAATACCTTTAATTGTAATTTGCTTGTTTTGGTATAGTAGTAAACTGTTGTGCTAAACCTAAAGTGTCTGGAGTGTCACTCACCCCACATCTACACCCTAAACCCCACATTAGTGGGGAGGGGAAAGAAAGTGAGATTCTTAGGGAGGCAAGAACTCCTTAAGGAGTCTCCCAGGGGGTCCAGTTCATAGGAGGAACCCTGACAGCGCCACCATTATTCTTGCTTTCTAGGATCATGGGCTGCCAGTATGCTGCCCCCCCTTACAGCTGTTCATCATACCACTGGCCTTCTCCACAAATTGAGACACAGAGAATAGGCCCTCTTCAGGGGAATCTATAGGAGGAGGAAGCACTCCTTCAACTTGTCTACAGCTCAGTCATTTTGGGGTGCATATATTTGTGAGTCATTAGAGTGCAAGTGATCTATTGGTCTCTTTCCACACTGCTTATCTGAAATACACGTATGGGACTGAGTAAGTGAGATGGATGGTGTGAATGGCCGACCATTCCATTCATTTGGCACTGAAGTATATCAAGCACAAATGTGTAGAGCAATTTTCTCATGTACCATATGGCTCCATAGTCCCTAAGGCCTAATCTGCTTTTTAAGTTGTTTTTTTTGTGTGTGTGTGTTTTAAGCAAGCAGAGTAAGTTAGTGTAGCAGCTGCACAGCTGTACATTAATATGAAAGTTCTCTTTTGTGGAGACTTCTATGATTAGATCGTTAATAGACTGAAAAGACTTATATAAACGAATGAAATGGATAGATGGCAAAGTCAGAATTTTTTTAACCAAACCTCTGAAGTGAATCAAACCTTTGCCGGTTTGTTTGCTTCTAATATCAAGTGAAAATTAATGAAGGTGGTGGCTGCTGAACCATAATGCCATTTAGTGGATACTTTTTAGAGCAAAGGGGGAATTGATTTTCCACAAATAAGAAATTGCAGCCCACGGTGGTAGCATACATTCCGATGTAATGGAGTGTTTGATTAATGCTTTTTATTTATTTATTTCCCCACTTTCCACTGTGAACCATTTATATAAATAGGACAGGACACAAATGAAATGGATGGGTATCATGGGATATATCCACCTACTGCTGTTGAAGTTGCTATTAAGTTATTTCATTTGTGTGTGTGTGTGTGTGTGTGTGTGTAGGGAGGGCATTGTGTTGTCATAAGATAAGAGGTTGCCCTATCTTGATTCCTCTGAATGGAACTATGAGGTGTTGCCTGTTCTTTAACAAAAGACCTTTAATGGACCTTTAATTGATCTTTTTCTGAAGGAATGGGATCTGATACAAGTGGACTGGAAGTGGTGTGTGTGTGTGAGAGTGAGTGAGTGAGACATAGAGAGAGAGAGAGAGAGAAAGAGAGGGAGAGAGAGAGTTTGATAGTGGAACCAGCACAGAGAGTTGGAGAGATAGTGTCTAGGGCTGGATCTACACTAGTCTTATAACGTTGCTAGTGTCCCTTTCTAACGTGGTTCTCTTTATCGGTTCTCTGAATCACGGGGCATACTAGCGTGACTTACGTTTAGCTGTAACGTTACTGAAGGGCACATTGTTAAATCCTTTCCATTGTTCTGGGTTGCTCTCAGCTGCTGGGTTTGCTCCGCCCACAGCCTGCCTCATTCCTAGCCAGCAGTGCAGGGCAATAGTCATAAGCACACACAAACTGCCTCCCTCCCAAAACATCTTAACACAAGTCCCAGGGAATTGCCTGGATGCATAGGAGCCAGCCACTTTGCTGAAGCTGAGCAGGGTTAGGTCTGGTCAGGGTTTGGATGGGAGACCAAATTGCTAAAAGCAGCCCTATTTAAGCCCCACTAGTCATGAGTTTTGGACTGGGAGCAAGAGACCCTTGTATAGCTACAGCAATCCTTTGAGCGCTCCTCAGCTCCTTTGCAAAGAGGGGGGAAATGTTTAAAAAAAATCATAAAAAATCAACCGATGACCCAATTTGATTCAAATTTTAAGGCAGGATGCATGGGAGTACTTCATAATAAAAGCAGATTCTAAGGTGGAAAACTTCTGAGTCCTTTGCATGCAATTGTCAGTGATTGCACAGTATAAGGCTGGTGTGATTTATCTGCTGTAGCAGATAAGATAGCAAACGGGGCGAAGGAAAGAGAACAGGAAGTGGGCGGAGCAAACCCAGCAGCTCTGAGAAAGGGAGAGGAGAATTACTGGTAGAACAAGGCACATGAATCTGTAGCCATGCTGGAACTAAGAAATAGAGCCGGTAAGTAGAACTCATTTATAACATTGGAGACCCAGGGTCACGTGACGCTGTGCATCACAGTAACCCATTCAAAACCTTAGAATAACACCAGTGTAGATTCCCACCCTCTCAGCCTTCTCCAGTGTAGTGTCATCCAGATGTTTAGAACTACAACTCCTATCATCCATAGCCATTGGCCATGCTGCTTGAGACTGATGAGAACTATATTACAAAGCATCTGAAGGACACCTAGTTGGTCTTACTGGAGTTTTCATTGCCTGTGCTCAGGTTTGTAGGATATTCCATCTGCCACAGAAGTGCCTGGTTGTCTTTTCTTATGTTTCGCTACATATTTGAACATTACACAAATATATCAGATAGCAGAAACATCCAATGTTCTCTTATCAAAGGGAAACCAAATCTGGCAGGGCTATCCTGACCTCTCACTACTCAGAGAAGTGAGAAGCGTGCTGGTTATAAGGTGTTTTTGTAATAATATTACTGATCTTTTAAATGGATGAATGACTATGTACTCATAGAGGTATATTCCGTAAGGCTCAACTGTACAAATGACCACAGATGGCCTTGCAGAGAAAAGTCCAGGGCCAGCACCACCAGGTTTAACTTATCCTTGCTAAGGGCTCAACAGTTCCCACATTATGCCACTGCACCAAGCCTTCTTGAAATTGCTCTAGATAATCCATCTTGATCTGCTAAATCTTGGAATCTGAATGAGGGTGGAGTGTCATCTAAGAAAGAAGAGTTGCAAGAACTTACTAACATAGGTAAGAGAACACTGCCAGAACTCAAGACAGCAAGTAGGTTCTTCATGATAACCCTCAGATAGGAAAGTCAACCAAACAACCTACGAAACACTGGTAAACCACTGCACCCCTAGTGATATGAAAGTATGCACAAAAGCTGCCAACAGACTAGCTTCCCAACACTATTCATGAGGGCTTATATTTGTTATTTATTTATTACATTTATATCCCACCCTTTTTCTTCCTTAAGGAACCCAAGGCAGTGTACATAATCCTACTCCTTTCTATTTTATCCTCACAACAACAACCCTGTGGGGCTGAGAGTTGGTGACTGGCCTAAAGTCACACAGTGAGCTTCCATGGCCAAGTGGGGACTAAAACCTGGCTCTCCCAGCTCCCAGTCCAACACTCTAGCCACTATAACACACTGGCTCTCATCATAAGTCATGTTAAGGCTTGTCAGTATAAGTCCTATTAAGGAATTGGTGATTTTCTGCATATAAGAGTTGCATTAGTGTGCAGTAGCAGGGGCTCTGAACAGGCCACAGCTTGCATAACAGGGCACTGGGCTCTCTCCTCACCTCACAGGGGTACAAAATGTGTGGGGAGAGCCAAAATCAGCCCATTTCCAGGATACCTGTTAAGATGAATTTACATTTGCAATTCTCTATCGCAGCCTTTCCCAACCTGATGCCATCCAGAAGTTTTAGACTTCAAATCCCATCAGCCCCAGGCAGCACAGCCAATAGTCAGGAACACTGGGTATTGTAGCCCAAAACATCTGGAGGGCACTAGGTTGGAGAAGTCTGCTTTATAGACTGCATATTAGAGAGGCCTGTTATACAGCTAGAAGATTCTTGAAATGCAGCATTCAAAGCTGTTATTTTTCGTCTCCCAAAACATTTTGCAGTTCATGAATTGAAGGCGCTGACGTTCAGCGCGCCCATCTCTTCTTATTTTAGGAGCTGTGTGTCAACACTTCTTTTAATAATTATTTGCTAACAAACAAGCAAACAAAACAAAGCCTTCTGCTAAAATAAATCCCACCAGCCCTGGAAAAAAATTAGGCTAAATCCTTCAACCATTGGTATACATCTAATTGCATAACATTTGAAGCACGCCGAAACAAATGTCATTAAAGCGTTACATTATACCAAACAGGAAAAAAATGAACAATTCCCAGCAGTCCACACAAACCTATGTTGATTATAATCTACTTGCATACATATGAAACGTATAACATTTGAAGCACACTACACTGAACACTATCAACTTTTTGATTCAGAAGTACAAAATGAAACCATTTAAATATATTCTCGGAGCCCCCAGGCGGGGTGGGGGAAGCCTGTCATTCATCAGAGTACAAGCAATCAAGCCTACAGATTATTCATAACATACAATTCCCTATCAACTGTCACTGATCTGTTACTCTTGGGTGAATGGGAGGGGAAAGAAGACTTGCTTAAATCTCCATATGTATCTTTAACAGCAAATTAAGACACACTCTAATATTAACTGCAATTGCAAAAATCAAATTAGCTTCCTCATTTGATATTTAGGGAGATTATTTTGGGAGACTCTTGAAAAATAAGAATGCAATCTTGCTTTCTAAGCAGCAGTTACAGGACATGCAGCAATGATGTCTTAGGCCTACTGCACCAAGCACGATATTCCACTATGAAAGTGCTATGAAAGCAGTATATAAAAGGCAGGCACCACACTACTGCTTTATAGCGGTATTGAAGTTCACTGACAACTGTTGGGGCCCATTGACACATTCCACATACCACTTTCATACTACTATATCCTTCTTGGTGTGGCTCCTGCCTTTTATATACCAGTGTGGTGTAGTGGCTAAAGTGTTGGACTGGGAGTCAAGAGATCCGGGTTCTAGACCCCACTCGGCCATGGAAACCCATTGGGTGAGATTGGGCTAGTCACAGACTCTCAGCCCAACCTACCTCACAGGGTTGTTGTTTTGAGGATAGAATAGAGAGGAGGATTATGTACACCACCTTGGGTTCTTTGGAGGAAAAAAGATGGGTTATAAATGCAACAACAACAACAATAATAATAATAATAATAATAATAATGATATACCCCACACCTCCCATGGACTTGGGACGATCCTGAGACCACCTGAAGAGTCGGGCTAAAAGCGTTCCTAGATATCCCAGGGTAATGGAGGTATCATCCCTCCCTGCTCCTAGGATCCCCTAATTTATCTTTTGTAGATGCACAGGTATGATCCGGGGATGATCCCCAGGATAAATACTGGTATAGACATGCCCTCTCTCTCTCTCTCTCTCTCACACACACACACACACACACACTCACACACAGTGTGGCACAGGAGGGAGAAATTCAAATATTCGCTGTCATGTCAGAAGCCTCCCCACTCTTTCCACAATTGCAAGCAGCACTGACAAGGACTTGTTGACTTGCTACCTGTCTTACTGTATATAAACAGGTTCCTTGGCCCACTACCTGTCTTACTGTACATAAACTGGTTCTAAAGGGTTTTGGAACAATGCAAATCATACAAAAGCTGTTTGATCAGAGGAGATAAAGTGTATCGACCATGAACAGAGATTGCTCTTTCAACTTGTCTTCAGTTCTGTGAAAAAAACTATAATCTGTTATCAGCATTAATTTACCTTTTGTTCTAGCCTCTGCAGTCTTGTTTTCTGTACAATACATTAGAAGTGATTACCATTTATGACAAAGAAGTTTTCTATGGCATCATCACCTGTGGCTCAGTTTCTCAAAATTTCTGTTTCTCATTTGGCCAATCTTAAATTTGCTTCATTCCGAACTTTTAGAATCCCCCCCCCTTAAAATCAGTTCATCCCAGGCTTTGAGAAATTTTCGTAAAGCTTCCTTGAAATCCCTTATGCATTTTTGTACGCATTTTTCCAAATGCATTCATTTTTGTATGCAATATTTCCTAAGAAACATGCTTTTGCAAGTTATCTTTTTAATAGAATGCATGTTTGAACATTATTTTCCCCAATATATGCATTTCCCTACGTATTTTTTGACTGGAGGTCTCTTTCAAAGTTTGAGCAAGTGTGCATTTTAAAGGATGACTTTGTTTCAGTTTGTGTATTGGTTAGAAAGTATGAAATTAGGTAAGTTCACATTGAAGTGCAAATCAAATGAATTTCTCCAGCATACTGAATCAGCTGCCCAAATCTGTTCACTGTTCAGCAAGCCAACGGATGGTCCACAGGCACCCAGTGAGTGACAAGTCGAGTCTTGCTGCTCTGGTGGCTGCCATTTTGCAGAACATGGAGACTAGACTCTTACAAAAATCACCCTTTTGAGCAAAATCACCTGTAAGCTTGTGTGAATAGCCCTATTTATAGGGATTCACATAAAATGCTTACCTATGATTTTCTGCAAAACGTTGGCTCACGGGTAAACGGAGGTCACTGCACTCTCCTGAGTCAATGCACACCCCGTTGGGCAAGCACAGGGGTTGGTGGACTGTGGTCCAGCGAGTGTGTGTGTGTGTGTGAATGGGTGGAAACCAGTGGTTACATGTATTTATTTTTCCAGTTTATACCTTGCTCTTAATCAAAATTCAAAGCAGCTAACAGCATTGAAGCAACAACAGAATTACAGAAAAGTCTCATAAAGGCATTAAGTGAGAAAATAACAATAACAAATGTTCTGCTCAAATTAACTCAAATAAGATTGAATCAAAATAAATGGTAATAAAATAACACATTCCTTTCTTTTGAAGCCTGCAATCCTACATGTGCTTACCCAGTGTAAGATATATTGAATATGGTGGGACTTAATTCTGAGTAAATATGCATAGGATTGGGCAGCACATCTTACAACACAGCAGTCATAATAATTGCCTATTTTCACAATGAAAATACCTTCATGACAGATATGACACTTTGAGAAAGGGTTTGTGCAATGTACTGTATTTCTTCGATTCTAAGACACACTTTTCCCCCCATATAAACATCTCTAAAAACGTGGTGCGTCTTAGAACCGTGGGTCATTTATTATTTCTTAGAATCAAAGCTTTTTTTCTGTTGGTGGAACTGAAATTAGTGTGCGTCTTACAATCGATGGCGTCTTACAATCGAAGAAATACGGTATGTTCAAAAAGCTACATTGGGTGATATATTAGTTTAATACATCAAAGTGCCATTCCTTGTATGATGTCTAATGGTGGGCCTAGTTGCAATGACTACAGTAAAGAAAAAAAGAATAGTGGGAGAAAAAAATAATTGGGGCTGCACAGCGTCCTTCAGCAAAGCAATCTGAGACCTATGCCATGTCTATATTCTTCTTCCTCCTTGTATCTCTCCGAGACATCTCCTCTTGCCATAATTTATTGCCATACTAAGAACATGTCTGTTGTATCATTATGATGGTGGGTGGGTTGCCAGAAGGCCTCTGGATTTCATGAAACCTCTGGGGGTTGCAGTGCTGTTGTGTGTGTCCTGGGAGCTCTCTGGGGAAAGGCCACCCAGTGCCAAGATGGGATGAGAGGTTCTGCTGTTACTGCAATAGTGTTGCCAAGTTCCACATATTTTCCAGCAGCGTGCCTGGATGGCATTCACTTATCTGTATGGGAGAATATAAAAGGTTCAACTAGGGGAGAGCATTTGTGGGTGTGTAGCTAAACCTTCCTCTGTACCTTTATTCACAGAAGGGGTTCGGTTCAGTCGTGTGGGGTTCAGTTTGGACAAAATGCCTGCTTGTGAGTGTAGGTGGGAGCATGGAATAAAGACACAGACACCAGAGCTTTGGGTAAACTAGGGTCTCTTTATTCATTATTAATGCATCTATCCCTCCCTGGATCTGCACATGAAAGTGCGGGAATTAAATCTTTAACTCAGGCCACTTGCCTGGCTTTAAGGGCGAGTCACCCTCAAAGCAAGGAGTCGGAAAATTCAGGCTTCTTGCTTATGTGACACTATGTAAGTGTGGGGACACCGCCCCACGACACCCGTGCGCACTGCCATAAGGGACAGCGAGTAGGTGAAGTCAGTGCGTTCTCCAAAGGCACACCATATCCTGACATGTGAGCTGCATAGCCCCCGAGGAGCAGGTCCTCTGGATATGCCGATCACTCTAAATGGGTGCCAGAGAGCTCACCGTCCCTAGCTAGTTCAGTAAATTCCCGCACATTCCCTGCCAAAAAAGGGGACCAAGCCTCGGCTTAGGTGCCCTTCCCCCACCAACCCGGGAAGAAGTCCCGCAAACCCAAGTGCAGATTCTGCAGGAAAATATTATTCCCTGCATTGGAGAGACGAACTTCGCCTGCCCTATAAAGCTCTTGTCTGGAAGAAAAATATCTGGGTGGAGAATAACTCAACCCTGTCGACCCAGCAGGGCCCATCTAACCTTCCTGTTTACTCTTTTAACAGCCCTATTTAAAACTCGGGCATCTCTTCCCTCGCGCCAATGGCGCCGAGGCAGCATATTTGACCATACGATCCATGTATCTGGCCAACATCTCCATGTATGCTCTGTCTGCTCTGGCTTGCAATATCAGGGCCTTCTCTTTCCGAAGCCCAAGATCATTGCCCCCCAGGCGAAGCACCAACCTGCAGCGGGCAAGAACATTCACAGCATAACATTGTATGTAGGAGCCCACAGCCTACAAACGCCTCTGCCTGTCAAGCCTCGCCGACCAACCCATTGGACAGAGGCATCTGGACCGCACCCAAATGTGTGCCAATGGTTCCTTGTGTTGCTCTGCAGTAGGCCCGAACTTTCCACTCCACCAGCATGCTTTGCCTGCCACCCTGCTGGATGGAGGCCAAATGCTGAGCTTAACTGTATGCTAACAGTTGCTCACATCTCCCTATGGCTGGCCCTGATGCCATATCATATCTGCAGAGAGGGCCCCCATGGGCTGCGGTCTAATCTGTCACTCTGTCAAGGACACAAATGAACATAAATGTACATTAACTGCACCATCTTCATCTCTGGGAGTGCATTAAGCATGCTCAAGACTGCCATCCAACTATGGCGCAAGACTTGCCCTGCTGCAACAATTGCGGCCCAATCTGGATAGGTGTGTTGTTAATAATTTCATGGGCCCAATGTTTGAAGGGGCTTCCTGGCTACCATGAAGTTCGTACAGAATAAGGGGCAGTCCCTTCTTAATAGCAGCCCATGTTCTTTCCCTCATGGTAAAGTAGGGTCACAACTTCAATGGGCATATGCCATCACTCAAGTATAATGAGTGTTGCCATGACACTTCTAGCCAGTTCCATATGTGTAATGTCTGATAAATAGTGACCCATGTTCTTCTTCCCCTAGGGAATAGTAGGGTCAACTTCAAATGGGCATATACTCTCACAGTGGGTGTAACAGTGGCTTTCAAGCCAGGTTCCTAGCCTGATGTTTGACGCAGCTTCTAGGCTACTGTATAAATGCTGCTGGTTCAGGGGCAACCCCTTCCTGTCATTGACAAAAAAACTAATTTACCTGTATCGGAGCATGAATTTAAGGTCAGACTGCTCCAAGACTTATCTCTTCATTCAAGGCAGCCGTTACCATGGCCCCTCCAGCCAATACTGTTCAGTGGTTGGCTGAGCATCAGAATGAATGAGACCTACCCCTGCTTACAATCCTGTCTGCCCTTTCGGCATCCCTCAAGCATGGGGCTTGCTATTCTGGGCGCAAACTTCTTACGTCATGGTGAAAAGAATGGGCCAGTGAGCCTAGCTCAAACGGTTCAAATGGATAGCCCCCGGTGATGTAGGGTCAAAAAGAATTTAAGCGGTTGGTTAACTAGGATGGGCCTTATGCCTAAAGCTCATCTCTCAGCTTCTGAAAAAATTGAAATCCAGACCTGTTCATGGGAAGAATGGCCACATGCAGAGGGCTATGGACTGAATGACTTCTGATACTCACCTCTCGCAGAACCCAGGCACAGGCAATTGGACATTGGGCTGCATGACCAGGCGTCACCAACTTCATTATCCTGGAGGTTAATTGAGGGCTACTGGGCTCATGGCACTGACCAGCCCTATTCCTAAGGTTCTTAGATGACAAAGCAATAACTATGTGAATAGTGGCCAGCAGTAAGACCAAAATGAACAAAGGCTAATACAAATTTGGATCAAAGCCCAGCTTCTATCCCGGCTAAGCCTAAATACGTGCACAGTAATGAAAAGGACCAGCCCAATCTTGGCATCATATAGTATCTGCTAAAAGCCAGATCAGTGCTAATATTCGTCAAAGATTAAGCTTGCTTACCAGGGGGCATTCTTAGGGTCTAAGCCCATGACGTGCAAGGAGGGGAGGTAAAAATGGACCTGAAACAGGGCTGGCCTTTACGTCGTTAACGTAACACCCTGCAAGGAAAACCATGTCCTTGGTGGGAGTCCAACCAGGCGGAGGACCAGGTTGGCATCAGAATTGACACCAACTCAGGCCCCCTCACATCCCACTTGAATTTAGAATGAAAAGCCATCATGTGTTTAAAGGCCCCATCCCTATCAGCCACAACATGAATAGCGTGGGCCCATGGTCGGCTGATAAAACAGCGCTGAAGAATATAAACAGCAGACTGCCTCCTTTGGGCACACTGCTGTATCAGCTCCACCCATGAGGTCTCCGCTTCCCTGGGTTTGATAACCAATGGACTAGAGAAATGCAGCCACCTGATACAGGGCAAATGGTATATTCGAGCAGAAATCTGATTCATCAGCAAATGATAGCCAAAGGGGTAGATCCTGCTCATATGGTGCTGCAGAGCCTTTGGGCCATGACATAGAAATGGGCACCAGGGATGATATCTCAGTTTCTAAGTCTGTCTGTTATGCCAAAATCGAGGCTGCCCAAGTGGCTGCCACTGCAAGCGCCTGGGGTCATGGAAGATTGTGAAACATGCGCTAAGAAAGGGGGACTGGCAGCAGGCACATCAGCTGGGCACACACTAGTAGGAACTCTCACTGTTACCACTGACCACCATGGGTCCTCATAACTACTAGGCCAGAAGAAATGCTGAGCCATCTCTAAGCTTTAAGGTGGATTCCTACAATGACAAGGGCCAAGATTCAATGGTCCCTTCCAATAAGCCCCAACCCACATTTCCAAGGGTACCAATTGGCCAACCTGGTATATGTGGCACTGCATACTCCCTTTGTGCCATGTTGTAGATAGTATGGGGGGGGGAATAATTAAATAAATGGGGGGTTCCAGGACTTGAGTATCCGCCAATGTCAGTTCACTTGCAGGGCAGTACCCACCACCATTACAGCCACCTGATGCTGAGCCCTGTGGGGCCACAGGGGTTCTTGAGCTGAAACTGAAAGACATCAATTACTCTGGGCCTGTCTCCTAATCTTCCTGAGTTGAGCAAAATTCCCCACTAATGTGTCAGGCAAAGGTAGGAATAATCCCCATCTTCTTTTCAACTACCTGTAGAAACCAATAAGCCCACTAATCCTCGTGGGCCTTTTTCATTGGGTGAAGAATAAACCAGCTTAGTAGGATGGCATGAAGCCTTCCCTCTCCCCTTCTTACTGCTCAGCTCTTTCTGGAGGGAGGGGGGTTAACACAACAACAAAAGGGGTGCTGCACGTACACCCATCATTATTTAGAATAGCAGGCTAACCTGACAAGTTATCTTCATGTTCAGCTGAAAATGACTGGTAAGCTTGCATCACACCTCCTTTCTATCAAGACACTCAAGGTGTTTTCCTAAGATCCAGAAGTATGCCTTGCCCCAGGCCATTGTACTTATTAGTAAGAAGCTGCTCTAAACAGAGTAGACCATTGTACAACCACCCACTGATGTCAATGCAGAATGGTAGCAGCTCTCAGCAATTTCCTTTCTTTGCTATCCCCAGAGGATCTGGGGACAGCCTGGAACCCTCTGCATGCAAAGCAGGTGCTCTGCCATGAGGTACGGGTGGCTAATAATAATAATAACAATAATAATATATTTATTACCTGCATCTCCTCTGAATCGAGGCAGGGAACAACACCAATTAAAATATAATACATAAAATTAGTTAAAAGAGCATATAATGAATGAATATAATGTTGGATAAATTGTCCCCTCACATATGCTGAATATAATCAATGAATTACACAAGAGTGTTCAACTACAATAAGGTGGCACTTCCCCACCACAGCCTACTACGCTGTGCTCCAAAGAAAAGGAGTGAGGGAGAAACTGGACTCCCTCATCTTAATGGCTTTACACAAAATTATTTCTCCACCCTTTGGCTTGATAGGCCCCCCAGACGTTCTCAAGGCTGATTATGGCTGGGCCCTCACAATAACTGTATCCCCTTCCCTGAGCAACTTTTATAATTAGAGGTGTGGTGCCTTAATTATTGAGCCCTAAAGTGCTAGCATGTAGGGATGGGGCCAGCCCCACCAAGCAAGGGGCCTGTGGGAGCCCCACATCTGCCCCCTCCCCAGGCCTGCCTCGGCAAGGAAGGAGCCCAGAAACCCATGTCAGCAGGTGCAAAAAGGAATAAGCCCACCCTCACAGCTGCAACCAGAAACCAAGGACACCAAGGCTGGAGGGGGGAAAACTACCCACTCTGATCAAGAGAGCCAGGATGCACCCCCAATGGGGTGCAGGGCATGCAAAGCCTGCTGCTGCTGCCCATAAGGTGGGGAGAGCACCACCTGCCCACCAGTTCTCTTGCCACCCGCCGATCCCTCCACCGCCCAAGCAGGAAGGAAAAGAGAGGGCAGGCGATGTGTGTGACGACAAGCTCCCGGGAAGGCTGTGCGGCTGAGAGCAACTCTCTCCACTGCCCAAGCAGGAAGGAAAACAGAGGGCAGATTAGGAGAGGGCAGGAAAGGTGTGTGACAGCAAGTCCCTGGGGAGGCTGCACAGCTGAGCGCAACTCGGGTGGAGACCCGAGCCTCGTGGAGAGGATCAAAGGGGCAGCAACAGGAAAATTACCACAAACAAGGACTACAGCAGGTAGGAGCCCACAGCCTACAAACGCCCAACCCCCTCCCAGCGCTGCAAGGGATCCTGTAACACAGGCAGGGATCAAAGCATTTGGAGCTTCGTGTGCTCCCTCGTTGCTCCGCTGCTCCCTCGTTGCTCCGCTGCCACCTCCTTGCTCAGCCAAAAACGAAAGAGGCCAAGCCTCAGGCGGGCCCGCCTTTTATAGGCGCGGTCCCACCCTGCTGCACGAGGCTCACGTTTGGAGCCTTGTGAGCCTCTTTACTCCTGCCCACCCCCCCATCACAACGGCTGCTTCCCGCCCAAACCATTGGTTGGGCGGGAAGCAGATTTTTCTTCAATAAGGAAATGACAGGATTACACAGTTCATGTTGGGACGGAGGAAGGAAGTGATTCTCTCTTTGAACCTGGGCAGGATCTACACTACTGCTTTAAAGCGCTTTAAAACGCTTTATAACAGTTTGGACAACTGTTGAGGCCCAGGACACACTGCATATACAGTTTTCAAAACGTTTTCAAAGAGCTTTAAAGCGCTTTAAAAGCAGTAGTGCATCTCCTTATCCTCAGGAGTATGCATGTGAGAGTGCTACCTAATTCAATATATAAGCGCTACCTAATTGTTTATAATTTCTTTGGAACAATACAGAGGGTAAGCACGGTTAACACACTCCACCATATACTACAACCAGATTATGCACAGGTGATATGCCAACAGTGTGATATGGCTGCAAGAAAGGCAAATGCTATTTTGGGCTGCATTAATAGAAGTATAACTTCCAAATCACATGAGGTACTGGTTCTTTTCTATTCGGCTCTGGTTAGGCCTCATCTAGAGTATTGTGTCCAGTTCTGGGCTCCACAATTTAAGAAGGATGCAGACAAGCTGGAGCGTGTTCAGAGGAGGGCAACCAGGATGATCAGGGGTCTGGAAACAAAGCCCTATGAAGAGAGACTGAAAGAACTGGGCATGTTTAGCCTGGAGAAGAGAAGATTGAGGGGTGATATGATAGCACTCTTCAAATACTTAAAAGGTTGTCACACAGAGGAGGGCCAGGATCTCTTCTCGATCCTCCCAGAGTGCAGGACACGGAATAACCGGCTCAAGTTAAAGGAAGCCAGATTCCAGCTGGACATCAGGAAAAACTTCCTGACTGTTAGAGCAGTATGATAATGGAATCAGTTACCTAGGGAGGTTGTGGGCTCTCCCACACTAGAGGCCTTCAAGAGGCAGCTAGACAACCATCTGTCAGGGATGCTTTAGGGTGGAGTCCTGCATTGAGCAGGGGGTTGGACTCGATGGCCTTGTAGTCCCCTTCCAACTCTGCTATTCTATGATGCATATAGTAGATTTTACTAGACATTATGAAAGGGTTGCGGGGATATAACACATTCACTTAACATATTTAACCTTTGTCTCAATCACCTTGTTTTATGTTTGTTTTAAAATCTGAAAACACAGAATATGGGGAATATTACAGTATGGATTATGAGAACAGAAGATAAATGTATATCAGTGTTTGGTGAGAAATTGGCTTCACAAAGAGTTTTTTTAATTGATGTATCCAGTTTGTACCTCCCAAGTTTCTCAGTTTGGCTGAGACAAAATTGTATTCTAATATCCACATTTCTGAAAGGTTTCCAATAAAGCTCACCTTGGACAAATGCACACGAAAAAGGTGCATGTTAGGGGGAAGTGCGTATTTGAGGAAATGTGCACAGAAAACATATTAGCAATATAAACAAGTCGGGGGGAAATGTGTACATTTAAACATGTGCACAAAAATGTTTACACTAATGTTTACTTTGGGAAGAAGCACACAAAGTAGTACGGTTTTTTGTACACACACATACAAATTGAAGCCTTGTGCTGAAATAGAACGGAATGAACTTGACCTCAAAAACTGACAATCTTGGCAAAACCCAGACTGACAGATCTGTCTGTCCTTAGAACAATCAAGTTTGGCTGTCGGTTTTCTGAGTAAGAATTGCATGACTTATCCCCCCCCCCCCCAAATAAGAGAGAAAATCAACACTTAGTCTGCTTCAACAGCCTTTGGAGCAGCCTCAAAGCTTTCTACCTTATGTCTTCATATCTTCCTAATAAAGAGCTGAGAAGACAGTGAATTTCTTGGAGACCTGAAGGAGGGCAGGGGAGTGTGGGAGCACTGACATGTAAATATGTGTGCTGTTCTACGGATATATGAGAACGTCATTCCTGTTAGGAAATCATGTGAACATGTCTCATTTGCTACCCTGAATATGAGCAGGAGCACATTTGCGAGTGGAGAAAGAAGCACAGAATAAAGACACAGAAGCCAGAGCTTGGGATCAACTAGAGGCTCTTTATTTAACAACAAGGGAGATTCAACCCCGCCCTGGAAGTGCATGTGAAAAGAACGGGAATCAATATGTACTAATCTCAGGCTACTTGCCTGGTTTAAGGGCGACCTACTCTCTTAAACCAGGAGTCGGGTAACCTGGCCCCTTTCTTATATGACACTTTGAGAGTGTGGAGAGACCGCCCCATGTCATCCCCACACAGAACCATAAAACCCTGAGTAGATGAGGCAGGAGGATCTCCAAATGCATACCATATCCTGACATGTGAGCCGTGAAACTCACAGGGAGCCGGAGCTCCAGATATGCCAATCACCTAAAAGGTGCTAGAGTGGTCACTGTCCTTATTCTGGCATAGCAAATTCCTGCACATCCTGCTGACAAATTGAGCTATTTATCCATCCTCCAAGTAAAACCTCAAGTATGGAGTAGGCAAAAACCTTCACACAACTTGTGGGGAGAAAAAAATCCCTGCTCAGCCCTCCTCCCAAAGGGAGCGACTGGCTAAGTCCCATACCAGAACACGGAGGGAAGGTGGGAACCAAAACGACCAGAGAGGCTGAGTAAGGGGCGGGACCAGCCTTTATAGGCTCAGCCCCACCCCTGCGTCATGTGGCCCATGTGTGCAACACGTGAGGCCTTAATTCCCCTCCTCCCTACTGCTAATACTGTTTCTCCCCCTCATGCCATGCCGGCTAAGGGGGGGGGGAAATAAAAGACCTTTCGGGGCCTCTGCCATAAAAGGTGGCTGAGAAATGTTTCAAATAAATAAATAAATACTTATTTGCATTCACCTTCAAAAATGCACACTTGTTCAATTGCACACTTTCAAAAGTGTGCAATTCCTTCCTCCAAAATTCACATGATAATGCTTTACCCTATTTGGGGTGGGGGGTGGGGTTTGCATACTTTTGGAACCATACTCTTTTAGAAAACACATTTTTCCTAACCAAAAAAAGGATGCTTTCATTAGCAAAATAAGCTTCAAGAAGGAGTTCAGCCAACCTCATTCTGATCTAGCTGGACCCTAATTACACAGCAACCAAAACTCATAACAATTTAATGGTGTGTTTAATCTAGGGCTGAGATAAAATGGCATCTGAATACTGTTGCCCTGCTATGTACGTAAACTCCAAGTGAAAGGTGCCCACCCTCTGCATCCCAGCCATGTGGTGGGGCAAATTTGCCATTCCTGAAAGTTGAGAGATGACATTTCGCAACCTAGGAATCCTCCCAACTCCATACATCTGCTTCATAAAGAATTTTAACTAGCGGTTTGCTTTGGAAAGATATTCGGCAGGGCTGATCAGAGAGCCAACTTTAGTGCGATAAAATTTTAGTATACTGCCAATAGTTCTAGAAACTGTAAATGTTGTTATTTTCAAAAAATTGATAAATACCCCAAGATATTTGAAGGCTCGACATTTACTAATTATTCCATCCTGAGTGCTCTTAAAATTGCCATTAGCCTTCATCTGAAATCCCAACTGTGTTTCTGAGGATAGTGGAAGCCAAAAGTTTTAATTAAACAATGTTAGACCTATCTCTAGTTTGTAATCACTTTTTAAAAATACTACACTAAATAGCCAGATTACGCCAACATTTTCTCTCCTTTATACCAACCAAAATGGGCTATCAGTCATAGTAATTGAGGCCATTAGTGAAGAAGGGGGGGATTCCACATGTAGTACTGAGGGCGCTTCCATGCGCCCCCAGTGCGGCCCCAAAGCGATCATGTAACTTGCCTGGAGAAGATACGAGGAAGAGGCGTCCTTGCCGCCACCCACCTACCTCCGACCCGGCCGGGTCAGAGAGCTCGGCGGAAGAAGGCGCTTCCGCCGAGCTCTCTGTCCCGGCCGGCGAGGAAGTAGGTGGGTGGCGGCGGCGGCGAGGACGCCTCTTCCTCGTATCTTCTCCAGGCAAGTTACACGATCGCTTTGGGGCCGCACTGGGGGCACATGGAAGCGCCCTCAGTACTACGTGTGGAATCCCCCAAGGAAGCAGAAGCCAGGCACCTCTCAATCATGCCTGGGTCCAGCTCCAGCAACCCTAGTTAATTTATTTAGAACTTAAAGATTCCATAGCTTACCTATCTAATTCTTGAAATTTCATTAGATTTCCAGTGCTCTGCATACTGTATCCTAACAGTGACAATCATATGATAAAGGAATGTTTCTTTATCCTTATTTATCATTTCTAATAATATTAAAAAAATATTAGGGTCAAGACTTAGTTTTTCTCCCCAGAATTTTATGAGTTGATATGAACACTTGTTGCCAATATCTTATCGCCTGCCTACGCTACCACCAACAATTCTAAAAATCCATCCCCGTCTGTTACATTGCTAGCACATTTCAGAATACTCCTGATGAACCTTTGCAATTGTAATTATATAGCTCCGTACCCATGTTTTTACACAATGTTCTTTCAGAGAAATAGCTATTGTATTTTGACCCACTTGTTTCCAAAGAAAATTCCACATACCCATAGTCACCACCTCTAACTGAAGATTGTTGTCCCATTTATTGATATACCCTGGTTGTTCATTATTTCTATTCAATAAGCTATTATATACCTGAAACAACGGCTTCTGTTGTCTATTCACTAATACTTTTTCAAACTGCATCAGTGACTAATATAACAAAATCACAGATATCTTAAAGCAATACATTTCAGCTTCTGCCTTCAACTGCTCTGATGTAAATCAAAGGGCACTGTAGCCAAAATGGCTGTTACAGAATACTGAAGATGAAATATTCTGAAGGGCATTATTTGCTGCAGATGACGGATGCCATTTATTATCCATTAGGCTGAAGCCATGTCATGTTAAGGTTTCCGGTCTATATATCCAGAAGTTTTCTCTTATTCCCAATGTTCTTTGATCAGGTGGCATCCTTCTTCCAATAATTGACAATTCAGAGAAGCTGGATACCAGAAGGATGCAGTTAATATTTCTGTTACGTTAGTCACTGCAATAAATATATGGTTTTAGAGTTTAAAGTCTTCCAAGTAATATATTTCAGATTCCACCTTCTTCAGGTGCAGTGAAGGAAAACATCTTATAAGCAAGATGGTACCATAAATCTGCTACCTTGACAAAAAGATTGAAACAATCAGTTGCAAATCACTTTCGTTAACCTATCGCATTTATAATTACAGTCTCTTTTGTTTGTTAATTATTGCAATAGATGTGCCATGTGATCCAAAAACAATGCTTTGTTTTTGTCTCTCTGTACAATGTCAAGTTTTACAAAATGCTACTTTCTAATTATTTTGCTCCTTAAACGTGGAAAGCAGAAGTCTTGCACCTTCTGTAAATGTCATTGTTATTTATTTATTTACAATATTTATATAATGCTCCACATTCAGAGCAGTGTACAAGATAAAACAAAACAAAAACAGAATAAAACACTTTAAAATAGATTATAAAAGAAGTAAAATGTACAGTGAACTGTGGCACAAAGGAAAGGCACAAAGTTGGTGTCTGCTTGACCCCCAGAGGTAGGGAATGCCACAAGGATCTTCCCCTGGTAGACTCCAATTGGAGGATGGGTCTATGTGGAACCACCAGGAGCATGCCCTCGGATGACCTCAGTGACTTGGCAGGTTGGTAGGGGAGGAGGAGCTCTCTCAGGTATCCTGGTCCCAAGTTCTTTAGGGCTTTGTACACAAGTACAAGAACCTTAAACCTGGCCTGGTAGCGAATAGGCAGCCAGTGCAGTTCCCTCAGCAGAGGAGTTATGGTCTGTAGGTGCTTGTTACTTCCCACCCTTGATCTTTTAACCCTAGTTAGGTTGATCTCACAATCCCTGGTTGGGGTTTCATATGTACATACATCAAGCTTTGTGTTATACCTAACTGGCTACAGATCTGTCCTATAATAATTTATGACCAGCCAAACCTTTCTGTTGCATGCCGTTACTTGCCAAGTACAGGGCGGCTTCATTTTCAACTTCATATTGTCTCCTATAGAGTAGGTGATGCCAGTTACTGCATACGACTGAAAGACCAATTCAAAATTTTAATGCATCACAGAGTGTGCTTGCAGGGCGAAGAGACTGCGCTTCAGTAAACTCCGCTATTTTAATGTGTTCTGCAGTCCAACCTTGAAGTCATTACCTCCTCCCAAACAAGTAAATTGCATTCAGCACGAGACAGCATAGTTACAGCACAGCAGCCCCTTTTCTGGACATGTTCAGGCATTCCTAGCCTTTATTGGACCCTCTATAATCACAGAAAAAGTCAGGCCTACTCCACAGTTATCATACATCAAAATTACTTCCTCCTATTTAACTCAGAAGCAGCAGTCAATAAATGGGCCTTCTTCAAGACCAGTGTCCTTGGAGCCAGGCATTAATTTTAATTATAACCATATATTACTGACAAAGGCAATAATTTCTTGCCAGCTAGGTGGAACAAATGCATAAGTTGGCTTCAGCCTTTCCTCCCTGACTCCTCTCACCTCAACTGAAGAAAGAATAATTGAGACAAGATGCTGCCATCTTAGATACTGTGCTGTGGATATCATGCCTTCTAGAGCCCTGTTCGGGTGTTCACTTAGTGGGTAGATAACATATGTGAGGCAGGAGAGAGCAGCAGTCTCCGCCCCCTCTCTCTTGCTGCATTCATCACCCTCTATTCATGGGGGTGAGTGAAGGTTTAAAGAAAAGAGCCTCCTGTATCAAAGAAGGCTTTCCACGTGAGATAAAATATTGGGAAACCTGCATTATGGCCCACAAGGACAGCCTCTATGGAAACAGGATGCTCTCTTCTTCAGAACTTCACCTTCCAGGAGGAGAAGGCATCAGATACAATGAAGGAGAGAACCACCCAAAGAGTTTTGGCTATTGGGCTGTATAGAAATGCAATAAATAAATAAATAAATAAATAAATAAATAAATAAGCAGTGGGATAGGGCTGCAGTGCTCTCCCTCCTTGTGTATTTGATCTATCAGAAATAAGCACCTGAATAGGGCATAGCTTGGTCTGGAAAAAAAAAGTCACTAACATTTATCTTTAGGCCACTGATACGTCCTCTCCATTGTGAGGCTGACAAATGTACAACAGACTAAAGTACTTTAAGGTGAGTTCACTCATATGATACCTTGACTATTTGCATGATTCTACCAAAGTAACAAGTTTGAGGTGCCCATTCTGAATCAACCTGGCGAGAGGCTCACCCACCTCAATACACACATTTGATCTATTTCAGTAATGAGCACAGTGTTTTTAAGGAGGTTTAATTCCATGAAAGCATGTGCTTGTTCACAGATTTTAAAGGGCTGTATAAAAACTAAGGTTTGGTGCTTTTGTTTTTGTATAGCCTTCCCAGAGTTAGCATTTTACTTCACAACAGAACATTGATTTTCCTTTTATTTTTGTCAACGGGCAAGCATAATGAAGTTGGCAACTTAATATTGTACTTTATAATGTTATTTTGCCACTGTATGCTGTATTACAATGCCATAGTAATGTAGTATAGTAATTTAATGTACTAGCATACCACAGCAAGCTGTAGCTCTTTTAGTTTATTAGTATTTGATATATTGCAATATTAGCTGTACCAAAGCCTAAAGCTATTTCGGGCAGCCAGTGGCAAAATTTTCTTGACACTTTACAACTGCTGCATGCATTTTAGGCAAACAATAAAATTTGCTCCACTCCTCATTCACAATCTCTTGTGTATGCTTGCACACCGTTTGGGGCAGAGATGATGTTGTTTGTTGACAATCCGTGTAGATGTTCTCATTCCAATTTCTAGACATTTCAGAGGGAGAAGTTATTGTTTTCTTTATTTCAGTAATTGTACTTCATTTTATCCAGTTAAATGCTGCTCAGAACAAAGGGATATTAAAAATAAGAACTATCAATTATTTATTTATTCCTTTTTAATTTAATAATAATAATAATAATAATAATAATAATAATAATAATAATAATAATCCACACCAAAGAAGCAGATTGAGTAGGAGATTCATAAAACATGCCAGTTCACATGAGGGAGCTAAACTGGGTGGGAATCTACACTGATGTTATTCTAATGTTTTGAATGGGTTACTGTGACGCATAGTGTCACGTGACCCTGGGTCTCTAACGTTGTAAATGAGTTGTACTTACAGGTTCTATTTCTTAGTTCCAGCGTGGCTACAGATTCATGTGCCTTGTTCTACCGGTAATTTTCCTCTCCCTCTTCTCTGAGAGTAGCAGAGCTGCTGGGTTTGCTCCACCCACTTCCTGTTCTCCTTCCTTCGCCCCATTTGCTATCTTATCTGCTACAGCAGATAAATCATACCAGTGTTATACTGTGCAATCACTGACAATTGCATGCAAAGGACTCAGAAGTTTTCCACCTTAGAATCTGCTTTTATTATGAAGTACTCCCATGCATCCAGCCTTAATTGTGCTCCTTTTGCAAAAGATTTGACCCAGCCGCTGCTGTGGGCGCAGGAGCAGGATTTTAAACAAATGCTTACATCTGCGTAAGCTTTATAGATAAAGACACCAAAATTGGCATAGTAATTCAAATACCACATTTGAATCAAATTGGGTCATTGGTTGAATTTTTATGATTTTTTTTTTAACATTTCCCCCCTCTTTGCAAAGGAGCTGAAGAGCGCTCAAAGGATCGCTGTAGCTCCGTGCAGGAAAATTAACAAGGGTCCCTGCTCCCAGTCTAAAACGGGGCTGCTGCTAAAACTTTTCAATTTGGTCTCCCATCCAAACCCTGACCAGACCCAGCCCAGCTTAGCTTCAGCAAAGTGGCTGGCTCCTATGCATTCAGGCAATTCCCTGGGACTTGTGTTAAGATGTTTTGGGAGGGGGGTTGTTTGTGCTTATGACTATTGCCCTGCACTGCTGGCTAGGAATGAGGCAGGCAGCGGGCGGAGCAAACCCAGCAACTCTGCTACTCTCAGAGAAGAGGGAGAACAACGGAAAGGATTTAACAATGTGCCCTGCAGTAACGTTACAGCTAAACGTAAGTCACGCTAGTGTGTCCCGTGATACAGAGAACCAATACAGAGAACCATGTTAGAAAGGGAAACTAGCAACGTTATAAGACTAGTGTAGATCCGCCCTGGGTCAGCACTAATAATTTATACCTCTGACAAACGTATGGTGGCCTTGTGTCATATTTTATAGAGAACAGTTCTCTATTTGAAGGTTTGCCAGAGGACTGGGCTCTAATTTGAAGGCATCCTCTGTTTGAGGGCTTCCCAGTTCAAGTCCAGGTTAAAGATAAAGAATCTACCGATAAGAAGGCAAAAGGAAGAGGGAGCGACCAAGGGCGAGATGGATGGATGATATTCTGGAGGTGACAGACTTGACCATGGGGGAGCTGGGGGTGGTGACAGCCGACAGAAAGCTCTGGCGTGGGCTGGTTCATGAAGTCACGAAGAGTCGGAAGCGACTGAACAAATAAACAACAACAAAAGGACAATGAAATATACAAAATTTAATACAAAACAGATAAATTAAAAATAACTGTATTTTTACACACAAGCACTTGTAGTTCCAAATTTTATATCCAATGAATTACTAAAACAGTGCTCTCTTTCAAGTGGCCAGACATGTTTCAACCAGAAACTCTTCTTCAGTGGCCTGGCATATTAAGACATGGAAATCGATACAGTATTCATTAGTGCCTTAGAAGGAGCAGGGAATTTTATTTTATTTTTTCATTTTGACCTCATTCTACCCAACATGTACACCAGGCTGGCAACAGAGACACAGCTTATAAAAGCTGCCACTGCCAGTCGTATGAGGGCAATATGGATAAAAGTTTCCCAATCTCTATAATTATTCTATTGTTGCCTTGTGGCGAGGGATGGGGTTCACTGCAAAGAATAAAACAAAATTTTGTTATGCTTAGAAGTGAGCTCAGATGAGGCATATAATAATTTCACATGCATTCATCAATAGCTTACATTCACATTGTGGTTTTTCTTTTCTTTTTTAAAAAAACCTTTTTCATTAGCCATCATTGTGATGATTTAAATTGGTGCGATCATTCAGTATTCTAAATGCAAATATATACTTGCTGGGGAGGGTGGGAATATGATGCTGTAATGAGTGGCCAATTTTAATGAATGATTCAGAGACATCTGTCGATAGCTCACTCTGATTTATCATCTTCACATGTATTATTGGGCTTTGTGTTTGACTCATGCTTTTCTCAGAAATTAAGATGAGTCTTTCTCTTGGACTTTGCTTCACATTTTCTTCAGACCATGTTATGGTTAATGCAGACTGCAATCCTGTACACACTTACCTGGGACTCAGTGCCATTGAAAACAAGAAGACTTACTTCCGTGTATTGTACAATGAAACTTACTTCCATATGTATACTTACAGGAGGAGTCCAGCCTTAGCATTCCGACAATACGACTAGTTTGAACCCGAGAAGGGTAATACTGTCAGTTGATTCTCTCCCATGTTCATTTTTTAAAAATCTAATCTGAAAAATATATATGCAAATTTTGGTAACTTCTTAGACAAAATACCATCTGCACCTGCAGATTCAATAGGTACAGCTGTTCCCAACATGGAGCGCACCATTTTATTTATTTATTTAAAATATTTATATACTGCTCTAACACAGTTTTCAGAACAGAGAACATAGGTATAAACAGTAAAAGAAAGAAGATTTTAAAAGCACATTAAAATTGCTCAATTTAAAAACAAAGAACCCAGAAAAACAGTGGCTAGTCAGTTGAGGAAGGCTTCTTGAAAAAGAGTTGATTTCAGGAGGTGACGGAAGCAGCCTAGTGTTGGCGCCTGCCTGACGTCCAGGGCCAGAGAGTTCCACAGAGAAGGGGCCACCACACTAGAGGCTCTCCTCCTTGTGAATTTCTGTTGGGCCATAGGTCCATGTGGAACCACCAGGAGCATGCCCTCTGATAACCTCAGTGATAGGCCAGATTGGTAAAGGAGAAGGGTTGTAGCTGTCTGCCATACAGTTTGAGTGACCATATGAAAAGGAGGACAGGGCTCCTGTATCTTTCACAGTTGTATTGAAAAGGAAAATTCAGCAGGTGTCATTTGTATATATGGGGAACGTGGTGAAATTTCCTCTTCATCACAGCAGTTAAAGCTGCAGGTGCCCGGCCCTCTTTTAAATCTGGTCACTCTAGTAGAGCTCCTGCAGCTTTAACTGTGGTGATGAAGAGGGAATTTGACCAGGTTCTCCATATATACAAATGATACCTGCTGAAATTCCTTTTTTTAATGCAACTGTTAAAAGATATAGGAGCTCTGTCCTCCTTTTCATGTGGTCACCCTAATATAGTTATAAAAGATAAGGAGCCTTTTTGGAAAAAAAGAGACAGCAAACCTAATTAAGCACTAACATGGTTGAATACACTGGGATTCAAATCCAGACCTTTAAGAGCTATGTAAGCACTCAAAGACCTTGCCCAGATGGAAGAATCTGTCAGTTTCCATTTCTCCCACATTCCATTAAAAAAACAAAAAAAACTTTCTTCCCCAAATATGGAAAACATTGCAAATTTTGGTAAATTCTAATCAAAACTGAACTGAAACAGAATTCTGACCCATCCCAAATTCAAGACTGTTTCTTCATAGCAACTTGAATCAAAGTCAACACAAGTGGTGTTAGGGCTCTCCACAACATATTGGCCTGGTTCAAACAACATGCTAAACCATGCTGCTTAACCACAACATGGATAAGGGAATGCATTCTCTTAACCATTTTGTGGTTAAGCAGCATGGTTTAGCATGTTGTCTGAACCAGGCCATTGGGATGACCATGAGTGTCCTGATCTTCACTAACCTCTCCTGTTTCAATCTGCTTCCTGTGGTATTTACATCACTTGAATCACCAGCCAATATGAGAAATCTCCAATGAAAAATGCAGATTAAATATATTTCCTTGTGTTATTTGGTTGTCCTGCTGTGTCATTGATTCTTTCATTCGTGGAATGCCTGTGTGAATTTTCTGTACACCATTTGTACCATTAATGCACTGTCCATGTGGATTTGAGACATTCAGATTTGCTGAGCTCAGCTCACTTAATCATGTCATGATGGATGTGTGCTTTAAATTTCTATTGACTTTAGAGCTAGCGCCACAACTAGCAGGAAGGGCCTTCATAATTATGGAAATACAGTCAGGCATAGCTGGGCTATTACATACAACCAAAGCAAAGATGTAATGTTAAATATCGCTATATGTTGCAGTTTTTGAAAGCACATTTATTTTCCTTATGAGTGGGCAAACAGGGTCTACATCTTGACTAAAACTAGGGCCAGGTCTACACCAAGCAGGATATAGCGCTATGAAAGAAGTATGAAAGCAGTATATAAAAGGCAGAAGCCACACTACTGTCCAACAGTAGTTGCACTGACAACTGTTGGGGCCCAATGACATATACCACATATCCTGCTTGGTGTAAATCTGGCCTAGGTTATGCTGTCAAAGTCCAGGCAAAAATGGTTTTGGGGGGCTGTTTTTTAACTTTGAAAGCACACTGTGGCATCACCTATTTCAGTGATGCATGTTATCAAACTTCTCTTTCACTGCCACCACCCTATGCTTTATTTTCTAAAAGAATGAGGGAATAATATACTTTTGCGTGTGAGTGTATTGTCTTCCTGAAGTAATGCCAATGGCAGAGCAGACATGGATTCTTTTTTATCAAACTAAGAACAAAGTTTATTCATTTAGAAACATTTTAAATGGCACTTTAAGAATGATTCTACTAAATCTCACTCACTCCTCATCCTCACTAACTCCTCAACCCTGAGGGGATCTACTCTAGTCGAGTTAGAACGTGTCTTACCATTTTTAAGTGTGCATTTGGTGGTATTTCACCACATGATGTATAGTTTGTGATGTTTTATTGTTGTCTGTTCTCCAGTTTTTATTTTGAACTTCTCTGAAATAAGTCATTTTATTTGGTATGATGTGGCCGATTTCATCGTATCAAATGGGTTTCCTGTAGTTCTTAATTAGCCAATCGCATTCCGGGGGGGGGGCATGTTATGTAATTTCCATGCCCAAAGTTGGAGCCATTTTTTTCTTTCAAGTCTCTTTTTTGCAGCCACTTCCAGTTTCACTTTTGGGAGGCTGCTTGGTGGATTGTTTGTAGTTGGAGGATTGTCTCGGAGAGAAGAGGAAGCTGGAGGGGAAATTACAAACAGATTTGTTTTCTTAGTGTGGCCAAAAGGAATGCATTCCCATGGAAAGAGAAAAGTAAGTAAACATTTTAAAAACTGCTACATATTAAATCGTTCAAAAACAAAACGTTCAATAACTGTAAAAACAATGTTTCATATAGTAGTGTAGATCCCCTCCCTGACTCCACAAAACCCTGACTGACTCTTCTACCTCTCTTTAACTAACTGCCCAACTCTCCAACTGCCCTCTTACTCTCCCTCCTCTCTCTCCATTCCAACCAACCAATCAGACAACACCATTCACACCACTCAGCATTCTATCTCCTGCTCCCACTTACTTACCATTTCCTGAAATTAAAAGAATTGGCCACAGCAAATCCAAACCTGAACCAAACACTTTAACATACACATAGAAACAATAACAGAAATCATCATTTTGTCAAACACACCTATTTGCTATCTTAAAGTATATGAAGGATACATCCCATGCAAACACCCTGCTGGCACGGCTAGGGCAGGGGCAGGCTTTTGAGGGTGGGGAGAGGGCAGAAAGGATTACCTACCTTACAGCACCTGAACAAGGTGAAGCACAGGCAGGGCTGGCTTTTAAAAGTAGACCCTGCACACATCCCAGGCCTCTTTACTTTTCCAGCTCCTACCCTCCCTACCTATATCTAGTATGGGACTAGCCAATCGCTCCATTTGCAGGGGGGTGCTGAGTAGGAATTTTGCCAGGCAAAGATTGGCTTTAGTGTACAGGTTTTTGCCTACTCCATACTGGATCTTTAACTTAGTTGAGGATGGAGTAAATAGGTCAATCAGATGGGGGTGGGGCATGGGGTTAGGAATCTTAGGATATCAGATGAGGTTGGTTAGCACTCATTGGGTACCTTTATGGCAACTGGCAGATTCTGAGGCCTGGTCTTTGGGGACTGAGTGGCTCTCAACACAGCATATGGCCTGCCTTTTGGGACCTCACTGTCTCACTAACTCAGAGTTGAGTGACCTGGGGTGGTGGTTTTCCCCCAAGCACACATGTGTAGTGTAAGAAAGGAGCTCAGTTTCACCCAACTCCTGTCTTGGATGAGTGGCTCGCCCATAATGCAGGCTAGTGGCCTGGAGACAGAGCAATTAGATTCCCACACTTTCACATGCAGATCCAAGCAGGGGTGAATTGCCCCAATTTTAAATAAAGAAGCCCTAGTTTTCCCCAAGCTCTGGCATCTGTGTTGTTATTTCTTAACCTCTTCCTCTATCCACAAAAGGCTGTACACTAGCCTTGCTACTGTATTTAGACTAAAATAAACTTCAATGAGAATTGGGAGGTTTCTTTTCATGTGATAATACTTGATGAATTTGGGGGACAAAACCGAAAAGACATTTAATAGGCTAATTTATTATGATTCCATACTTCATTAGTATATTATGGCTCACTCGAAATCCACCTGCAAAGAAACTGAGGTAAAACAGGTAAAAGTTTAATTGTTTTGTTTTATTTCAGCCACTGAAGGTTTGAAGGGGTTAACCACAGGAGAAAAGTGTATGCATTTACTCAAGGCTTGTGCCTAAGGAATGTTATATTATAAATATATTGTGCTGGCAAATTGGCAGTTACTGTTACTACTAGGAGATGAAAATAAAGCCAGGTTCTCTCTATTTATATGGGAAGGTAGTGGGGAAAACGATGACATCTAATTGTGGAATAACTGATCACTCTAACGATGCCAATAAGATGAAAGTTTACACAAAGATGAGGTGACCACAAAGTTGATTCACTAGAAAAGCTATGGAGGGTCTGACAAAAGGAGGCCAGTTCTACACCAAGCAGGATATGGCACTTTGAAAAGAGTTTGAAATCTGTATCTGGAGTGTGTCGTGGGCCCCAACAGTTGTCACTACTGTTATAAACCATTTTAAAGCAGTAGCGTAGATCCTGCTGGAGTCTGTGACTGACAGGGGAGTCTGTAATTACGTTTTAATACGGTGGAGCTAAATGGAACTGCTCATGCTAATATCTGGTTTGAGGTGCATATTGACCCACTAATTCCTATTTTAGGGCTCAGGAAATAAAACCTAAGTTTTCCCAAAATGTAAAAAAAAAAAAAAAAAAAAATGTAGGGGGAGGAGATGCCAGTCAAAATTAATGAGATCCAGCTCTTAAGTAATAGAAGGAAGGAAGTAGAAGAGATCATCTTGAGAGTCTAAGCAGAAACATAGCAATCAGTTAACATTCTTCCATGAACAAAAGCAAGCCTCTGGAATGAAAAGGGCCCTGTGTATAAAAATATAGCCTGAACAGCACATCATGTCCATAGTCTACAATACAGACAAACTAAACCAGGTGCACATTTCATCAGTGATGGTAACTTAATTCTTTCTTTTCCTTGTGCAAGAAAAAGAGAAGCCAAAGCGGAAAATCTGGTGTGTTTCAGGGTGCCATACTTCAATGTTTCAGTAAATGTTAAAGTGAAGTAACCACACTGATACACCTTCAAATTTTCAGTGAAATTGTCTATTTATTTATTTTAAAAGTGGTAGCGGTGGTGAAATTGTGTGTTTGTGTTGCATGCTTGATTTCTAGGAAGAGAAAAATTAGATCATGGTGTAAGCTAGGGGTGTGCACAGACCCCCCGCTCTGCCCCGCGGGCCGATCCGAAAATTTCGGATCGGCCCGCTCCGCGCCGCTCCGCCTATACTCCACTCCTCTTCGCCGCGGAGCTCTGGCTCCGAATCGGAGCTCTGCAGTGGAGGGGAGTGGCGCCAGGTAAGGCCGGGAGAGGAGGGCGGGGGGGTTACCGGGCCCTGCCGCCGTCGCCACCCGTGTGGCGACGGCGGCAGAGCCCGGTAAGGGACCAAGGGAGAGGGGGACCTTACCTGCCTCCGTCGGCGGTCCGTCGGCGTCTTCAATTAAGCCCGTTTGAACCGCAGGCTCAATTGAAGACGCCAACGGACCGCGGACGGAGGCAGGTAAGGGAGAGGAGGGCGGGGGGGTTACCGGGCCGGATCGAGGCGAAGGATCCGCCTTCACCTCGATCCTCTTTGCCACGCTCTGCCGGCCCCCCAATCCTCTTCGCCTCCGCCTTAAGGGCAGGCGAAGCCCCCCACTCCGCTCCTGCTTCTCCGGTCCGATTAGAAGCGGAGCACATCCGTAGTGTAATCAGATAGTTTAAGGACAGCTTGATTGAGAAAACAATGAATTTCTGGTAAGTGCATGGGTCTTTTAAATTACCATCATCTCATTTCTTAAAAAAAAATGAGGCAGAATTTGTGTGTGTGTGTGTGTGTGTGTATGCGCAACATTATACAATATGTAACATAGCTAATACACAGTTCAAGGTATTCTGTGCTCCCAGGACCCTAAGACTGATTTGGGTGCTACAGGTAGAAACTTACCATGAACCTTCTTAACCACCACTTTCTCATAACATACCAAAAAGAGGTTGGGTAGAGAAAACTTGCAAGTGGTTCACACTTTTAAGGCCACATTCCAGCAGAGGCTAGAGCTGAATGCAAAAGGGCTGGGTTCGATCTCCACACCTGCAGTTCTGTACCTGTGATTTAGACATTGAGCATTCACCTTCCACAACTTCCTTTTGTGATATGTCAAAGGAATGATGCTAAGTACAGGCCACCCTGTCTAGTGGCTGCATTCTACATACTTGCCTTGATTAGGTTGACCATATGAAAAGGAGGACAAGGCTCCTATTTCTTTAACAGTTGTATTGGAAAAAAAATCAGCAGGTGTCTTTCGTATATATGGGGAACCTGGGGAAATTCCCTCTTCATCACAACAGTTGATGTTCAGTTCCAGTTCAGTGATGAAGAGGAAATTTCCCCAGGTTCCCCGTATATACAAATGACACCTGCTGAAATTCCCTTTTCAATACAACTGTTAAAGATACAGGATCCCTGTCCTCTTTTTCATATGGTCACCCTAGCCTTGATGCTCTGGGAATGTGGGGAAAGCAAGTTCTCTTCCCTTGGGATCATCTCCACTCTACCACAGGGAGTCAGCCAGGGAGACAGACTCGACTGATCTCATGCTAATTTGTCCATGCTTGAACTGTTGTTAAGGGAGGGCCGTAGCTGAGGGTTTGGGGGATTTGTGAGACTTCTGAGCACTCAGCAGGGGTTTCTGAGGCCTGGCTTGTTGGAGTGGATTGTGTGAGTGGGTAGGGAACACTCATGGGGCAGACCTTGCCAAGTCCATAAAACCCTAATATTACTTCAGAGTGGATTTAGCAAATTGCATAAGATCTGACTAATAAGTATACATTGACAGGGTAATAAGCTTCCTTAAATATCCTCAAGCATGTTTTACAATTTATCTTCATTCCCCTCTCTCCCCCATGGCAATGAAGATATTCCTAGGGTGTCCAGATGCAATACTTGTGAGGAATATGAGACTTCAGCAGGTGAAAAGCTACACTTGCTGAAATCTCCTTTTCTATACAATGTTAAAAGTACAGGAGCCCTATATTCTCTTGCATCTGGCCATCCTAGTGGCAGTCTGGATCACCCTACTGAATTTCTGGACCCTGGTAACATGTATCCTCACATGCCATGCTTGGGACGTCAACATAGTGGAACTTAATTTCAGCTAAACTTACATAAGATTCCTCTGTAAGTTACCTATCTAACTCAGCTACTAATCTATTATTGAAACATTTTTAGTACTATTTGACAGCCAACAACAAAGGCATGGGAAAGAGTTATCACTCCAAAATTCACTTAAAATTCAAAACATTTTTGGAGTTCCCTCCTCAGGTAATTCATATGAAGCATTCTGAGGAAGGCCAAAAGAATTTTAGAAAGACTAGCAAACCGTCTCTGTGGTGTGTGTGTAGATGTGTTCCTCAATTCTGAAGTTTAGGAATGTCATTAAAGTAAATTTTGAAGTACATTTGGAGGCTTCATCTGAGGCAGAACATCTGAGCAATTTTGAGGAATGCCAAAAGACTAGTGACATTTTTCAGGGCAGGTGAGACTACATATTCCTAATTCTCTATCTCATAAGCAAGCAGCATGGTTGGTTTCACAAAATTCACTGAACACCGCTAAATGAATCCTGAAATTATCAAGCATGCTACATAAATTATATGGGCAGTTTATTTTTCTTATTCTTGCTGATAAAAGCAGTATGTCTGCATGTTGTGATAAGAATAGCTATTGCTAGCTTATTACACAGCAACAGGCCTTACCTGTAATTAAATGAAGAGAATTAGGGGAAATGGAAAAGCTAATAGTTCTGGGTACAATGGTGATTATTTATAAATTCGGCCCCCAGCACCACAAACAACTTGCATGAATGTTTTAGGCAATTATATTAACTTGTGACTGAAAAATAACTGCTCCAGATTTTTGTTATAATTCATCTGATAGGCAAGTTCAGCTTTCACAGGAATAAATTTAGAGAAAACTTGATACTCTTTCGAGAAATTCCAGCATATCTTGAAGCAAATACTGTGCAAATTTTAAAACTAGGGATGTATCAAATATTCAACAGTTTTGATTTTCAGTCTTAAGACACTTATTTGGGGGAGTGGGAATTGAGTTTTTGAAATATTTCTTTTAAAACCATTTAATTATATGAAAGTTTACTTTTCAATCCTGTTTGAAACCATAATTTCCCCAGCTGCTCCTTCTTCAGCAAACTTTCTCCCTCCTCGCTGCTTCTTTCTTCTTGATGGATTAGTAAAAAAGGTCAGCCCAACCAATCAGGGATCACAATGAATGGTAGACATTACTGCTCTTCTTAGCCAGTCAGATTTGGCTGCCCTGTGACTGAGGTGAAATGTAAATTAGGAGAAAGTAAGAGAATACTATATAAACAGTGTAAAAAAGAAAAGTTCATTTTTGTACCCTCCTGATCCTTCTAAAATGAACCCAAAGTAACTAACAATAACATGCTAAAACAATATGAAAAAATGATTAAATAATAAAAATGCTATAATAATTCATCAGTAAAATGTCAAATTGATATCTAAGAGCAGAAGCTTAATAAATCAATGAGTTAACATAATACAAGATTTATAAACATTAAATCAATAAGTTACAAAAGTATGAATATTTCAATAAATTATCATCTATGGGACCCTGCATTGGCAAATGCTTTTTTTCATATTACATATTGCATATAAATTAGTCCTTCTTGATCACCTTAGGGCAATGTGTCCCTAATGCAACTTTTTGATCTCTCAGTGGTTTTTGATAGGATTGACCATGGTATCCTCCCGGAATGCCTGAGGGGATTGAGAATCAGGGGCATTGTGCTTCAGTTGTTCTGGTCCTACCTCTTGAGCAGGTTCCAGATGGTGATGCTTCAGGATAGCCAGTGTTCAAAGAAGGAGCTGTTGTATGGCATACCAAAAGGCGCCATCCTATCCCCAATGCTGTTAAACATCTAAATGAAATGGCTGGGAGAGATCATCCGGAGGCATGGGGCAGAGTGCTATCAGTATGCTGATGACACCCAAATATATTTCTCTATGCCTCCGACAACAGCATCAGCTAAGGATAGTGTGTCTCCTCTGAATGAATGCTTGGAGGGAGTAATGGGCTGGATGAGGAAAAACAAACTGAAGCTGAATCTAGACAAGATGAGGTGCTTACTGTCAAAGGACCCAACCTGGGTTTGGAGGTGTGTCAACCAGTTCTGGATGGGGTTACACTCCCCCTGAAAGACTGTATTTGCAGCTTGGGGGTGCTTCTGGATCCGTCGCTTCAAATGACAGCCCAGATAGATGTGACAGCCAAGAGGGCCTACTATCAGCTTTGGCTGATACGCCAGCTGTGCCCCTTCCTAGAGTTGGAAGACCTAAAGATGGTAGTGCACACACACTGGTAACTTCAAGGCTTGACTTCTCAAAAGTGCTGTACATAGGGCTATCTTTATGCCTAGTCTGTAAACTTCAACTAGTTCAAAATATGGCAGCCAGGCTGGTCACAGGTACACCTAGGGGTGACCATATTACACCAATTCTAAAATCACTTCACTGGCTGCCAATTAGTTTCAGGGTGAAGTATAAAGTGTTCGTTATTACCTTTAAAGCCCTACATTGTTTGGGTCCAGGTTACCTGCAGGATCGCCTTCTCCTGTACAATCCATATGACACACTCATGTCCTCTGGGAAGAATTTACTCCAGTCAGCCACAACTAGGCTGACAGCTGTTACCCAAAGGACCTTTTCTTCTGCCACCCCTAGACTGTGGAATGGCCTGCCAGGAGAGATTCATCAATTTCATAGTCTTTTCGAATTCAAGAAGGCTACAAAGACTGATCTCTTCCTACACAGATGAATTTAAAGATATTTGACTGTTGTTTATTGTATCAGTTTTATATGTTTTTAATCAGTTTTATGTATTTTGTGGTATTTGTATCTAATGTTCAACACCTCAATCCAGAGGGAGAGGTGGGTTGTTGTTGTTGTTGTTGTTGTTGTTGTTGTTGTTGTTGTTGTTATTATTATTATTATTATTATTATTATTATTATTATTAGGCCTTCTTTAGAATTTGGATGGCACAAAGTTTTGCCTTTCTGAATCAAGATGAATTGTTTGGCTTCTGAATTGGTCCTATGTCACGTAGCTGGAATTATACCCAGCCCATGTCCGATCACCACCCAGCCGGTACAGCTTGGGCAGAGGATGGATTTTGCGGGCAGGGGGGAGCCAGGAATAACGAGAAGATGCAGCGCATGCTCTGCACGTGTACAGCCTCATGAGGTGGGGAGCAGAGCCAAGCATATAAAGGCTCGCCCCCACGAGGTTTATCGGCCTCTTTCAATTTCGACCCCACCCTCCCTCCCTCCCTAAAAACCAGTATGGGAATAACCAGTCGTCCCCTTTGAAGGAGAGGCTGAGTAGGAATTTTCCCTGTCATTTAGTAATGTGCAGGTTTTTGTCTACTCCATACTGGATCCAGTCTTTAGAAGTGGAAGATAAAAAGGTTAATTATAAATGGCAGGGTTGTGCGGGAATTTTGGGAAGTCAGGATAGGGACGGTGAGCACTCTGGCACCTTTATGGTGATTGGCAATCCAGAGGTCCTGCTCCTCGAGGGCTTTGCAGCTTTCGTGTCAGGATATGGTTTGCCTTTGGGGACCTTCTTGTCTCATCTACTCGGCTGTGCAGCCTGAGTGGAGATGATGCGGGTCGGTCTCACCAAGTGTAGTTGAAAAGGGGGCCGGGTCACCCGACCCCTGTTTTCAGCTGAGTGGCTCGCCCTGATGGGCAGGCTAGCTGCCTGAGGAAATTAGCTTGATTCCCGCACGTTCACACACAGATCCATGAAGGGGAGAATCTCCATGAGTAAATAAGGAGGCCCTATTTAATCCCGAGATCTGGTGTCTGTGTGTTTATTTCTGGGACTTCCTTCTATGCTCGCAAAGAGCCTCCTTGGATTCTTCCAGTGCTGGGACCTGGCTTCTAAGCCTCATCCCCTGTAGGGACCCCCTCCCACACACACACACACACACACCCCTGAAGAAATTCCTGCTGTTATCTCCAATCTAAATTGGGCTGTTTCCTGACTCATCGAATCAGTGCCTGTGCACTTCTTGTGACCAGTGCACCCCTGTAGTTTGGATAGTTCTAAATAGAAATGTTTGTACAATCTTAGAAGCTTTGTGAAATTTAAAAGGAAATGACTTTGTGACAACAAATTCATGATACTTTGTATTTTTAGATGCAAACATAAAACATCCCAGGATGTGTGTGAGTGTATAATATGTAAAGTTAGGGTGACCATATGAAAAGGAGGACAGGGCTCCTGTAACAGTTGTGTAGAAAAGGGAATTTCAGCAGGTGTCATTTGTATATATGGGGAACCTGGTGAAATTTCCTCTTCATCACAACAGTTAAAGCTGCAGGTGCCCTGCCCTCTTTTAAATCTGGTCTCTCTAGTATAGCTCCTGCACCTTTAACTGTTGTGATGAAGACAGAATTTCACCAGGTTCTCCATATATACAAATGACACCTGCTGAAATTCCCTTTTCTACGCAACTGTTAAAGATACAGGAGCCCTGTCCTCCTTTTCATATGGTCACCCTAGTAAAGTATACAAATACAGCACAATCCCATCCATATTTACACGGAAGTAAGTCCCCCTGTATTCAGTGGGCTCAACTTTAGGAAGCCTTCTCTTCTAAAGTGCAATTGATCTTTCAGTCCTGATGTGTCAGGATGATGAGGGCAGGGGGAAGGAAGTCTGTATTATTTTCCCTGCTGCCACTTAATAAAGGGGAAGATGCTTTGTGGATTGGTGGGGATGAAGGTGCCTTCATTTCCCATTGCTTGAAAAATGAAGCAATTTGTTTCTGATTGTTTTTTTCAAAATCAAATAAGCATGTATAGGTTATGCAAAATCCATTCCATTTGTGTTTTATGAATTGTCAGGAGCCTTTCATTCCAGCATCCACCCATCAATGGAATTGGATTTTTTCAGTTTCCAAATTTGTGTAAATTCACGTGTGCACAGATGTGTAAATTTCCCCAAATGTGCATATTCCCCCCAAATGCACGTGTTTGTGCTTTAGCCTATGGGGGAAATGCACGTGTTTATTTTACTAGGTTTTTTGTTTTGCTTTTTGCATATTTTTTAAGGATGAAATTTGCACAAAATTTCTGAAGGTTAGGAAAATGCTCCGCATGTCTGTGTGCACTGTCTAACCAGGGAAAAGCCAGGCCATTGCAGAAACCATGCTTTGGATTAAGAAAAATCTGAACTCGTTTGGTTTTGTTGCAGATTTTTTCGACATTCCTGGAAACAAATGGATTCCATTCCAGATCAATCCAAGTGAATGTTCTGAGGAATTCAGCCATTTCTAATCTTTATCTAGATGCAATTGCTTAAAATATGGCACACCCAAACAGATGATAGTGTTTCCCTCAACATGGGCGAGATCTACACTACTGCCTTATAGGGATATTGAAGTGCACTGAGAACTGTTGGGGCACTATCTACATCCCATATACCACTTTCATGGTGTTATATCCTGCTTTTTAGTTCACATTTGTAATGATTTGACACAAGGTGTAGATCTGGCCATAGTAGCCCCTGTGTCTATATTTGAACAGAGCTTAATGCCAGTCATAATAATTCGAAGAGGTTCTTGCTTGTGAGGAAATTGATTAGAAAAAATGTATTTAATGACCCAGAAAGCCTATTAGTTATTGCAAAGGAAAGGGTCTCCCCTGAGCTTTCACATCCATTAACAGGGCAGTATTATTTGGGTAGTGGAACAACATATCAAATGTAGTTACCATTTCTCATGTCATAATGCAGTTTCTGTAGACAGATCTGAAACATTCCTTTCCTGGAGGGGCTTTCAATGGCTTGTGTGATTGCGAGAGATAGTTTGCTTGTAGCAGCAATGGAAAAGAGAGAGAGATAAACACAAACTCACTCCATTATACCATCATAGTTCAACTCATGCAAGAAATGCAGAAAATGATTACAAGCAAATGAAAGACCCAAACAGTTTGTGTGTTCAATTGCAGATGTATAAATGTAGGAGGAAAATATTTAATGAAACCATGAGCTGGAGAAAATGTGAATGTTGGGGGAAGCCATAAGCAAAGGCAACTCAGGGGTGGGGAAAACTAGTTTGGGAAAGCAAAAGGATGGCAAAGACCAGTATTAAGGGAACATGGATTTAACCAATGAGATATAGGACCATATTATTTTTATACTCCGACCAAAAACTGGAGGAGTGAATTGGATACATTTGAGGGAAATGCTTGTTGCCCCTTAGACACATTTCTGGACATAATTAAAGTATTTCCATTTTCCCAAATTGCTGCACCTACACATCATGAAGGAAAGTTTAAGGTGCAGAAAGGTGAAATGCAGTGGAGGCTGGTGGCTCCAGTTTCGATGGGCTTTTGAATTCATTCTGGGTTTCAGTCAGAACTCAAAAGAGATTTCCAAGGTGCTGGACTTATTTGGGGCTATGATTCAACACCTCAGATAGCTCCTTTAGAGTTCTAGGTGGTTCTGACTGAAACCCGGAATGGATTCGCATCCAAGCCATGAGCCTCCACTGGTGAAATTAGTATATTGTATTGCATTTGTTATGAGTGACATTTCTTTTTCTATTTTCACCCTGTCTGTGTTTCAAAAAGAAGGCCTAAACCACCTAGCAAATCTGAGAGGGCACCTTCTTTCATGTCAACTTTGTCACTTGAATCTCTTTGCAGGAGGCCATACTCCAAGTGGCCCTCCCATTAGAGGTCAGTGTAATGGGTGATCAGATGGGTGAACTGGTAGTAACTACTCAGCTTAGTGCAGGGGTGTTGAGGCTAAGGTCTTCAGGCCAAATCCATCCCACTTAGGGTCCCAATATGGCCTTCTGGAGTTCCCTGTCCATGGCTCCACCCTTTCCTCACAATTGCCGACCACTTTGTAGCATTTGAAAAGGCAGAAATGCCTTGGCAGAGGTTTAGTTACTCTCAGTAAGAGCTTTAAACTACAACATGTTTGTATTTTGGGTCATACTCCTTTTGTATTCAGCCTCACCCACTGCTGCAATGTGACCCTCAAGAACTTTCCCAAAATTTGGCTCTCAGAGTGAAAAAGATTCAACAACCCTGCCCTAGAGGCCTGCTGGGGATTATTTGTATGTAAGCAGATGGTTAAAACACTTTTTTTTCAGGCAGGCTTGTGAAGACCTTGTTTGATTTTGTGCTATAGATGAGGATGTACTCTGATGTGGCTATGTGTGTTCAACACTACTTCGGCTGCTTTCTGTGGTTAAATTTAATTACTATAATCTTTTGGAAGGCTTATAGCAAATTCCTGCTGTTCTTAATTTATTTGCTTCCATGGCATTTTCTTTCCTCTTTTTTTCATTTTTGAAAGATGGCTATACAGATTTTATATATAAGTGTCAGGACTGGAGAGCAAATAACAATCTAAGGTGATCCAGGGGTTGGGAACCAAATGCCATGGGACTAACCAGGAGTCAGGACTGAAGAGGAAGTCAGGATTCAATGGCAAACTAGGGCCCTTTCTACACCTAATGGTTATCCAAGGAAAATGGAGGGATCATCACTGCTTGCTTCCGGGATCCCCTGTGTGGCATTTGGATGCACAGGAATGATACCAGGATGATTCTGGGATATAGGGCTGGGGCAGACATGCCCTAGGAGGGAAGTGGGGTTGAGGAGCAAACCAGAAGTCAGGATCAAAGAAAAAGGAAGGATTACTGATGTGGCCAAATGAGTCAACTCATCAGCCAATATTTGTCTGTTCATAATGCTCACCTTTGTAGAGAGCATGGACTGATGTATCACATATTAGCTATTAAGTTCAGAATGGATTGCAAGCTTTGGAGAATGCATCCTGCATCCAAACGATGTCCCTTTGAATGATCTGGTGCTGCTTCCCTTCCCTCTTCCTGCAACAGCTGTGGCTCCACAAGGAGAAAGAGAACTCAGTGGTACCATTTGTCACTCCATCTTCTCCATGATCAGTGATGATGGTGACTTAAAGTTATCCAGAAAGGCCTACATGGAAAACACCAGTCAGGAGAGGAGTCATAATGTGACGTATAACATCATGCTGTACTACGCAGCTTCAAACTACACTTCCCAGCGATGCACTGTGATATTTCGCATGCACAAAAGTTGTATGCTCAGAACAAGATTTCCTATTAGAAGGGACCTCTTGTCCAAGTTAACATGGGTGATTGTGTTACTTTCCAAGGAAATATTGACTTCATTAAGATAAGTTCACCCAATTGCTAGCAAGGCTATAGGTACACACCAGAGCTCAGAAAGACTTTGTTGCTCAAGTAAGCCTAAAGGAACAGGAAGCCCTGATATATTCCTTCCTGTCAAGACGGAGCCATCCTGAGTGGGCAGAGCCAGCTCAGGACTTGAGAGTATTTCAATGAGAAGCTGTCACCTGCAGTTCAGTTACTCACCACATGGGACAGTGATCTACAAAGCCCCATAGGTCCTGGCATAAGTAAATAAAATGATTATTTCATAGGTATGGGCAGGAGTTTTTTTTAATTTTTCTATTTTGATAGTTGTGATGAAGCAACATAACTCCCTAAGGTCTGGGATCATTTCTGAGTTAATCTGGGGAAAGTTTGGGAAAGTTTGCCTATCTTTAGGGTTCCCTCCCCATCTCCCAGCCCCACTATACCTTCCTTGACAAATATATCTGTCTACATTTTTTCAATCTCATTTCTAATGTCATGATTTTGTAGCTCTTTAAAGCTACTATGACCTTAGCTAGACCTACTTGCTAGTCCGCAACGGAGGGGTGAAGATCTCGTTATTGTTTTATCATGAGATCCCCCCTCAGTTTACACGTGGCGTGCAACAACCTCAGACGGAGAGGCGTCGCACCTGCCATTTTAAATTTTTTTGTTAAAGAGGAAGTAGTGCATGAACGTTTTTGTGAACCGCCCAGAGAGCTCTGGCTATTGGGCGGTATAGAAATGTAATAAATAAATAAGTAAATAAATAAATAGGTAAGGATTGATTTTTTAAAAAGAATAATAATAATTTCCCCGCTCTCCCCACCCCACCCCCGATGGGTGCAGTGTTCCTGAGGAGCTCTGTGCCCCATGCGCGGGTCCCGGATCCTCGTGAGGAACCATGAGGAGCCAGGACAAACCACAGCCCCAGGCCACACATTTCACAGTTTCGGGCCAGCTTGAGACCGCGGAAACAGGCCAAAAGGGGAAGGTGAGATCCCGAGGCAAGGGAGGAATCATCCCTCCCTGATCTCAGGATCCCCTGTGCGTCATGTGGACGCACAGGGATGATCCCAGGGATCACCTCAGGATTTCACCCGGTTTAGCTATGGCCTTTTAGTCATTCAATGGTGCACATGAGATTCATCACCTTGTATTTACCTCTGATGTGCATAGGTTGGGTGGAATAGTTAAAGGGAAGAAGCAGCTGGCAGGTTGGGGTTCATTTAATCCTTTCCCTGCCTGGCTGTTTCTCTGCCACTTTTATCTTCATCCACTTTTACACAATTGACTCAGGACCAGAATGTGGGGGAAAGCAGCTAGCAGAGAAGCTTTAGAGAAGAGGGGCAGGTGGGAGAAGAGTTCAGCACCTCACCCATCTACTGTTTTCCCCCTGCAAATACCATTGCATCCCTGCAATGCACTTTAGAAGTGAGTATAGATCTGGGAGATTGCCAAATGCTTAGTTTTGTTCTTTGCCAGTGCTTACTGAAAAGCAGCAACTTCTCTGGAACTTCAGCGCTAAAACAAAGAAAAAAACATTATTGTGGCCTCTCCATCTAAATAACGACATCCATCAGATTTATTCACTTAGTTTGCATTCCTTTGGGGTATGGGCTGGCTAACAAACTGCAATGTCCTAGAAAATTGCCTTTGGGAAGAATGGACGCGATAAGCCAAAGAACATCCAAACTGGACAGGAACAATTTTGATACACGTGAACTTTATAAATGTTGTCCGTGACAGCCTTTAATCAATATGAAATATGGCAGGGGTCTCCAAATGGTATCAACGGACCTCTGGAAATGACAAATAATTTGCCATTGCTATTAGTAGCACATTTGTCAACTGCAGTTTGTGGAACAATAACATCTGTTGGGTGATGTTTTCTAGGACGGTGATGCATTACAATGCAACCAAACCAATGTTTCTCTCATCTTTTGATATAGTATGTTTACAAACTGCTAAGATAACTTACTAATTGAAGCTTGTCAGTGATTTTTTTAAAAAAAGAAGAAGGAAAACCTACATTTTAAAAATGATTCTTTTGACAACCCTAGGCTTGTCTTGAGAAGACAGCTATTATTTTTAGTTACAAAAATATATTTTTAAAAAATCATAGAAAACTGGCAACTATCTAAAAGACTGAGCTACAGATGAAGAAAGCTCTGTTTCAAAGCGCACCTCTGCCGTCAACATAATTGGTGGCCTCAAGACTACATCTGAAATATGGGTCTACACCCCACTGGCTCCCGCAAAGTTTTATGTGTTATATGAGGTTTTATGTATTTATGTATTATGCATTATAATACTTGTTTCCATAAGGCTATTTGTGTAGATTAACTCTACTACTATAGCAATAGTAATAGCAAACCATCACACTACACCTGAGTAAACATGCTTAGAATCACCGAGCAAGTGGCCAAATTTTTGAACTTGGCCATTTCTATTAGATCCTCCATGACTAATTGTCTTTTTTAATAGCTAAATGCATGCTCAGTTCTGTTTTATGTAACTTCTGGTGTGCTGGAACGGTGTATTGACTGCAATAAAATTTGTTGTCGTTGAGCTGTGATTTGTAGGAAAATATACAAATTATTATCAATTCTGTCCTTGCCCTCTCTGTTCTTAACCCTGCTGAAATGCAACTGTGAAAACCAGACCCTTCCCAAATTTGAATTTTAGGACCCTGGGTCAAAAAAAAAAACCCTCCTCAACCCATAACAGATTAAATAAAGATATTTTAGGAGCCAGGATGTCTTGGGATTTCATATAAAAAGTTGTACTGTACACATATAATCCTGGGGGAATCACAGGTTTATGTTTCTTAAGCTATCTGTAGTGAATCTGGGAATATTTAAGGCATCAACAGGTTCTACAGAGGAATTTCAGGCTTGTGAAATTTTAGAATAAACCCCAGCAAATTACATATTTATTCTGGATTAGTACTATCCCTAGGGTACATATGGTCCCAACATATGTGTCTGTCCCCTTTTTCAGTTGACAGTGAAACTAAAAGCCTGTTCAGGAATTTGCTTTATCGAAGTTTCTGATTGCACTGAGAGTTCTACTCAGGTTGAAGCAAACGTGTGTTGTTGTTGTTTTAAATTGTGAATATCAACAAAACAGAACAGAAAATACATTGTGAAAAACAAAAGAAAAAAAACTTTACATATTTAGGATTATCATCATTTTCCACCATGTGTACCATTAATTAAAAAAAAAAGAGGGAGAGAGTTATACAAAGGTTTCAAGAAAAGCAGACCAAATATCCGTTTATTTATCCACTCTCAAGTTGCATCTATATATAACACCCGTTCAAAAGATGATAGTGATATTATAGTAGGTGTGGATTTATCCTTCCAATGTGAGAGTATTAGTCTTTTGGCTGTCATAAGGGCTCTGAAGATCCATCTGTGCTGACCACGTGTGAACTTCCAAGAAGCCAGTAGGTAATTTAGGAGGACATGCACATTGTTCCATATTGTAGATTGTTTCACTACAAAGTTTATCCTTATTATAACCTCCTCCCAAACAGGGACAACTCCCTTTCAGACCTTGCTGATTCAACATGGCAAGGCCTGAACTGAGGGAGTGGGGGGTAGCAAACCTGGAGCCATAAGGGGCACGGGTCATGTGGATAGGGAGCAGGGCCCCAACCTTCTATCCATTTTAAGCTCTCATACATTCATGCAAAATGCTTGAACAGGTTTATATAAATTATATATATAGGAGTCTAACAGTGTAATCTTGTACATGACTACTCAGAAGTAGGGCCAATGAGTCCGATGCTATTTACTCCCAGGTAAGTCTGCATAGGATTGCAGCGTAATGCTGTGAAAGGTAGGGATTGGCAATTAATTTCACTCCATTACTAGCAGCTACATCTTTTTCTTTTTTTAAAATTTACTCTAGAGCACGGGTTCTCAACAAGGGGGGGGATTCCCCCATGGGGGGGAATTTAGGGTTCGAGGGGGGGGGAATTGGGACCATTTTTCAGCAAAGTATGGTATCCTGTAGATTATGTCTTCCTACACATGTTATTAAAAACATCCCAGAAAAGTGTTATGTCATCTGCAAAAGCCAGGCTTTTGCTCTCTTTTCCCTCCCTCCCTCGCAATCCTAGAAGTTTCAAGCTTCGGAATGCACCTTTTGAGTTAGACTATCTTGGGAAGGGGGAATTATATTCTGAACTATGGTGAAAGGTGGGAATGGAGCAAAAAAGGTTGAGAACCACTGCTCTAGAGCATATGCAGGACCAAGAATACAGATCAGGATCATCCACTTGTATGCACTATGGCTCAAAGAGTTACAGATCTGTTCTATTCTCTCTGGATAATGTATCTCTGAGAGAGACCACAGGATTTCCTCTCTGAGCTGATTGACTTCCAGTTTTCATTCTGTCTGCTGCCTGTTTGTCTGCTGAGTGTGCGGAATGTGTACCACAATTGCAGAGCACCAGAGCAAATGTGACTACTGTGAAACAGATGATCAGATTTACCTGGGGGGAAGTTAATTACTACAATAAAGTAAGAAAAGAAAGAATGGTACACTAGCCCTGGTAAAGCCTCATGGACTGAAGTAGGAAATGCCTTACACCCACTAATGAGCAAAGTTAGAAGTGACCATGCTTTGGGTGACTGGAGACTTCTGCTTTTGCCTAATTAACAGCACAAGTTACTAAACAAGTCAGCACAGCACTAAAGGCATTTTTTGAAATTGTACTGGGATAATATTAAAATGTGACCTGTTTCACTACTGGACAGGTCTTATGGGAAGTCATTATGTATAGCACTTCTTAAATTCCCAGAGTTAATTTGCGAATGAGCACTTGAATGCTCACTGCAAAGAACTGCAAGAGAAAGGAAACACTTGGAAAGGGATGAATATTAGACTAACACAGAATACAAAATATTAGACTAACACAGAATGCAAAACTCTAAGCTATTGCTATAAATGTAAGGCTAATTCAAACATGTATCTTGATCACTTGACTCATTACTTTACAGTTAGATGCTCACATCTAGAGATATATGGAAACTAAGCTTGGCTTGGATTCAAATCTAGGGAGTTTGAAAGGCCTGAGCGGGGGGTTGGACTCGATGGGCTTATAGGCCCCTTCCAACTCTACTATTCTATGATTCCATGATTCTATGAGATCACACCTGAACAGTGCAACCCCAAACTTTCTCTGTCAAACACTAAAATCCAAGTGTGCAGGATAGGAAACCCCAAGGACTTCTACTGCCCTCCCACCACAGCCCCAAAGCCAGCTGTACACACCAGTCCCCAAACATCTTCCTTCCCTTCCACTCTGAGCAGAAGAAGCACTGAAAGAAGATGAAAGAAGAAAAGGGAGTTTTTTCTCTACTTTTCTCTCCCACTCGCTATCATCATCCAAAGTAATGCAGGGTGTCGGAGATTCTGGGAGTTGTAGTTAGGAAAATATGGATTTTGTAAAAACTATTCTGTCTGCATTTCATGGATTGCCAGGCACCGTTTCATCATCCACTCATTGATGGAATCAGGTTTTTCCCCCAGTTTCCCAAATTTGCACAAATTCACTTGCAAAAATTTGCAAATCCTCCCACAATGCATAAATGCTCCCCCCCCCCCCAATCTTTTCACCTATGGGAGAAATGCACATTTGTGGCTGGCAGTTTCAAATTTTATTTTAATACTTTTCTATGACTGAACAGTCTGCAACACCACAGACACCAGGAAACTTAGGAAAAGCCGATCCCCTACAGAATACACAGGTCAGATTCATAGAAATCCAAAGTCATTTAGTTCCATTGTGGATTTATCCAACATTACTAGCTGTACTTTGTTCAAAGGCTCCTGCCGTGATGGAGCAATGATGAGAAGGGCAGGGAGGAGAGGAAGAGGTAGTGTGGTAGAGCGAGTAGGGGGTCATTTTGCTTTTCTCATCTCATGGCCACGCCTTCTGCTTCTGCTAAATAGGAATGTGGGAAAGGCAAAGAAGTGTGGTTGGGGACTGGCAGTGAGGGTGGTGGAAAGGGGTCAAATCAACCTATTTATCCACCCTCCTCAATATTTCCAGTATGGAGTAGGCAAAAACCTATCCACCATTTAGTGGGAGGGAAAAAATCCAACTCAGCCCTCCCTCCAAAGGCTAAATCCCATACTGGATAAAGGGAGGGAGGGAGCCAGAAAGCAAAAGAGACTGATACTTATCACGGCTGGTCTTTATAGCCTGTGCTGTCTCCTAGCATCACGTGGCACACACAAGGTGCTTTCTTCTTCTCCTCCCCACCCGCAACGGCCATTTTTCCACCCAAGCCATCCCGACTGGGCAGGTACCAGATTTCTTGTTGCATTCAAATTTTCCTTCTACAGTTACACAACAGCAATATGTAAAATGGAAACAAAGGGGGTTTTATAGCAGGAGAGATTTATATGAAAATAAAATCTCTCTTACAGTAGCAAAATTAGAAGGAAAGCTTCAGGGAATGCAAATAAATTGGATGCTCCTTCACCAAATATATTATTTTATTACAAATCCTTTATTAAAACAAAGTGCCACCAGAAACATGAAAAAAAATGAAGGTAAATTATTAGGACATACGGTTAATACAAAAGGATTGGTTTTTTTTAAAAAAAGTATTCACAAATTATTGAAATAGATACATATATGTCTGATGAGCTGAAAATAATATGACCAGATGAGGTTGGGATACCAATAGAGCAAAATGTATGGGATAAATGTGGTACATTGCCATAGCCAACACTAATAGCACAAACTGTTGGAGAAACTGTAACAAGCAAGGGTTGTATATTCATATGTGGTGGGTATGTCCTATTGTAGCTAAGTTTTGGAACATTTTCTTTTTAGAAATGGCAAATATTACACATCAAACCATACATGTGACAAGAGCGTTGGCCTTATTAACGATATGGGAAATGGTGATTACAAATCTGTACCTCATACATGACCCAATAAATTTCAAGTTGATTACATTTCTCAAAACACTGCTTTTTATGTACATACATTGAAAATTTATGGAGGTGGATTGTCCTGAGAAAATAAGAATGCCGGCTTCTTAAAATGGGTATGTTACTATTTGGCAATTGAATATCTGCAAATTGGTGTTTATACATTCCATTTTCACTTGATATCTACTCAAAGTTCTTATTTTTAATTGCATCTTTCTAGTATCACAAAACTGGAAATTAAAAAAAAAGAGTTTTGATTCTAGTTTGAACTTGTCAAGAGCTCCACCAGCATTTTATCACACTTTCATCCGGCCTTGCTTATCATTTTGCCTTGCGACCCTCACATGATATTGCCCCTGTCCTGCAGTCATCTTGCCTCATCCCCTCCATTTTCCATGTTTTTCTGAGGTGGGTAAAGTGTGGTATTTTTTTCTCCACATGGGATAAAACTGCCCTTCCATCCCTGTGTATTGCTGCCCTCACGCTATGTCACAGGTGAGGGCAGCCCCCACCTTCTTGGGGACATGTGAGTTGAACGGTGGTCTTGCTGATGAATGAGGACTGCAGAGTGGTTCTCCTCCAGCCCGTAGAACTGCTCAATCACTCTACCAGGAAAGGCAAGGGAGGCAGCATTATTCCACCTCTGGGCACCAAGTCCTCATGCAGAAGGGAGCATCATCTCACCTCTAAAGGTGGATATGGCAACCAGCTGATGAAACACTAAATTGCTAAAATGCTAGACATCAAAACCAGAGGGGTGTGGGAAGGTACCCATGCTTATCAAAATGTCCATCAACCACAAGAGCCAATGAACTAGAGTGAGAGGAGAAGGGGACAACATGGGGCAGGTGCAAGAGCAGAAGAGTGAACAAGTCAAAAGAGATTTTGCAGATACAATGTGAAAGGGACGAGCACTTGACATGTTAATGAAAAGGAGGCGGAAACCATGGATCATACCTGGAAAAAATGTAGGTGTGATGGACTGGAAAAACACCAAGTTTAAGTAGTCAAAGCAATGAGAATAAAGCTGACAGTGTGAAACTTAATTCTAACTTTATCTGTATATATGCCTCTCTCTCTCTCTCTCTCTCTCTCTCTGTGTGTGTGTGTGTGTGTGTGTGTGTGTGTGTGTGTGTGTGTGTGAACCTATTCAAATTAATGTTGGACTAAGTTCAGAGTTACACCTCCCCCCCTAAAAAAATCCCTTAACTATATGTCCTTTTAACGCCCATCTGGAACGGTTTGGTGGGAGGCGGTTGTTGTGGGGGAGAGGAGACGGAAATAAAGAAGAAGAACCTGCACATGTGCCAGGCACACGAGAGGTCCATGTGAGGCAAGGGTGGAGCCAGTCCATAAAGGCTTGCTCTGGTGTTGCTCAGCCTCTTTCATTTTCGGCCCCCACCCTCCCTCCCTATAAGCCAGTGTGGGACCAGACCAGTTGCCTCCTTTGCAGGAGGGGCTGAGTAGGAATTTTCCCTGTCATTTAGCGATGTTCAGGTTTTTGCCTACTCCATACTGGTTACAATCTTTAGAAAGGGAGGATAATTAGGTCAATCTTAATGGCAGGGTTGTGCGGGAATTGTGGGAAGGCAGAATAGGGGTGGTGAGCACTCTGACATCTTTATGGTGATTGGCAAATCAGAAGTCCTGCTCCTCGCAGGCTTTGAAGCCTGCGTGCCAGGATATGGTTTGCCTTTGGAGACCTTCTGGCCTCATTTACTCGGCTATGCAGCAAGAGTGGGGATGAAGTGGAGCGTTCTCACCAAACACTCAAGTGTAGTTGTAAGGGGGCCCGGGTTACCTGACTCTGATTTACAACTGAGTTGCTCACCCTGAGGGACAGGCTAGAGCCTGCAGTTAACCATCTTGATTCCCGCACGTTCACGCACAGATCCATGGAGTGAGAATCTCCATGTGTAAATAAAGAGGCCCTAATTTTACCCCAATGCTATGGTGTCTGTGTCTTTATTGCCGGGAACTTCCTTCTACCCTCGCAAATGGGTTTCATCTCAGCCAAAACAAAATGCAGATTTTTGAGGGAAGGAAAATCATTTTGAAGATGGCAAACAAAATGTCCAGGGCAGAGGTGAGACATCATGGTTCTCTTGTGATTGGTGATGGATGTACTTGCCCCAACAGAAATTGTAATGGGCTCAGGAGGTTCCATATTTCTCTATCCAAACACAGATGAAAGTTCTCGATTATTCCAGTTCTTAGATTGTATTTACGAACTGCTCCATAAATACCCATCTCCTCCTTTCTTGCCAGCCAGCGAGACCAGGTTCATTGCTCCCTTTCTGAACTACTCTTCCTTGAAATGCTATCTGCAGGAACTGGTAGCAAGCGCACCTGCCTTCAGAGGTCGCATTTGAGCCTAGCAGCACTTCATGGAATGTCCACGTGACCACTCCATGTGGCATGCCCTGGCATGGTCACACTGCCATTCTAGGAAGCACCTGTCAGGCTAAAATATTATGTCTGAAGACAACTGCACTGCTAAAAGCATAAAAGGAGGTTTTCTAAAGTAATTAGAACATCAGAAAAGTGCCTTTCTGGCTGAAAGGACCAAAAAAATGCATGTAGGTGCTCATAATTTGAAAGTTTTATGTCAGAATCCCTGATCTATAGTAACTCAGAAGTTGGTTTGTATTTGTATTTGTATACATGGGGGTGCAGCTGGTAATTGACTCCCCTCCCATACACTCACTAATCAAATAAGCAAAGTAGATTCCATAAACCTGAATTCTGCCCACCACTGCTTTTTCCCAAGCACAGAAATCTTGAAACTATTAAACCTTTCCCCCCACATAACTAGCCTTGCTGAAAGGATAGCTTTCAATGCAAAAATTTAAACCCAGAACAATTTGAGAAAATGTTGGAGATGGAATTGTAGAATCAATGCGGGTAGACCTAGGTTCAAATGTCCACAACCATTCAGCTTATTGAAGCTGCAATACTATACCTACTTACCTGAGAGTAATTCTATTGAACAATGGGACTTACGTCTTAGTAGACATGTATAGAATTGTGCAGTGACCAACCTTTGGCTAGTTTCTTATTTCTCTTCCTGACCTACAAACAAAGCCCTATGAAGGGAGATTGAAAGAACTGGGCATGTTTAGCCTGGAGAAGAGAAGATTGAGGGGAGACATGATAGCACTCTTCAAATACTTAAAAGGTTGTCACAAAGAGGAGGGCCAGGATCTCTTCTCGATCATTCCAGAGTGCAGGACACGGAATAACGGGTTCAAGTTAAAGGAAGCCAGATTCCGGCTGGACATCAGGAAAAACTTCCTGACTGTTAAAGCAGTACGACAATGGAATCAGTTACGTAGAGAGGTTGTGGGCTCTCCCATACTAGAGGCCTTCAAGAAGCAGCTGGGCAACCATCTGTCAGGGATGCTTTAGGGTGGATTCTTCCACTGAACAGGGGGTTGGACTCGATGGCCTTGTAGGACCCTTCCAACTCTGCCATTCTATGATTCTATGATTCTCTCAGGGATGGTTGTATGGGTAAAAAAGAAGCAGCAACCTGGTGTCCTTGGAGAAACAGGATGATAGACATGTGACAGGTGGTAAATAATTTCAGGAGAAATAATGTTTCAAAATTTAGAAACATGCTTTAATTTGATTTGTATTGCTGCCTTCTGTTAATTCTACAAAGCAATTATTGACAATTATTACAGCTCTAGTAGCAATGACTGTTTTATTTGTTAATTAAATACTTATTTTGAGCACTTCATCTGAAGTGTAACAAAATATTTACTAATTCCCACCATCAGCCCCCTTGTTTGTAACTCATGAGAGCATTCTAAGTGTTTGTCTCTCAAGGATGACTGAGGAGCTGAAATGGAAATATGTATTTATTTTCCTTTTCCCAAAGCTAAAGCCGCAAAGGAAAGGTGTACACGGGGGAAAAAAGCACCTAATTAAGATATGACATAGTGCACCATTTTTTTTGAAAGCAATTTATAACCATTAACTACCCAATAATGGTCCCAGCTCTGCACACGTTGAAATCTACTACTCAGTATGTATGCAGCATTTACATCATATAATTTGCAAATCAACAAGTGCTGATTTGAGAACCCCAGCAGTATTTATTAAATTTACTACATAATTATATTTACACAGGATGATTTCAGTTCAGCAGCTCAGCGCAGGTGTGACTAACAGTCATATTCCTTTCATTTGCTTGATTCTATACAGTGCACCAAACATCTATGTGTAATGACTAGCCCTCTTTTTTCTTTTTTTTTACTTGATTCTACACAGTATACCAAGTATCTAAAAGCAATTTCTTTTAATTCCTGTAATTGTCTGAGTCTCTGTTTCCCCCTTACTTCATCAACCTGAAAAGTTATTCATAGCTAAATCCAAAAATAAAAGGGTTTGCAATTATTATATGGTTTAAAGTGGATGCATTGAATTTGCAGTTAATGGAACCTAATGGTCAATCTCATTACCTTTCGTTATATGTAAAAATAAAACAAAAAAAGAGAAAATTATGTGGGGCAATAGAGTTGATTTTGACTTCACTGTTGAAGAAGGCCGTTCAACACCCAGCCAATGGCTTGGGCAGGGGATGATTGTTGCAAGGGGAAAACATAAGGTGTACTGCCTCATAAGGTGGGGGCGGAGCCAAGTCTATAAAGGCTCCTCCCCATGGGGCAATCGGCCTTTTTTTATTTCAGCCCCACCCTCCCTCCCTATAACCAGTATAGAAAGAACCAGTGGTCCCCTTTTCGGGGGGGGGGGGGGCTGAGTAGGAATTTTCCCTGCCATTTAGTAAATGTGCAGGTTTTTGCCTACTCTGTACTGGACTCAATCTTTAGAAGTGGAGGATAAATAGTTTAATTTTAAATGGCAGGGTTGTGCGGGAATTTTGGGAAGTCAGGATAGGAACGGTGAGCACTCTGGCACCTTTATGGTGATTGGCAAGCCAGAGGTCCTGCTCCTCGGGGCTTTGCAGCTTTCATGCCAGGATATGCTTTGCCTTTGGGGACCTTCTTGTCTCATCTACTCCGCTTCACAGTCTGAGTGGAGATGACACAGGTCGGTCTCTCCAAACACACAAGTGTAGTTGGAAACGGGACTGGGTCACCCAACCCTGTTTTCAGCAAAGTGGCTCACCTGGATGGGCAGGCTAGTTGCCTGAGGAAATCAGCTTGATTCCCGCATGTTCACGCATAGATCCATGGAGAGGAGAATCTCCCTATGTAAATAAAGAGGCCCTATTTAATCCCACGCTCTGGTGTCTGTGTATTTATTTTCTGGGACTTCCTTCTCTACTCGCAACAACAGAAACTTGAAGTGGGCTGTCAGAAGACAAGACATCATTGTTTGGTTTGCTAGTGTGGTACCATACTGTGGATTGTAAGGGTGCCAACTACAAATGAAAGTGAATTTTGTCTGGATTCATTCTTATTTTGAATTTGTCTCATTCACAATCTCAAATGTGAATGGATGCATACTTTTCGGGGGGGGGGGGGGGAATGCACTAGTTCCAGAATCTATATTCACATTTGAAAAGTGTGCAGTTTTTCAAATGTGCACTTTTTAAAATGCACATTTCAAAAACAACAACAAAAACAATACTTTTATTCTTTAATCTGCGCTCTCTCTCTCTCTCTCTCTCTCTCTCTCTCTCTCTCTCTGTGTGTGTGTGTGTGTGTGTGTTAAAGCTCATGTTCAGGAATGAGAACAAGATTAACTGACCTCAGAGGTAAAAAGTGAAGCCTTAATAAACTCTAATCTTGCTGATTCGCCTATCCCTGTCCCCACCCCACACAACAGAGCTCTATGCTAAAACACCTGTTTCTTGTAACAGGTGTTTTCGCATGGCACTGTAACTTGTAGTGCCATTAACACTCTAGGTTTTCAAGAGTCCTGGATAGGAACTTCTGTGCCCAGGACAGACTCCCAATACTGTACTACCACCCCCAGAAGAAGAAAAATGGGCAAGTCTACAGTATCATGGATGGATGGATGGATGGATGCATAGATGGATGGATGGAGAGCTGTGAACCTTGACTTTCACTGATACTAAAGTTCAGTGTTTTGCAAGCTCATGTAGACTAGTCAAGGTTCATTCAAGCAGTTATTTAGAAATCCTGCTAACTGACACAAATCTATTTATAGCCATCTCACAACAGCAGTTGTTCATTGCTGAATATTCTTTAATATGTTAAAACCCCTTTAATGAAAGCGTGAAAATGACTGTATTAAAGGGTTTTTAAAATAATAATAATAATAATAATAATAATAATAATAATAATAATAATATCCCACCATCCTAAAATGTAATTGCCAGCTCAGGAATGTGCAACCATTTTCCAGGGAGGAAATGGCTGTCCTATTCCCACATATGTGTGGGGCAAGTTCTGATGACCTGTGAACTGCAATTGTTTTTTGGATAAGTAAGTAAATACATGCAGTGACATAAGCAATGATCTGAAAAATCTCAAGGCATTCTCATTTTTGTCATTTTATGAATATTAGGACCAACTATATGCTAATACAGTTCCATGTATTTTTCACCCAGTTTTGTTTTGTCTTGCTTTTACAGTACATCTGAGAAACAGCTTTAGATAGTAATCAAGGGTTGGGGCTGCTTAACCCTTTCCTTTCCAGAATTTCTTTCATCAAAATTGCTACTAAGGGCTCATCTGCACCAAGCAGGATATTCCACTATGAAAGCAGTATGAAAGCAGTATATAAAAGGCAGGAGCCACACGACTGCTTTATAGTGGTATTGAAGAGCAAACTCAATCATTGCTTTTAAAACTCAGCTAAAAACTTTTCTTTTCCCTATAGCCTTCAAATATTGAGTTTGTTCTGACTCTATACTGTTAGCTTCACCCTACCCGGTGCCTGTTTACACTTCCCTGTGCCTGTTTGCATTCTCCTTCCCTCTTTATTGTTTACTACAACTTATTAGATTGTAAGCCTATGCGGCAGGGTCTTGCTATTTACTGTGTTATCTGTACAGCACCATGTACATTGATGGTGCTATATAAATAAATAAATAATAATAAATAATAATACACTACTGCTTCATAGTGGTACTGAAGTGCACTGACACCTGTTGGGGCCCATGACACATCTTCACCAAGCAGGATATTGCACTATGAAAATGTTATGTAAGTGGTATATGGTATGTGCCAACAGTTATTAGTGCACTTCAATGCTGCTATAAAGCAGTAGTGTGGCTCCTGCCTTTTATTTATCACTTTCATACTGCTTTCATAGTGGAATATCCTGCTTGGTGTAGATGAGCCCCAAGTAGCTTCCATATCCTTGGCAGGTGGGGGAGGGTATGATGACCTGGGAAGTGAGAATTAGTTTGTGAGTGACATTTTGAGCAGACAGGGAGGGGAGGGATAAAGCAGCCCCTCTCCCCTGCCATTTTCCCACTCCTGATGGCAGCCTTCAAGGCTGCATTAGAAAAAAAAGGTGTGTGAATGAAGCATGAAACTGTGCAATTTGTTCCTTTGAAGACACTGGGAAATATCAATGTTTGAATGTGATCTATGAGTGAAGGGTGGAGAAGCCTGAGGTTAAGTGAGTGACTGCGTGTATGTGGCTGACGAAGGTGGGCATTAGTGCTTACTCTATCTTTTGAAGTGCTTTCCCTACACTGCCTCTCTGAAAGAGGCTTTTATTGTAGCTACCTCTAAGTATCAAGCCAGGATAAAAGGAAAGCAACCCAGACCTCATTAGGCCTTCACCCGCATTATATGCTCTGCAGCAGCCATATGAAGTGAAAGAAAGACACATCCTAGAAATACAAAGGAAGACAAGAGTGAGCATCAGAGAGGCTGAAGGAAATGGCAACACAGAATTCAGCGTGTGACAAGTGCAACTCTAGAAGTGGCTTAGAATTGCCACTGGACTTTACCTAACAGAGCATTTAAGATGAATGTGGGGTTCCTGCTTTTGCAAAATTCCTGAGAAATTTTGAGAGAAGTCCAAAATAGTTGTTGAAACAATGGCATTCCACCTTTTTCTTCTTCTTCTTATGGAGCCACTGTTGGGGAGGCCAGGACAGCCAGAGTAATTGGTGGAGGTGGGAAAGGTTTTGCCCTCACTGCAAAACAATTCTTAAGTACAGTCCTTACATGTTCCCTGAAGGGAATGAGTGGCAGCCATTCATTTTTATCGGAGAAGGCAAAAGTGGACACTCACTGACATGCGTTGGGTGGTGTGCAAGGTTACAAACCGTTTAATTGGACTTAATAATCAATGAAGGCACTGGAAATTGAGCCAGATGCTATCTGCATATGCTCACTCTGGATCTGGTTTTTTGGTATTATGTAACAGTTTCATAGAAGCTTGAACGTTGAAGAGAGTGACATTCTCCTCTATGAGTTTACATGAAAACCTAATGGCGCTGCTTCTCCTTCACACAGCAGGAGAGAGCAGCAATTCCAAGTTTTTTTTAAAAAAAATCAGACTTAGAGAGGGCTTTTTTTTGTCGCGCAAGGAAGGCCAGAAGGTGCGGGAGGCACGCAGGAGGCAGACGACGTCATGTGAGGGACCTGAGCAAACTCCGTGAGTGCCCAGTAATGAGTGTGCAATAAAACGCTCATCGGATGGAGCGTTTAGAGTATTCAGATGTTTCTAATTTGCATCCTCCACTGACTGCAATGAGGGGAGGATCTTGCTACACCATTTTTAATACTGGCATAACTAACATGACTGGACTGGGCCCACATGGAGGGATGCAGCACCACCTCATCTCACCCTAAAATGTCCTATTTCAGCCATTCAGTCAGCTTCTACCACCAGAAGATAGTGCAGAGGCACCAACGTACCATTCTAGCCACCTGCAGCTACAAATACTTTTGGGTTAGGTCTGCTGTCTTGCTTTGTTTTGCTTCATTGGCTGGTGTGCTTTATTACGGTAATTTGCTGTTTATATTGTATTCAATTTATATGATTGTGTGATTAGTTTTTATTCACTTTTGTGTACATTGCCCTGGAATCTTTTTAACAAAGAGTGGTTAAGACATATTTAAAATAAAATAAAATAAAATAAAAAGAAGACACATACCACTTGATCTATGTCTGGCCCACTGTTGGATTACTGCAATGCGTTATACGTGGGGCTGCCTTTGAAAACGGTCTGGAAGCTTCAGCTGGTACAAAATGGCAGCCCGTTTACTAACATGGACTAGCTGGAGAGATCACATTACGCCAGTCCTTTTACAACTTCATTGGCTGCCAGTCCAGATCCGGGCCCAATTCAAAGTGCTGGTATTGACATTTAAAGCCCTAAACAGTTTGGGGCCAGGTTATTTGAAGGAACGCCTACTCCCATATGTACCTGCCCGGACCTTAAGTTCATCTACAGGGGCCCTTCTCCATGAGCCCCTGCCAAAGGAAATGAGGCAGGTGGCTACTAGGAGGAGGGCCTTCTCCGCTGTGGCACCCCGGTTGTGGAATGAGTTCCCCAGAGAGGTCCGCCTGGCACCTACACTGTACTCCTTTCATCACCAGCTGAAGACCTTTTTTATTCTCTCAGTATTTTAACATTTAATTTTAACTTAAATTTAAATTTTACTGTTCTAACTCTGTATTTTAATCTTATATCAATTTTGCTGCATGGTTTTATCCTGCTTGTGCTTTTTATACTGTATTTTGTATTTGTGCTTTTAACCTGTTGGTTGTTTATTATGGTTTTAATTTTTGTGAACCTCCCAGAGAGCTTCGGCTATTGGGCGGTATAAAAATGTAATAAATAAATAAATAAACACCAGCTGCAGTTGAACTCTCTGCAGATAACACTCAGTCGGTTCTAGATGTGGCTAAAGTAAAGAGTGATGTTTTGTCACTGTCCGGTACTTTCAGGTTGTAGGTTGAAAGTCAGTATTTAGCTATATGAAGCCTTTCACGCCGTTAAGATAAACAATTTAATGCCAAATTATCCATTGTGAGCATGGCACGGGCAGTGATAGATGAGGAGCTATCTTTCATTGTCTACATTGTCATGCATCATGGCGTGTAAAAGAGCAAGTGTTAATTTTCATCAAACGTTTAGCTGTAATTCATACTTCGGTAATGTTCTCAAATTGTTAATTGAAATCTTTAACCTTGCAGAAGGTTCCTCTCATAATCCCTTGGATGAGCTTCTGCTGTGACAAATGGAGAAGCAAGGATGACATTGCCAGAGCACTATTCTCACTAGAACAGTAAAAATCTGTTGCTCATATAGTCTCCCCAAAGATAATCATTGCTTTAGACATTTTGAAAATCGGTTTGGACAAAGTACTAGAGGATATAATACAGGAAATAATGATCTATTGGATGGGGAGGGGTGAGCAGATGTTCTAATTGGTCTCTTCCAACATTCATTTTAATGAATCGATGCTGCCTTTGTTTAATTTGACTGTCTTGTAGTGGTAAATAATTCAAGTCAAAGCTGTGTGAAAATGCAACTAATAATACCTAACTTTCATATAGTAGTTTTAGAGGGTTCAAAACACTTAAGCTATGATTATTTATTCTCATATTAGAAGTAGGGAATTTGGGGTGTGGAGTGGAGGCTTATCTAAGGTTACCAAGCAAGGTCATGGCTCAGGTGAGAATTGAATAAGGTGTTTCTTGGCTCACAGCTTACAGTCTCAGCAAGGAATGGAGAAACTCAATTTTGGAAAATATCTCAGGGGATGAATTCCAGTGATGCACAGACCTGCAGGAAAATGTGATGGGGACAAAATTACCCAAAATTACATTTTTAGCTTAAAGTTCTTACCATTAGAGACTGAATCAGTGGGGTTGTGAATCTATTCTGGTTTTCAGTCAGAACTAGCAAGAACTCTAAAGAAGCTATCAATGGTGCTGAACCCTATCCTCAAAATAGTTTGGATTTCTCCTTCAGAGTTGTGACTAGTTCTTACAGAAACCCAGGGTGGATTCACAGTCCACCAAAAGCAAAGCCACCAGCCTCCACTGGCTCTGCCAGTAATTCAACCTTAGGAGAGGCATTTCAAGCTTTTAGAAAGGGTGAAATGCTGCTCAAGAGTGAAGGTACAACCAAATGATTTGTAGTTGGGGGAAAGGGGTGTGGCCATCTGGGAAAACCAGGAGTTCTATATTTGTTCCCTAAGCCTGAGTTTCCCCACCATTGCTCTAATATTATACCACCACACTATACCAGCTCTCATATGAAGAACAGCCAACAAGTTTCATGGGTGTGCAGAGTTTCTCAAGATCACACTGTCTTCCCAAGAATTATTTTGTACAAAACTTTTATTCTGTGACATACTTGTATGGCTGCCATTTTTGTTTTCAAAAATCCAGAGATTTGGAGTGTCATCAGACCAGGAAAAATCACATTTCCTTGCCCTTGCTCTCTTCCCCATGATACTTCCTCTTTCTTCACACAGGGGAAGAAAGAGGAAGTAAACAATGACCACACGGCCCAATCAGTGGGGGTTATATCACATGGCTTTTCCTGCACGCAGTAGGAAATGGCAGAACATTACATTTAAAAAAATGCATTTACTCGGGTCTATTTTGAAATAGAATGAAGGCCATAAGGAGTGGGAGATGTGTGGGAGGCAGACAGCGTTGTCTACAGGATGCACAAAAAAACTATGAATCGGCAGTAATGAGTGTGTGATAATATGCTTGTCTGATGATGCTCTTGGACAGAATACCTCTGAACAGGTGCAAACGTCCTTTCCCTGCCCAAACGGAACAGTTTTCTTTGAAGGACCTAAGAGGCAAGTGTCTCTGCCCTATGAGGAGTGAACAGGGTGCAACCTTGTCAGTTGAGAAACTATGTGGGCATGCCCTAGTAATATGAATTCCTAAGGCATTCCCTCTGAGGTGTGTACCATAAGTCCTGCCCTGGCTGATTTCAAGAGCCATGAAGTACAGAGATTTGAAACAAAAGTAGTAGGCCCCAACCCTGGAGCCTACATGGTGCTCTTTCTCACCTTTTCATTTGAATTCTGTTGTTTTAAATCTGTTGTATTTTAACATAGTTGCTAGGTTTTACTTTGGTTTTACTTTTAGTCTGTAGTTCTAAACTTACAAGTGTTACATTGCATTTTATGCTGCCTTTTGTGGTTTTAATTGATGTGAATTGCCCACAGAGCTTCGGCTACTGGGTGGTATAGAAATGTTATGACTAAATAAACCCTCCAAGCAGCTAATCCACATCCTCAGGTTGTACAAGCGGAAAAGTATCCATCACAGTATGACCAAACAGGTGTCCCAGGCACATAAGGTATAACTGAAGCAAAGTGAGCTAATGCGCACCTCCTAGATGGTTGTGCAAATGAAAGCATGCTTTGTGCAGCTCAGTATGCATTTCCTCAAAATTGAAAGACACCCCTTGAATATATCTGGCAATTTCATGAGTTGCTCCCTTTTAATTCCTCTCTCTCCCTTTCCTTAATACAGCACTTTGGAAGTGGGGCTAGAACTGGCCCTGTGAGCAACAGAACAGCCCTCTGAGTGTTGGAATCCAGAGCATCTTCTAAGAGATGCACTGCCAGCCTCTATACCTTACTTCCATGCCTGATGCAGCCTGGGTGTGGGGAGGCAATTGTGGGTGGGGGTTGGAGAAGAGGCGGTGAGGCTCGCCATTCACACAGCCTCCCGGTGATGCAAAAGGAGAGGTGAGGGGGAATCCAAGCACATACATTTGCTGTCTCCCCTCCCTCTTCCTCCTTTTTGGAAATGTGTCTCCCTCCCTGTATGCAGTGTGCGCTCCCTGGCCCTCCTTTAGGGGGACCAAGTAGGAATTCTTTGCTCATAATCTTTCATTGGTTATGAGTTTTTTCACATACTTCACACTGTAAGGCGGCGGGGAGAAATAATTAGGTTGATTTGGCATTGTTAACAGTTTGGTCACATTTGATGATAGGCAGGTATGTGCGCACATCTTGAGTGGGTTAGGGTCGGTGAGCATTCAGAGGCACCGCTGAGGCTCCTCAGCTGTGAGTATCATGGCCCAGCTGGCTGGGATAAGGGTTACCTTTGAGGCCAACCTTCCTCACCGACTCAGAGCCCTGAGAGGTGGTTGACACGGAAGGCCTCCCTACCCCAAAAGGGGAAGCCTCAGAGATGGCGAACGTTGAGGCACCACTCTCAGGCCGTGAATGTCTCGCCCGATAAAACCACAGCATTAGGCCGGATTAGAGAAGATGCCCACTTGTGGCCCTGTTTAAATTCTAATCTTTGGTCCGCCTCGTTATTTCCCACACTCCACATTCCCACAATTCAGAGCACACTACAGCTGTCTGGGTGCTGTGGTCAGTGTCAGAAGAAAGTTCACTGGAGGTAGGGAGTAGGGACAGACTTTTCCATAGCATTATTCACATGGGTTTTCTGACCCAGGAAGTGTGGTTGGAAGGTGCAGAGAAGCTTGCCACAGCTGCAAGTGTCATTGAGGCTTTTCTTAAAGGGAAAACACACTCTACTCTTGTGTAAAGGAAGGTAAGTAAACTATCTTCCCTCAACATTTCTATAAAAATATTCAGGAGTGTTTTCTCTCTCCCCCACCCACAATCAAGACATGAAAAGATATATCCAGCTTTACTTGGTATGTCCCTGCTCATTTCCATAGTTCCTCCAACTCTTAGGGTGTGATCCTGTGCATGTTTAAACAGAGAAAAGTCCAACAACTCCCAGCCAGAATAGGATTGTGCCCTTAGCCACTCACTCATTCTCCTTTGCTGTCCCTTATGTTGGAATTTTCTCCCAGAATGCCAGGTGCTTTTTCTTTCTTCAGAACTCTCCTCAAATCTCACCTCTTCCTTGAAGTCTTTGGGTTACTCTTTAATCCTCATTCCCAACTAAAAAGTCTAAGGGCATAGCTAGATGGGGCGATATCCCAGAGATCGCCACAGGATTATCCCTGTGCATTCATATGATGCACAGGGGATCCCGGGAGCAGGGAGGGATCATCCCTCCCTTGGCCCTGAATATCGCCCTACACTTCTGTTGTGGTTTTTCCATGGTCTTGGGATGATCCCGAGACTGTGGAACGTGTGGCCGGGCATTGCATTTTGCCCCAGCTCCTCACGAGGAACCATTGGGGGTGGGGTGGGGTGAACAGGGAAATTTATTTATTTATTTATTTTAAAGAAAAACACTTAAAATTTGCACACAAACACTAGTGTGCTCCTTCTCCTTTAAAAATGAAAAACAACATGGCGGACATGACATCCTCTTCCTCCTGGGACGTCACACGCCATGTGTAGACTGAGCAGGGGATCTAGCAATCATAACATTGTGAGATCATACCCCTCCACACCCCTCGTCCAGTCGTGGCCTAAGTATGACTGCTTTAGCTCACAGTCAGCTTGTATTACTCCTGTCTCTCTTTCCCTCCACTCTTTCTGTGCCTCTTTCCCCTGCCCCTAATGTCTGGGTCTAAATGGGGCTAGGGAGCTGTCTTTAAAGCACCCTGCACATTCATAAATAAAGATACATTACAAACCTTGTCAAAGTTCCTTTTCGTTTGGCAGTTTCTCCTGTTTGGGGATATTATTAAACACAGTGTACAAGTTCTGCTCTATCTCACTGTTTGTCAGTGTGCTGAACAACCAGCATGTGGAAATAAATTTTCCAGGCACTTGTAAAAGGAACCCACAATGCATGCTGAGTTTCACACCATGTTATTGTATCAGTTCATCTGCAAAGCCTTAGGTGAAATCCTGACCCTACAAAAGTCGGTAATAAAATTCCTGTTAATTTGAATTAGAGGGGCACAACAAAATTGTCTTATGTTACCATTGCTACGCTTGTTAGGTAAATGTCCTATTTTAATTTTGAAGAGGGCTATATTCCTTTTTATTCCCTCATGCCACATTAATGAGATTCTCAAAAAAAAGAAACAGTACTTCTGCCTGAAGCTCTCCAACTTCCACAATGTGTGCAGTGACTCCGCACAGTCTATTTGGGTGACTACTGTATGAATTTTATGTGGCCTTTAGAAGAGGGATCCACTTATGAACACTGCAACAACAACAAAAATCAGCTTCTTTTGTTGGCAACACATGGGCCCACTGTCACTGCTGCTGGGTTTGCCATGGTGGGAAAAATGGCAGTGATTTAATTCAACATCAGTTTTAGAAGTGGCAGGCATGTGCAACTCTGGGGTGGGGATGCAGCCACCCAACTTCTGGAAATTGCCTGCCCTCACATAGTCTAAACTAATACCAAAATCCTTGGATGTGCAAGAAAACATCTTATATTATCAGGGTAACTTGTCACTTATTCTTGTGCGTTGTCTTCTCTGCCTTGGAGATGGAATGTCCAATGGAATCACATTCATTCCAGATCTTTTCGCATTGAGGATTTAGACATCAAAGAACTCTTCTCAATGTATGTCAAATGGTCAGATGTCACCACGTATTTTCTGCAACACATGCTCTCCTTCAGCTCCTTTTTGTTGCATTGTGGTAAATGTAGCATGCACTCTTCTGTTCAGCTGTGGCATGAATAGAACATTTGATGCTCTTCCTGTATCTGCAACCACTAGATTTGCAACACAAAATTCAGCATGTATAATTAGTCACAGTCGAAAAAGCTACGTGGCATGTTTTTGCCGATTGTGGAAACAGTGTTGTTATTGTTGTTGAGTGATTGAATCGAAATGGATCTGCGCCAACTCAAAATATACAGAAATGAGCTCTCAGATATGCTGTGGCATCAGAAGGTTGAAAATAAGCTGCTGTCATGGGATCCTTTTCCAACAAGCCAATGAGTGCCAAGTGGCCAGCATTGCATTTGCTCACAGTGCACCATATCTGTGGGCATTTACAATTGATGGCCACCTTCCAACTCTGTTGTCATTGACATCCTCCTCCTCTCATTGTCCCCACCTGTACCACTCATATCTGCTGCCAATAAACAGGAGCAGGGAGTGGAGTGGAGGGGGGCACCCACCCACTGACTCACTATTGTGGCAGGGTAACTGGCTTTGGGGAGAGCAACCAGAGGGCCCCATGCTAAAGGTTTCCTCAAGCTGGTTCTGAATTGGGAGATGTCTTTGTGAATGTGCAGTGGAAGAGACCAAGTATCTAATAGTGTCAAGTTTCCCAGTCCTTCAGTCAATCACATATCCTGGCAGACTGACATGGGACACCCAAATCAGAGATAGGCTTCTTTATTGCAGGACATTTCATGGCAAAAGATTAATGGTTACATGCTTCTGAAATCATATAGCTGGTGGTCAGTAGCTATAGACTCTAAGTAATTCCATAACAGTCAAAAGCTAATCACTACAACCTTGACTGGCATCCTCAGCAATGTGGTTTCCCCGTTGCCATCTCCATGGTTCTGAACACAAGGGAAGGGGCTTAGGAATTCCTGGTGAAATCCAACCCAGGCAATCCATACATTGGGTTCCACACCCCAGACAAGGAATGGGAATGATTCCTGGCATAATCACTCACAGGCAATCAAAGGGGCAATTTCTTGAAAATAGCACATGAGACATCATATTAATGGGTGATGAGATTGAACCACAATTTTGGATAACAATATTTGACCTGAGGTCCCTTCCATGAGATTTCACCTGAAAAAGAAAGAGGGATTTCATTGGGCCTTGCCTTCCTGAAGAACATTCTAGATGGAGAGAAGAAGAAGCATGGTCCTCCATTCCCACCTACTATAATTTTGCTGGGAGGTGCCATGTTCTCAGTGGTTTGCCCATCATGAAGGAAGGAGGAAGGTATTTTTCCTGTGAACTAGAGAGGTGGAAGTGGTAGCTGAGTCTTCCTAGTGTCTGACAGGTTGCTGATCATTACTCATATTAGCAAGAGACCACTTCTTTCAGAAGAAGCTGACCAAAAAGTTCATGATGGATTACATCACATAGTTTTCGAGAGTAGTTAGCATCATCAGAGAAGACATGCCTGTGCTGGTTTTATCATTTCAGGACAACTAGCAATTGTCAAAGCGAAACAGATGTAATTTCTAAACAAGCTTTCAAGTAACAAATTCCATTTTAATCACAAAAAGAAAGAAAGAAAGCTTGGAGCCTTTTTTTTTCAATTACAGGAAACCATTTTATTATTATTTTTCTCCAGCTGAGTATCCCTGCTGCTTCCTGAAATTACATGTAAATTGTCCCAGATTTTTGAAGAGGTGTACCTACTGAGGTCTTTCTTTTGTCAGTTGATGAAGTGTCTGTAATTAGAGAAACTGTCTAAATCAGCAAATATATGAGACGGTTCACCCCAACCTGTGCAGTTTTGGGACTCGATGAAGAAGTTGAGATTTTAAAAGGTCTTTCCTATCCCCGATGACATTATTCTTCCTAATTAAGCCTTTAGTGTAGTGAACTTTTCTGCAACACCATCGGATGGTAATATAGTAACTAATAGAGGGATTTTAAAAAGAAGAGTGTTGTAGGATAAGGTCAATATCTCTTGTTCTTCAAAGCAAGTATTAGATAAATTGACCCTGGCAATACATGATAGCACTGAAAACACTGCTTCTTGCTAAAGTATTAGCTATCAGACATTCTAACCGTATAATTACATATGTAATAGAAAATGTCTACACTTTCTTCCTAATTCTCAGTCAGGATGTAAACCTGTGTCTGGGCTTCACCACTTTAGGCAGGAGATGGACAGAAAGCTCTTGAAAAATAAATAAATAGCCCTACATATCGAAATGTGGCCTTTCAGGGAACTAGAACATTCTTTTCCTGAACTTCCAGGTTTTTATGTTCATGGACTTTTTTGTGGTGAGAACTCAGCCATTGGAATCTGACATGCAACAATCTGAAGTGGTACAATCCGCATAAAACTTGACTGCTTCAGAGAGATCTAGACCCCAGTGAATGGCAATGTATTAGAAGACTCTTAGAGTCCCCTTTCCCTCTGAAGCCTCAGCTAGACCTATGGGTCTAGTGTGATGGAGGGATGGGGATCTCGCAATATTGCTATCAGGAGATCTCCCCCTCTGTTTACACGCGGTGTGTGATGACCTCGGAGGAACAGGGCGTCGCACCCGCCATTTTGTTTTTTTAAAAAAATAACAAACAGAAGGAGCGCATGAGCACTTGTGCACTGAAAGGTAGGTTGTTTTTTTTAAAAAAATAATAATTTCCCCACTCACCCCACACCCATGCGCGATTCCCAGCTCCTCGTGAGTAACCACAAGGAGCCAGGACAAATCGCAATGCCTGCCCACACATTCCGCGGTCTCAGGATCATCCCTAGACCACAGAAAAAGCAGGCTACAACTGAAGGGCCATATCCTGGAGAAAGGGAGGGATCATTTTGTATTCTTGTTTTTATCTCAATTTTAGAATTTCTGTAAACCGCCCAGAGAGCCCTGGCTATGGGAGCGGTATATAAGTATAATAAATAAATAAATAAATAAATAAATAAATAAAATCATTCCTCATTGCTCCCAGGATCCCCTGGATGCACAGGGACAATCCCAGGGCAATCCCCAGGATATCGCCTCATCTAGCTATGGCCTAAGTGTATTACTGAAAGGTTAAAGGTATATGTTCAGGCTTGGAAGAATATGTCAGGTTAAATACAAGGCTCCCCTGAAATTCAAAACTAGGGACTGTGTTGTTTCTCCCATATTTTAACAGTCTAAGTTACCATGATGTGAGGAGTTGTGTGGGGGGCATTTTTCAACCTCAGCTTCACATGCTTGGCTGCCATTGGTATGTGAGTGGAGGATGGTGGGGACAACACAAGGAAATGCACTACATCATGTTATTAGCACACAGGTGTTCTACAGAAAATATGGGAGAGGGTTTCTGGGTGTGGTGGCATTATAGGCACAATGAACTGGAAAGGAGTTGCACTCTTGAATGGTCAGAAATCTTTCAAGTGCTTTTTTGACTGTGCCTCTCTTTCCTACCCACCCAAGAGGGGAGGAAGACTGGAAGGGGATAATATGTAGCAGAAGGCTCCAGAGAAGATGGGAGAGACCTGTTGAGTCTACCATTGACTGGAAATAATACTTTGAGCATCTTTTCCTACTGGAGATCATGAGTCTTTAATCCAGCCCCATGATCTCCAGTGAAATAACATGCTCAGACTATCATTTCACTGACAATTCAGTGGCCAAAACAAAAAGGCTGCATTTTTGCATCAGAAGGAGGTGTGCACCTTGTTTTAACAACAACAACAACAACAACAACAACAACAACAACAACAACAACACACTTTTGTTCTGCCAGCATCATGCATCATCAAAATTCAAGAACAGGGCAAAAGCCATTTAGGAGCATCAGGGGGTACAAAAATGGATCAGGTCCACAGGTTGTACCTTGCTCATCTCTCTCCTTGGCCCAGATTGCACCAGGCAATGAACCACTCAGAAAAGCCATGCTAGATGCCATGGTGGTGGAAAAGAACTCCATTTTTGTCACCAACACCCTCACAGAGAAGGCTTGATAATGAGCTTGTTTACATCTGGACTTGACATGAGTCTTCCTCCACCTGCATTCTAGCCACCTTCTCTCTTGCTTCATTGCTGCATATATACCAGGGAGCTGTCCAGGAGCTGCTCAGAGGAAGAGGGTGCTTGAGCCCAAACATTCAACTGCCTGAGTCAGCATTCCAAAGAGCGACCAGGACTTTGGTGGGAGCACTAGTCCTACCTGCAAAAACATCCCCTTGAGACCTCTGGAATCCTTCCGAATTTTTTAGCCTCCGGGGCTGGCTGTTTAAATACAACGCCTAGCCATGTGGAGGGGAAAGGCCAACAAAAGTCTAAACCTCAGTAGACATTGAAGCAGATCCTTTCAGAGGTGAATCACAAGATTCCCACCATTTCAAATAGGCATCTCTGTTTGTAAAAGAGAAACTGCCATAAATAGGAAAAGCAGGGTGTGTGTTTTTTTTAAAAAAAATTGCCACATGAGTTGGTTTAACAGAGATTAATGAAGCCCTGTAATATCCTTTCAGCTTGTGAAAATTACTTGTGAAAATTACAACAAATGCATTGTTTATTAAAAAAAAATTAAATGGTTCAGATCAGGATGAAGGAAACTATTAGAAACTTGTTTTGACTCATAATAACATTGTATAATTTCATATTTGTGTTCAACAGTCATAAAAAGCAAAGATGCATCATAATGATTTCATAGTCGTCTTCTTGCCCTCCTCCCTCTTTTCCCTGTTGAATGAAAACAGATGCTTGGATCTTTTCCTGATGAAAAGATGACCTAATTGGCTCCTACTGCTCAGTTACAGGGTAAGTTGATTTATAAAGTATGTTGTACCTTTTGGGATTAATATGCACAGAGAGAGAGAGAGAGAGAGAGAGAGAGAGAGAGAGAGAGAGAGAGAGAGAGATCAAGGCAGCAGCCTTCACCAAGATTTAGACAAGTAGTTGAGGATACAGTTGTTCAGTGATGAAGTTCAGAGAGATCTCAAGGTCCCACATTGATGGAGCATGCAGGGCTCTCCTACACTCTTGTATGGTCAGAAATCCTTGAGGTGCTTCTTTGACTGTTTGAACAATGCTTCCTATGCCTCTCCTTCCTACCAACCAAGGAGGGAAAAGACTGGAAGGGTATAGTAGGTAGCAGAAGGCTCCAGTGAAGATGGCAAAGACCTGTTGAATCTTCCATTGACTGGAAATAATACTTTGAGCATCTTTTCCTATTGGAGATCATGAGTCTTTAGTCCAGCCCCATAATTTCCAGCAAAATAGCCAGTGTGGTATAGTGGCTAAGGTGTTAGACTGGGAGTCAGGAGATCTGGGTTCTAGTCCCCACTCGGCCATGGAAACCCACTGGGTGACTTTGGGCCAGTCACAGACTCTCAGCCCAACCCGCCTCACAGGGTTGTTGTTGTGAGGATAACAATTTTGTAAACCGCCCAGAGAGCTTCGGCTATGGGGCAGTATATAAATGTAATAAATAAATAAATGGAGAGGAGGAGGATTATGTATGATGCCTTGGGTTCCTTGGAGGAAAAAAGATGGGATATAAACGCAATAAATACATTGAAGAATTACTCTGTATGTGGAAGGCAAACATGCTCACACACCAGTGGCACCCAACAGTAGCACAAAGGGGAGCTAGCAATTTGTTTGTTTGTTTTTGTTTGTTTGTTTGTAAAGCAACCCAAAACCTGTATATTCATTTTGGGAATGTGTATTTCCAGATTGCGGCAGATCAGCAAATCTTGCAGAATGAACCACCATTGACCTGCTTCAGTTGCAGAAACATGCATTTCTACTTGTTTCTGGGTTGGATTTTTGAACTGCTACCTTTCTGTTGAGGGAAGAGTTTGGTCCCACTAGCACAAGAGAAGAAGCAGTATTGGACACTGCCTGGATCTCTCTAATTATCTACTGGCTCAGGATAAGAAAGAAATGGGAAAGAAGTGTGCATAGCTCTGTGTATTTATTTCCTGCCTTTCTACTTTCTCAGAGGGGTTTTACAAATGAATAATAATTTAAAAAAACCAGATAAAATAATAACAACTCTCACCAAATCCAATCGAGCCACAGAAACACTGAGCAAATGTGAGAAAAAGTAATTAAGGCTGTAGTCCTAAACTTTCTTATTAGGGTGAGTAAACCACATTGAACACAGTGGGATTTACTTCTGGACAACCATGTATAAGGGCTCATCTACACCAAGCAGGATATTCCAGTATGAAAAATTCCACTATGAAACTGGTATGAAAGTGGTATATAAAAGGCAGGAGCCACACTACGGCTTTATAGCAGTATTGAAGTGCACTGCAAGTTCTACACTACTGCTTTATAGTGGTAATGAAGTGCACTGACAAGTGTTGGGGCCCGCGACACATCCACACCAAGCAGGATATAACGCTATGAAAGTGGTCTATGGCATCTGTCAATGCGCCCCAACAGTTGTCAGTGCACTTCTATACCGCTATAAAGCCGTAGTGTGGCTCCTGCCTTTTATATACCGCTTTCATACCAGTTTCATAGTGGAATATCTACTTGGTGTAGATGAGCCCTAAGAGGGAGTATGCTCTTTGAGGAGGAGATTGGACAAAGTAGGGAGTGAGAGTTGTTGATTGATATATATATATATATATATATATATATATATATATATATATTAGCACACTGAAACTGTAGGGCCTCAGAAGTAGAGACACCTTTGAAAAATGAGGTCATCTGTTGTGCAACTCTCCATGCTGAATTACTGTCTCTGTACCTTCCTTTCACCTTGGATGCCAGACTGTGTTATATTAATAATAATGGACTGAAGTATTAGAATGTGCATGAAGTATTCAGAAACTACATATAGGAATATTATGCAAGCTGTCATTACAGCACAATGCTGGTAGTGATGTTTGTTATCTTTGGTCTACGTTCCTTTGACTTTCATTTGAACTAATTGCATTTTTTTTGGGGGGGGGGGGAGAAGAAAACATGATTAATATTAATGCTTGTAAGAGTTGCTGTTACATTCCCCATAGACCAGAATAAAATAATCATGTAATATTTTAAATTATGTTATTTATTTGTTTTTGTTTTTTGTTTTTCAAAACAACAACAACAACCAGAACACCTATATTCTACAAATTGCTGCACCATGGAAACAGAACAGAATAAACTGAAGAAAGGATAAGAGTGTAAGTTTCCTCCACAGACCTATGCGGTACTTAACTCTTGTGTTGCATATCTGCTGGAGGGAAGCAAGGTTAACAAAGAGCAAGATAAAAGCTCGGAATGGAAACACGAGAGTGGGATAAGGAGGGATAACATATGGATTTTGTACCCCATCTCTAAAGAACATGACTCAAATAGTATTAATTAAATCCCAACAACTGAAGCTGGATTTTTTAAAAAAGTTCTAAGAGTACAGTAACTAGAAGGTGCTTTTTCTTTTACCATCTGAACAAGCTGTGTAAAGCTTTGAAAAAAGGAGGTTTCTTTTCCTTAATCATCCTTGCCTGGTTGCTATGGAGCAAGCTGGTGTCCTCCAGTTGTTTTGGATGGACACAGGTAAGCCCCCCTCCCCCCTGCCCCCTTACCTAGCCCCACCACCATCGCCATATGGACTGCAGTGGCAGCGGTGCCAGGTGAACCCCCCTCCTTCCACTTACCTGTGTCTGGAGTTCCAGACAGAGGTAAACCGCTTCACCTCAATCCACAGCTCCCCTGACCCGATTAGGATCCACCTTTGATAGAGGCGAATCGGACCGCTCCACTCCCGCTTCTACGACCTGAGACGGAGCAAAGCACAGCCCTAGCTATCACCATAGGCAGTGGTTGCAGCTGCAGACTTGGTCTGTGGCTTGTTGGTGGTGGCCCCTCTCCCCAACGGCCTAGCTCTAGGATCAATGTTATGTTGCGATGTTGCATTATGTTGCATTGTTACAATAGTGTTTCTTGGGGTGCAGTGGGGGAAAGGAAGAAGGAATGGTGGCTGCAAGTATTATTTAGCAGATGTGAGAAGGTATTAAATATGTCATAACTATCAAAAAACACCACACCACTGGTCAAACAATGTTTTGGGATCCTTGGAGTCCTTTGGGGATTTATTAAGATTCCTCACTGAGATAAGTATTATGGAAAGTGGTATAGAAAAAGGAATTTCAGCAGGTGTCATTTGTTTGCATGCAGCACCTGGTGAAATTCCCTCTTCATCACAACTGTTAAAGCTACTAGAGCCCTGCCCTCTTTGACATCTGATTAAGAGGGCAGGACTCCTGTGGCTTTAACTGTGGTGATGAAGAGGGATTTTCACCAAGTGCTGCATGCATACAAATAACACCTGCTGAATTTCCCTTTTCTATACAACTGTTAAAGATACAGGAGCCCTGTCCTCATTTCTATGTTGTCACCCTGTACTGCAAGCTTTTAGTTTTTCGTGTCAGCTAGTCTGACCTCTAGCAGACCTTATTCTCTCTCTTAGGATGCAGTCTTGTGCATGTTTGGACAGAAAAATAAAAGTCCTAAAGCACTCAGCATTTACCAGCCAGCCATGCTGAGGAATGATGTGAGTTGTAGGGCTTTTTTCTGTGTAAATATGCATAGCTAATTGCACCCTTAAGACCCCCCTCCCCCAAAACACACAAAGTTCTCTCTATGCCTTGCAGGCTCAGTTACAGGGCTACATAAAAAACTGCTATGTGTACTCTTCCATCTCAGGAATTCTCTGACGCTTCCAAGTATAGTCTAGACAACCCAAAGATTAACAAAAAGACTAGAGCTATGTAAAAAATTTTTAAAAAAGAAATGAATCAGCAACAAGTGATATTTGCTGTGTAAGCAATGTAGCAAGCACAGGTGCTAAGCAGCAAGTCTGCCTGAAGGGACTGTGAAGAAGTTAATGTCTGTCGTTAAAGGAAGGGAATGCCTGCTAAAATTGTAGCTGCTTTTCGGGGTTACGTAATAGCTGTTGAGTATCCTGCTTCTGAATGAGGATTTCATGACTGGGGAATTAAACTGACACCCAGCCAAAGGTGAAAGGCAGCAGTTAATGAATTAATCCAAAGGAAGTAAAAGGCCAGGGGCTGAGTTTACTTAACAGTACAGAATTAAGATTGGCTATTTTTTTTTCCTTCACAAAAATACCAGGGCATGTTCAATCAGTAGATTGAAATTTGATGAGAAGGGGAGGATATGAAGCAAAGAGAAAAAAGAAAAGCTTACTTCGAGGGAATAGCTACAATACATGCTTAAAAAGCAAAATATCCAAAACTTGCTTCATTTAATTAAATGTGTTATGCTGTTTCTACAAAGGATCCTTATCAAGGTGAAATCAACATATAAATGTGAAATATTGCTGGGCTTATTGAATGTCTTAGTGGGTTTCTCCCAAATTGTTCATATATTCTAGGGATGCTAGAGAAATTTGAAAAGGATTAAAATAAGTTGTCTGACAGAGCTCCCATGCCATCCTGGAATCATGAGAAACTAATGGCTCTTACATTTGTGCCTGAGAGATCAGAGATCTTTCATGTGCTCTGTTACAATCAGATTTGCCACCGTACATGGAGGGTGGGCTGTGTTTCACTTGCTAGGCCAGTAACTGTGTACACCTGCCTTAAGTCTTTTGAGGTGAAATTTAATAGGGATAAATGCCAAGTTCTACATCTAGGAAATAGAAACCAAATGCACAGTTACAAGCTGGGGGATACTTGGCTCAGCAATACTACAAATGAGAAGGATCTTGGAATTGTTGTAGATCACAAGCTGGATATGAGCCAACAGTTTGATATGGCTGCAAGAAAGGCAAATGCTATTTTGGGCTGCATTAATAGAAGTATAGCTTCCAAATCATGTGAGGTACTGGTTCCTCTCTATTCAGCCCAGGTTAGGCCTCATCTTGAATATTGCATCCAGTTCTGGGCACCACACTTCAAGAAGGACGCAGACAAGCTGGAGCATGTTCAGAGGAGGGCAACCAGGATGAACATGGGTCTGGAAACAAAGCCCTATGAAGAGAGACTGAAAGAACTGGGTATGTTTAGCCTGGAGAAGAGAAGATTGAGGGGACACATGATAGCACTCTTCAAATACTTAAAAGGTTGTCACACAGAGGAGGGCCAGGATCTCTTCTTGATCATTCCAGAGTGCAGATCATGGAATAACGGGCTCAAGTTACAGGAAGTCAGATTCCTGCTGGACATCAGGAAAAATTTCCTGACTGTTAGAGCTGTACAACAATGGAACCAGTTACCTAGGAAGGTTGTGGGCTCTTCCACACTAGAGGCATTCAAGAGGCAGCTGGACAACCATCTGTCAGGGATGCTGTAGGGTGGATTCCTGCATTGAGCAGGGGGTTGGACTCGATGGCCTCTTAGGCCCCTTCCAACTCCACTATTCTATGATTCTATGAGGTTCAAGACATGATATGCTTTTCTAAATCCCCTCTTTTCCTTAAATACATAATAAAGATATGCAGCATAGGGTACAGTTGTTATTATTATTTATATTTATATACCACCCCATAGCTGAAGCTCTCTGGGCGGTTTACAAAGATTAAAACATGGAACATTAAAAACAAATATACAAAATTTAAAACCATAAAATTCAGCCAGTGTTGAGGAATGTAAATCCCATTGCTTTCCATGGGGAAATGTTAAGTACCTGTGACTTGAAAAACTTTAACTTTGGCTGAATTATAGCCCAAGTGATTAAAGCAGGTTCACTTTCTAAACTTTAAGGATTAACATTTAGAGGCTTGGATGTGTTGGCTGAAGGCAGTCTTTGTTCCATTTGGTATGCTAGAAATGTCAAAAGCAGTGGCATTCAAAAAAAAATTTCATTAGCTGTCCTCGGTATAACCGAAATAACATCTGTAATAGCTGCTAACAACAGTAGGCCTTTTAAGAACAATAAGAGAAAAATAAGGGATAAAAGGGAGAATGTTTCCAGTATGCTTCCCTGGAGTCCTGGAAACAAACAGAAGCAGAACACAAAAGACGCCAGCACATTATTTTCCAAAATGAAAAACGAGGCAGCAACTGAGGTCTTTACCATAGCAAAAGCACTTTGCTAGATGCCCTCTGGGTGGGAGGGATGGGGAGAGACATTTTCAGCTAGGTCAAACTAAATGCAAAAAGAAAGACATGTAAAAGCATTCCTTTCAAACTAATAAAAGAATTAAAACTAGGGCGGGTGGGAAATGCTCTGACCCTGTCTGATTTCTCTAGGCTGAAGGACCAACTTTATGGAGTGAAAATGGGAAGGAAGCAGCTAAAGAGAAACTCCCTGATGGTAAGAGCTGCTCAAGAGTAGAGCAGGCTACCTCAAGATGTGGTGGGCTCTCCTTTGCTGGAGGTGTTTAAGTAAAGTCTGGAGACCCAGCCAACAGGGATGTTGCAGTTGAGAGGGATCTGTCAGGGATGCTATAGTTGTATTGATTGGGGGTTGAACTGGATGACCTCCAGGGTCCCTTCCAACTTTGAAATCCTATGATTCTGTTACATGAAAGTTTGTCAGGATTTGCCTAGTTTACCAAGCTTATCGGAAACACGCGTCTGAAAAAAGAGCAAGTTTGAGATGTGTATTCATAAAAATGTGGGAGGCGTGCAGTGTAATCCAATGCATGTTTACCCAGAAATAAATGTTCAAAGGGGCTTGCTTTCCCGGATGTATTCATAGAATTGCAGCCATGGGCAACACTAGTATCAGTATTTCTGCATAGACATGGATAGAATTCCACTGCTTAACGCTAAATGTTCTATTTCAGTTTGCAGCCTATATCGGACCAATGAAAATCCGGTACCTGCCCAGCTGGTATGACTTGGGTGGGGAAACAGCCATTGTGGGTGGGGAGGAGTGGAAAAAAGGACTCGCATGTCCTTCTCACATGTGCCATGTGAGGCTAGCGCAGGGCTGAATCCATAAAGGCCAGCCCCACCAAGCACTGGCCTCCTTTGCTTTTCTGCTCTCACCCTCCCTCCCTTCTTCTAGTATGGGATTTAGCCAGTCGCTCCCTTTTGGGTGAGGGCCAAGTAGGATTTTTTCCTCCCACTGAATGGTGGAGAGGTTTTTGTCTACTCCATACTGGAGGCTATATTGAGGAGGGTGGATAAATAGGTTGATTTGCTGTAGGGATGTGTGGGAATTTGCTATAGCAGAATAGGGACAGTGACCACTCTGGCACCTTTCGGTGATTGGTATATCCAGAGGTCCTGCTCCTTGCGAGTTTTACAGCTCCTGTGTCAGAATATGGAATGCCTTTGAAGATCCTCCTGCCTCATCTACTCATGAGTTTTACAGCTCTGAGTGGAGGTGATGTGGGGCAGTCTCCCCACACTTTCAAAGTGTCGCATAAGAGAGGGGCTGGGTGTACCGGACTCCTGGCTTTGGAGAGTGGCTCACCCTTAAAGCCAGGCAAGTTGCCTGAGGTAAGGACACATAGATTCCCGCACTTTCACATGCAGATCCAGGGAGGGGTTGAATCTCCCTTATTGTTTAAATAAAGAGGCCCTAGTTTATCCCAAGCTCTGGTGTCTTTGTCTTTATTTCATGCTTCCTTCTCCACTTGCAAATGGATATAATAGTGCATCTTAACTCCTGACTTTACTAGATAGGAGAAGGTCAAAGTCATTGGTTGCTTGGGGTCCTTGGATTTAACCCAACAAAAACGGGGAAGAAAAGAACACATGCTACCTTCTTCCTAAGATGTTTGACAGCGGAGTCCTATATATGGTATAGGAGATTGTGCTGGGCAAGAGGCTGTAGTGACAGGTTAAGATGCATGTGTGGATGGGGCACACAGACCAGCTTATCAGGCACACAGACCGTGCAAACAATCATTTCGACAATGGTTGCCTATGGTCTTTACCACTTATTTTCTACTTAAAATATGAAACATGACTATAAACCACCATTTTCAAAGCGAGAATTTACTGTGATACGTATAGCATGCCCCATTCACACATGCACCTTACATGCCAGTGCTGCTCTTCCCCTGGCACAATTCCATGCCATTATAAATATGTGTGTGAATACAGGAATGTCATGGATGTGCCCAAGTACGTGAGGAAGAAAGAGTTTTGTTCTATAAACTCCTGGAAATGAGATTACTTGATCATAAGCTTGCCCTATTTTTAGTCTCCATCAGCCAGAGGGAAGAAAAAGGGACCATTAAAGCCAATCAGCTATAATGCTTACTCTTTACATGTAAGAAAAAGACCCTAGCGGTTACTAAGCGCCACAGTTCATTGTCAAGATGAGACAAGGGTGAAAGTCAAATGGAAATGTTAAGTAAAAATGAATACTCTTGGCTCTCAGTTGCACACATTCTTCTCTAGAGGAGTGTCATTGATTTCAGCCAGGTATCTGAGAATTTCAATTTTCATAGGAGCTATAAACGATAGTTTCACATTATGAAATCCATCTAGTGCTCATTCGGTGGCTATACTGAATCCTTCCTTCCTGGGTTATTACAGAGACTTGATATAGCCAGAAAACTCTTTAAGAGTGCAATCCTAGGTATGTTTAGACATTTTTAAAAATCCTACATCTCCCAGCATTCTCCAGCCAGCAGGGCTCCCTGGGGGATGTTGGGAGTTGTAGGAGCACCCCATCCCCTTCAGCAATTCTTCAGGAATTGCACCATAAGATATTAAAAGTGTTCACCTGTTTGGAGCAAGAGGGATGCATGGGGATTGCTTTATCTTGCTGTTGCCATGTTTGTTTGCTTAATCAACTAATAGACCATTTGATATCTTGAAGCAGTTTATGGCATAAATGTTTAAAATACAAGATGTCCACTTAAAACATTTAAAGACAGAATAGAAAACATCTCAATTTAAAACATTTTAAAAAACACACCTCAATTAGAACATCTCAAATCAGAGAACTAAGGCCATAGCTAGACCTAAGGTTTATCCCAGAATCATCCTGGGTTCGTCCCTGCCTGAGCGCTGGATGCCCTGTGTGGCACTTAGATGAACAGGTTTGACCCCAGGACAATCCTGGGATAAACCTTACGTCTAGCTACAGCCTAACAAACATCAAACTGGGCAGCACCATCAGTCAGGGAAGGAAAGGTCTTTAACCGGCATCTAAAACAGTTGGCATCTTCCACATACCAAGATGGAAGGCATTCCATAAGGTGGGTGCCCACGTTGGAGAAAGCTAGTTTCTGGGTTGCTGTTAGAAGGCAATCTGCAGGTTGCAAAGCCTCCTCTGATGATCTTAGAGATTGGAAGGGTGTATATGAGGTCTGTGTTGAAGCTTAGCTTGCCATAGGCCACCTCAGCGTCCAGGTAGAGTCATGGTCTTGTGGGGCAGAGGTGGAAAATGTAATCATGGCCAAGGTGAAGGTTAATTCCAGATTCAGCAGATGAGACAAGGTGAAACAGAACAGAGGTGAGGTGAGATGGTCTGCGTTGCTACCTGTTGTGAAATGTTGCTTAGACTGCCAGACTAATCCAGAGAAAATTGTGCCATCCATGCACAAAAGGCCTGGGGAAACTCTAAAGCTGGCAAAAGTACAAAAGGCCAGAACAACTCTCTAAGAAGGGGACCACCCCACCCCCCAAAAACAGCTGTTTTAAGGACTGAGCATTTTCAGTGGGCACAAAATGCAGCCTGATTCTTAGGAGACTAAACATGAAAAACTGAGTGGGAAAAGAAATGGAATGGAATATTGTGGCAGCAGGGATGAGTGACTTCACACTGCAACATTTTGTTGCAGATCCCACTTATTATAAACAAATGCTGGTATTTCTGAATTCTCCCCCCCTTCCCACCCAATTTTTTTGATGTATCTGATTCAAGTCGCATTTCTTGTGTGCTGCAACAACCAGCTACATTCAAGGTGAGCAACTGAATCGCACATATGGTACATTTCTTGCTGATAGGAGAAATACCTGGCTGGAAGGCACTGCTATATAAAGCCGCACGTTTCAATCAAAACACAACCTGTTTGCAATCATGTTAAGATCTGTGGGTACACATTTCCTAGCTTTTGAGCAGATCTTGCATAGGTCAAAACAAATTAAAGAAAATGGTTGCCATGGAAAGGTTTTCTAACCTTTCTCTATACAAAGTGAAATTACACAAACAACCATAACTAAATATGATAAACATCACCGTAAAACAATGCCATGCAAATGCAATTGTGTTGTGACAAAATAAAGTGATATCTATGCCTAAACTTTTAAATAACTAATACAGTTATATAAACCAGTGTCAAAATGAATAGGCATGGGAATTTTTGGCCAAGGGCAGCATTCACATTTTGAGGGCATCCAAGAACAGAATTCACTTATCTCCCTATGTTCCTTGTGGAGCATTTGTCTAAAAATGACAGGTAGTATAGCAGAGGCCCCAAGAAAGAAGACTGCAAAGTTTCAGAAGAATAGTATGGGTTCTGGGAGGTGCAAATTGGATAATTTCTGGTCAAAAACAAAGTGAAATTAATTTCTCACCGATCACTCTGATCGCTATGTTTCTGGTTGGCACCACAGTGTTGAAGAATGCAGCTCACTGCTCTAATTAACTTGGAATCTCATCAAAGAACTGTCCTTTCCATGATGGGTTGCCCAAATGTCCTTGGAGTCTTATGACAGAATTGTAGCTTCTAATGCTCATGAAAATGGTGGCGATTATAACACTAAGAAGTAGGGATGTGTGGAATCTCCCTGAAGAATGACACTGTTGTTATCAAAATTTCCTTTCTCTTGAAATTCCGCAGGTATTTCATCTCAGACAGAACTTCTAAATTTCCTTGAAATTCATATTAGGCAAAATCAGTTGACATCCTAAGGATTATTAATGATGTGCACACAACAAAATAAGGAAATGCCATGAGACACCGAAATATGGGTAGGTGGCCACCATTTATCATACACAGAGGCCTTCCAGCTCAAACATGCATGGCATTTTAAATACTAATTCTGATGCCACCTGGTGACTCAACTTACTTCCAACTAGGCTGAGCTAAAGCAGCAGTTGCTTTGGAGGTAATATTTGCTACTCTTTCTCAGTAATCTCATCCTTTCAGGTGTCGAGGAAGACCTTTTTGCAACAGCATCCCACCAGATTTTCTTTTTCCTAAAGCTTTTAAAACTTGATGTTGTGCAGACTTTATACTGTTAGTTTTACCCTACCCTGTGCCTGCTTACCCTACCCTGTGCCTGTTTGCATTCTCTTCCCCTCCTTATTGTTTTACTATGATTTTATTAGATTGTAAGCCTATGCGGCAGAGTCTTGCTATTTACTGTTTTACTCTGTACAGCACCATGTACATTGATGGTGCTATATAAATAAATAATAATAATAATAATAAGATCCTACAACTTCATGGAGGTGAAACAGGTCAACCTATTTCATGGGAACTCATAGCCACCTTCGGGATCCCCACAGACTTGAATGGCAGGTCTCAGGAGTCTCTCATCATCTTAAAAGTAACTCTGCATGCTCACCAAATCCCTACCTGAGATCTCTTGCCCCTTGGATCCAACCAGAGAGGTGGATAAGAAATAAATTATTATTATTATTATTATTATTATTATTATTATTATTATTATTATTATTATTATTATTATTGAACTTCCCAAACTGTGACCAACTTATAACTCCTTAACATAGCATCAGTAGGTAGCAGTTATCATGCACTTCCCTAATATCACAGTGTAAAGTATGCGAAAAATGACACAAACTCAGCCAATCTGCCTACTGGACAAAAATGTCCTACGTGGCCCATGTACAACCAGGTAGGTCATAAAAAGAGGGTGAGTGAACACCAACAAAGGAGAAAGAGGGTCCATCCAGGGCAGAGAAAGTTTATAAGGCCCAGCTAGCCCCAGCCCTCAGCTAGCATAAGTGTAGCCTGCATCTGTACATGACACAAAGCATCTCTGTTCTCCATCCAATATACACACAAAGGCTGCACCCAGTCTACACCCATTTGGGGAGCAAGGTGGATGATCAGATTTGTGAGAAAACCACGGACAGAAGCCAACGTTGTGGAAGTGAATGTCCACTTGTGCAATGGGACGTCATCTTTCCTCTCCTCTCTCCACAGCCTTCCACACCCTAAACATCAGCTCCAAAGGATCTCCCAAGCCTTCAGCGAAGATATTGGGAGCATTCAGGAGGCTGGCGGGAATTACCTCCCTCCTGTTCTAGAGAGAGAAGCAACTGAATTGGATTTCACCCCATGTAGAAAACTCTGAGTGCATCTATTCTATGGTCATTGCTTTTCCTTTGCTGGCTCTATAAGATCTATCCCTAAATGCTCAAAAATATATCTTCCAACAAGAGAAAGATGATGTGTGGCATATGGTGATAACCCGCAGCTTATGTACTATGTGATTTAAGATGGCACAAGAACTACAGATGTCAAGCGCTATCTGCTCATGATAAATTATTCCATTACATACATGGGGCGGATGCTCCCAACTTGTTAGAGCATTCCAAATACACTTCATTGCCTTTGGTTATTCATCAATCCAGCCTGACTTCTCTGTGAAACCTTGGGCATCTTCCATCCCCCTGATGTAAAAGAAGCCCTCACATCTAAGTAGAAACAAATAGAGGAAACATCACACATGCACACACACAAAACCAACAGAAAAGAGACAAGACATATATAGAGAGAAGATACAGAGCTATTGGACACTAAAGAGACAGAAAAAAGTATGTTTAATCTTAGGAGAAACAGAGTTCAACTGATTTTGTGCCTGGAAAAAGTGTGCTTTCAAAGGCTGTGAAAACTCCACCCAGGTTCTACCTTTTGTGGCTTTTCCCATTTTCCACACCTGTATCTGCTTTCTGGTTATACTTTGATATTGTGGTTTAAGTTTACATTTTATACTTTAACCATATTTTATTTTAATTTTTGTGAAACGCCCAGAGAGCTTTGACTATTGGGCAGTATGAAATAAATAAAATAAAATAATAAAAATAAATGGATGCAGTGACAAAGAGAGGGACCGCATCCCAATTGCTGAGGCAACTGTACCGATTTGCCTTGTTTTGCAAAATAGGGCAGACCAGCCTATTTGCCTCAGGTATGGGACATTTCTTCTTCCACTGATACCCCTTTCAAGTGAATGGTGCTGTCACACAGTAGATGAACAATTTCTACATCTTTCACAAGATTGCTCAGTAGTTCACCAAAGAGATGGACATTTTTTGCTGCTGATGAATGCTGTGTCAATGAGTGTCCTGCTCAGCCTTAAACAAGACAAGCTCCACATAATGCAATATAGCAAGTGGTACATTTTGTCATAGGTTATAGGTGAGAGTGTAGTAAAGAAAATAACTCAGTGAGCTTATTGAGAAGATGAACACATCTGAGACTAGAGCATGAAAGCACAGTACTGCATGCCAGCCTGAAGCCAAATCCATGTACCAATCTAGCACTCCAGATAGGTAATTCTAATTTGCAGTCACAAGAGTGTCCTCTACAGTCCAGCTGTCCATGTGAATGCAGCTGAGATGCAGCTCTGTTATAATGGATCATTATGTGATACTGTGTTTGCTGAAACTAGTAGTAACTGAGAGATGAAGTAGCATGGAGGAAGGCAGTTCTGTAGCCATTGACAAGTAGAAGCTGCCCTACTGTCATGCTTGTGATGGCTCCTGTACTTTGCTTAGATGTTCATTCTCTGTCGTCTCCTCTTACACATCTATTTTTATTTTTGAAGAGAAGATTGCACCAGTGATTCACAATAAGTTCTGCATTAGTTGAGTCCTAGGAAGACAATTTCATTTGCGAGACTTTTTTAAAAAGGCCTAAAATGAATATGCCTTCTCCCTTAACCAACCTGCCTGGTCACTGAGGGCATTTGAGGGCATGTTCCTGTTGGTTCCCCAATGACCTATGGTCCAAATTGAGTCCACCAGGAGAAGAGCCTTCAGTGTGATGGCCCCCTTCTTATGGAATACCCTGCCTTTGGAGGTCAGGCAGGCACCAATGTTGTGTTGCTTCCAAGACCTCCTGAAAATGCTATTGTTTCAGGAAGCATTCCTTGAGTGACTGGCCATGGTTTTACCAGACCTCAGGTTTTATCAGAATTCTGATCTTTTCAAAATAGTAAATTTTAATGTGGTGTTTTTATTCTCCACCCCCCCCCCCTCTGTTGTTCACTGCTCTGAAAACTTTTGGATGTGGAGTGGTATATAAATATTGTAAATTAAAATAAATAAATAAATAAATAAATAAATCTGGAATAGAACTGGAATAAGAAATGTATGCTTCCAAATTGAAGACAAACCCCTTATTCTAAGTATTATTTGCATCTGAATTTCACCTGGCCTAAGTGAGAGAGTCGGAAGCGACTGAAGAGTTGGAAGTGACTGAACGAATAAACAACAACAAGTGATATAAAGGCATACCATAAAGTCAATGTTCTCTGCAGCTCTCCATGGAAGTTTGTGATCCGAACTGTATCAGTGAGTCTCATTTCTTTGAGCTGCTATTATGTCAAAGAACTTTGCCATTTCAAATAGGCATGTGCTCCCCTCCGATTAGAAGCAGAGAATCAGAAGCGAATTGGCCTGCTCCGCCTTGCCCAGAGGCGGAGTAGAAGCGGACCGGGGACCCCTAGAAGCAAGGTGAAGAGAAGCGACCATTTTCGGAGCGATCCTCTTTCCGCGGACCGATGCGATCCTTAGGGGTCCCTCTCCATGAGCCCTAGCCAAAGGAAGTGAGGCAAGTGGCTACCAGAAGTAGGGCCTTCTCTGCTGTGGCACCGCAGCCGTGGAATGAGCTCCCTAAGAAGGTTTGTTTGTATCTACACTACATTCGTTCAGATGCCAGGTCAATACCTTTTTATTCTCTCAGCATTTTAACAGTCTATACTAGGGATGTGCTCCGCTCCGATTAGGAGCGTAGAAGCAGTAGCGGATTGGCCTGCTCCGCCTTACCCAGAGGCGGAGTAGGAGCGGACCGCGGACCCCCTAGAAGCAAGGCGAAGAGAAGCGACCATTTTTCGGAGCTCCGAGTTCAGGCGGAGCGCTCCGGTCGCCATCTTGAAAACATTTCGCCATAGGATTGCATTGCGGCAAATAATCGCGCATAACTACGTTGTTTTTGAAGCTATCGCTCTGGAAATTCTTGTGCTCAGAGAGTCGTGGATGGGGGTCATTTTGAGACCACTCTCACCTCTCTGCGTTGTCCGTGTCGCGTGCTATATTTTTTTGAAAATCGGGTCAACCGCGCGGCTCAAACTGCGTTTCGGCTTTTCGCCCATAGGATTGCACTGAGGGAAAGAATCGGGGATAACTGGGGGGGGGTTTAAGCTATCGTTCTGAAAATTCTTGTGCACAGAGAGTCGTGGATGGGGGTCATTTTGAGACTACTCTCAACTTTCTGCGTGCTGTGGTTCACGTGCAATGTTTTTGTGAAAATCGGGTCAACCGCACGGCTCAAACTGCGTTTTCGGCTTTTCGCCCATAGGATTGCATTGAGGGAAAGAATCGGGGATAACTGGGGGGGGTTTAAGCTATCATTCTGAAAATTCTTGTGCACAGAGAGTCGTGGATGGGGGTCATTTTGAGACCACTCTCAACTTTCTGCATCGTACGGGTCGCGGGCTAGAAGTTTTTAAAAAATCGGCGGGAAAAATACCTTTTTCAAAGGGCTGAGGGGCAGAGTCAGCTCCCGGTCATGATGATCCCAAAGTTGGAGGAGGGCATAGGCAAAACAGGTAACTTGGGATTCTGGGAAACTTCTCTTTCTTCATCTGAACGGGCTTTTCCCCGTGTTTTTTAACACAGTAGCCCCACCAAATGCACAAACACAACCTGAAATCATATACTAAGCCAAGAATAAGAGATAGAAACACAGCACTGCTCCCCACCCTAACCTTGGTGAACAACTGAATCGATGTGGTGCAAGGGGATGAGCTCCCCTAGGGCATCTCATCGTGGACGTGCCCCCACTCTCTCCTGCACTGGAAGGCCATAGAGCCTTCCAAAGAGAGTAAAACGGTGGAGCAATGCCTATCATGAGTTGAAGTGAATGGTCACTTTTCAGTGGTAGAGCAATGCCTGTTATGAGTTGAAGTGAGCGTTTTACTTCTTCTCAGAGCTGTTGGTGGCTGTCATTGTCTTGAACTGGCAGCTACTTCCCCCTCCCCCGGGCACGTCCCCCTATTGCTGGTAAAAGACAGATATAGCCTTTTAAAAAAAGTTCTTCTTGTTGTTTATTGAGCAACACTGCTGCTTTTAATTCCACCCCTCCTTTGTTTATTGATTGATTTATTCCATTTTATATGCATTACTGGCTTATCCTTGGCTCACTTCCTTATGCCCCCAGAAATGCCAGCTGCATGCCTGCCTGCCTTCCCTCCCTCCTCCCCTGCCCACCTCGCAGGGATGTTGTGTGTGGGGTGCCCGATTTTCAAAAATTCGCCAAAAATCAGGGGATGATGGGATTGCTTTGAAACTTGGCATGCGTGTGTATATCCCCATGAGGTGTCATGGTGCCAAACATGAGGTTTCTAACTTGAACAGAAAAAAAGTTGTATAATTTTTTAGCTTTCAATGCAAGCCTATGGGGGGGAAACGGAGCTCCGGATCCGGATCCGGAGCTCCGGGCGGAGCGGAGCGGAAGGGGGCGGAGCGGGGGCGGGGCGGAGCGGCCCGATCCGAAAAATGGCGGATCTGCAAGTGAAGCGGAGCGGGGGGTCCGTGCACACCCCTAGTCTATACATTTAATTTTAACTTTCCTGTTTTAAATTTGTATTTAAAATTTGTATTTCTGCTAGGGATGTGCTCCCCTCCAATTAGAACCGGAGAATCAGAAGCGAATTGGCCTGCTCCGCCTTGCCCAGAGGCGGAGTAGAAGTGGACCGTGGACCCCTAGAAGCAAAGTGAAGAGAAGCGCCCATTTTCGGAGCGATCCTCTTTCTGCGGACCGATGCGATCGCCATTTTGAAACATTTCGCCGATAGGATTGCATTGCGGAAAAGAAAAGGGGATAACTGTGTTGTTTTTGAAGCTATCTTTCTGAAACTTCTTGTGCTTAGAGAGTCATGGCTGGGGGTCATTTTGAGCCTACTCTCAGCTCTCTGCATGGTGCAGTTCGCTTGCTAGAATTTTTTAAAAAGTAGGGTAAAGGCGGGAAAAAGATTACCTTTTCCATTGCTGAGGGGCAGAGTCAACTCCCGGTCATGATCACATGATCCCAAAGTTGGAGGAGGGGATAGGCAAAACGGGTAACTTGGGATTCTGGGAACTTCTCTTTCTTAGTCTGAACGGACTTTTCCCAGTGTTTTTTAAAACAGTAGCCCCACCAAATGCACAAACACAACCTGAAATCATATACTAAGCCAATAATAAGAGATAGAAAAAACACAGCACTACCCACCCTAACTGCGGACATAGGCGGAACGGGGGCGAAGTGAAGCGGCCCGATCCACAGATCTGGAAGAGAAGCGGAGCGAGGGGTCCGTGCACACCCCTAATTTCAAATAGTCACCGTTTATATTTTTGCACAGTGCTCTGCAAAACGTAATGAGGTTTCCCAAGAAAACAAACCAAATGCCAACACCGTTGGATTGGCCATGCACAGATATTTCATAATGGGACACTTGGGATTGACTTCTTTAATTAAAGCACAAATGTTCTCTGTCTGATGAGCTGCAGAGTCTTTAAAGGCTTCTTTTATATGAACTGATGCCCATTGATTCTAGAGGTTTGCTTTGTACTAATGCATGTTGAATGAAGATTAGCAGTGACACGCTTCTAATGAAAGATCAGATGAATTACCAGAGTTCCTGTAACTGTACGGGAATATTTTTTTGTCACTAAAATGTCATTGTAGTCGACCACTTAATCTTAATTAAATAAATGACAATGAGCCATCTTGTCAGCTATTAAAATTCAACCTAGCTCCATTGATTGAAATATAGGTATGCTTATTTGCACTGATGAGGTTCCTCTTTGTACTGGTTTGAAGCATCACATGTAGTGCAATGGATGATGCCTCAAATAGGAAACCAAAGGACCCTGGTAAGAAAGGAGTTATCAATGTCTATTCACATGGATATTAGCTTAGCAAACGTTCAAGGCTAGCTAAATGCAAGTCTAGATAGCATCTCAGCAACCAACTAAAATGGAAGCTGGTAAAATCCATACATCGCCCAAATGCGGTCCAAAAAGAATCTACTGAAATTTGGACAGTTCCGTCACTCTGGTTGTCATTTATTTATTTATATCCTTATGTACAAGAAATGATTGGCCAGGAACTGGTGATGGGGGGAAAGGATTCTTTTTTTTGTAGTGAACTTGGGTAGTTGAGTGCCCGCTTATCTGTTTGGGAGTGAAGCAGGGAAGTTTAAGCAGAAATATAGATGATGATGATTTACATTTATATACTGCCCCATAGCCAAAGCTCTCTGGGTGGTTTACAAAAGTTAAATATATTAAAAGTTTATACATTGACAGGGTATCCTGAAAATGCCCTTGTTAAAGCCCCTCAATTTAATGTGGATAAATTGCTCAAACACACTCCTGACACTTTCCCTCTAGCCCCCAACAACATTAAGATACAGAGATCTCCAAGGCTGTTCTGATTTCTTGAAACATAGACTTGGAGACGTGCAAGTATTACTATTGAAAGCCCTCTGACCAGGGATTTCTGAAGGGTCAGAGTATACTCTAGAATCCTTATCTGTCCTTGAGGTGCTTATCAAGGAACAGAATGCAACATTTTGTACCAGTCATAGGCTGCCAAAATATGGCATTGTTTATGTAAGAATGGGTTTCTGTTTATGGAACATGTATGGGACTTGTGATCAGTCACTGGAGGGAGGAGGGAAAGGTATGACTTCATCAGAGCAACTTGGATGAAGTATAAATGTATGCTGATGCGGCTGAGGGTTACAGAGTCTCTGCTGTTGCTTTGTACGAGGTAAGGGACTTTTCTCCTGTGTGCACAGTATAATAAAGAGTCTCTGTTTCTGGACCGGTTGTGAAGTTGTCTCTTCCCTACCAGGTTAGGGGAATTTCCCTAACAACATGAAAACTGATTTTTCTTAAATGCGCCTGACCTGTGAGCTTACAAAATATAGTTGAGCCAAGCAAGTGGGCAGAGAGGTCTAAAGAATGTGTAAGTCAGGCAGACTGTGTGAGCCTGAGAAGTCTATAAATGAGAACAGTTGAGTATGTTAAGAGTAGAGGTGTGCTCCACTCCGATTAGAATCGGAGAATCAGAAGCGGCCTGCTCTGCCTTGCCCAGAGGCGGAGTAGAAGCGGACTGTGGACCCTTAGAAGCAAGGCGAAGAGAAACACCCATAGGAGAAGTGCTTCTATTTTCGCGGAGCGCTCTGATCACCATTTTGAAAAATTTCGCCCATAGGATTGCATTGCAGAAAAGAAAAGGGGATAACTGTGTTGTTTTTTAAGCTATCTTTCAGAAACTTCTTGTGCTTAGAGAGTCGTGGCTGGAGGTCATTTTGAGCCTACTCTCAGCTCTCTGCGTGGTGCGGTTCGCTTGCTTTAATTTTTTGAAAAATCGGGTAAAAAAAGCGGGAGAGGTACCTTTTTGAAGTGCTGAGAGGCAGATTCATGATCACATGATCCCACAGTTGGAGGAGGGGATAGGCAAAATGGGACTTGGGATACTGGGAAACTTCTCTTTGTTTAGTCTGTGAATGGACTTTTCCCAGTGTTTTTTAAAACAGTAGCCCCACCAAATGCACAAACACAACCTGAAATCATATACTAGGCAAATAAATAACAGATAGGAAACACAGCACTGCTACCCCCACCCTAACCTTGGTGAACAACTCAATAGATGTGGTACAAGGGGATGAGCTCCCCTAGGGCATGTGGACGTGCCCAGTGCACAGACACTGTGTCCTGCCCTGGAGGGTCATCAGAGCCCTCCAAAGGTAAACCAGTGGAGAAGCAAGCTAATGCCTATCATGAGTTGAAGTGTTAGTTTGCTTCTTAAAGAAAGGTCCCTAGACAGGGCCAGGCAAAATTGGCATAATTCACCCTCCCCCTGGGCACGTCCACTTCCCTCTTACTGGTAAAAGACAGATATAGCTTTTTTTAAAAAAATTCTTGTTGTTGTTTATTCAGCAACACTGCTGCTTTTAATTCCACCCCTCCTTTGTTTATTTATTTATTTATTTATTCCATTTTATATTTACACCCCATATCCAAGCTCTCCTGGCTTTTCCTCTTCAGTGAAGTCAGGCAGGCTTTCATTGTAGTTCAACTCCTTATTGTTGTTGTTGTTGTTATTATTAGAGATGTGCTCCGCTTCTAATCGGACTGGCGAATTAGAAGCGGAGTGGGGGGCTTCGCCTGCCCTTAAGGCGGAGGCGAAGGGGATTGGGGGACCGGCAGAGCGTGGCGAAGAGGATCGAGGTGAAGGCGGATCCTTCGCCTCGATCCGGAGCTCCGCCGGAAAGGTAAGTGGGGTTTACCGGGCCCTGCCGCTGTCGCTGTCACCCATTTGGCGACAGCGGCAGGGCCCGGTAACCCCCCCGCCCTCTTCTCCCTTACCTGCCTCCTTCCGTGGTCCGTTGGTATCTTCAATTGAGCCCGCGGTTCAACCAGGAAGTCGGCCACAATTGAAGACGCCGACGGATCGCGGATGGAGGCAGGTAAGGCCCCCCTCCTCCTTGGTTCCTTACCGGGCTCTGCTGCCATCGCCGGGTAAACCTCCCGCCCTCCTCTCCCGGCCTTACCTGGCACCACTCCCCTCCACTGCGGAGCTCTGATTCGGAGCCGAAGCTCCGCGGCGAAGAGGAGCAGAGTATGGGCGGAGCGGCACGGAGCGGGCCGATCCGAAATTTTCTTATCGGCCCGCGGGGCGGAGCGGGGGGTCCGTGCACACCCCTAGATGTTATTATTATTGCTATTAATATTAATTAGTACTGCTATTATTAACGTTACTGTTGTTGTTGTTGTTGTTTAATAATGGCTGTGATCACAGTGCAGTTAATCAACTCTGAAGCAAGGATCACAAAGCTTTACTCTTATCCTCCTAGCCTCCTAGTTATGGGATGCAAAAGGAAAGGCATCTCTCTGTGCTGCTCCCACCTCACAGGGATGGTTTGCATTACTGGCTTTGAAACTATCCTTGGCTCACTTCCTTGTGCCCCCAGAAATGTCTGCTGCCTGCCTGCCTTCCCTCCCTCCTCCCCTGCCCACCTTGCAGGGATGTTTTGTGTGTGTCTTGCTTTGACTCAGGGGATAAGTCCTTCCTGCGCTCACTTAGGGCCTTGCTAGACCCGGCCGGATAAGCTGGCAGGGAGGCAGGGCGACGGCGTGCTAACTTAAGCGTGCGCCGCCCTGCCTCTTAGATGGCCAACGCGCAGGACTACGGAAGCCTTGCATCGTCGGCCATTTTTTTTTAAAGGGGCCACATGCGGCCCCGAAGACTCCGGAGAAGGTAAGGTTTTTTTTTTACTTAACCCCCCATCCGCCCTCCCTCCCCGTCCCCATCATCGCCCTCCGCCATCCCGTGTGTCGCCCTCCGCCCCCTCACCATCATGTGTGTTGCCCTCCGACCCCCTCGCCTCGCCGTCACGTGTATCGCCCTCCCGTGTGTCGCCCTCCGCCCCCCTCGCTATTGCGTGTGTCGCCCTCTGTCCCCCCTCGCCGTCGCGTGTGTCGCCCTCCACCCCCCCTATCTCCCCTCCCCCGGGATCCCCCCAGCCTGATGGGCACAGCGCTCGTAGTGCTGTGCCCAGTCTGTGGCTTTTACTAGCTACTCGCGAGTAAGCGAGTAGCCGCAAAAAGCCACGGACCTTCCTAGACATTCCGCAGCCCCAGCCTGAGGCCGGGGCTGTGGAAAAGGCGCGCCATAAGCGACTTCACTTATGGCGCACTAAGGGAGGCTTCAGTGCACCTTGAGCCTGGATTCCCCTGTGTGTCATCTGGATGCACAGCAGGGAAACCAGGTCTCAAAGCGCACTAAGGCCTTGTCTAGCAAGGCCCTTAGACTTTTGGAAGTTCCAAATCAATTTTTCAAGTGTGGAAGAAGATTCATATAGGTTTATCTACTCCCCAATTCATGGCATGTTGGGATTTCCTTTGAAATGGCCCCTGTCTGCAGCTTTAAAATCCCTGAGATACTGCGGTGTCTGATTTTCATAAATTCCCCAAAAATCAGGGGATGATGGGATATGCTTGAAACTTGGCATCCATGTGGACACATGGATTACCTGTCATGGGACCAAACGTGAGGTTTCTGACGTGCAAATTGACGTAGTTGTAGCATGGGACTTGATTTGGGGTGAGTTAAAAGGGTTAAGCCCCGCCAAAAATCAGGGGATGATGGGATTTGCTTGAAACTTTGGCATGAATGTGGATCTAGATGGCATCTGTGAGGGTGCCTGCTTCAATTTTTTTTACACTGTACTGCTTTCGTCGCCAGCTGAAGACCTTTTTATTCACTCAGTATTTTAACACTTAATTTTAACTTAAATTTAAATTTTACTGTTTTAACTCTGTATTTTAATCTTATATCAACTTTGCTGTGTGGTTTTATCCTGGTTGCGCTTTTTATACTGTATTTTGTAATTGTGCTTTTAACCTGTTGGGTGTTTTACTGTGGTTTTAATTTTTGTGAACCGCCCAGAGAGCTTCGGCTATTGGGCGGTATAAAAATGTAATAAATAAATAAATAAATAAATAAATCTGTCAAAATGTCGGAGAACAGTCCATGTCTGAAATTGGGGTGTCCGATTTTCAAAAATTCCCCAAAAATCAGGGGATGATGGGGTTGGCTTGAGTCTTGGCATGTATGTGTATACATACATGAGGTGTCATGATGCCTAATTTGAGGTTTCTAACATGAAAATTGACGTAGTTGTAGCATGGGACTTGATTTGGGGTGAGTTAAAAGGTTAAAGCCCTGCCAAAAATCAGGGGATGATGGGATTTGCTTGAAACTTGGCATGAATTTGGATCTAGATGGCATCTGTGAGGGTGCCTACTTCAAATTTTTTTATCTGTCAAAATATCGGAGAACAGTCCATGTCTGAAAATGGGGTGTCCGATTTTCATAAATTCCCCCAAAATCAGGGGATGATGGGATTGGCTTGAGCCTTGGCATGCATGTGTATTCATGGATAAGCTATCATGGTGCTGAGTTTGAGGTTTCTAACATGAAAATTGACAGAGATATCGAAAGGGGTGTGAATTGGGGTTATGGGTGGTGCGTTAGAGGTTAAAGCCCCGCCAAAAATCAGGGGATGATGGGATTTGCTTGAAACTTAGCATGAAAGTGGATCTAGATGCCATCTGTGAGGGTGCCCACTTCCAATTTTTTTATCTGTCAAAATGTCGGAGAACAGTCCACCTCTGAAAATGGGGTGTCCGATTTTCAAAAATTTCCCGAAAATCAGGGTATGCTTGGATTCGCTGTCGTCTTGGCATGCATGTGTATACGTCCATGAGGAGTCATGGTGCCAAACTTGAGGTTTCTAACTTTAACAGAAAAAAAGTTGTATACTTTTTTGGATTTCAATGCAAGCCTATGGGGGGGAAAGCGGAGCTCCGATCCGGATCCCAAGCTCCGCAGCGGAGCGGAGTGGACTATAGGCGGAGCGGGGGCGGAGCAAAGCAGCCCGATCCGCAAATTGCAGATCTGGAAGAGAAGCGGATTCGGGGGGTCCGTGCACACCTCTAGTTAAGAGGTAAGTTAACAACACCTCCCCACATCCCCAGGACCAAGAAGAAGGATATGTGAAATTGACCTGCTCAAGCCCATGACTGCCTATATATGAATTATCCTGGAGCGGGGGCAGGATCCGGTTGGGGCTACATAGGGATGATTCTGAACTGTGTGTCTCCTTGCCCCTCCCCCCCCACTACTATATAGCTATGGTTCAGGTTTGCTGTTAGCAGTGGAATATAATACAGCAGAGAATGTCCTTCAGGGGCAAGGGTGAGTGGGAGAAAAATATGTCGTTATTATTATTATTATTATTATTATTATTATTATTATTATTATTATATCCTGCCTTCTTCCCAGCACTGTGACTCAAGGCAGTTTACAAGGTTAAAACATATAAAATTAAAAATATACATATAAATTACAAAAGTTAAAATAGAATTAAACCTACAGCAAAATTAAAAAACCCAAAACATGTTAAACATTTTTTTTAAAAAAAACTGTAACTGATTAAAAGGGTATTAAAATAATCCAATACATTGACACAGGTCCAGTATAGTTCCAAAATCCTGCTGAAACAAAAAGTTTTTGCCTGCCTCCGAAACTGTAGCACAGAGGGAGCCAGCCTTGCCTCCCTGGGAAGGGAGTTCTAGAGCCTTGGAGCAGCCACCGAGAAGGCCCTTTATTCCTTCCCCGTACCTGAAACTCCCCAGACACTGGGAGGCCAAGGTTCCCTGGCTAGAGCGCTGAACAGGATCAGGGTAAGACTGCACTTAGGAATGTAGAAAGCCTTTGTGCATGTCAGCAAATCATCCCAAAATGTTGTGCTTTCTATCCCAGACAAAAGAGCAAGCAGTAGAATTTGTTTTTCAAGAATTTTTCACAAATACACAAAAATTGCAAACAGAAACAGGAATGAGATGAAATAAGCTTGAAATTGCATATTGGAACATTTTGGCGAGCTCAAAAAATGCTGGTTCTGCCATTCCTAAATACACTGCAACATTAAATTGAAGGCTGCACTTGTTACCTGTATAACATTGAAATCTACATGCCTTCACAAATAAATAAAGGCACCATTCTTCTAAGGAAAAGATATTTGTTTTTAAATGATGGATATCATTTCAGACCTGGCTTTTCCTCTTTTGAGCAAGAGAAAGAGAGATGCTTTTCTCTAAGATGACATGATAGCAATATGGTGCCTTCTAGATTGTGTGGACTACAACTCCCATAATCCCTGATCCTGGGCAATGCTGGGTAGGCTTTATCAGAATTCTAGTTCAAAACATCTGAAAAGCACCAGATTGCCTACCCCTGGCCTAGGCAAACTGCTGCCTTCATCCATTTCCCAGCCTTCCATTTCCCAAGCAACATTGTGAGAATACACATGTATGCCCTGAAAAGGAATACTTGTGCAAAGAATGATGGGCAAATAAACTACCTCTGTGACGTGTGCAACTGTCGCTGGAGATCGTGGGCTCTCCTTCACTGGAGGCATTTATACAAAGGCTGGCCATCTGTCAGGGATAATATAGTTGCAACTGCGTTGAGTGGACTAGATGACCTCTAATGGTACAATCCTATGCATGCTTAGACAGGCAAAAGTCCTACAACTCCCAGCATTCCCTAGCCACCTGAGAATTGTAGAATGTCTGCCTAGGCATGCATAGGATTGTGCCCTGAAGTCTCTTCCAACTTGATGGTTCTATGAAACATCTCAAATAGATGTTTTTGTTTGTTTCCCAAATGGACTTCAACGATGTTTGTAACTGATGATTCAACAGCTGAGGAGACTTTGGCCCTCACTAATGAAACAAGCCAGTTTCTAAAACATGTGTGGCTAGAGGGCTCCATTCAGTTTAGTGCTTCAGAAACTGGGTTATAGTCCAGTCTTCAGGCAAAGCCTTGGATTATTGACTAAATTTGCTTCTGTGTTTTCACCTGAAGACAAATTTGAACTGAATTTGGAGGTTCTTCCACCAGCAACACCTCTGAGGAATTTCAAGGAATGCAAAAAATAATTTTGATAACATTAGCAGAATTTCTCAGTGGGGAGTCACACAGCCCTAGTTTTGTCTTCAAGACTGGGATTGTAAAGCATTTTAATGCTGTTGGCACTTAACTAATGTGTAGAAAGAGCATTTCAGAATTAAATTATGCTAAAGATGCCAGGGAATCTCATTATAGCCCACTGAGAATGTTATTTCTTATGGCATCATTTCATTTCAGCCTGTTATTTCATTCTTTAACCCTATTGGAAACTAGCTGGTGTTTAATTATTCTTATATGAACTCCGTTCTGCTTTGAAAATGTAGCCATTAGTAGCTCCACTGTTGTAAAATTCTCACTCTCGGCATATGGGAGATAGTTATTCACAGCTCTCGGGTGAGCCATGGGATTTGCAAGGCACTCAATGTGTAGAGTTTTTCTTCCATTTTATATGGAAAAAGAACCCAGAGCATTTCTCCCCTAAGCAGCAGGGTGACATTTACTGCTACTCAATATTCCAACACTGCATTGGGTGTTAATAAAACTTTATATAGGTTTGCCACTGGTTTTAAATGTTGATCAAAGTGGATCTTTTCCTGTTCAAGTAAGTCAATACATCTGTATAACTCAAGGGTGGGCAGCCTGTGCCCTTCATATGTGCCCTGCAATTTCCATCATTCCTCATCATTAGTTATGCTGGCTTGGAGCTTCTCTATGTATAGGAAAAATCTCGCAGCCTTACTGTCCTTTGCAATCTCCCCATCATGACAACGTGGTCCTTTACATGCAACCATATGATTTTGAATTGAAAACTTCCCTTCTTGGAAAGGCTCCATTGAGTGTAATGAAACAGCACCATCTAGTGGTGGAATTCTAGTGCAATGCTGAGTTAACACACTAGGAGATCCCACAGTTTCCCAGGTAATACCACAATATCTCTGTTTTTTATTTGTTTGTTTGCTTGTTTTTTGTTGTTGTTTATTCGTTCAGTCATTTCCGACTCTTCGTGACTTCATGGACCAGCCCATGCCAGAGCTTTCTGTCGGCCGTTGCCACCCCCAGCTCCCCCAAGGTCAAGTCTGTCACCTCCAGAATATCATCAATCCATCTTGCCCTTGGTCGGCCCCTCTTCCTTTTGCCTTCCACTTTCCCTAGCATCAGCCACTTCTCCAGGATATCCTGTCTTCTCATTATGTGGCCAAAGTACTTCAGTTTTGCCTTTAATACCATTCCCTCAAGTGAGCAGTCTGGCTTTATTTCCGGGAGTATGAACTGGTTTGATCTTCTTGCAGTCCACGGCACTCTCAGAATTTCCCTCCAACACCACAGTTCAAAAGCATCTATCTTCCTTTGCTCAGCTTTCCTTATGGTCCAGCTCTCGCAGCCATAGGTTACTATGGGGAATACCATTGCTTTAACTATGCGGACCTTTGTTGTCAGTGTGGTGTCTCTGCTCTTAACTATTTTATCAAGATTTGTCATTGCTCTCCTCCCAAGAAGTAAACGTCTTCTGATTTCCTGGCTGCAGTCAGCGTCTGCAGTAATCTTTGCACCCAGAAATACAAAGTCTGTCACTGCCTCCACGTTTTCTCCCTCTATTTGCCAGTTATCAATCAAGCTGGTTGCCATAATCTTTTTTTCTTTTTTGAGGTTTAACTGCAACCCAGCTTTTGCACTTTCTTCTTTCACCTTTGTCATAAGGCTCCTCAGCTCCTCCTCGCTTTCAGCCATCAAAGTGGTGTCATCTGCATATCTGAGATTGTTAATGTTTCTTCCTGCAATTTTAACTCCAGCCTTGGATTTGTCAAGCCCAGCACGTTGCATGATGTGTTCTGCATACAAGTTGAATAGGTAACGTGAGAGTATACAACCCTGCCGTACTCCTTTCCCAATCTTAAACCAGTCCGTTGTTCCGTGGCTTTTAAAGCAAGATTTCCAGGAGATAGCATGGGAGAAAACTGGGACACTGACAATGTTGTGTAATGGACCCACAAACATCTGTGAGTGGCCAATCGTGAGCATGCAATAAATTGCTCATTTAGAGAAGCTCTCAGTCTGAAGAGAGTTGCAGTCCAATAACAGCTGGAGGGCCACACGTTGCCCACCCCTGACATAGCTCTGTCCCCCAGCTCATATAGGGAAGTAATGTTTGTAAACCACCATGGGAGGGCTTTTAGCCATGTATATGGTTGGCATATGAATGTCTTAATCAAATCAAATAATGTGGAGTAACAGCAGTTTATATGCAAAATAAATTTTAGCTAAGTAGCACCTGGATTAAAAACAAATAAACCCACAAACGCAAACCAGTATGGTATATTGGATAGAACAAGACTGGGGAACTTGTGGCCTACAACTCCCATCAGTCCTAGCCAATATAGTCAATGGTGAGGGATGCTGGGAGCTGATGGACAAAACATCTGGGGAACAACAAGTTGCCCACCCCGGGATGGAGACTTAGAACTTCTGCAACTGTGAAGCTCACTATTTTTCAGCCTAACCTGTGCTCGATGGTTTTAGGCCCACAGCTCTGTCGTAGAGCACATCTCCCATAAGGGAGCCTAACATCCAGGGATTGGGTCACATTGCCCCATGAAACCCACCAAGGGTTGGGCTTCCGGCACCCCACTCCCCTGCCTCTGAATTTGCCACCATGCAAACTGCAGCAATTCTGCAGTGAAATGAGGCATGTGTGGATCACATACTTTGTTCTCAAGCAGACCTGCACTTCTAGGAGACAATTATGGGGAGTAAATTCACTTCAGTTTTAAATAACATTAATATACCTTCTGGGCCTGTTGTCTCTCATTCAGTTGGATTGAGATTAAGTTGTGGATAGAGGGAGAAGAGAGAAAATAATGACTCAGACACCAGAGCTGGGGTATAACTGGGGCCTCTTTATTAATAGGTGGAAAACTCACCCCTCCCTGGATCTGCTTGTGAGAATGCGGGAATACAAGCAACCTGTCTCCAGGCTGCTAGCCTGCATAAGGGCGAACCACTCGGCCAAGCCAGGAGTTGGATGGAAACCCAGCTCCTTTCTTCAGTGCACGTTTCTGCTTGGGGGTGAAACCCCGGCATGTCTCTCCCACATTGGAGCTGCATAGCCCCAAGGAAGTGAGACAGTGAGGTCCCCAAAGGCCGGCCGTATCCTGGGTCGAGAGCCCCACAGCCCCTGAGTACCTGGCCTTGGTCTGGCATCACCATAAAGGTTCCCCTGCCCGCAACAGCCTTCACCTGCCCAAGCCGTTGGCAGGGCGGGAAAAGGTCTTGTGCTTGCATCCACTGTGAGAAGTTAGCTATCCTTAAGTCCCATTGATTTCAATAGGAACTGAGCAGTCTATATCCACACCATAATGCTTGTGATGTATTTGTGATGCTGTTAAATATTATCACATCAGGGCTGTGTGGAATTTAACCAGTACTTGTTTATATACTACAATATTCCTTAGAACTAGAATGGCTGTTTCTGTGTTATTCTCTGATGGAGTAATTTAAGTCTGCCATTATTGGGACACATTTGCCTCTAAAAGCTGTGGATTTCATAGGAAGCACAAGTCTTTCATTCATAGCAATTGAGAGACCTATTACGTTGTTTATATCTTGCTTTATTTGCAGCCCCTAAACGGGGTGAGAGGGCAACTACCAATGATTTGGAAGACAAGCTTCTTTTTCTTTAGCAAAAATGGAGGATGAAATACAATAATGTCACCTTGACAAAGATCATTACCCGATACTTCCTGGAGAGAGAGAGAGAGAGAGAGAGAGAGTACAGCCAGCCTATTGCCTTTTGGATGACTGCAACTGATATAAATATTTCATTTGCTGAAGCATTATTGTGTCACTTTGTTATCACATCTCAGTTGCAACATGAGTGTCAATTTCCCCTCACATCGGTTACATCACAGGAAATCGCACTGAATTTGCTGAGAGTTGCGGAATAAGTTCAGTTGTTTTATAATGTCATCAGCACTGAAGTACTTCTACCTCTACAGCAGCCTTCCCCAACCTGGTGCCCTCCAGATATTTTGGACTACAACTCCCGTGGTTCATGTTCAGTTGTCATGCTGGCTGGGGTAGATGGCAGTAACAGGTTGTGGAAGAGTGTGGAGAATTATTATTATTATTATTATTATTATTATTATTATTATTTATTTATATAGCACCATCAATGTACATGGTGTACAAGGTAGATTTTCAAATGCTTTGGATTTCAACATCCAGAAGCCCCTGCCAGGATGGCCAATGGTAAGGAATACTGGAAGCTGGAACCCAAAACATCTGGAGATCTATTTTCTGCCCAGCTTTGTTCTAGAGGTCTATCATAATAATATATGTTAAACTGATCACCTCCTTTGGTTTGGCACTGGCTGTCTTCTGCATGGTTCTTTTTTTGGTGTTCATTACATGTATGTTGTTATAGGGGATATGCAGGAAATGATTCAGTTTAGGATTTCTCTACCCAGTGTAATCTGATGGCCAGATTGCCAAAACTGGGCCAAAGGATATATGTCCTGGCCTTGCTGTTCCTCAGAAGCTCTATGGAATTTCAAATTGCACCGTCAGCTGTCTCAAATAGGACACTTTGATTAAAGTCAGTACAATGAAATGCTGTCTTGAATGAGGAGGATTAAACACTTACTGGCCTGTGGGGTGATGTATTTATGCTTGGTAGCATGAAATGTATTTATCCCTATATTAGCATTCATATCCAGAGATACCAGTCGGCATAGAAATTTTCCAGCACTATAAAATCCGTGCTATCATGCTTGTCTTTGACCTCCTGTTGCAGTGAATTCCGTACGCTGACTATAGCTTAGATAATTTTTGTACATTTGACAATACCTGACAGTTTGATTCCAATTTATATGCAAAGCATCAATCCAAACGTGATTTGAAACAATAGCATTTTCTATTCTTATGGGGAGAGAGGGGAAAATAAAATACAGGATTATAAACAGAAACACTGCCAGGCCTTTCAAAAAGAACATTTCCGTTTCTAACCTGTTATTCCAGCAAGGTGACTTTGCTCTTGGATTAGTTAACACAAAGACAGAGAATAAGAATTTGAAGAGCAAAAAAGAAAAGACCAATAACCTTTCCTTCAATCTGCTCTATTTTAAATCTGCACTTTTGGATATGTTCTACCATGCATGCAGCTCCTTAAAAAGCCAGGTTGTTTTTTTTAAAAAAAATGTCCGTCTGTTGAGATCTAATGCTAAAAGCCAATTTGTTAATAGCTTGCAAAGACATGTCTAACTAATTGAAGAATTTTGTTTTTTGCCAAACCATTGGCTTTTATATTTAGGTATGTCGATTGTAAAAAGCATACTCATTCAACTCCTCACTAGCCTCCTAAACCATACACAGGTGTTGATGATAAGCATCCACAAAGTATAAGTAGTTCCTTTTGGATTTTTTTTTTCATTTCCAAATACTCTCAGGTACAATGCTAGGATGGCCATTTGAAAGTGAATGTTAATGTTAATAACCCTGTTCAGATGACACGCTAAGCCACAGTGGTTAGGCATTTTGAGTTAAACATTATGGCTTAGTGGGTCATTTGAAGCATGACTTAGCATGTTGTGTGAACCAGTCCCAACCATGGTGGCTACATAACCATGTTTAAACATGCTCACTAACCATTTGCTGCAAAAGGGTTAGCGGCCTAACCATGGCTTAGCGTATCTTCTGAACAGGCCCAATAACATTTCCAGTTTTGTTTTCTGAAGAAAGGGTACAAGAATTTCATTGATCAGCTTAAACTTTAGCGTATGATATGTAGAACTCCTCTGAAAAAAATCCCTGGTCTTACTGGAACTCTTTTAGCTTTCTTCAAATGTGCACTCAGTTCTGCCTGATGTTGAAAACTGCATACTGTCTTATTGTGCACAATTCCACATCACAGAGAGAGGCATGAAGCAGGCTTCCCTCTATAGACCTCCCCCCCTCCCATGTGCAGACAGTCAGACAGCAGGTCCACAGGCATGCAATACTGTGGGTGGAATACATGGGTGGAATGCCCTATTAGGGCTGACTGCCTTTCTTGTCACTAAAGAGCAGAAACGTATTTGTTAAAAAATGCATTTGTTCTCCCAAACAAAGGCTTCAGGCAGCATGGCTAGGAGTCTATTACGTATGTGAGGTGGTGTTGTGGTTCCGTTTAGTGCTTTGCAGATCCTTTGGCCTTCTGTGGTAGGATTGCTGCTATGGCTGATGGGTGGAATTTTTCTCCTTTGCTTATAATACTAGACCCCTTGGTCATCCCATGAAGCTGATTGGTGGGAGATTCAGGAAAGATAAAAGGAAGTTCTTCTTCATACAGAGCATAGTTAAACTATGGAATTCACTTCCTCAAGATGTGGTGAGGGTAACAAATTTGGATGTCTAATGGCTTTAAAAGGGGATTGGACACATTCATGGAGGATAAGGCTATCAATGGTTACTAATCCGGATGGTATCTCCAGTATCAGAGGCAGTAAGCCTATATATGCCAGCTGCTGGGGAACATGGGTGGAAGGGTGCGGTTGCACCATGTCCTGCTTGTGGGGCCCTGGTTGACAGCTGGTTGGCCACTGACTGAACAGAATGCTGGACTAGATTGATACATGTCTGATACAGCATGGCTGTTCTTTTGTTGTCTTCCCAATCCATGGACCATCACATACTATGAAGTTGAACTATATGCAGATGAATCCTGGTTCTTGTACATCAGATAGAAGGTTGGCACGATAAAAGATGTGAAAGGAAAGTGAGTTTAGGAACAGGAACCCAAAGTCAAAATGACTGAAAAATATTGCCATAGCATAGTACCTGACCAAGATATGCAGGTTATATTTCTCGTTTTAAAGATGTTATTATTGTTGTTTTCATTTTCTTTAACACACACACACACATACGCACACACAAAGAGAGAGAGAGAGAGAGAGAGAGAGAGAGAGAGAGAGAGAGAGAGAGAGAGAAGATTACTACTGTCATAACACCATAGACTATTTCAAAACCTGATAATTCTAATCTAGCTATTGGATTGCCATTTTAAAAAACAGGATACTTTGATTTCTCTATAAATTAGAAAGCAAGCAAGCGCGCACACACACACACACACACACACACACACACACACACACACACAGAGAGCACTCAGCTTATGAAGTATAACAAAACCCAAGGGATGATTTTAATAAACCAAAAGAGCATCCATCCATGTACCAGTATTAGATCACTATTTATTAACTGCCTTTAGAAAGAGCTTGAAATTTATATAATAAATCCCTTACTTAACCATTGCTTCTGCCTCAATGGCATGCAGGCCACATCTCAAAACTCCCATCCCTATATCTCATTGTTGCTAACCCTCATTATTATGAGGAAGATTCTCCAAAGGTAAGTACTTCTTATTCCCATGAATTTCAGTGCAAAAAGGAGTTTATATTATTATTATTATTATTTATTTATTTATTTATTTATTTATTTATTTATTTATTTATATAGCACCATCAATGTACATGGTGCTGTACAGATTACACAGTAAATAGCAAGACCCTGCCGCATAGGCTTACAATCTAATAAAGTTGTAGTAAACAATAAGAAAGGAAAGAGAATGCAAACAGGCACAGGGTAGGGTAAACAGGCACCGGGTAGGGTGAAGCTAACAGTATAGAGTCAGAACAAACTCAATATTTAAAAGCTATAGGGAAAAGAAAAGTTTTTAGCTGAGTTTCAAAAGCTGTGATTGAGTTGGTAGTTCTCAAGTGTTCTGGAAGAGCGTTCCAGGCGTAAGGGGCAGCAGAAGAAAAAGGACGAAGCCGAGTAAGGGAAGTGGAGGTCCTTGGGCAGGCGAGAAGCATGGCATCAGAGGAGCGGAGAGCACGAGCGGGGCAATAGTGTGAGATGAGAGAGGAGAGATAGGCAGGAGCTAGACCGTGAAAAGCTTTGAAGGTCAACAGGAGAAGTTTATATTGGATTCTGGAGTGAATTGGGAGCCAATGAAGAGATTTCAGAAGTGGAGTGACATGGTCAGAGCGGCGGGCCAAGAAGATGATCTTAGCGGCAGAGTGGTGGACAGAGACCAGCGGACTGATGTGAGACAAAGGAAGGCCAGAGAGAAGAAGGTTGCAGTAGTCCAACCGAGAGATAACCAGTGCGTGAACAAGAGTCTTGGCAGAAGAGACAGACAAAAATGGTCGAATCCTGGCAATATTATACAGGAAGAAACGACAGGATTTAGCTACTGCCTCGATATGAGGAATAAAGGAGAGCGAGGAATCAAATATAAAGCCAAGACTACGAGCTTCCTTGACCGGAGTAAGCGTGACATCGTTGACAGTATGCCTGCAATCTCATGTCCACTTACCTAGCAGTAAGCCTTATTGAACAGAGTGCAACTTTTTTCTGAATAAATATACATAGGGACTGTGTTGGAACTGTCCCACCGAAACCAACAGGCATGTCATTACAAGCCTTGGTTGATGTTAGGGGCATGAGATTCCATGATTCAGCAACCTTTTGGAACTCTACCCTGGCTGACAAGCTGCCCTCACGCAAGATGTTCAAAAGTCCGCCAGCAATGATTTGTGGCACCTCTGTTAAGCCCCTAATTATTGCAGACCAGGGCTATGCCCTGCACCCATGGCTCATGACTCCGTACCGTGCTCCTAGGCAAGCCAAGCAGCAAAATTACAATTTCTACCACAGCAGGGCGAGGCTAGCGGTGGAGAGGGCATTTGGACACCTGAAATCTAGGTGGCGTTCCTTATTCTCTGTACTGTGCATTGACGATGACATAGTTGCTGGAATGATCTCCCCGATGAGGCTTGCCTGGCACCAACATTGTTTTCCGTGCCAGGTCAAGACTTTTCTCTTTTCCCAGGCAGTTAACAACATATGCTGAGTTTGTTTGCCCTTACTTGACCCCAGACTAGTTGTTTTAAAAGATATTGTTGTTTATATGTTCTTGATGGTTTAAAATTTTATATGCTTGTTTTTAATGTTCACTGTTTTTAACTTCTGTCAACCACCCAGAGAGCTTCGGCTATGGGGCAGTATATAAACTGATAAAATAAATAAATAAACTTAGAAGTGCTTGGCACTTAAAAAGAACAAGAAAAAAGTGTAACAACCTATTATATAAGCCTTTTTTTGGTGCATTTATTCAGGAGTTCCACCCATATGTACCTGCCTGGACCTTAAGATCATCCTCAGGGGTCCTTCTCTGAGAGCCCCTGCCAAAGGAAGTGAGGTAGGTGGCTACCAGGAGCAGGGCCTTCTCTGCTGTGGCACCCCGGCTGTGGAATGACCTCCCGAAGGAGGTTCGCTTGGCACCTACATTATATTATTTTAGACACCAGGTGAAGACCTTTTTATTCTCTCAGTATTTTAACAGTCTATAAATTTAATTTTAACTTTGCTGTTTTAAAATTGAATTTTAAATTTATGTTTTTGCATTGCTGCTGTTTTTAGCTTGGTTGAGCTTTTATATTGTATTTTATATTAGGGATGTGCTCCGCTCCGATTAGGAGCGTAGAAGCAGTAGCGGATTGGCCTGCTCCGCCTTACCCAGAGGCGGAGTAGGAGCGGACCGCGGACCCCCTAGAAGCAAGGCGAAGAGAAGCGCCCATTTTTCGGAGCTCCGAGTTCAGGCGGAGCGCTCCGGTCGCCATCTTGAAAACATTTCGCCATAGGATTGCATTGCGGCAAATAATCGCGCATAACTACGTTGTTTTTGAAGCTATCGCTCTGGAAATTCTTGTGCTCAGAGAGTCGTGGATGGGGGTCATTTTGAGACCACTCTCACCTCTCTGCGTTGTCCGTGTCGCGTGCTATTTTTTTTGAAAATCGGGTCAACCGCGCGGCTCAAACTGCGTTTCGGCTTTTCGCCCATAGGATTGCATTGAGGGAAAGAATCGGGGATAACTGGGGGGGGTTTAAGCTATCGTTCTGAAAATTCTTGTGCACAGAGAGTCGTGGATGGGGGTCATTTTGAGACTACTCTCAACTTTCTGCGTGCTGTGGTTCACGTGCAATGTTTTTGTGAAAATCGGGTCAACCGCACGGCTCAAACTGCGTTTTCGGCTTTTCGCCCATAGGATTGCATTGAGGGAAAGAATCGGGGATAACTGGGGGGGGGTTTAAGCTATCATTCTGAAAATTCTTGTGCACAGAGAGTCGTGGATGGGGGTCATTTTGAGACCACTCTCAACTTTCTGCATCGTACGGGTCGCGGGCTAGACGTTTTTTAAAAAATCGGCGGGAAAAATACCTTTTTCAAAGGGCTGAGGGGCAGAGTCAGCTCCCGGTCATGATGATCCCAAAGTTGGAGGAGGGCATAGGCAAAACAGGTAACTTGGGATTCTGGGAAACTTCTCTTTCTTCATCTGAACGGGCTTTTCCCCGTTTTTTTTAACACAGTAGCCCCACCAAATGCACAAACACAACCTGAAATCATATACTAAGCCAAGAATAAGAGATAGAAACACAGCACTGCTCCCCACCCTAACCTTGGTGAACAACTGAATCGATGTGGTGCAAGGGGATGAGCTCCCCTAGGGCATCTCATCGTGGACGTGCCCCCACTCTCTCCTGCACTGGAAGGCCATAGAGCCTTCCAAAGAGAGTAAAACGGTGGAGCAATGCCTATCATGAGTTGAAGTGAATGGTCACTTTTCAGTGGTGGAGCAATGCCTGTTCTGAGTCGAAGTGAGCGTTTTACTTCTTCTCGGAGCTGTTGGTGGCTGTCAGTGTCTTGAACTGGCAGCTACTTCCCCCTCCCCCGGGCACGTCCCCCTATTGCTGGTAAAAGACAGATATAGCCTTTTTAAAAAAATTCTTCTTGCTGTTTATTGAGCAACACTGCTGCTTTTAATTCCACCCCTCCTTTGTTTATTGATTGATTTATTCCATTTTATATGCATTACTGGCTTATCCTTGGCTCACTTCCTTATGCCCCCAGAAATGCCAGCTGCATGCCTGCCTGCCTTCCCTCCCTCCTCCCCTGCCCACCTCGCAGGGATGTTGTGTGTGGGGTGCCCGATTTTCAAAAATTCGCCAAAAATCAGGGGATGATGGGATTGCTTTGAAACTTGGCATGCGTGTGTATATCCCCATGAGGTGTCATGGTGCCAAACATGAGGTTTCTAACTTGAACAGAAAAAAAGTTGTATAATTTTTTAGCTTTCAATGCAAGCCTATGGGGGGGGAAACGGAGCTCCGGATCTGGATCCGGAGCTCCGGGCGGAGCGGAGCGGAAGTGGGCGGAGCGGGGGCGGGGCGGCCCGATCCGGAAAATGGCGGATCTGCAAGTGAAGCGGAGCGGGGGGTCCGTGCACACCCCTATTTTATATTATGGTTTTATACTGTTGTTTTGTTTTGAATTTCTTAATTTTGTAAACCGCCCAGAGAGCTTCGGCTGTTGGGTGGTATAGAAATGCAATAAATAAATAAATAAATAAATAAATAAAAAATTAGGGCAGTCTTTCTGCCTAAAGAAAGCTGCCATAGCAGTGTAGCCCTATGTAGTATCGTCAGATATGGCTACAGTGAACCATGCATTAGCTATCTCCAAGATGGGCTACTGCAAAGGATTGCACTTGAGGCTGCATCTCAAGATGGTTCAGAAGCCTCAATTGGTATAAAATGCTGCTCCTGTGTGCTGGTTGTGGCAGGTGGGGGAGAAAGTCAGAACATGTAATGTTGATCTTGCAGCAATTGCATGGGATGCCAGTGCATTTCTGGGCTGAAATCAAAGTGCTGGTGTTAACCTTTATGTCCCCAAATGGCTTGGAATTAGGATACCTAAGGGATAACCTTCACCTATTTGATCCTGCTCACACAGAAAGATCTGCATCAGAGGCCCTACTCATGTGCCTCCTACTAAGATCTGTCAGGCTGTCTGGCAGAAGAGACAGGGACTTCTCAGTGGTGGCCCTTTGGCTGTGGAACCCCTTTTCACATGAAATGCACTTTGCCCCTTCATTTCAGGCTTTCAAATGGGTCTTAAAAACCTGGTTCATCAGGGCTTTCTTCTCCTAAAATTATAATGGATCTACACTAGTGCTTTAAAATGGTAGTGACAAGTGTTGGGGTCCAGGACACACTCCCGATACAGTTTTCAAACCATTTTCAAAGTGTCATTTTTTGCTTTGTGTAGATCTGGCTGCTCTGAGCTGCTTTCAAATAATTGTGACAAAAACTTTGGTTTGATGAAGATGTCTATGTATGCAGTTTGTTGCCATATACTATTAGTGCCTTTGTAAATAATTTACTGTTCTGTACACCACTTTGTGAAGGCACAGCCCTGAAAAGCATCCTCGAAAGAAATTAATAAATGACAGCAGGATCAGTTATATTACTCTCACACTCAGTGAGCTATCATTTAAAATCCTTGGGGGGAATCCAATGGGGTGTTTATGCCTCCACCAATTCCCTTATGTCCCACTAATTTCTGACTGCAAATGGGACCTGTCACTTTTGGAAGGAAGATTTAGCACTTCCGAATGCAGCCAAATGAGTGAAAAAGCTAGTTTCTGGAACTGGGCTAGGGACGCTGCAGGAGTCCAGTTGGAGCTCAAGCTTAGTGATTTCTCACCAGTTCGATTTCCTGGACACCAATCTGCAGATCCCTGTACTTGCTTGTGAGCAGGCACTTTACACAGAAATGGCAACTTTATGTAAATCATCATTGGTAGAAAATGGCGAACATAAATAGCACCATTTATGCAAAATTACAGGCGTAAATGGGGGGGTGCCACACGCTGCTTGCTGGGTGGCCACGGACCATCCGGTGATTTGCCCAATCCACTGAACGGTGGAAGGGTAAGTGGCAGGAATCACGAGGCACGTGGGGTGGGTGCAGGGTGGTTCATCCATCCCTAAATGAGGCAGGTTGGCAGAGTTCACCTAAGGGAGGTCTGCTTGACCTGCTTCAATTGAGAAATGAGCATTTTAATTCATTTCAGGACTTCTCTGGGAAGGACTAAATCATATTGGACAAGCCGTGGGGCCCATTCACACAACGGAATCCACCACTTGCTCAACAGAATCGGCGGGGTGCAAGAGAATCTGACTGAATGCTGCCCCATGTTTTAGGGGTACAGTAAGTGGTTACTTCTATGCATTCTTCTGATAGAAAACTTTTTAATCTAGAGCAAAGTTGGAGAAATATTTAACTAACTTAGAACAGCCCTTGGCTTTTGTAGTACACAGTGTAATGAATCCGACCTTCATGGACCCCACTTTTCTGGAAATATTTTATTTATTTCACTCATATGATCCTGCTTACACAGTAAGGTCTGCATCAGAGGCCCTGCTCCTGTGCCTCCCAGTAAGATTGGTCAAGCTGTCTGGCAGGAGATACAGCGACTTCTCAGTGGTGGTCTTTTGGCTATAGAACCCCCTTTCACATGAAATGTGCTTTGCCTCTTCATTTCAGGCTTTCAAATAGGCCTTAAAAGCCTAGTTCTTCAGTGCTTTCTTCTCCTAAAATTGTAATTGTTTTGAATAGATATCTGCCTTTCCTGACATGAACCTACCCGAACACTACATTCAACATCTAAGGTCCTCCTCCAAGTGCCTACTCCGAGGGAAGCTCGGAGGACAGCAACAAGAGAGAGGGCCTTCTCTGTGGCGCCCCCCCCCCCCCAACTGTGGAACAATCTCCCTGATGAGGTCTGCCTGTCGCCAACATTGTTATCTTTTCAGTACCAGGTCAAGACTTTTCTATTCTCTGAGGCATTTAGGAATATGTGATGAGCCTGGGTCTGGTTTTTTTTTTTTTTTAGGCTCATAGATTTTAAAAGTTGTTTTGGTGGTTTTAAATGTATGTGTATATTGTATGTTTTTATGGTTTTTAATTTTTGTATATATATTTTTAAGTGACTTAATCTTATGTAAACCACCCAGAGAGCTTCGGCTATGGGGCAGTATACAAATACAATAAATTATTATTATTATTATTATTATTATTATTATTATTATTATTATTATTAGTATATGGTATGGACTATGATTTGATTATCAGTCAAGGACTACACTGCATTTACATTTTATTCAACTAACACTGATTAATAGGTTAATATAGTTGAACTACTCTGCACAGAAGACACTAGGAGCTTGAAACATATTAACATTAAAGCAGTTCCCATGATAGCCCTTGCACATAATAAAGAGCAAACTTGCTTCCCAACAACATTTTTTTTCCTCTGTAGGTAGAGGGGACAAGGGTGTAATTTCTTTATTATACTGTATTGTATGAATATTAAACCACACTGCTCTACATGGATGTTTCACTTTTAGATGAGCAGGTAGAAAGGAGAATCATTTCAATAAGGCAAGGTTTCATTTCCTAACTTAACAATGGAAACCATGCTTCTGTTTTAAAATTGAATATGTCATTCACAAGCTCCCCCCCCCCACACTCTTAGCTATTTATTTCCAAACTCAAAGAAAGGAGACAAACATTAAGTATTGTTATACGACTTGCAAGGAAAAGGGGGACAGGTTTACTGTTAAAAGGATTCACGGAACTGAATCCTCTTCTCACTATTGTATGGTCTTTTCCGTGGGTTCTGCTGAGTGGCTAGGACAGTTAGGCCATAGCTAGACCTAAGGTGTATCGCTGGATCGTCCAGGGGTCAAACCTGTTCATCTAGGTGACACACAGGGGATCCAGTGCTCAGGCAGGGGCGAACCCTGGATGATCCCAGGATAAACCTTAGATCTAGCTGTGGCCTTGGTGATGCACTACTTAGGACATGCAAGTAGGTCACATAGGGCACAATGCTATGAGTTGTGCTCCCAATAGACAGAAGGCTTGGAGTTTGGAGCTTTGTGCCCATCCTATGTCCTGCCAACAAGAGCCAGGCAGGGTGAGAGTAGGACCGAGGTGATTTCACCTCCCTTCCTCTATTTGATATACAAAAAAGAAAGAAAAATAAAACCCAGTTCGATGTGACTTTCCTTTCAGTTGGTTGGGAGAGGATTGGAGTCCATATGATACTGCACAACTTCTCCTCTCCCCTCCCCTGTCCACCAACCAATATGACCCCCTTTCTCCCTTTCAGACTTCTATTACAATATTGCAGTTTGGATCACATCCCCTCCTCCATGCTCACATCTCTGACCCTTTCTACACGAAGGTCCTTTCACAACAGAGGGGTGATTGTGAGTTTTCCTGCTTCCATGATCGGCACTCATGGGGCACAGCCGAGTGAAGTTTCCTGCAATGACAGGAGTGCCGTTGTGGGAGCCCGTGTGCTCCATTACAGCAGTTCTTTTATTTTTTTCTAATATTTTTTTTTAACATAAAAGTGCTCCCCCCAACCACGGGATCTTATTCATGTTTCCAAAATCTCATTGCTTCCTCTGGAGGTGTTTTCCCTCTCCCCTTTAATAATACAAATTCTAGAAACTGTTTCCATATTCCCTCAAAGTCATTCATTTTTATCATTCCTCTTCTAACTTTTATATTACATGTTAATTTATCGTTAATAGCAATATCCCATATTTCTTTATACCAATCTTCTATATGATAATCCCCTTGAACCTTCCAGTTCCTAGATATCATAAATCTTGCTGCTGTTAACAAATTTGTTATCAATTCTTTTGTCTCTTTATTACAATTCAATTCTCCATATAATGATAACAATGCCACTATAGGTGTCTCTTCAATCTCCATTCCTAAAATTTCTTTTATCTCATTAAACACCATTTCCCATAATTTTTGTACAAATTCGCATTCCCACCACATATGTAAATACGTTCCTTTCTCTTGACAACCTCTCCAGCAGCTTGCTGAATTCATCTTATTTATTTTATTTAATCTCACCGGGGTTAGATACCACCTCCATACAATCTTATAATAATTTTCTTTTATCCTCACAGACATATTTCTCAACACTCGTTGTTTCCATATTCCTTCCCAGCTCTGTTGCCCTATTTCATTACAGCAGTTCTGCATGTGTATCAGTAGAAGTGGGCGGGGCTAGGCAGATGGCTACAGGACACAGGATTTTTTTTAATGACTCATGATGGATGTGCACCAGTGCAGATGCATAGCAACACATGGGGGGGACAGGAACTCTATCAAATATCCTGCACAGAGATATGGTTGTTGTTGTTGTTTTAAAAAAACAAACCTTACTGGTAAAACATGATGATACCCATGCACATGCCCCTCACAGCTAATTGGCTGTTTGCTGATCCGGGAACTCATGGCAAACAGCAATGACCTTGCATAGGCGGATCCACACAGCAAACGTTCCTTGCAATGGACACGAGAGAGCCAGAAAAAATGTAATATAATAATAATAATAATAATAATAATAATAATAATAATAATAATAATAATTAATAAATTATTTCTTACCCGCCTCTCCGTTTGGATCTTGGCAGGGAACAAGAATAACAATAAATACATAAAATTGATTAAAAACATAGTACACATTATTAAAACATCCTAAAAACATCCCAAAATTCCACTGGGTGGAATTTTCAAGTGGTCAGCAATAGTCCAGGAAAACTTAGAGGTGGAGCTGAGATCACCGCGAGAGCAGGTGAATGTCTTGTGGCCTGTTAGTGATGACTGTGATACAATACTGGAATAAATGGCTGGTGTAGGCTCCTCCTCTATCTACAGCAATGTAGGAGGAGATCCACAGCATCCTTTGGCACCCCAGGTTCTGTCTAGGGGCTACAGAATAGATCTCTTTTTCTACTCCCACCTTTGGGCTCACTCACACATACATGTATAACAGTTGATCTTTCAAGATGTCTGGAGCTGGTGTGCAAAAAATGCCTCAATCGAAGCGTATTTCATTTGAGGTGGCACCTGGCAATCTGGCAGTTCCATCTGTGGTGTTAGATATGCAGTGGTTCATTCACACATGCAAGTTATCACTAGATAGTAAAGTCATCTAGTGATGGACATGTATGAGTGAATGAGCCTTTTACAGGTTGAAATATCATGATTTGTTCATTGTCTCTGTACAGTCTCCATTTGGGGAAAGCCACGTTTAGAGCTCCCTAGAGCAGGTGAGCAGACCCACATAGAAAACCCAACCCTCATATCATGCTATGAACATAGAGGAGGAAGGGTACAACTTGAGCAACACTGGCCCGATAAGTGTATGAAGGAGGCATCTGCCAACTAAAGGATTCATTCATTTCAGTGGTGCTTGTGCAAATAGAGGACAACTCACAAATGGAATAGATGACGACGATGACGACGACGATGATGATAGAGCAGTATTGGAGGATTTTATTGAAGGTTAGGGTAAATGCCTAAAATAAATTTCATCCTGGTTTTGCCCATATATCTGATAATTATAGGCCAGTTATCTTTTGGCTAGTATTTCAAAGTTCTATATCAAATGCTAATGAGAATTTTAACTGTTAATGGACACAAGAGAACTGTTTTGGGCAATTCCTCAACATCACGAAGACCACAACACTTCACAGATCAGCAGAGTGGCAAAATGTTTTGGATCAGTTCTTCAGCTGATTAATCTGTGCCAAGTATTTTATGAAACTCATTTAGCACTGATATATGTCTTGTCTATTTAGGCCGGTAACAATTACCTGAATTAATTGCATGAGTATATGATCCTACCAGAATATGGTCATTAACAAACAAGGTAATTTATCATTTGGCTGTACTAAGAAATACATGAACTGATTTTTGCTTAAATCCAATTAAATGTTACATATAGATATGCATATATAACCAACAGCCAGATACGTCATTGAATAGCCAAATTCAAACTGGGCATGGTGCATTGATTTTTGTGTGGCTTCAGTACAGTTAGAGTTGCCATCAGATTTCCACTGTGGATTTCAATGCAGATTTGGAAGATTCTGCTCAGGCTAAAAATCCTTAGGAAATTTTGAGTGAAATTAATAAAAGTGTGTTAAGATCATGGAGGGACAATTATATTGGCTATTCTAGAGAATGTGTAGAATCATAGAATAGTTGAGTTGGAAAGGGCCTATAAGGCCATCGAGTCCAACCCTCTGCTCAATGCAGGCATATGTGATATCTCTTCTCGATCCTCCCAGAGTACAGGACATGGAATAATGGGCTCAAATTAAAAGAAGCCAGATTCCAGCTGGACATCAGGAAAAACTTCCTGACTGTTAGAGCAGTACGACAATGGAATCAGTTACCTAGGGAGGTTGTGGGCTCTCCCACACTAGAGGCATTCAAGAGGCAGCTGGACAACCATCTGTCGGGGATGCTTTAGGGTGGATTCCTGCATTGAGCAAGGGGTTGGACTCGATGGCCTTGTAGACCCCTTCCAACTCTGCTATTCTATGATTCTATGATTATGAATTGTAGCCAGTAGAAGCAATTCAGAGCCCACACTAAGTTCCATCAATTTAAATGCACACTATTGGCTGGCTGTTACATGTGGTGGCCCCGTGATCACCTCTGGGAGTGCACATGGCTTCTGCTGCCTCATGGAAGAGCCCACATGGCATCTCTGTTTGTATATATTGATGCTTTATGTGATGGCTGTCAACAGGACCATCATGATTTACTGTACGTGATCATTCGGAATATGTATCTTACTCAAAATGCTTCCTGAGGTGAAGTGAGCTTCCTTCCAAAGTGACCCAAAACAGAATTGGACCAACATTAGATTATGATTGCAAAGTGACACTGGAAAGTCAAGGAGCTTGTCTCCCCAAATTAGTGTCTTTTACTGTTGTTTCTTTAAATGCTGGTGAAAGATGAGCCTGGGTGACTGTCAGGTCCACTTTCTAATCATAGGACACATTTTACCAGGGGTTCTCCAATCACTACTTTGGTGGAGGGCAAGGATGAGACTGAGATGACCACTCTTCCAATGCTACAGGCTTCACTAAGAGAAAAATGTTAAGCTAGTTTTCTATCATTGTAGCTCCCTAGTCTCTGAACCTATCCTTCTGAAACATTTCAGGTTTCTTGCCTGGAAACACCTGTATGATGTGTGCCATTCATCCGACCTGCCCAAAAAACTACAGGGGGAGGGAATGAAAGCAGATCACTTCCCTTTTCCACATGAACCACTGCACCTACCCTTCTGAAATTTTGCAGTAATCTTACTTTGGGCCATCTATTGTTTTCAGAAGAATGCTCCACAAATAACATGGAGGGATAAGTATGTCCTTTTTTGATAGCCTCAAAATATAAACATGCCTGCACCTATCCAATCAGGCTAAGACATAAAAAGTTATTGACAGTTCCCTTTTGTGCATAATACAAAAAGCACTGCATCTACTTTTCTCAAATCCCACATTAGTGGAAGTACATGTTGCTGATTGTGTAAAGCAATACATTTTGATAGTAACTGTGCTCCCAGAATTAATGGATTCCATTAAATGAGCACAATGTAAGTCTCCTTGATTTCAATGCAACAGAAGAATGAATACTGAATTCTACCACTAGTTTTACAGCTCAACACACATGTAGAGGTTCAGTTTCTGTTAAAGGGAGCTACTTTGCAGTAACCTATTCCTTTGGTCCAATGTACTTATAGTATCAACTTCACTTTTATTTATTTTAAGATTTGCATTTTCAGACCTTTTTTGCAATACTAAAATGAGATTCTAAATAAATATATCATTACAAATGCATATAACTTTCTTTCTTTTTTTGCCAACATGTAAGAATAGAGAAACTCTCAAATGCGGAGTGCTACTACATGTGGCAGTGTTACGGATGCGTGCCAGATCCAACAGGCTTCTACTGCAGAACTGTAGGATATAAAATAGTTTATATATGTCTTCACGTTTATTCAGTATGAATCAAACTAATTTTTAGATTTAAAACAAAGTAATGATACTAACAAGAGATAATTGGATTGGTGCATCTATCACATGTCTGTGAATTTCTATTTTAATTAGATTATTTTTCAATATACATAACAATAGATCATCGGGCATGTTCGAGATATACGTAAAGCCTAATCTATTATTTCAAACTTCTTCATGCTCCTTAATGACAGTTTTGCCATCTTGGTTTTTTCCAAGGTGCATGAGAAAACTCTTCTGTAACTTAATTGCAATCATTTGAGAGAAGGCGAAACATGGAGGACAGTAAGAGGCTACCACACATTTTCTACACATTTGTGAATTCCAGGTTCAGTTTTATTGTTTGCCTTATATCACACCATGAAAATGGTGATCTTTTGTGAAAAGAGATGCAAATCTATCTATCAAGTGCATTGTTTACTGGTTCTCTTATGAAGAATTGTATCACCCCATGGATCACCAGCTGTCAAATAGGCAGCATGATTAATGACACATTTTGGGAACCTTGATTAAGATAATCATCTAGTCAAGCTATAATATATGATAACATCAGAGCTACTAGAATCTATATCCTAGGAAGTCACCTTCATTCCCTGGGCCAATATTCAAACCTCCCGTAAACTTGTTGCAACTCTTATGATGGATGAAATAGAGTTGCAACTCCATATTCATAACGTTAACGATTTTCTTTATTACAAAGTTCTTGGGTCTTTTAATGTAGTAGCATTTAATTTGGGAAATCAACACATATAGTTCTAATTCATCTGCTCTTTGGAGCCCATCCCCAATGTTCTCACAATGGAATTGCCATATTGCTTAGCACTCTGTGTCTTCACAGAACTGTTGTGTAGAGGGATTGTGTAACAACAGAATGTAATTATAATGGATAAGTTGAAATAGGATTGTATTGTAGAGCAGTGGTGTTGCCGTGTTTATTTATTTATTAAAACATTTGTATCCCACCCTATATCACAAGGATCTCAGGGCAGTGTATAGATAAAAATCATACAAATATTATAAAACAATAAATATACACAGCTAAAAACAAATTAAACTATTAATAAGCTACAGAATTAAAAAAAAACAGTAAAACAATTAAAACTATGTACAGGTTTGGTGAATTTAGCCATCAAAGGCTTTGTTAAAAAGTCGTGTCTTAACTTGGTGCCAAAATGAAACCAGTGCCGGCGTCAGTCAGGCCTCCAAGGGGAGGGTAGTGCCACAACAGAGAATGTCCTCTCCTATGTCCCACCATAGTGTACGTCTCATGCTGGTGGGATGATAGAGGAGGGCTCCTCCAACAGATCTCAAGTCTTGGGCAGGCAGATATAGGGAGAGGCGCTCCCTCAAGTATCAAGGTCCCAAGCCATTTAGGGCTTTACCAACACCTTGAATTCTGACTGGAAGCATCTAGGCAGCCAGTGCAATTCCTTTAAGACTGTTGTAATATGGTCTCTGTAAGATGTACCAGTCAGCAGTCTAGCTGTTGCATTTTGCACTAGCTGCAACTTCTGAGTCATCTTCAAGGGCAGCCCCATGTAGAGTACATTTCAGTAGTCTAATCTGGAAGTTGGCACTACTGTGGCTAGGTTATCCCTGTCCAGGAAAGGCCATAGCTGGCAGATCAGCTGAAGCTGACCCCAAGTTCTCCGGGCCATGGAGTCCACTTGGGCCTCCAGTGACAAGGATGGATCTAGAAATACTCCCAAGCTATGCACCTGTTCCTTCAGAGGGAGTGGAACCCCTTCCAGAACAGGTCGCTTACCCAATTCCCGGACTTGGGGACCACCAATCAAAGAGCTTCTGTTTTATCAGGATTCAGCTTCAGTTTATTAGTCCTCATCCAGCCCATTACAGTCTCCAGGCACTGCCCCAGCACCTTCACTGCCCCAGCTGACTCCAATGACAAAGAGCTGAGTATCCAGCATATTGATTACTCCCAACCCCTAATGACCTCAACCAGTGGCTTCATATAGATGTTGAACAGCATGGGGAATAGAATAGAACCCTGTGGCACCCCACAGCTTAATAACCATGGGGTGGAATAGGAATCCCCCAATACCACTCTCTGGGATTGGTCCTGCAGTTGGGAGCAGAACCACTGTAACACAGTGCCTCCTACCCCTATCTCACAGAGCAGGTCCAGTAAGATACCATGATCAATGGTATCAAAAGCCGCTGAGAGATCCAGGAAGATAACATGGTAGCACTCATCCTGTCTTTCACCCAGAGTAGGTCATCAGTCAGAGAAGCCAAGGCTGCTTCAGTGCCATAACCTGTCCTGAAACCAGACTGAAATGGGTCCAAATAATCAGTTTCCTCCAAGAACATCTGATGCTGCCCAGTCACCACACGCTGAAGCGCCTTGTCCCAAATGGGGATATTAGTGATAGGATGGTAGTTCTCACATACCTCTGGGTTCAGGGAAGTCCTCTTCAGGAGAGGGTGCATTACAGCCTCGTTCAAGGCAGCAGGCACCACCCCCTGACAAAGTGAGGCATTGTTTGAATACTATGCATCCATTTTAGCTGTGAAATTATGATCATTGCATATGTAAAATCCAAGGCAGCTTAGTTTGCACTATTGATGATAAATTACAGGGCAATTATGCATTCCTAGTATGCCTTTAACCATAAGAAGAATCCTCTTTGTTTTAAAACCAATGTAGGCTGTTTAAGAATAACTGGTAGAGTATACAGCAGTCTTCAGCAATGGGGCAGGTGGGACCGACAATGATGAATACAGGTGTTACAAGTACACAAAATGGTCTCCTCCTCATCTGAGAAATGTCAGAATGTATGATATTTGGATATGTCCAATGCAGTATGCTCATGACTAGAAATGTCAACTTTCCATTCCTCTCAAAATCTTAGCATACATATTGCTATGATCAATTTCCTGATGCATTATTCATTGTTCTGTATCCTGTTATTACACAGGATACATCTCCATCAGCTACTACACACAAAACTTTGTTTCATTCCCTTTTCATACCTTCTTTTTTTGGGGGGTGCAGCTAATCATTCAATGCTTTTGCAGTTAAGACTTAATTTATAACCTTTTCTAGTAGCCATCTCCTACTCATGATTTAGCAATTAATCTCCAGATTATTAATTGCTCTCATCGCATCTAACCTTAATTAAAGTGTGTTCTATGGGGGTATACGGAGGAAAGAACTTTCAGAGGAATATGCCAGAGAAGAATTTCAATGAAGCTGAATGAAGTAGTCATCTGACCCAATGGGTGACATGGCTTGCATTGTGATTTTCAGCTGGGATCTTGCTTTTATACAGAAGGAATAATACCAGAGTGCTTGAGTTCCTTTTACTGACTTTGGCTGGTATGCTGGCTGTGCTTGCTCCTAGACCCACAGATGTATGTCTACTCAGAAGTAAGGTCTATTAACATACTCCCACCTATAGGATTGGAGCCCTTATCAATGTCATCCATGCCTTGATGACCTCAGGATTAGACCATTCTAATTTGCACCATTTGGGGCTGCCTATGAGGGTGGTTCAGGAATGTCAGTTGATGCAGAATGCCATCATCTCGTTTGTAATGGGTGTAAATAAGCAGCAAAGGAAGCTACGTTATAAAGGAACGGACCACTGGTCCCTTATCTACACCGGCTGGCAATTGCTAGAGTCTTTCTCAGCCACACCTGGTTCAAAGTTATGAGTGTGTGTGTGTGTGATTAATCTATAAAGTCCTAACTAGGCTAATCAATGGAAGGTTGCCTTAGCTTCCACATGTACTATTTTTGTAGATTTAGAATTGAGGACAATTCAACAAAAATATATATTTTGCAAGTATTGAACACCACAGAGTCTCGTTAAGAAGAATCTGGCTAGCTCTGCCAGATGCTGGTGATGTACTAAGGTCCATGCCTCACTGAGGCATTTGATGTTGGACATGATGTGTAGTGGCTTCTTTCTTTTCTTTTTTCTTTTGGGATGAAAGTCATTTCTCATATAAATTTTGTGAGAGTAGTGGATGTTGTTGAACTTTAAAATTACATCCCTGTGATGTGGAAATTAACAGATGGACAGAACAAGTGGATACTAAGAGCCCTTACAGTTGCAAAGAGACTTATACTTCAGCTGGGGAAGATAATCACCCACCAGCCTTAATTCAATGAACTGAAGAAGTTACTAGTCTTTCTATATCTGAACATATCTCCTACAGCCATCAGTCTCATATGGATGCTTATTTAGATATTAAGACTGCTTATATTCACAGATATATTTAAAATAGAAATGTCAAATCCTTCTTTTTCATTATTATTATTATTATTATTATTATTATTATTATTATTATTATTGGCTATGGTGTATGGATATGTTTTATGATATGTTCTGCCTTTTTTTTTTCCTGGAATCTTTTTTTCTCACCCTTTTCTTGTTTCTTATTGTTATACTTGCAACAACAACAAATATATAAAAACCTAACTGGTTTGGAACTTGGATGCCTCAAAGAATACATTCTCTCCTATGACCCTTTCCAAAGTTTAAGACCTCCAAGTTTCATCCAATCTAGAGCTTTCTTGTTTGGCACCTTTGAGCTTGCCTGCGAAATGTGAGAGAGGAGTTGTTGAGTTGTTCCTCTTCCTCTCCTGTTGTTAAAATAGCCACAATATTCAAATATTCAATGATAATGAGCAGAGTGTGTGTAGGTGTCCCCTAACACAGTACCCTCGTCGATCTGCCCATTCTGCCTAATGTAGTCACAATTAACCCTCTGGTGACTTGCTCATTTTGCCCCACCACCATGGTGAAAGATCACACTATGATCACAATTGGACACCTTGGAAGCCATTTTGAAGCCTCCGAAATGGCCCCGATTCAATTCAGGGTGCTTCGAGTGGGTGCCTGCCTTGCCTCAGTGCCAAAGCCAAACCAAGATTCCCCCCCACAGAAGTGACTCAGCTTTTGGGTGCCAGCCACATGGCCAGTGCCCTGGAAAACTGAGAGCAAGGCATACTGGGAGTCCATGGGAGTCTGCTAACCTGTAGATTTGACCCTTGCTGTTTACTGACTTGCTATTAGAGTTTGCCTCAGCACTGAGCTTGATCCAGCCAAATCAAGACACATACCATGTGAGGGGCTGTAGCAATGAGAAGCAGTCATTCCAGACAGCATATTCCAAAAGGGGAACCATTTCCTTGCTTCCAATCTGCACAAGCTGGTGTCTATAGAAAATAAGGTTTAGCCTATAGCAATGGCAGGTTAATTTGACTTTTTGTTGAGAGGTCTAAAAGGTCTAAAATGTGCACTAGCTGAAATAATAATAATAATAATAATAATAATAATAATAATAATAATAACAACAACAACAACAACAACAACAGCAACAACAATAAATAACTAAAAAAAAACCACACCAAACCACTTTGCCCTATATCTTGAACTTGAAATTCTTGGATGTTTTACCCGAACTCTAATCTCACCTTGAAATGTAAAAGAGACGTAGGTGAAATTTATTAGCAACTTATCAAAATGGCCTAGGAGAAAATCTAGCATTTTGCTGTGTCATGAATTTCATTTGTATGTGGTTATACCACTTAATTCCACTATACTGCTATATTCCAGAGTGCTAGAGTAGTTTTTTTTTTCTTTTTTGTAAAAATAATAATCAATCAGTATATCCCTGTGTGTACAAACAAAACTCCATTACAAGGCACTGCAGTGGTCCATTGGAATAAATTTTACCCTGGGGGGTTAGTTCTGCTCCAAGTTGGCTTTATATAGTGACACCAGAGATAACACTTTCATAGTGTAAATTGCAACACTGATTTCTTATTTGTAATATTCTTCTGGAGGGGGGAACCCACATGATTGGACTATTGGGATACATTGGAACTGTTCCATTATTTATTTTGAGCCCTAGGCATTTATCTTTTTAGGGTTTAGCTTTCTCTTCTGTTAGTCAATGTTTTGGGAATGTGATACCAGTCAGTTTTAATTCTTCCTATTACTGGAGTAATTTTGAAACCAAATTATATCTTTATTTCCAACTAGGACTTAAAAGGAGTCCAGAGACCACAATAACAGATGGATATCAAAAACAGTGAAGAAGGATTTATTTGTTATTCCATGATTTAGTCAGTTATATCAATGGAAAGATGTGAGAATAGTCACTTGATTTGATCAACAACATGATGGATCCTTCCAAAGACTTGTACCTAACCAGTTGAATTGCAACTAGAGTTGACCAGAGGTAGCTAATCCTTTGGGGCCTGTAGGCACGTTTGGCAATTTGAGAAAATGTCCTAGACACCACCACAAAATGGCTGCCATGGGAGTCAAAGCTAATCACAAAGGACAAATAACCTGCCTGAAGACCAGGCTCAGACCCCCCAACAAAAGCAGAGGTTGGGTCTGAGCCCAACGCACTCAGCCACTCCTTTGAAACCACAGGATTCCTCACCAACAGGAAACTATTTCACAGAAGGCAAACTCATTTTCCTCTCTATCCCAACTCATCCCAGACAACTCATTCCTCCCTAACCTATTCTCCCTCTCATTCTGGATCTCTACCCATACACTGTTCTAACACAGTCATCCAAGCTAACCACCCATAGGGCTCATCTACACCAAGTAGGATATTCCACTATGAAAGAGGTATATAAAAGGCAGGAGCCACACTACTGCTTTATAGCGATATTGAAGTGCACTGCAGGATCTATACTACTGCTTTATAGTGGTACTGAAGTGCACTGACAACTGTTGGGGCCCATGACACATCTACACCAAACAGGATATAACACTATGAAAGCGGTATCAAAGTGGTATATGGTATGTGTCAAAGGGCCCCAACAGTTGTCAGTGCACTACTACATGTATGTTACATGTATATTACAGGACATTCTGGGCATGCCTACACCATGCATATATCTTGTGGTCATCTCTAGGTTGTCCAAATGATGCACAGGGGATCCCAGGGTCAACCAGGGATGACCACAGACTTTTCCTGGGATAACTGAAACTGGGGATATCCTTGTTTTTCCGCAGTCCCTGGACAACCCTGAGGACCATGGCTGGAGTGGTGCAGCCTCATGGATCGTCAAACAGGCATGGAGGAGCTTCATGCCCATGAGGGTGGGGGGCAGCAATTTCACCATCCCTGGGATGGGGGTGTTGGGTGCAGAGTTTAGTGGAGGGGATTCCGTTACTTTTTCACCATGTGTGGATCCTCTTCCTTTTTTTTTTTTTTTTTTTTTTTGCACCCACAACATCCCTCTTCCTTTCCAGGATGTCTCGCAGCTGTATAGATGCTGAGGGAGGATTGTGGAAGCAAATAAGTCTGTGGTCCTTCCCCCTCCCTCCTGCTACACCCTTATATGTAGATGAGCCCCATGTTTCAAAGTCCCCAAATGTATACTACAGATTGGAATATAGTAAGAATTTGTTTTAAATAAAATACATTGACTGAATTAATGGATACATTTACCAATGCTATAGTACTGCAAATATGGTTTTGACTAATTTCCATTTTTTCTCATTTATTAAAGGCAATGGAAACCTGTTTCTTATTGGATTTGGCAATCCTCCACACAGCCTTCCCCTAAAAAGTGCTAGAATATTCTTTATCTTTCATTGCATTATTATTGTTGTTTTTTAGATGAAGAGATCTATCCATCTATCCATCTATCTATCCATATGTTGGTCCTGCTTCAGCAGTTTCATCCATGACCTTTAACAGTCACTCTCTAGGTGGGAGATAATTAAACTCCAGGAGCTCTGATAACTTTCCAGCACGTTTAATTTTACTGTGAAACCTGTCCATGTCCTTGTAAAAAAATATTTTTAAAAAATTGCTGGACTTTAAAAAATGAATTTATCCAATCATATAGGTATTCAAATCAAGGAAGAGATGAAGGGCAGAATGGCGGAGACTTTAACAGAAGCAGGACAGTAGAGGAAGATGTAAGGAATTAGGACAGCTTGATAGGCAGGGAAGCAATTAGAACTCTGCAAGTCAGAGATAGGGAGGCGATGCTACAGAGGACATGAGATACTAAAATATGACAGCTGAAGAATGAGCAGGCCTGCTATTATATGGAGAGGAATGACAGAGCACGAGGACATGGTGGAATGGAATGAGATAAACATCTGCTGACTCAGATGAATATGTCAGCATGGCAATAGCAAGGTATGAGACCAAAATTGCAAATATTGAAGTCATCAGAGTAGGCATCAAGGGGATGACTGGCTATAGCCATACCTTTTCCAAAGCATAGTTTGAAATTGTAAATAAAATAAATACTATTTTATTCATTTTATCCAGTTTTTCAGGGCAGAAGAAGCCCCTTGCCTAAGCAGCTAATAGCCATAAACAGATTGTAAAAATTAGGCATGTGCTCAGCTCCGATTAGAAGCGCAGAAGCAGGAGCGAATTGGCCTGCTCCGCCTTGCCCAGAGGCGGAGTAGAAGCGGACCGTGGACTCCTAGAAGCAAGGCGAAGAAAAGCGCTCATTTTCGGAGCGCTCCGGTTTCCGCGGTCCGGTCCGATCGCCATCTTGAAACATTTCGCCCATAGGATTGCATTGCGGAAAAGAAAGGGGGATAACTGTGTTGTTTTTGAAGCTATCTTTCTGAAAATTCTTGTGCTTGGAGAGTCGTGGATGGGGGTCATTTTGAGACTACTCTCAGCTCTCTGCGTGGTGCGGGTTGCGCGCTAGAATTTTTTAAAAAACCGGCTGGAAATACCTTTTTCGAAGGGCTGAGGGGCAGAGTCAACTCCCGGTCATGATCACATGATCCCAAAGTTGGAGGAGGGGATAGGCAAAACGGGTAACTTGGGATTCTGGGAACTTCTCTTTCTACTCTGAACGGACTTTTCCAAATGTTTTTTAAAACAGTAGCCCCACCAAATGTACAAACACAACCTGTGAAATCATATACTCAGCCAATAATAAGAGATAGAAACACAGCACTGCTACCCACCCTAACTTTGGGGAACAACTGAAAAGATGTGATGCAAGGGGATGAGCTCCCCTAGGGCATGCCATGTGGACGTGCCCTCACTCTCTCCTGTACTTGGGGGACTATCACAGCCCTCCAAAGAGAGTAACCCTGTGGAGCAATGCCTATCATGAGTTGAAGTGAGCGTTTACTTCTTAGTGGTGGAGCAATGTCTTTCATGAGTTGAACTGACAGCCTTGCTTCTTAAAAGACTGGTTACTAGGACCAGTCAAATTGGCAGCTGCTTCCCCCTCCCCTGGGCACGTCCCCCTATTGCTGGTAAAAGACAGATATAGCCTTTTTTAAAAAGTTCTTCTTGTTGTTTATTCAGCAACACTGCTGCTTTTAATTCCACCCCTCCTTTGTTTATTTATTTATTTATTCCATTTGATATGCATTACTGGCTTATCCTTGGCTCACTTCCTTATGCCCCCAGAAATGTCTGCTGCCTGCCTGCCTTCCCTCTCTCCTCCCCTGCCCGCCTCGTAGGGATGTTGTGTGTGTCTGGCTTTGACTCAGGGGAGAAGTCCTTCCTGCGCTCACTTGGAGTTTTGGAAGTTCCAAATCCATTTTTCAAGTGTGGAAGAAGATTCATATTAGGTTGATGATCTCTACTCCCCAATTCAGGGCACGTTGGGATTTTCTTTGAAATGGCCCCATTGAGATGTCTGCAGGTTTAAGCCCCGCCAAAAAACAGGGGATGATGGGACTGCCTTGAGTCTGGGCATGCGTGTGTCCCCCTGGATAAGCTATCATGGTGGCGAGTTTGAGGTTTTTAACGTGCAAATTGACGGAGCTATCGAAAGGGGGTGAATGGGGTGTTGGATTTTCATAAATTCCCCAAAAATCAGGGGATGATGGGACTGCCTTGAGTCTTGGTGTGCATCTGTATCCCTGGATAAGCTATCATGGTGGTGAGTTTGAGATTTTTAACGTGCAAATTGACGGAGCTATCGAAAGGGGTGTGAATGGGGTGCCCGATTTTCACAAATTCCCCCAAAATTAGGGGATGATGGGATTGGCTTGAAACTTGGCATGCGTGTGTATACCTCCATGAGGTGTCATGGTGCCAAACTTGAGGTTTCTAACTTTCACAGAAAAAAAGTTGTATACTTTTTTAGCTTAATGCAAGCCTATGGGGGGGGAACGGAGCTCCGATCCGGATCCGGAGCTCTGCAGCGGAGCAGAGCGGAGTGGACATGGGCGGAGCGGGGGCGGAGTGAAGTGGGCCGATCCAAAAATCGCGGATCTGGAAGTGAAGCGGAGCGGGGGGTCCATGCACACCCCTAGTAAAAATGCATAAAACTTTTTGAAGTGCAAACAAACAAACTCGTGGTTCAGTACGAATAGTCCTAAATAATGAACAATTTATTAGGAGCAACCAGCAGATCATTGTTCACTACAACCCTATGGGTAACCTGCTATAAATAGCTGTTGAGGCTAAGGACAGACGAGTCTGTCAATTTCAATTTCTCTTAGTTTCTTATTTTTGTTAAATTCAATTTATCACAAATTTGAGATATATTTTTTTCAAAATTGAAACTTTGGTATGGATTTTTGGGTGCACATTTCTCTTAATACATGCATTTTTATACACAATTTTGCCCAATATGCATATTTTTACAACTACCTTTTCTAATTTTTGGATGTGATTTTTACTAATATAAGCTTTTGTGTACATATATTTTGATTAGATAACACTACTGCAAAACTCAGAGAAATGTATATTTTGAAGGATAACTGAATTTTGGTTTGCATATTGGTTTCCAAGTATAAAATCTGATAAATCTGGATAAAAATGGAAAGGATTTCTTGCACATCCCTAGTTGTAGGGATAGAACCAGGAAACTTGAGATTTTTCTATAGCTGCCTTCCGTGGTGAGTCACCAGGACAGTTTCAATGTTCCATTGATGTTGAAAACTTCTAAGGTTCCAAAATGATCTTGACCCTTCTGTCTTGTTTTCCTTGTGTCAACGATTGTTATATTTACAAATTAAAATAAAAATTTCTTCAAAATGACCTTGACGACCCACAGCTCCATGTAATCCTAGAAAGATTATAAAGGCTTTTAAACCAGACTGAGACATTGTGTAGGGAACAATGTTATCTCTTGACTCAGCACAGACGTCTATTATGTTTCCTGGGCATAGTCTATGTTCCTGAGAAAGAATAAGACACTGCACGCTCTTAAGAGAGATATAAAGGGCCTTATAGCCTGACAGGATGTTGCATCCCTGGCAAAGTGACAGCAGTCCATTGTGGAGCATAGGTCGATAAATAACGAGATGAGACAAGAATAGCTGGGTAGGGCCACATTTATTAATGATCTACAAAGGGGTAGGAATCCTAATGGGCATCCAGTATGGCCTGTTAACAGGCCCCTCTAGGAGCTGTACCATTCGCCTTCCCACAGGCCTACCCCTTGTGGGGTAGGAAGACTTCCCTTTGTCATCCTGACTCAGGCTGCATAGCTCAGAATGGATGAGCAGGGCTGGCCCCAAAGGTAAGCCTTATCTCCCCAACTAGGCTGCAAGGCTCAAAACTGGGAGCCTCAGAGCCTACCAGTCACCCTGAACAGTACCTGTGAATGCTCACCGATTTCCAATCCCACTAGCGCCAAAATAAATGTGACCAAATTGGGGAAAAAACAAAACAAATTAACCTATTTAGTACTCCCAAGCTGTCTTACAGTGTGGAATAGGCAAAAAACAACAACAACTCATGCACAATTCAGTACATGAGTAAAAAAAAAAATCCTACTTGGCCCCGAATGGCAATTGGCAAGCCCACACTGCCTACAGGGAAGTAGGGAAGGAGCTGTGCAGCAAAGAGGAGGCTGGGAGGGGTGAGGCTTCTTTTATAGACCCCATAGCCCCCGCCCAGCCTGGTGGCCCACAAAAGCCTCCCCATGCCGAGGTGATGCCAGGCATGGCAGAATGTCACATGTAGAGGCAGACTTGTGAGAAGAGAAGAGAAGAGAAGAGAAGAGAAGAGAAGAGAAGAGAAGAGAAGAGGAACCTCATGTTGCTATACAGGGTTATACCCTTAGTGTAGCATAAGTGAAGATAACAGAGTAAACATGATTGAAACAACTGTTTCAGTGAACTATTTGTTATCAATTGAACATATCGTGCCATAAAGCTGAGCTATGACCAGGAAAGATAGAGATAGAATGACCTGCCATGTGATATCCTTAGTTAATCTGATGCCTTCAAGATGTGTTTCATTATCCCTGTCAACTTCCTCAGCTATAAAAGGTGTAATTAAGTCTTCTTAGAGGCATGGAAGTCACAGGTAGTTTGTTTGTGTTAATTCTCTAGTGCTGGAAGTGAAGAAAATATTCATAAGTTAAGAATTATTTTTTCAGCAAGAGCATGATATGGGATATGCATCCTTTTGATCTATAAAAGATATGCCCATTCAGAGTAGAGCTGGTACCACTTTTCAGGTGATGCAAAAATTTGAGGTGAACCTGGCAGGTGCTATTGAGGTGACTACTGTAGGGTTTTAAGAAGAAGTCTTGAAATGCTGAATTTATGTGCATTTTAATGGTAATCCAAGTTTGTCTGGAAGAGAATATAAAGTAAATTTGTGGGGTCTTCCTCATGGATGTGTGGAATCCACTTAAATTAATGTAGCCACATAAAATGCCTTTGGTTTTCCTTGAAATACCTCATCTTTGTCACCGAAGGAAGAGCTTCCACACTCATTTTAGGTTTTTTTTAAAACTGGTGATAACTTAGAGCCTTCCAGAAGTTTTTGAGTCTAATAAGCTCCAGCCATGGCTAATTGTCAGTTATTATGGGAGTTGTAGTCCAAAACATCTGAATGGCACTAGCTTATCTACTCCTGACCTAAAGATATGTGAAACCCCACCGTGAGAAATATAACTAATTTTATTACTACTCTTTTGGTTTCCTTAAAATTTCTCTGATGTTTCACCTGATGATCCAGCAAACTTTTGAATTTCATTAAGGTGAAATGTTGGTGGCATGTATAGACTTGGTAAGGGGAAATACTTATAAGAAATTACAGGGTGGGGAGGCAGGGTTTGGATGACATCAGGGAGATTTGTAAAATTCCTCAGGTGAGTTTCACACGAATTTACAGATACATGCAACAAATCATGGAATGTGTTTACACATATCCCTAAACCTTCTCTTACATAGTCCCTGTCTGTATTTGTATTGTCTGTATTCTTTAACTTTCTTATTACCAGTTATAATTGATGTGTACCAAAAGACTGCATTCAATTTTGGGCCAAATTTATTAAGTGCTTAGATTTCAGGGAGCCTCTTTTTTCCAGTTTAAAAGAAAAGAAAAAAAGAAAAGAAAAGTGAATGCCAACATTTCTATACTCCTATACTCCATTAAGTGTTAATACTATTACTGGTAACAAAGAGAACAACTAACCCTTAAGATAGTTATTGGCAGGTACATAAAAGAGAGCTAGTGATCAAATATTTCATTTTAAAAGACCTTTGTTACTGAATGACATGCAGGCTGACCCACAAACCAATTACATCCAAGTACTTGGATTCCTTTTAATTTCATCCAAGCCTTCCAAAACACGTCTCAAAACCGGTTAAAGTTATTCATGGCTGAGTCTTTTTGAAAGCGAGGAAATTGACCTATTGGCTTCAGTGGGACTAAGACATGATTAACTTGAGTTGGGATGGAACAATAGGAAGTAAATATTCTTGATTTTACCCGATCTTATTTCCAAGCAAACGAGCTTATGTTTACTTTGTAATATTATTAAAGGCCAATTACCTTAACATGACTGGATTGAATTCTGAATCATACCCAAGGCCTCTTTCACTGAACTGATTTTCTAGTTTGTTTGTGTGTTTTTTTTTTTGCAAAATTAATGTTTTATGTATTTTTGATCACAGAAGAATGTCTAATAATCGTCTCCCTTCTCCCCCATTCTTGCTTGGTGTCTTTTTTTTAAAAAAGGATGAGTACTGTCCACTCAACATATAAGCTCCTTTTAATTTCCATCAATTTCAATGGGAGAGATTTACTTGTCTACTGGAATGAATGAGACAGAAAATAACATAACTTCGACTGAATCATGGCTGGTCAATTCAAATGATTTATTTTGCACCAGTTCCTTATTAAATATTTGCCAGTATATACATTCAAACACATTTTCTCTCTTTATTGTTGTTGATGGCTTTATGATTGATATGAAACCAATAACAATATCTAAATGCAGTGGTTTTCAGACTTCCTAAAGTCAAAGTACTCTTTTGACACCAAGTGACTGCAATTAATGTCTGTTGTTTCTCATTGTTCAACTATGAGAGGGCCAAACAACATATTGCCTTTAATAGCATGCAGCTATGCCTGTTCTTTTTTCTTAAATGAAAGTAAATGGGGGAGACCTGGGATGTGAAGCCCAACCTTCACCAGTGAGCAAAAGCAAACAGGGGGAGAAACCTGCACCAATCTGCTCAGGAGCCAGGTGCCTGGGGCCGGATCTACACCAAGCAAGATATAACACTTTGAAAATAGTTTGAAAACGATATAAAGAGTGTGTTCTGGGTCCCAACATTTGTCAATACTGGTATAAACTATTTTAAAGCAGTTGCATAGATCCTGCCTGGGTCAGAGAAACTGGCTTTGGGAAAAGATAGCCCCAAATGGTCTGAAAGTCAAAGGAAAACATGTTCCAAAAGAGAAAAGAAGACTGTTCTTTTCTCAAAAGGGATGCAAGAACCAGGCTGAGTCTGCTTCTCAGACTTCAGGTAGCAAAACTCTCTGCCCTCAAGGAAAGCCAGGTGTGCTTATGAACTAAAGTTTCACTCCCATTCAGTTCCATGGTTTCCTTGTGGTAGGGTCTGGTGACACTGAGGGAGTAGCTTATCCACGTACACACACACACACCGTGGTCCCAGAAATCCACTGCTGCTGTTTTCTGCTTTAACTTCAGATGGCCTCCCCTCCTTCCCCCTCAACATTCTGAGTGCACCGTTATGAGCATTCATAGGCTTTCATTACCAATATTAAAAAGAAACAAAGAAAGTATTATGTTTTAAAAGAAAATCCATTCCACCTAGTAGAGTAGAAAGGGAATCCAGAAATGGCAATGGTTAACAGGTGGCAGCCATCCTGACCTGGCCAGAGGTGGGCACAAATGCTTGCCAATACATTTTCAGAAACAATTTTGTATGACCAAGGTTTTTCTTTTCTTTTTTGTGTTAACTGCTCTTTTCTCCCTCAATCTTTAACCAATCTTCCTGAAATTTTCAGGTTATGTAAAATAGGCATTTCTTTCTGGCAGATGTAAATTTCAGGAATATTGGTGGGGAAAAATCTTGATTTTATGAATGTTAGAATAGCCAATTTCTCAATTACCCCCTTATAATGGTAGAATGCTTTAACCCCCAGTCAAATCTTAACTAAGGACGCATGGCTGTGCATCTTTAAATTTAAATCAAGTTTCTTGCATAGTGTGTAGCTCCTAGGCTCATTTTCATTCTCCTTTATAATATTTCATCTGACTTTGAAAGTCAATAGCACCTATTGGAATAGGGGGAGTGATTCACAAGCCACTTACACTGGCATATTTGGCATTGAAAACAACTAAGCAAGCCTTACTGAAACCAATGGATCTAAGCCAATTTACATGCACGTACACAACATAAGCAGTTTGTGGACAGCTGTACATACTGTGCAATTTTATATTGTATTTCCACAGTTTCTACTTGTTTTTGTCAAGCTTCCAAATAAAAATAAAAGACCAACCTCCCCAGCACAAATTTGTATAATCTAATATTTATTTGTTTTCATGACTGCTTTAATTACATTTTTTTATTTAATCTTGCTTATTATTATTAGCTGCCTTGAACAGCATTTTTGGGTGGAATGGTGGGATATAAATCAAATAAGGGCTCAATCAGAAGCTTGTGGTTTTAATTTTTGTGAACGGACCAGAGATCAGTATAGAAATGCAACAAATAAATAAATAAATGTTTAGATGGGGGTAAAAGTCCTGGCCTGGGCATGCTGGGAATTGTAGGACTTTTTTCTGTCTATATATACATCTGTAGGATTGCATTCTAAATAAATATATATTGCTCTAGTGAGTGAGATTAAGTATATTGGATAAAAATATTTCTTTTTAACTAGGAAACCAATCTCTCCATGGCATGACAGGAGGCAGGCTCAGTTGTGTATAATTCGTCTCATTTTATTTTTAAATCAGGTCTGAATGTCTTGAGAGTCATTTATCACATCACCTCTATTATTTATTAAGATGGCAACATCGTTTTCATCTCCTGTTTTACATACCAGGATGTTTCTGGCAGTGTCGTGAGCTTCATAATGTTGCTTAACTTTTAGACATGAAATATTTAGTTTATCTGGGGAGAGGAGAGTGTTTATCAGTTAATCTTTGTTTTATAGGACTGGTAGTATCATGGATCCTAGTCTAAGATGGAATAAGCTAGTGTTCATGCAGTGACATAATAACAGAAAGATTCTGTAAACAGATATGGAAAGTGGAGTTGAATTTTCTGTGACCAGTCCCATGTGGAAGATTCCACTGTGGGTTTCATTCCCAACAGGTTCAAGCAATAGCAACTGCTTAGAATATGTTTTCCCCCCCAAATATGGTCAGTTGTATATAAATCTATGAAATAAATAAAAACAACATTTTATAGGTGTGTGAAACCCTCCTGAGAAATCGTTTCACATTTTCTTCTTTTATTTAACTTCCCTCAGGATTCCTAACAGATGGAGAAGAGATCAGTAACATCCAAACTGGAGGAAATGCAGGGCATTTCTTCCTGCCACCATTTTCTCACTCCTAACAGACCCAGAAATACTAATTGTAGACATTTGGAACTCCACTAGGAGAGCACTTGGAAAAGAGAATATGAAGGCCTGTGCTTCCACTTAAGCCTCAAATACTGAAATATGTTAGTGGCCATGTTTCCCACTACAATGTCCTGGGATTTTGAGTTGTTTTCTGGGACATTATTAAAACAAAGTTGGTGGTCTCCTAGACCCGCCTTTAAAGGAGGGGGCTCTCAGGTTAGCTAGTAGTGGTAGGCCTTGTGGGAGCTCTGACAACTAACTGATTGTAAGCCAATTGAAGAGCCTTTTTTGGTTAAGGAGTGGGGTATAAATATGATAAATAAATAAATAAACTAGCCAAAAAAGTCACCTGCTGATGTCAGGCCTGCTTGCCTTGCACTCAGCCTCTGCTGGAGAAAGTAATTCTGTGGCACCTGTTCAAGTAGTGTGGAATATCCAATCACTCCTAATGAACAGATGCAGCTCAGTTACCCACCCATAGGGGCCACTGATTATTGGTATTTCTACATGATCACTTCTCTGAACTTGCCTGTCTTTGTCAGGGATGAACTGCGGGCAGTCAGAAGTGAGTCAGGTCTGTGGGACAAGCCAATATGACCAAAAAGTCTGAACCAATGTTCAAACCAGCAAGCAGGCTCAAGAACCAAGCTGGAAAACAGGACCAAAAAGCAAGTCAGGAGCAAAGGGCAAATAAAAGCAAGCTAGAAATCATGACTGAAGAACATCCAAAGATTCAACAAGCCTCCAAAGATACCTTGATGCTCAAACATGACACAATTGTTTCAAGAAGCTCTCTTATAACTTTTTCCCCTGTCCAGGAAGTTCTTTCCCCTGTCCAGGAAGTTCTAACCTCAGTGGGTGGAGTCTGTCCATAGCCTGAAGGTACTTCACTTGAGAAGCTGTCACCTTCAATTTGGTAGATTGTCACATGAGGCAGCTGGCCACTAAACTTCTGATGTTTTCCAGTCAGGAAGCTCATCCACTACAATAACTCACACAGAAGCAAACTCAGACAACTCCTTCAGAAGGGGATAATCCTTATTCATACATACCTGAAAAGCAAACTTTTTTGGGTGTAATAATGAAAGGTTCCTCCAATTTTATTTCAGGAAAAAAGTAAACCTCAGCTATTAAGATGTTTTCAAAACAGCATAGAGATATGTACACTAGCAAAGATTCCCATGTCTAAGAGAATAAACACTAGCACACAAAAAACTCACAAATATCCTCCCTTTTACAAATAGTTTGAATATTTGTAAGATTAATAAGCTGGAAATTGATTCCTTGTTTTTCAACAACATTTGGTAAGCTGCAATTTGGATCAAGCTATGAGCTGAGAACTTAAAAGAAGAACTGAGTTAGTTTTCCTCAAATGATTTTGCCATCTAGCTGAAAGAATAAAAAACCAAATCAGCCTGCATAATAAAATCGTTCGGTGTTCTGCTGTTATGAAACTTCAGTATTTGAAGGCTTGTCATTCTTTAAAAGAAATATTTAGGTGGCATTTACAAAGTTAGGCTGTGCAGATATCGAAATGCTTTCAAGACCGAAGGCTCAATTTGAAAGAATTGAAGCAAAGGGAAGTTTACAGAGCTGAATGTCAAATATAGGAATATTGCAGGCTGCCTTATACCAGATCAGTCTGTTTGTTTTTTTCCATCTAAAGAACATAATAAGAGTTCTTCTGAATCAGACCAAAGGCCCGTGTAGTCCAGTATTCTGTTCACACAGTGTGGCTGACCAGCTGTATATAGGGAACCCACAAATTGGACAGCACCCTCCTGCCCGGGTTCCAGTAATTTGTGTACAAAAGCATACTTCCTCTGATATTGGAGACAGTACATGGACATCAGGACTAGTACTGTTGATCCTGCATGCATTTGTCCAATTTCTCTTTTAAAATCATTCAAATTGATGGCCATAACCACATCTTGTGGTAGCAAATGACATAGTTCTATAGTTTAACTATTTAACTATCTAACTATCTAGCTCAGTATTATCTATTTTGGCTGGTATTAGTTCCCCATGGCCTCCAGTAGAGGTCTTTCCCATCACATGATCCTTTTATCTGAAGATTCCTGGGATTGAAGCCAGAACCATCTACATGCAAACCTTGTGCTTGCATTTGTCCAATTGTCCCTCCTTGTTCATGGAAGGAGTTGGCCATCTTCAGCATCACTTTCAATGGTCAGTGTTTGAGACTGGTCGCCTGTCATTGTGGGGTTTTGTTTTCAGTCCTTTCCCACAGATTTAATTATGCCATCATGAAGATAATCCATTGTTTTCAAATTAGCCTTTGGGACACTCTGCTAAATGCAACCAGTTTGTCGAAGTCTTACCTTGCATGCTTTCTCCATAATTGAAATGTTAATTATTCTTAGTGTAATTATTATTGATGGAATTGCTCATATCTATTATTGAAATGAACAAGAGGGTCAAACACTGATGAATTAGAATTTAATAAGTCTATCTGACAATAGCTAATGATGTCTCCCTTCCACCTATTTATTACTTATGCATCCTCTCGACAATTTAAATTGATGTGCTTTTTGGAGAGGCTTAAATAATATAAATGAAAGGCTTTCTGTTTCAGAGGTATGACTGAGTCTGCAGTTTTTGTTGGCACTTAATCAAGAGCAGGTGTAAAACTGCCAAAAGCTAGAATAATATAATTAATGTTTGTCCTAGAAAGCTTAGTATTCTTTTGTTATTTTTGTTTTTAAAGCCACGTTGCACTTGTTATAGATTCTGCAGTTTAGGGTAATTGAGAGTAGATGCGATTTGATTTGTAGGGAAGTGCTATGTAAAATATTGCACTGTGGCTATGAGCAATTGCAAGAAATCCTAAGTCTGAGAGGTGGTAACCCTTGCAGTGCCATAGCACTACAAAGCAACAGCGACCTTGGTTGACCAACTGTTCTCTTGCTATTGGTGTGGGGTTGGGGGTTGGGCGAGGGAACAAATCTCTCTCTCTCTCTCTCTCTCTCTCTCTCTCTCTCTCTCTCTCTCTCTCTCTCTCATTTGATGGTGTTTATGAGATCCCTTTCCAGTGCAAAACTGCTCCAGCTCTGGGATTTTGTGGGTCCTGGACATTCAGGGTCCCTTTCCTATAACTCCATGGGTCCCTTTCCTATAACTCCCATTTTGTCTCCTTTCTCACACCATATCAATAGCAAGAAAGACAGTGCTAGTAGGGCCAGAAGGAAAATGTGTTGTAACTTGCCATCAGGAAATGGTTGTTTGTCCCAGTGGTGTCTGAGATGTCTCTGGGGTGGAGATCTCCTGTTCTTTGTTGTTGTCAGTTCAGTACTACTCAGTCAATGCTTCTTTTTAGCATTGCCTGGGCTATAAAAAGCCATGAGAACCATGCTCTACTGTTGCTCATTCCAATAGGAAATCAGAAATTTCCCCAGAGGCCCTACAACTTGGACATTGGCCCAGAGGTGCAAAGGTATCTGGGCTCTTTCCTATTTCCTAGCAGTTGGGGCACTCAGCAATAATAGAGCACAATTTTCTCACACTATTTTTAGTCATTGTGGTGCTGGCCACATTAAAAAGAATGTTCTGATACTTCTGGCTTCCCATTTGGAAATGGGAGATCACCCCAGAAGCTCTTGAAGCATTATATCAGCCTCTGGAGCCAGTCAGCAGTGTAGGGGAGCGAGGTTACAGTGGAACATTTCCTAGAAAGAAATGAGAGGGGTGACAGTGGAATGTTCTAGAGTGTGAGTCACACTCTACAGCCTTCAAGTGCCTCTCCCATTACAAAATGGATGGCACACAATGGTAGTGGAGAGAGTAGGACAGAATTCTCCCATGATCTGCTTAATCTGCTGCTGTCTGTCACTTCTCCCACTGGGATCTGGGAGACTGCTGTCATGTTTTTGGTTGGCAGAATCCTCTCTGATAGGCCTTGATGACTGATGCATAATTTGTAAACAAACAAAAATGCTTTACCACATGGAAAAATGCAGGCAATGAAGTACCTTGGTGAGTTTCTCTGGGGAAGCCACTATGCCATGTAAGTACCCCATTGCAAATGTTCTGCCATAGGAGATCTTCACAAATAAAAAAAGACATGGAGCACAGCCTCAGCACATAACCTGAGTGGGATGGGAATATGAAATGGGAAAATAGGGCTACTGATGAGAAAGGATATGTGTAAACAGACAAAGCAGCCTTCTCCAACCTGATGCTTTCCAGATGTTTTGGACTACAACTCCTAGCATATCTTACCATTGGCTATGTTGGCTGGGCTGATGGGAATTGATGTCCAAACTTGTGGAGAGTACGAGGTAGGGATGTGCAAACCAGCAAAATTTGAGCTAGCTGAAGTTCTCAGAATTCCATCTTGAAGCTTGTTCCAACTTGAGTCCATATCAGCTTACAAGCTTGTGTGTGTGTGTGTGTGTGTGTGTGTGTGTGTGTGTGTGAAATCTTGTGCATATTTCCATGTGTATTTTCCCAAATGTATGCATCAACTGTGTGCATTTTTGAAATGTACTCATTTTCAAATGTATACTTGTGTACACATTCTGAAATTTATGCATTTTTCAAATGTACTCATTTTGAAGGGTTTGCATTTTTAAAATTTACACAGTCTTCTCCCATGATTAAAGCATATCTGTGCACACTTCTGAAATTTATTCATTTTGAAATGTGCAAATGCTTTTGATAAAAAAAATGGTGGGGCATATCACATTGCAAGCTTATATAATCATACACAAGACAGCCAGTGTAGATTTACAAAAACATACAATGTCATGCCCCTTCTTTACCATTTTCAAAGGGTCTTAATAAAACAGGGTTTACTATGAGTAGTTCATAGTTCATATATTCACCTACCAGTCATCAAATATCTTGTAACCAAGAGTAATGAAATATACATGAATATGTGAATCAGGCCGAAATAACTGAATGTGTGGACTGACTCCATTGAAAATTGTTGGTATGAAGAGATACAGAATTTCTATCTGTGGCGAAGGTTGCAAATATTTTTTAAAAAATTACAACCCTATTTGTGCAAATTTCAACAGTCTCCCAAATGTGCAAAGTACAATTTGCATAAAATTATTTATTTATTTATAATAGGCATGTGCTCGGCTCAGATTAGAAGTGCAGAAGCAGGAGCGAATTGGCCTGCTCCGCCTTGCCCAGAGGCGGAGTAGAAGCGGACCATGGACCCCTAGAAGCAAGGCAAAGAGAAGCGCCCATTTTCGGAGCGCTCCGGTTTCCGTGGTCCGCTTCTATCGCCATCTTGAAACATTTCACCCATAGGATTGCACTGCGGAAAAGAAAGGGGGATAACTGTGTTGTTCTTGAAGTTATCTTTCTGACAATTCTTGTGCTCAGAGAGTCATGGATGGGGGTCATTTTGAGACTACTTTCAGCTCTCTGCGTGCTGCGGGTCGCGCGCTAGAATTTTTTAAAAAACCGGCGGGAAATACCTTTTTCGAAGGGCTGAGGGGCAGAGTCAACTCCCGGTCATGATCACATGATCCCAAAGTTGGAGGAGCGGATAGGCAAAACGGGTAACTTGGGATTCTGGGAAACTTCTCTTTCTTAGTCTGAACGGACTTTTCCCAGTGTTTTTTAAAACAGTAGCCCCACCAAATGTACAAACACAACCTGAAATCATATACTAAGCCAGTAATAAGAGAGGACTGCTACCCACCCTAACTTTGGGGAACAACTGAAAAGATGTGGTGCAAGGGGATGAGGTCCCCTAGGGCATGCCATGTGGACGTGCCCTCACTCTCTCCTGTACTTGGGGGACTATCACAGCCCTCTAAAGAGAGTAACCCTGTGGAGCAATGACTATCATGAGTTGAAGTGAGCGTTTACTTCTTAGTGGTGGAGCAATGTCTTTCATGAGTTCAACTGACAGCGTTGCTTCTTAAAAGACTGGTCACTAGGACCAGTCAAATTGGCAGCTGCTTCCCCCTTCCCCGGGCACGTCCCCCTGTTGCTGGTAAAAGACAGATATAGCCTTTTTAAAAAAGTTCTTCTTGTTGTTTATTCAGCAACACTGCTGCTTTTAATTCCACCCCTCCTTCGTTTATTTATTTATTTATTTATTTATTTATTCCATTTTATTTGCATTACTGGCTTATCCTTGGCTCACTTCCTTATGCCCCCAGAAATGTCTGCTGCCTGCCTGCCTGCCTTCCCTCCCTCCTCCCCTGCCCGCCTCGCAGGGATGTTGTGTGTGTCTGGCTTTGACTCAGAGGAGAAGTCCTTCCTGCGCTCACTTAGAGTTTTGGAAGTTCCAAATCCATTTTTCAAGTGTGGAAGAAGATTTCATAGGTTTATCTCTACTCCCCAATTCATGGCATGTTGGGATTTCCTTTGAAATGGCCCCATTGAGATGTATGCAGGTTTAAGCCCCGCCAAAAGACTGCCTTGAGTCTCGGCGTGCGTGTACACCCCTGGATAAGCTTTCATGGTGGCGAGTTTGAGATTTTTAACGTGCAAATTGACGGAGCTATGGAAAGGGGTGTGAATGGGGTGTTGGATTTTCATAAATTCCCTAAAAATCAGGGGATGATGGGACTGCCTTGAGTCTTGGCGTGCGTATGTATCCCTGGACAAGCTATCATGGTGGTGAGTTTGAGATTTTTAATGTGCAAATTGACGGAGCTATGGAAAGGGATGTGAATGGGGTGTTGGATTTTCATAAATTCCCCAAAACTCAGGGGATGATGGGACTGCCTTGAGTCTTGGCATGCGTATGTATCCCTGGATAAGCTATCATGGTGGTGAGTTTGAGATTTTTAACGTGCAAATTGACGGAGCTATGGAAAGGGGTGTGAATGGGGTGTTGGATATTCATAAATTCCCCCAAAAACTGGGGATGATGGGACTGCCTTGAGTCTTGGCATGCGTGTGTACCCCTGGATAAGCTTTCATGGTGGCGAGTTTGAGATTTTTAACGTGCAAATTGACGGAGCTATGGAAGGGGTGTGAATGGGGTGTTGGATTTTCATAAATTCCCCCAAAATCAGGGGATGATGGGACTGCCTTGGGTCTTGGTGTGCATGTGTATACCCCCATGAGGTGTCATAGTGCCAAACTTGAGGTTTCTAACTTTCACAGAAAAAAAGTTGTATACTTTTTTAGCTTAATGCAAGCCTATGGGGGGGGAAATGGAGCTCCGATCCGGATCCGGAGCTCCGCAGCGGAGTGGAGCAGACATAGGCAGAGCGGGGGCGGGGCGGAGCAGGCCGATCCGCAAATCGCGGATTTGGAAGAGAAGCGGAGCAGGGGGTCCGTGCACACCCCTAATTTATAACGTTCATGTACCACTCTCAATCCGAAGATTTCGGAACAGTGAACAAATAAGATAAAAGAGTAGAAACAGAATAAAAACATCATTTATAATTACATTTTAAGAAGGAAGTTTCAGAAAAAACCATGGCCAGTCATTCAGGGAAAGCTTCTTGGAACAATAATGTTTCCAGGAGGTGACGAAAACAATACCATGTTGGTGCTGGCCTGACCTCTAGGGGCAGGGAATTCCATAGGAATGGGGGCCACCACACTAAAGGCTTTTCTCCTGGTGGATTCCAATCAGACCACAGGTCCATGTGGAACCACCAGGAACATGCCCTCAGATGACCACAATGACTGGGCAGTTTGATAGGGGAGACCTGGTGGGAGGGAGTCAGACCTTGAAAACATGCACAGTTGTTTTACAGAATCAGGAGGTGGAATCTGTTGTAGTCTGCCATTGCTTACTGGAATGTAAACCCTATGGAAATCCTGTCAGGCTTAATTTCTCAACATTGCACACCCCTAGTGATCAAATGATGGGTGAATGAGCATGTGGGCCTCCAAAAGTTAAATTGTTGACAACGCAGACCCTGTGGACTACTCTCATATGTTAAAAGATCATCTTTGCAATGTTAGTTTGTTTTTCTCATGCACATACATTACATTTGTCTTCCTTTCAAAAGCTCCTTTTTTGGGTGATGCTGATCATAGGGCGGTCATTTCCCATCGTACATATGCATGCTAGTCTCATATATTATTATAAATCAAGAGGTCAGAGACTAAAAGTATAATAATAACAGGTTCTGTAGAACACGTAAAGATTGAAATGTCATTCTTAAGGAAGAATATAATCATTCAGATTCAGTGCTTAATCAAAAGACTGCTAAAAATAGGAAATTTCAGCTTTATGGAGTGGTTCTAAAACATTTTTTTTTTAAAGAAAAAGAAAGGACATGCCCAATAATTGCTGTCCAAATGATTAGCTACTTTTTTTATTCATCTTTTTAAAACCTTAGCAACAACATTCCTAAATGGGAATATGAAATCACTAGGTAATGACCAATAATGTCTTTTTCAGCAATTTATTTGGTTAAAGAAATTTATATCCTGACATTCCACTGCAGTCACACAGTGCTCAGAAAGGTTTGCAGCGCAGTAAAACTCCAAAGCAAATCATAAATGTTAATACAATAAAATGAAATGTCACAGTGTCACAGTGGGAAAAAAAACAGACCCCCCCCCCCATCTATTTTTGACTCTCTGTTGGTGCTCTGCTCCCCCCCACCTCACTCTAGTTGTTATATGGATACCAGGCTGGTACACAGAAGGTGCTAGTATGCAGCCTTCTCTGCAACTCCTCTCCTCAGTGAAGCTGTTGCTGGAGCTTGAGGATAGAAGTGAGGGAAGGAGGGAACAACTTCCTCTGTTTCCTCCACCTAAGTTTAATTTTGACAAGGCCTCACTTAGGCACCTCCACTGCTCTGGCACCCTCATTGACTTCATGCTCGAAAAGGCAGAGTCCAATTGGCTGAGCTCACTGCCACTCTTGCTCTGAGTCTCCTGCCATTTGTCCAAGACATTCTGAGAAAATGAAGATGGCAGGCATGCATGCCTCTGACTTGTCACTTTCGCCCACCCCCATCACCTCCTAAGAGCTGCTCACTGTCTGGCATAGTCTAGTGGCTCCCAGGGCAACAGGAGTCAAGGCCTCTCCTCCAAAGTCTGTCTCTAATGGTGCCATTGGCCACAATGTCTGACAAACATCATAGTCTACTGATATGGTACTTACCCAGAGCAGGATAAAGCTTCTCAATCGCCCTGTGACCAAATTTGAAATGGTGAAGGAGGCTTATGAACATTCTTTTGCGTCCTTCAGAATTTCTCAGTTGTGATGCTGAAGCAGAAATGTCTAAATGTTGCTTGAGGTGTAGTTTGGTAGTATTTATAAAAATGTGCAAACACCTACCCCTGGGAGGTGGGGGTGGAAACTGATTTTGTTTGTTGGTTGGTTTTCTTCAGAAGTCCTTCAATTTTTTATCCAAAAAGGTGCTTCCAATCTGTGGCTTTTCAACAGGTGAATTGGCTGAACTGAGCTGTGCTTTTGTAGGTATGAGAATGGTCATACTGTGGCTTGCTCTGGAGTAGTCATGGATAGAATTGAACTATGTCTGTGTGCTTGGTGAGCTAATGCCTAAATTGGTCAGAATTAATCTATATTTGGCCACCTCCACAAGTCCTTAGCCCCACCCACTGCTGAAATTCACCCATCACAAGACCCTTTCCAAATTGAATCTGGCCCTTGAACTGAAAAATCTTTGCCACCCTAGCCTTACACCATGTCTGTTCCAATCCGATGTAAAACAGTTGTACTGTTGACAGAAAATGCTGAATACATATACACATATGCACAGCTATAGTTTAGGAAAATCACACCGTTTAAAGCATCATCAACTGAGGACTGCTCTCTGGGGCTGCATTTCTTACTTAAATATCTCCCACACATGTGTAAGCCTCTGTTCATTTATTATTATTATTTATTTATATAGCACCATCAATGTACATGGTGCTGTACAGAGTAAAACAGTAAATAGCAAGACCCTGCTGCATAGGCTTACATCCTCCTGTACTGCTTTGGATGAGAAGGAGACCACAGGAAGGCTGAGGAAAAGGAGAAAAGGAAACCAGTTAACCTTTCACCTAGTAGAGTCTCCAAATTGTCCAACCTCCTAGAAATGACAACACTGGGATTCCATCAGTGTCTACTGAACAGCGATCGTCACAGCAATCTTCACTGACATCTCAGACCTATTGGCATGCCTAGCAACCAAGAAAAAAATATTACCACAATTAACAGGCCAGAAAGCAGAGAGTCAAGAATGTAAATGGCGTGCAAAATGAGCACGCAACATTCATTACAGCCCATCTCTATGGACACTTTTTCATATATATTCCTATCTTTTACAATAGACATTTTACTAACTGCCTGTGAAGGATATGAGTTTTAATACTTTGTGTTGATGCTTTGCTTTGTTTTCCCTATGATTTTGCAATAGTTTCCAAATACATTTTTGTAGTAATTTTTACAGTACATTGAGCTTTTCTACATGAGGCTGTTAATCTGCTGAATCTACTTTCAGTTTTGTTGCGGAATTGAAATCTAAGCACTACACAAAGAATATTTCCTTTCTTTTTTTCTCACTAGGTGTCACTCTGGAAAAAGTGTGTCCCCCCTACACTTTCACAAATAATACTGCATTTTTCCTGCTAAACACACTCACACACACAAACACCAAAAACCCTTACGGACAATGCTGATTAAAAGCAGAAGCAAAATGGAGAATGTATTTATTTATTACATTTCTATATTGCCCAATAGCTGAATCTCTCTGGGCCATTTTGTGATGTCATCTAAAGAACCCATAAAGAATTATGAGTTCACAATAAATACCTCATACGGAACGGCTCTTTATTAGTTCTATATAACTTTTAAGTTGGAAAAAAAAAACACTGTACATTTTTTGATCCTTGTAAAAACATAAGAACATTGGGTAGTATTACTACCTTTTTATGAATAGATGAACAATAACTTGCTTGAGGAAGTGAGGCTTTGTTACAGGTGAAATTTGTAACTGGGCTGCAGATATCCTCAATTAAAATCCAACTCCCAGTTCTCTGGACTAAGAGGCATGAGGAATTTCAGTTTTTGTTCATTTGGTGACTTCATCTGCAACTTGCAGATCAGAACATAATTATCTTTTGAATTTTGTTCCTCTTGAAGGCCTAATCTACACCAAGCTGGATATAGCACTATGAAAGCGGTATATGGCATGTGTCAATGGGCCCCAACAGTTGTCAGTGCACTTCAATGCTGCTATAAAGCAGTAGTGTGGCTCCTGCCTTTTATATACCGCTTTCATACTGCTTTCATAATGCAAAATTCTACTTCATACCTTGAGATAAAATTGCTTAAATCTAACTTTGCACTAATGGAAGCCTGCTAGCACAACATGACTTACTATTTACTTATTTATTTATTTATCTATTACATTTATATCCTGCCTTTTTTCCTCTAAGGAACCCAAGGCGGCATACATAATCCTCCTCATCTCCATGTTATCCTCACAACAACAACCCTGTGAGGTAGGTTGGGCTGAGAGTCTGTGACTGGCCCAAAGTCACCCAGTGGGTTTCCATGGCTGAGTGGGGACTAGAACCTGGATCTCCCAATTCCCAGTCTGACACTTTAGCCACTACACCACACTGGGTCTCAGAGACTAAGGCCTTAGCTAGACCTAAGCTTTATCCCAGGATCGTCCCAGGGTCATCCCTGTTCATGTAAATGACACACAGGATATCCCGGGAGCAGGTAGGGACGATCCCAGGATGATCCCGGGATAAACCTTAGGTCTAGCTAAGGCCTTACTTTCTCTCTCTCTTCCCCACTGCATCCCTCTCCATAATCCAAAAATCTGATCCAGAGGGTTTTCCAGCCCTGCAGAGCAAATTTTGAGGGTGTACTGGCAGCTTCAGGGAATCAGAACACCACAATTGGATACAACCCAAAATATTTATAAATGTGCATTTTTTGAGAAAATACATAAAAATAAATATTTGCATACACATTTTTGTGTTTGCTTGTTTGTTTTTAATTGCAGATCAATGTGGAATTGGGATGTACACCTGGACTGACGGATTGGATTGAGGCTATTCAACCTGCCCTTATCCTGGAACCCATTTTAAGGCATTTGGCCAAGTCCTTGATCAAGAGTGTTATGCCACTCGGTTGAGTTAGACAACAGTAGAATTATAATACAACCACCCCCACCCTTTAAGAAAGAGTTAGCATTCATATTTAGCTGTGTGAGACATCCTGAGATTGAAATTTTTAATGGAAACTGACAGAAGGTCACCTTGCTTTGCTGGAGAGGTTTGCTGCAAAGTGAAGTTTCCAACCTGATTATTCATCTTTGAATGCTGAAGCATGCAAAAAAGAAAAAAGAAATGTGGCTGTGCACTTAAGGAATGGCAGGGAACTGAATTCCCTCTCCTGAAAGAGCAGGAGGGGGCGGGAGAGAGAGAAATGAGAAAGTAGCTAGCCTGAGGACATGAGGACAATATGGATGCTTGAAAATATATAATCTGATTAGGGATGCAATTACATTTAAAGAAATGAATTGATGAAATCTCAAAGCTCTCCATTTTCAGTCAGGTAAGGTTCTCTCCCCCCCCCCCCGGCTCCTTTCCCATTCTCTGGCATCCATATCCCAGATAGGTTGGCATCTCAGAGCCACAGAGGAGGGGTGGGGGAAGAGTCAAAACCATACACACAGAAGCATCCTTGTCATATCCCATTCATATCTGTAGAAGATAAATGTACTTTCACATGGCAGATTTGCACCTGCAGCCAAAATACAGTTTTGCTTTGCTTTGCTTTATTTAGCCACACTGGCTGTTGTCTGATAACCTGAAGTCTCAAGACAGAAGTGCAAGAGCTCAGTGCAATTATATGGCCTGACCTTTCCTAACAGGAGAGTGATGTGGGAGCAACTTTATCAGGTGCAGTTTCAGCACAGGGCATCCTCCAGCATCTACAGGGAGCCCAATGTCTAGGCAGAGGCCACAGCAGATCCCTGCCCTGATATCAGGATCTGTGCTAGTGCAGAGTATTCGCAGGACCCAGGTCCACTGTCAGGAGCTGTTCTGCTGTAGAGTGCTCGCTGGACTCAGGCCTTTTGCCAGCAGTACTCCATGGGGGCTGATGTGGATCAGCTGGGAGCAGCTAGGGTAAGGGTTATATAAGACCAGCATTTCTTATAAATCACAAGCAATGTGATTTCTTGGATCTGCTGTAGCCTGTTCCTGCAACTCTGGACCCTGCCTTGCCTGAACCTCTGTTTTGTTGTGACCATGTCCCTTGCCTCTGACCCTGCTGGAACCCTGTTGGAACCCTGCTGTTCTTGGACCTGGACCTCTGCTTGAACTCAGGTTTGCCTTTGGCCTCTGAAACCTGCTATTCCTAGACTCTGCTTTTGCCTCTCACCCTGCTTGGACTTTGTGGACTCCTGGACTCTGAATCCTGCTCATGCCTGGACTTTGTTTTTGCCTTGGGCTCTGCCATACCTTGTTAGTATTACTAAAGTAAAACCTTTCCAGACTACCTGTCTTGTGTGGGGCTCTGTTATGTTTTAGTTCTCCTGGGTCCCGGCAGCTTAGCCCTAGAGTCTGGCCACCCACGCCTTGGATCATTACACCTGAGTTCTTCTGATGAGTCCTGGGTGGTGGATCTGGGCAGCAGTCAGGTTAATTTCCCACAATGCCCCCCAAATAGCATCACTCTGGGGCCTTGTGGGAAATGAACATGGCAGCTGGGCCCCCTGGGCTTTCACCCTCTTGGTCCCCTGGACTTTGGCTTGCTTCTCTGTGAGCTGAACTGACATGATCTGCATTGAGTTGGACCAACTTGCAGATTTTCCAGTATATTTGTTTTTTCCACTGTAAACAGAAAGTTGTGCAAATTATGGCTTTAACTTGCTCAATTTGCACAAATTGCAACTGTGATCGGCACAAAATACATCTGCAGTTTGTGCAAATTATGGCCAGAATTTCCATGATTTTGTACTTGCAAGAAAGAACCAGGGTGGGGTTTTTTCTAAAAAAAAGTTCCTGGATGTTGGGGAAAACCTGTGGCTCAGCTTTTGAATGCAAGTCAAGCTGGGAATGCAGCAGGAATCCATTGGGCCCCAAAGGGCCAGATTTTTAAGTGACAGGCATTCCTAAGTGAAGTTTGTTGCTGCCCAAGAAACCATGGTGGATGTATTTGGGAGAGATTAATTCTTTCCTGTTCATCCAACCAGGTTTCAGTGAGACAGGTAGACTGGCAAGCTCTTTAGCTACAAGGTCAAAGATGATACAACCATTTCCTCTCTCTGATGTGGGATTCATCAACAGTAGCTGCAGGTTAGAGAAGGCTGCAAGCACAAGGTTGAGAAGTGGACCAAAAGGGGATAAATTACAGCGGTTTTTCAACTGCCTTCCCTTTAAACAATGTTGTTGCCTCTCACTGCTATAACACCATTTACCCTGCACTAACGTCCTCCACTGCTAGACATATTGAAAGCCTCAGTTACCGCTCCCAAGTCCACCCAGCTGAACTAATACCAGCATTGACCAGCAGTTTCACACATCAGCTAGATATTACAGAAGGTTGGGGAAAGGAAAAAGATAGTTATTGAAACCATTCTATCCTACCATTTTACCTGAAGCTTCCTTTCAAAAGAGTCTAGCCCTTCCCTTGATTGTCCTTGAAGGGACAATCCTTTCGTGTCACCCCTTCAGCAGCAACGTGTTGGAGGCAATGCATCTCCAGTGGTAGCCTTCCAGATAAGCCCCACCTCCACCTCCCAGGAAGTTGTTGTGTTTCAAACAAATAGAGTTAAGTCCTTACTCGGGGTGGGGGTTTGGCCCACCAGGGGCCTCTCCTTAAACAGCATTTGCACTCTGGGAGGGCCATTGCAGGTGAGGGGGGAGAGTGAGGAGATGTTCCTCAAGCCCCAGTAGTGGTGGGATTAGTAGTAACACTAGCCAGAGTCTTAAGAGGCGATATTAGCCTCCAGGGGCTGTCCTTCTGGCCTCCTTGAAATGTGGCTCCCAGTGGAGAGGCTCTCAGCAGAGCGATTCATTTTCATTCCTGCTGATGGGAGCAAAAGTGTGCTGTTGGTGGCAGTGGGGTAGCCAGAGGGCAGCTGGCTGTGTCTGGATCCCCTTCTGGATGCCTACTCAATGGCCTCCCAATTTGGTGCTTCAGACATTAAGGTGTCCCTGGGCACACCCCTTGCGCACACCTATGCACCCCGGAGGAGGCTAGATGGCAGCACCTCCAGCAGGAGCAGATGTTCCTGCTGCTGCTCTGTACAATGCAGAGGTGGGGGGGGGATCTGAGCTCCAAGACAAGGTATTAGTCTTCTGAAAACCAATAGGGATGGTACTAAACAGCAGCACTTCACTTTGCAGCCTGCCCTTCCTCCCAGTTAAAACTAAAATCATTTTTTCCTATGTTAAAAGACCTTAAAGAATCAGGAGGGGCAGGGAACCTTCTGGGCACCAAGAGTGAGAGGTGTTCATGGGTAGAGCGGTGCCTCCAGAAAGCCCAGACCTACATGGATAGGGATGCAAAACTGACAGCACATAAATATTATGTAATATATAGAACTTTTATTAAAATGTTAAATTATTTCAGGTTTTCTTTTCAGTAAAGATGAATTTGTTTTGCATTTTAATGAAGGTGCAACTTTGGTGGCAAGTCCAGGGCTGCACATATTCTCAAGAACTGGCTCCTTTTACATCTGTCTTCAGCCCAGCCTGAGCAAAAGTAAGTAGAAGAAGGGTCCAAATCCCTTCCTCATTTGGACCAGAAGCAGCCACAGGGACTAGCTTTGTGCAGACAGAAGTGCCTTGTGTATAGGGATGTCGTGGGTGCCTGACTGGATCCAGGAAGTCCGATGGACTCCCCTGTGTCTGCCCTCTGGACCATCTTGTGGGACATGATGCATTCACTGGCCCACACTTTCAGTGCCTGATGAATGCCCGGCAGCCATCCACCCTCATCCAGAGCCTCCATTACTGTGCACATTGGAGGCTCTGGAAATTGCAGCTCTTCTACTTTGCATAAATGGTGGCTTTGAAGCTCCCATTTACACAACACAGAAAATGCGTAATTTCTGGAGCCTCCATCGTGTGCACAATGGAGGCTCTGGATGAGGGTGGGCAGGCTTGCAACCTCATCAGATGCCCATAGAGCTTCAAAGAAGCTTGTACGGCACAACAAGTAAGGGCAGAGGGCAGTGGCGGTGGGGCGAGTGTCTGACAAGTTGAAATACAGGTGAGTCCGTCCATCTCTCCTTGTGTATTCTCAGAATACAGCCGCAGTAGAGAGACAGCATAAAAAACCATTTGGAAGGAAAGGAACCTCTCATGCAAGCACTGAGTCATTACTGACTCTTCGAGGGACGCCAGCTTCCGCTGATGTTTTCTTGGCAAGCCTTATAGCGGGGTGGTTTACCGTTGCCTTCCCCGGCCATTATTACCTTTCCACCAGCTAACTGGGTACTCATTTTACCGACCTTGGGAGGATGGAAGGCTGAGTCAACCCAAGCTGGCTGCCTGAAACCAGTTTCCGCTGGGATCGAACTCAGGCCATGGGGAGAGTTTCAGCTGCAGAAACTGCTGCTTTACCGCATATATGTTTATTTAAGGTGGGGGGAATCACTCCTGATGATAGATTAACTTGGTTAAGCAATCATCCTATGTGTTTTATTTACTAAGAAACAATTATGCTTTTCATCAATACAAAATAGTAAATGCCTTTTTTGAAAAAGAAAAAGAGAGAAAGCTTTGTTGTATTGTCAGCAGATTGTTAAGTCCATTTACACCTCTCCTGGTAATACAGAAAGTTTAATGACAGAGAACCATTATGTGTGTGTGCGCGTGTGTGTGTGTGTGTTAGGGATGTGCAAATCAGCAGAACACAAAAGTTGGTCAAAGTGCTCCAGATTCCATTTCAAAGCTCTATCTGACTTGAGTCTGTATCGGATTGAAAGCTTTGTTTGTTTTCTTTTCACGTGAAAATCCACACGTATTTTCATGCATATTTTTTTCCAAATCAGCTGTAGGCACCTTTGAAATGTATGAGTTCTTCTGTCATTGATTAAAGTATATTTGTGCACATTTTTCCAAAGTATGCATATTTTTTTCCATTTGAAATGAACACATGCAGATTAACACGTTTTGTTTGGCTGGTTGGTTGGTTCACAAATCTCACTGCAATCTCGCAAATGTACAGATCAAATGTAAATCCTGATCAAAAATGAACTGAAACAGATTTCTCATAATCCCTACTGTGTATATATGTGTGTGTGTGTGCATGTAAAAAAACCAGTTTGAGGAAAATAATAAGGTACATTTGTTAATCCTTAGCCTCCACCTGCAAACCTGTTAATTGCAAACTACTGTTATACCCTACAGTATTTCACAGATGAAACAAGGTGCACCATGTCAATAGCCCCAAAGATTTCTGTGTAATTACCCATGACAGCACACCCTTTTCTACTCCACCTTGCTAAATGTTGTATTCATTTACACTGCAATAACCTAACCGCTCTATTTAACACTGCAATAATCTATCTGCACCATTTAATCCTCACAACATTGGTGACTGACTCAAGGTTACCAGATGATGTTTCATGGCTGAATAAAGAATGGAATGAAGATTGCTCCGGTACAAGTCCAATATACTACCCACTACGCCATACTGGATCTCAGAGATTACTAGATATTCTCCTTGTAGTAAAATGTAGCCAAAGTTTGCCATGATCTCTATATCCATGGAACTTAGCTGAAGAGAATGTGATGACACAAAATTGGGTGGGATAGCTAATACCCTGGAAGACAGAAACAAACTTCAAAGTGATCTTGATAGGCTGGAGTGCTGGGCTGAAAACAACAGAATGAAATTTAATAGGGATAAATGCCAAGTTCTACATTTAGGGAATAGAAACCAAATGCACAGTTACAAGATGGGGGACACTTGGCTCAGCAATACTACAAACGAGAAAGATCTTGGAATTGTTGTAGATCACAAGCTGAATATGAGCCAACAGTGCGATATGGCTGCAAGAAAGGCAAATGCTATTTTGGGCTGCATTAATAGAAGTATAGCTTCCAAATCACGTGAGGTACTGGTTCCTCTCTATTCGGCCCTGGTTAGGCCTCATCTAGAGTATTGCGTCCAGTTCTGGGCTCCACAATTCAAGAAGGACGCAGACAAGCTGGAACGTGTTCAGAAGAGGGCAACCAGGATGATCAGAGGTCTAGAAACAAAGCCCTATGAAGAGAGACTGAAAGAACTGGGCATGTTTAGCCTGGAGAAGAGAAGATTGAGGGGAGACATGATAGCAGTCTTCAAATACTTAAAAGGTTGTCACACAGAGGAGGGCCAGGATCTCTTCTCGATCCTCCCAGAGTGCAGGACATGGAATAACGGGCTCAAGTTAAAGGAAGCCAGATTCCGGCTGGACATCAGGAAAAACTTCCTGACTGTTAGAGCAGTGCGACAATGGAATCAGCTACCTAGGGAGGTTGTGGGCTCTCCCACACTAGAGGCCTTCAAGAGGCAGCTGGACAACCATCTGTCAGGGATGCTTTAGGGTGGATTCCTGCATTGAGCAGGGGGTTGGACTCGATGGCCTTGTAGGCCCCTTCCAACTCTGCTATTCTATGATTCTATGATCTGAGAAGCTGTAGCTGAAATGTCAGCATGTAAAAAACCCACATTTTTTTTCACTGCCAAAGAAAACAAAATAGAGAAAAATATTGGTATGCATATGGCTGTGTGTGTGTAGAGTGGGTGGAAAACAGATAGGAGGGAATATTCAAATACCTTAGCAATAGGCGAAAGACCACTAAAGAATGTCTCAGTTTTAAAGGGTTTTTGAATCTGAATGGAGATTCCCAGAAGGAAACCACACATAGGAGAAGCCACAATTAATAGCTTGGCCATTCTCTATAATATGCCTAATGAGACCATTAACAACTTGAAAATGTGTACCAGGTGACAGAGAACAGGTTTTTCAAATGATGTTTTCCAACTCCCCAGGGTGTCAGTCCTGTGTGCCAGATACTGGAACGGATGGACCTTTTGCTCCTGCAACACCTGTGCAAGTTAATAGCGTGAGATACCATGTGAGAAAGAGCCTTTCAGCTGCCAAAGACAATCTATGCTGAGATATTAATTATTCCATAGGGAATTGGATACAGTAAACTGCATATTGTAAAAGCTTACATGAGTATGCCAGCATGGGCGTCCACAGTGAAAGCAAACAGAGGCAACTAAGCCCGAATAAGCAATCAGTTAATGAAAGTGCAAAACCACTTCATTTCCGAGAGAGTGCCATGATCTTTTGTTACTTTTTAAATTAATAAAACTGCCCAGTAATTGATAGACTGCACCAGTTCACTTGATTACTTTGGGTATTTCATTTGCTGTACGCTTGATGGCTGACAGCTGACTAGGTGCACTGCTTTGTTGAGAAGCATTATTTGAGATGTTGTGCAGCAATATGCAGCAACCAGATTGATAACTGGAACCAGAAGGTTCGAACTTATAACACCGATTCTGGCCTGCTTGCATTGGCTGCCTATATATTTCCGAGTCCAATTCAAGGTGTTGGTTTTAACCTACAAAGCCTTACATGGCTTGGGACCACAATACCTGATGGAACGCCTCTCCCGACGTGAACCTACCCATACACTACACTTAACATCTAAGGTCCAAGTGCCTACTCCAAGGGAAGCTTGGGCCGGATCTACACTACTGCTTTAAAGCGCTTCATAACAGTTTTATAGCGCTTTAAAGCAGTTAAAGTGCTTTATAACTGTTATAAAGCCCTTTAAAGCAATAGTGTAGATCCTGCCTTGGAGGATGGCAACAAGGGAGAGGGCCTTCTCAGTGGTGCCCCCCCCAATTATGGAATGATCTCCCCAACAAAGCTCGCCTGGGCCCACATTGTTATCTTTTCAGTGCCAGGTCACTGAAATGCCAGGTTTAAATACCGTTGGAAGTGTTTGTATGCGGCCACGTAAGGCATAGTAGTTTTTGCTGACTGTCTTTTGAATCGTCGCTTGTCAGCCAATGACTTTCAAGGGGGCATGGAAACTTCCTTTCAGTGCCTAAATCCAAGTGCAGAAATAGCCCTAAATGGGGAGGAGGGAGAATGGAGGAGAAGAGGAAGTGGGTGGAGCACAGAACAAACCAACGCTGGGAACCTCAAACGTACAGTGTTAAAACACAGTGTGATCCAGCTTAATGAATTAATAACAAGAAGGAGAAAGGCAAATAGCATTATAATGACTCAGTGTGCCCCGTGATATTTTAAACCGGTACAACATAGTACGTTATCAGAGGAACTATACTACGTTATAAACACTGGCGTAGGTCTGCCCCCTCTTTCTAGCTCTCTACTCAAATGAAACAACCATTTGTTTTAAATGGATGCTGCTGTTTTTATACTATTGTTTTTATGTCTCTGATGGTTTTTAAATTTAGTATACTTTTAATGTTTACTGTTTTTGGCTTTTGTGAGCCGCCCAGAGAGCTTCGGCTGTGGGGCGGTATATAAATGTAATTAAATAAATAAATCAGATGACTGCATTCAAACAGCTCAACGTTCTAACTCTCCCTCCCCACTCCTTACCATTGTCTGTAATAAAAAGAATTGGCCATAGCAAATCAAGCCCTGAACCAAACAATCAAAAATATACATATAAACAAGATAAAATACCATTTCATCACAGTAGGGCTTGCCTCTCTTTAGGAATATAAGAAGAGCCATGTTGGCTCAGACCAAAGGGCTATATCTACCTCAATGTTCTGTCCCTGCAGTGGCCAACCAGATGCCTATGGCAAGCCCACAAGGAGGGCACGAATGCATTAGCAACCTCCTGATCATGTTACCTAGCAACTGGTATTCAGAAGTACTTCTTTTGATGTGTCCTGACTCTCTCATTCTTTAGCTTCATTTGATGACCTTGGGTTCCAGAACTGCAATGGAGAGGAGGAAACATGTGGCAAAAGGAATACATAGATTCTTTGTGGTGCTTCTCTTCCTGCATGTGTGGGCTCATAACCAATATTGCAAATATAGACATACTATGAGAAAGCTAACATTCATCAAAATTGGTCCTGGATTTGACAACACAATCATATGGGTGTTTATTCAGAAGTTAGCCCTGTGAAGAATGGCCAACGTGGCAATGGTTCTGCCTAACTAGTTTGGCTTCAGCCTCTGGGTCAGGAGGAGGGAATTTCAGAGAACATTCCTTAGAATTGGTCTCATGGTTTGGATAATTGGCTTTGCCACGTCCTCCCTATCTTTTGGGAGCAACACCTGTGGGTTATCAGTTTAGCTCCAATAGACAAGGCTGTGCTAATTGGAGTGGTGATTGGTGTCAGCTGGGAAACAGCCTGACAAGGGAGGGAGGGCCAATGACCTGAGTGGAACATGGGATTGGCTAATGTGAGTCACGAGGCCTGTAGGCCTGAGAAGGAATAAAGGAGTGGGCAACCAGGGACCAGCCGTCTTCCCTGGATTTATGTGTACGTAAAGTGGGAGATCCCAGATGAGCTGAGTAAATGCTTGGTCTCTAGTTAAGTTTCTTATGTTCAAGTGTCTGGTGGTTCCAGGGAAATCTGCATGCCTTAGGGCATGGTTTTGGGATGGGTTCTAGTCTTAGTTGATTGCTGTGTGGAACTGTTTGTTGTGAAGCTTGTTTTTAAATTGTCATTCCATTTCTTCTGTAAAGCCTGTTTTTAAAGTATTGTCCCAACCTTCCCCTACCCCTTTTAATATCTTACTGTCTGTGTCAGTTATGTGTCTGACTGGAGCCTACCTTGTAGGGCGCTAGGTGGACCCTAGCTTCCTCCACAAGCCCCACTTAATTCAATGGGGCTTATTCTAGATAAGTCTGCATAAAGGATGATGATGACATATAAATATGCTCCTGCCATAATGGGGGAAGGAATTGGCAGGTATCTTGCTGAGTTAATTATAACCTCTAAGCTTTAGAGTCTAAAAGAATATTACTTCCAGAGCTGATGTTCATCATTGGAACTTAAGAGTAGTGCCTGCTCCCCTAGACATTTCATGCCTAGTTACCATTCTTTTTGTTCTCAGAAGATGCAATCATGAATTAAGAACCACTGCTGCTTAAATAATTAGGATCTGTGTGCTTACGGATTACTGCCATTAAGAAGTATCATGGCATGACTAGTGTCATTGCAAGCTGCGAATTATAGATACGTGGCTTTCAAAGACAGCTGCTCCACGGTTGCTAAGATGGGTCTTACTTCAGCGAAACAAAAATCTGGAGAAATTCCTTTCGTAGTGAGTGCTTTTAAATAGATTTTATTTTTATGTCCTTCAAAAAAAGGATGTTCTTCATCTTGTTCTTAAGGCAAAAAAATGAAGCAGGAACCAGCAATCGTAAAATATGTAGGCCAGGATCCAGAGGAGCACAAGCCAACATTGTTTTTCCTCATGCTTTCTTTTATGAGTCTACATGACCCTGAACTAGGATAAGATCGTTGGGTAAACTTCTCCGAACACCTTGTTCACATTCTCAGATTGCAATGACTGAACTAAACCTTCAAAACCAGATGGTGTTCTGAAGTTCTCTTTGGGAATTGTATCAATGTTATCTAGAGCAGAGCACATATGAGTAACTTTTCCCTTGAAGTTCCTTGGAAACTTGTCACAATGGACTTTGAGGGTTCCAACGTATTTTTCCATGTCTTAGAGCAGGTGTGGGCAACCACAACTGGGTCACGTGCTTCCTTGCAGTCATATCTTTGCCCACCATTGTGATTTCTGCTGTTGGGAAGAGCATATGGGCAACTGAGCCGATGGCTGAAGGAATGCTCACCCAGCTGCTGGCTCAGTTGCAGAGCCTTGCTCATGTCGTGGCTTTCCCAGTGGCTGGGCCTAAGCGAGCAGCTGGAGCACTCCTCCAGCTGCTGGCTTAATTGGGCTCAGTCCTTGGGGAAGCCACTTCATGGGCATAGTATCTGGGATGGAGTGTCAGGTGTGGGTCTCATGAGGTTCTTCAATGCAGAATGGGACATTTGGGAGCAACTGTGCCAACAGCCCTTTCCAATTCAATTCCATAGGGTTCTGACAAAATCCCCCAGCGCATTCAGGAATCCATCAGATTCCATACATCACCAGGGATAGAGAAAATTAATGGACCTATACCCTTCTAGAGGGAGAAAGATACACGCAATCTAAACTTCACCAGGAAATGGTCTTATCTATGGCATACTAAGATAAACCTATAATTTCTTTGGCAACCGTAAAGCTCTGAGCAGGCTACTCCAAAGTAATCCAATGTTACTATTGAAATCTCCCCAGGAGAAGCATATTGGGCTTTACAGCACCACACCTGAGAGTAGTTTGGGCAAAGAGTGATGGGCAACAGTGTGGCTGGTACCCCAGTAGAATCTCTGGTCTTTTTGAGGGGGGGGGGGCTCAACTCCAGATGCAAGCACTCCACCCCAGTGCACAAATGCCCTGGTTTCCACTTATAGATAACACTAAGTTCTGGCCTCTAGTTATAGATGACAGCAACACCACCTTCTTGAGCCTCTAGCCCACATCTCCAGCTGGACAAAGTTGGGATAGATCCACATCTCTCATTTCACCACTGAGGTCTCTTTGATAGACATCAGATCATCCCCTTCATCCAAGATCAAACTGCGAATAATCGATGTTTCGATGAGAACAGACCTGACAACGGCGTTACAAAGCAGCATTACAAGGTCAGAGGGCAAACTGACAGGGTGATATGATAGTGTTATCATGATAGAGATGTGTTGTTTTTCTATCCCTTTGCAGACCTGGCAAAACTGCTTTTGTAGGGTTTCACATCTCAATCCATGCCTGATGAACCTAGGGATATGCAGAATCCTCCTTGACAAATATCAGTGCTTTACACAATATCTGGAGACACTAAAGATAAGGAGATGGATCCATGATCTACCTTCCATGAATGGGAAGTTGCCTTTGCCCCATCTTCAGGGATCCCCACAACACCACAACTCAATCCATTCAGCAGGTCCCTCAATCTTCTGTGTAAACAGTTTTAGGGGTTGGGGGTGCTGCCATGGGAGGAGAGGTATGGAAGTCAATCAGCCCAGTTGCATGCACCTCAATCTGGATTCAACCCTAGAGCACACTAAGGGCCCAGCAAGTCCATTATATCTAACAGTAGTCAGCCATATATCTCTGAAAGCTCATGAACAAATTAGGAAGGAAACAGCCTTCCCTTGTTGTTTATCCCCAACACCTCATACTCCAAATTAGGCTGTCCAAGTTCACACTTCACTTACACAAGCTCAACTGCAGCTTAAATCCATCTTTGGTATTAGACTTCATGCTAGAGAGAACCTTCATACCAAACAGTTTGTATGATTTCCATTCATTGCTTTCCATGCCTTTCCATTCAGTTTGCTTTGTTTTCAGGGCCCCATCTATAATTGTGTTGTGCATTACCATTCGTTAAGTCCTATTCTGGCTAAATCTGCAGCTTTCAATTGATTTTATTCATAGCTCTTGCATGCAACGGCAACCCTGCTTCAAAGAAGATATAAAATTTTAATGGGAATTCAAAAAAAACAACCCGCAGATCCAATGTTTTAAATCTCGCTTTCGGGAGACCTTTGCTTATCTTTCCATAGTTAAAGGTCAAGGAAAAGGTGTATGGCCTGGATCTCTGCAGTGCGGGGCTTTCATTATAGAATCACTGGCAAAGGCAGAGAGAGAGAGGAAAGTAATTAAACAAAAGTGAGAAGATTCAATAAGTATTGTTGAGTCTGAAGTGCTGCAACTTCGAAGCAGAACAAGTGACTCTGTGGAAAAGAAGCGCTTCGTGAACAATTGCTGTGAATGTTGATACAAGAACCTGTTAAAAGTGGCAAACCAAATGCAGCTATGCATTGCTGCTTAGGATGGAGGGTTGATATACATGTCCTGTTCTGGGCCATTTGCCAATGAGTTCTGTTTTGGGTTGCGTTTTCATATTGTATTTTATATTATGCTTTTATACTGTGTGTATTATACTTTGAATGGTTTTCATTTTTGTAAACCGCCCAGAGAGCTTGTGCTATTGGGCAGTATAAAAATGTGATAAATAAATAAATGCATAAGCAGGGGAATTGCAAAACACAAGGCAGGCTGCAGCATGCAGCTGGTGGAGTGAATTTTGCTTGATGATTCAATAGTTATCATTACAGTTGCTGCTTTTTAATCTGTCCAATTGTGATCTTTCACCACGGGGGTGTGCAAAATGAACAATACACCACAGGGTTAATTGTAACTACATCAGCCAGAATAGGCAGATCAATAAGGGTCCCGTGTTAGGGGCCACACACACGCACACACACTATTCATTATCATGAGTATCCATCCTTTGAATATTGTAGTTATTTAATGTAGAGTTTAAAAACTGATCACGAATACAGAGTGGTCATTATAGCCCTTTATGCTTGTGTAATTTCAGTTTACAAAATGGTTGTGACAAAGCAATATTATGTCTTATATTTATACACAAGTACTTATCTTTTAGGGTTTTGTTTCAGATTGTTAAACATCAGAACTTGCCCTGTTTGGAACCACAGCTGCGAACGGTAGCACATTTCTCAGTTGAAGCTCATATTCTTCTGATCACGTTTGAACAACGCATTTGCTAGAAAAAAAATGTGCAACTTTAAAATGTGCATTTTGGGAGGAAATAAGCATGTTTACACTTTAGTCAGTGAGGGGGAAGTGTGCATTTGGATGCACACTTTTAAGAAAATGTATACCAAATATATACTTTTTCCATTCGGAAAAAGAAAAAGAAAAAAAATGCATAGAGGAACAAGACAAACTGAGCTTCAAAATGGAAATCGGAGAAACTCCATGAGCTTTTCAGCTCGCCTAGCAAAGACACTTTGGAGGGGGAGGAGGCTCAGGATAAATCATATCCTGGCCTCTCCAGTCTCCTTTCCTCCCTGCCTACCAGAACACCCCTTTCCCCCTCTCTCTGAGGTCAATTTTCTGACCTTAGAGAGGGGTCTGGCATGGTTTGCTGTGAAGGGCTGGCAGGGCCGGTGCCAGACTATTTTGTGCCCTAGGCAAGGTGAGCTACTTTCTCTCACACACACACCAAAAACTGCCAACTTTGATTTTTTAAGAACATATGTTTCCTGGAAAAAATAAGCACAAAACTTGAAATTGCTGAATTTATTTTAAAGTGCAAGAAATATGTCATGCCAATTATTGCAAACAAATTGGAAAGGAACGTCTATGGGTCTAAAATGCATTATTTAATAGGAATATCACCTCCAAATCATCCCCCCCAACTCACACACACACACACACACTCAGCATCACTCACTCTAAACAAGCACATGCATGAACACATGCATTCACTCAAAGACCCCATGCACCCATACATTCTCTCTCTCTCTCTTCCGGGCGCATTTCAGAAATCCGAATATGGAGCTACCCCACCCCCACCCCAGCGTCCCTGGCTTCACTTCGGCTGGGTGGGCTATCTCACCAGCTCAGGCCCAGCTGAATCCTCAGGCCAGCCCAGCTTACAGCCAATGCACATGAGTGCTGTAGAATGCACCTAGCGCCCCTCTTAGCTTGGCGCTCTCGGTAGCCGCCTAAGTGGCCTCTATGGTAGCACCGGCCCTGGGTGCTGGGGTCAGACCTCTGACTCCCCCTTCCTCAGAGGGAGGATTTGAGCCTCTGTAAGACTGCCATTTTATATCCACTGCCTTGGGAGTAAGCGTCATTGAACACATATTTGAGTAGACATTATAGGATTTCACTGGTCATGTTATTCAGCATGTCAGTATACATCATGCCTTTCTACATGGCAAAACAAGAGATAACCCTCCAGAGAGCAGGGCTGACAGTGTCTGGTTAGATAAGGAAAGAGGTCTTCATGATTGCCATCAATGATCTAAATATGCGTTCTCCTCCAACTGTATTTTGGGATCACTCCCAGAAAGCCACCAAATTAAGCCATAGGGCATTAGTTTTATTTTGCATCTTTGTCTTTTCCACATGGCAGCCTCTTGAATACGGTGAAACTGAGAATAATGACATTTTTGACAGCACCTCGGAAGACCATTTCATGCAAATCCCCCTGCGCTTATTGATAAAGTACTAGCATAAACTTTCTAAATTCCTAATGAGATGAGACAGCAGTGTTGGCATTTGAAGGATGAATACACTCCAATTTGTACCGTGTGCTTTTTGAAACTGTGGTCTTAACTCTGGTGCTATCACTGCGGTGGTTCGCACAGCATGCAGCTAATAAGCAGATTTATCTTGAAGGCCCAGCCCTCACAGTGAGCACCTGTTCTTAGGCAGATGAATTCACATATGCATACAGCAGCAAATTGTGCCTTATCATCCCAATCGAATCCCAAGTGCATAGGAGATTGAAATATATATATATATATATATATATATATATATATATATATATAATCTGAGCACACGGGTCAAGATAACCTTATGTTTGAGTGGTGGTAGTGGTGGTACAATCAAAGTTTGAGACCTTATTTCAAACATCTAAACTGCCTAAGCCATTAATATCTATTGCTAGGGAATTACATTAATAAAAGTGAAACCCACAACAAAATGTTGCAGTATGGCAGGCAATACTGTTCAGGATACTCCATTCTTTCCCCCCCCTCACCTGTTTCCTATTTCCACCCCATCCCCACCAGACAGTCAGCTTTCCGTACCCACTGAGAATGCTTAGTCCTCATTTGGGTGTTTTGGGGGTCTCTGTCCTCATAGAATCTTTTCCAAACTATTGTTGGTACTTCTGAAGACCTTGGAGTTCCATGGTGATATACTCTCATGAATCAGTCAGGGCTGGTTCATACATGCATGATTGTTACACATTAGGTTGGATTCAGACTAGTGAGTAGCCCCACTGAAATTAATGGGCATTTATGTCTTGACCCACTGATTTCAATGGCTGTATTCTAAACCTGACTAAGGGTGCAACCATATAGACACTTATCTTGGGGTAAATCCCACTGAACTCGATGAGACTTCCTTACCAATTTTGTACAGATTTTGATAAATCCATTCCCTCTGTGTTTAGATTAGAGCTGGGCCCAAGAGGCCCCTCAAAATTCTCCATCCTATTTGTGTGTAGAGAAATTGGGGGGACAATTTCCCCAAAGTTCTCTAGCAGGAGGACAAATTCTCCAACAGTTTCTCAAAGGTAGGCATCACCATTGGCAAGTGTTGTAAAACAGCTACTTTCTTTTCTTTTCTTTTTGCTTCACTGCTCTTGCAAAAGACCCTTCTCTAGGCTCTTCCAAACGTTACATTTCTTACTGGTGATTATGGATACTCAAAGGTGTTTGTGGATAATGCAGGTGCTGGCAACACCGCTCCTGCCTCCTTCCCTGAAAGCCCTGTAGGAGGTATGAGGTGGGGGAGAGGCAGTGTTGCATCCAACTACAGGGAAAAGGTGAAGCTAATGCTGTGCCAAATCTGCCCTCCAATTTCCTGAAAGTTTTCTTCCCCCGTGAAAGAGGCTTCCACTTTTCTGCCTATCTTCAAGGCATTTTATAATTTATATAATGTGTTTGTATGTGTTCGGTGTTTTTACCTTACCTAATCACTGTGAGGTGGCGGAGGGTACTGTCTGTATTTTTCTTTCTATTGTACATCTCACTATTGCTCTGTAATCTCTCAGGCTGCCTGCACTTCCTGATCTGAGAAAGCCTTTTAGGAGGAATAAATTCATGATGTTTTCCCCTGGGCAGGAAGTGCAGGAAGCCAGAGAAGCTACAGGCTGTCAGAGAGACGATTGTACAATGAATGACAGAACACTCACACACTCCTCAGTCATCTCATAAGTAGGATAAACACAAGAACCCTGAAGCAAACCCAAGAGAATTTCTCCAAAATTTCTTCTAATTTGAATTTCTTTTCAAAAGCAATTTCCTTTCTATCAAATTTGAATGAGAATGGTCAAAAATTTTAGGGGAGAAATTTTCAGCACAGCACTGGTTTAGATTGTCAAGAGACTTTCATTCCAACAGCCGCTCATTGACACAACCAGATTTTTTGTTCAAGTTTTTCATTCATTTTAAAAAAGTGGTCCACAAATCCACACAACTCACAAAAAGCCAGTCCATAAGTCAGATTCACAGAAATCCATTGAGGATTTCTTTAACAACCCCAGTAGATGTGCATAGGATAGCACGATCAGGTTGCAATCCTATGCACACTTACATGGATCAAACCATTCATTGTAACACTGAGTTATGATTACCATGTTGGGATCAGCCATCAAGGATTTCTCACCACATTGAGAATTTTCACATGCAATGAAATGCATTGTACTTTTCAATGGAGAGATAATCCATACACGTGGCCAACACTAACATGTGAAATGACCCTGTAGTCCCATTCTGAATCAAATACAGAGAGCCATGGAGGCCTAAAACTTGATCAGTATTATTCCTGAGTGGAGAGAGGACACAATCAGCAGACTCATATGATAAATATGCTACAGGATCACATAACTTTGTGGGGGTTGAATATTTTAGTATCTGCACAAGCAAAACTAGCACATTAGGGAAAGGACTCTAGTCTATCCTTCTTCCTGATGTAGTAGGCTGATATGTGGAAAGAGCTTGACATATATTATTGAATTACTTCCCTACCTGCAGATACATCATTCCCATCATTGATCATATGTTTTGGCATTGAGTTGAATAGATTTTAGAGGTGGAGTGGTCACTTCTATGGGGCCAACTGATTAATGCAAAGGGGAAAAAAAGACATTTCTGTTATGGGAATGCATGGGTTTGAACAAAGAATTTCATTATCTGAAGCTGGGGAAATTACCCAGGCCTGTGTGTACTCAGGCTCCAACATCCACCCTGTGGATAGTAGCAAGATGAAACTTTTACATTGGTTTTATGAAAATGTTTCACTGGTATAAACATTAGGAGCCTAGGTGGCTACCCTTACAGGCCTTAGCTCCAGCAAGGGACTGATGCTCCAGGTCGGTTCCAGGAGACGAATGTCCATATCTGCAGTTTAGCCCTGACCAGAGAGAAATACTTCCAGGGCTCAGTTAACACAAGGAAAGAATTAACAGCCCTGAATTCTACCTGCTTTACTTATCAGCAGGTAGCAGCAGCTTTGCTCCACCCACTGGAAGAACTAAGGAGGGCAATCTCTCCCTAGTTTCTTTCTCCAGCACAGCGCAGATGGTCCTCTAGTGAACCTTTATTTTATTTTATTTTAATTATTGCATTTGTATACTGCCCCATAGCCGAAGCTCTCTGGGTTGTTCACATAAGATAAAACACTTAAAAACAATATACAAAGACTAAAAACGACAAAAAGAAGCAAACTACACATGCATTTAAAACCACTATAAACTTTAAAAACGATGAGCCAAAAACCAGACCCAGGATCATTACATATTGCTAATTGCCTGGGAGAACAGAAAAGTCTTGACCTGGCGCTGAAAAGATGACTATGACCATAGCTAGACCTAAGGTTTATCTCTGGATCATCCAGGGGTCAAACCTGTTCATCTAGGTGCCACACAGGGCATCCAGTGCTCAGGCAGGGATGAACCCTGGATGATCCCAGGATAAACCTTAGGTCTAGCTGTGGCCTATGTCAGCACCAGGTGGGCCTCGACAGGGAGGTTGTTCCACAGTTGGGGGGCCATCCCAGAGAAGGCCCTCTCTCTTATTGCCACCCTCCGAGCTTCCCTCAGAACAGGCACCCGGGGGAGGACCTTGATAAATGTAGTGTAGAGATATGACCATTACATAGCCTTGGGGAAAACGACATATCCCAAGGTCCACTAAAGGTCTCATTTGACCAAAGAGGCAAAGGAGGCCCAACTACCACAGAAAGAGAGAGAAGATATCTCCCTTCTTTCATAGAATCATAGAATAGTAGAGTTGGAAGGGGCCTATAAGGCCATCGAGTCCAACACCTTGGTCAATGCAGGAATCCACCCTAAAGCATACTTGACAGATGGTTGTTCTGCTGCCTCTTGAATGCCTCTAGTGTGGGAGAGCCCACAACCTCCCTAGGTAACTGATTCCATTGTCGTACTGCTCTAACAGTCAGGAAGTTTTTCCTGATGTTCAGCCGGAATCTGGCTTCCTGTAACTTGAGCCCGTTATTCCATGTCCTGCACTCTGGGAGGATCGAGAAGAGATCCTGGCCCTCCTCTGTGTGACAACCTTTTAAGTATTTGAAGAGTGCTATCATGTCTCCCCTCATTCTTTGCCCTTTGCCAGAATGCCACTGCTGTTACAATCTAGTGTGTGGGGTTTAAAGGGTAGTTGAGAGCTTGGTGGATATTGGGAAAGCAACTGGGTAGATGAGATCAAGTGGATTTTGGTTCTTAATTCATTTCCAAAACCAGATTGGCTTACAAATAAGCCACACTGTTTCTCAAGCTTTGAGGAAGCAATCTGGCTTATTTCCAGGTTGATCCAAGACAAGAGGCATGTCTCGACCAGTGTTTAGCCCAGGGATCATTGCTATGCATCCACATGATGCACAGGGGATCCCGGGAGCAGGGAGGGATGATCCCTCCATTTCCCCAAGATAACTGGGACCAAGTGTAGCCTGATTTTTCCTGCAGTCTTGGGATTATCCTGAGACTGTGGGAGGTGTGTGTGTGCACCCATCCTGGCTTCATCCCACCTCCTCGTGAGTAAAAATGAGAAGGTGGGAGCCGGGCATGGAACTCCGTGCCCATCATGGGTGGGGTGGAGAGCAGGATTGGGTTTACTTGTGTGTGTGTTTTAAAAAAATAACTTTTTTGTTGGAGTTCATGTGCGCTCATCTTCTGTAAAAAAAAAATGAAAAGAAAGAAAATGGTGGGAGTGACATCCCTCCTTCCTCCTGGGATGTCATACTCACATGTGGACAAAGGGGAGGATCTCGCGAGCAGAATATTGTGAGATCTTCCCCCTCCCTCCCCAGGTCTAGACATGCCCAAGGTGTCCATTCGTAGCCCTGACATTTTCAAATATCAGTCTTTACATTCTAGTGGAGTGGTCAATGTAGCTTAAGGTGCAGCCCAATTCCCAAGCTGACCTTGAAGTCAGCTCCACTGACCATAACAGGGCTTGCTTCTGAGCAAGCATGGCTAGGATTGTGCTGTAAGTCATCGTTTCTCACGTTATTTAATTACTCGTTTTGGATTTCCGGGGCAGAGTGAAAAGAACAGAACTGCTTCATATTCTTTTGGATGGTTTCTCCCCAGAAAGAGGACTGGATAACAGGTGGGTGCAAATACCAGACATAATAAAGGAATGATCGCCTCGAAAAGAAATGATCTTCTTGCTGTGGCCTTCAGAAAGGAGCGATTATGCAAATTTTAGCATGTGCCAGGGAGATGGCATTTGTTTTGTCTTTGTTGCACTTGTAGTCATCATTATGCAGAGTTTCCTGCTGAATGGGGGCACTCAAGGATATAATAAGTGTAGATTCAAGGAGCTGGAACATTTTTGGGCCAGTTTCTGTTTGAGCGACTCGTTTCCCTGCTTCGCTTAGCAGTAACAGCATCCAGACCGCACTTATGCTTCAAGTTTGAGCAGTTCATTTTTCACACAGAGAGACACAGATGATCAATAATGCAGAAAGAAGTCAGATTTTTTTTAAAAAAATGTTATATTTGTCCACTAATACACTGTAAGTCTGCAGCTGTCAATAGCAAGCAGGTTTATCATATAGACATTAATTTGATTTCAATGCAACAGAGACTATAGACCAGGGAATAACATAATAAGAAAGGACAATGTAAAAACAAACAAAAACCTGGAAACTATCAGGCGAAGAAATTGAAGGAATACTGTCCTTAGGGATTGGTATCTATTGACAAAGGAAGTAAATACATGTCCCTAATTTAGTAACCAGGCAAGAACAGGAAGTACAAGTTACTCATGGATACTTGCACTTCCTGTTCCCGTGCATTTGGTAACAGCAAAGGAATGCAAAGGATTGAGATACTACTTCCACAACAGAAAGAAAGATAAAATTTGGTACAATTGCAGGCCAAGACATTTTGAGTACTAGAAAAGACGGCAGTGCTCACTGTAGCTAGAAATGGTGACCACTTTCAGGGGTGGGCAGAATGTTACTGGGCACTCAAGCTCATTACCTCTTCCCTCCTGAACTCCTTTTCCTTGTGTGTCATGTCTTTATTAGACTGTAAGCCTGAGGGCAGGGACTGTCTTTTTTGCTAAGTGTAAGCTGCTCCGAGAGCCTTTTTTGGCTGAGGAGCGGGGTATAAATATGATAAATAAATAAATAAAATAAAAATTACTGGGCACTCACGATGTTTGTGGGTCCCTCTTATGACATTGTCTGCCTCCCACCCCTCCCAGTAAGTCCGACTTATTTTTATTGACAGAAGTTGCCGCTATCTCCTGCTGTGTGCAGGGGAAGCAGCATGATCAAAATAACCCTCTGAATGGGCCATGTGCACATTGTTTACTTCCTCTTTCAAAAGAGGAAGTAATGAGGGATAAACATGCAGGTGGAGAAGTGACTGTAAGCAAACACGATTTTCCCCCCCCCCGCATGTGATGACACTCTCAGATGCATATGTGTATCTGAGAGATCTTTCCCACCCACCCACCCCCCAAAAAATGGTAGCTAGCTACAGTCCTTATCACACTGTACTTTCATGCAATATGGGCTGTACTTTCAGTATCTGGAAATCCTTGGGCAGAATTTGTAAGAATTTTGTCTCATTAAATATGGAATGAAACTGTATGTTCAGAAACAAACTTATTGATTTTCGTTGATACCAATACTATGGTATTGTTGTTTTGTTTTAATGCACACTGTAAAGCACCCCGGGAGAAATATGAAGAGTGGTATCTACATGCTACATAATGATAATTAATAATAATGATACTTCAAACAGATGGATTCTAAGTGGAGCCTCATGTGTGCTTGTTCAGCAATCACATGCATGTCCAACTATTTACCCTTCCCCCCCAATCATAGTTAATATTTCCCCAGCCTAGCCTCTATTAAGCCAACAGAAGTTTCCAGTTGTTTTCATTTCATGGCATCCCACGGAGCATGGTTTACAAAGGACAGGAGGATATTAACCCTTGTTTCAACTGAGCCAGCATGAAATTAAGCTAGCTGGAAAGTTTGACCACCATTCCCGTTGCCATCGGGCTTACCATTCCTCTAGCCTATCCTCCTCAATATTAAAATGATGAAGTGGTTGTAGAAATCATTATTGTCCTCTCCCATATGTCTTAGGTCAGGGGTGGGGGAACCATTCGTTGTTGAGGCTGCATTTCCTTATCTGTCAAGGGCTACGTGGCAGTGAGAGTCAGAGTCAGAGCTAAAAGGGGACAAGACCAGATCCAAAAGTGTGTGAAGGGGCACCACTTCTCTCCCTTTCAGTGAACTCATTCATTCATTCTCTCTCTCTCTCTTTCTGCCAGTGGAGAGGAAGATAGCTCTTGCTATAGAACTGATCACTTGGAGGGGGCGTCTCCCTTCCATTCCTCCATCCATTTCAGTTCTCTCCTGTTTTTTCTCCTTGCCAAGATCTGAATTCATTGCTTGCAGAATGACAACCGCCCCCATTTTCCCCTTCTAATAAAATTAGTGGAAAAGGCCACATGAAATTGGACCAAGGCCTCTGGCCAGTACCAAGACTTTTTGATTAGCAGGGACACTGATGTCACCTGCCATCCCCTTAGCTGTAAACATCACATTAGCTGGGGGGAAATAAATATTCTCAGCAACATTATATTGTTCCGTGCTGCAATGCAAAGTGGTTTTGGGTGGCTTGATCGTGAATGGGCAATGAAGTCCCATTAGCTTAACAAAATAAAAGCTTCTGGTGGCGATAAAGCTACTAGAACTGGTTTGTTAATATGGATCAAAAGAGCTGACTGCATTTTTGGCCCCTCCATGGGAATGTGGCTATGGAGATTGTCAGGATGAGTACCTGCACTTCATAATGTACCACTGGGAGTGACCCCATTATCCTGTGCATGGGTTGAACTGGCTGTTCTCATTACTGACCAAAGCCAGAGCAGAAGCAACAATGTGCAGTCTCTGCTCTTTGAAACAAAGAAAGCAGGAACTTTCAAACAAGCAAGAGCACAGGAATAGAGTCATATTTGCCTGTCCTACTAGTTTCTAGTGTTTAAACAAGTTCAGGTCAGAGGCAGAAGTGTGCTGAGCTAATTATTCAGGTCAGATCCAACAAACTTTCTGAAGACTTTGCTGAGTGTGCCCTGACAAGCCATTTCCACAGCAATTAACCTCCTTTATTTAATTAAAACACCAAAGGGGAATCACTTAATGGATACAAAATGTCTTGAATGGATGAAGCTTTTCCCACAGTAGTCATAGTAATAGAAGGGGAAAGTATTTGTGGCTCTTTCACATACACAGCTGTTCTAAAGATCAGCTTGGAAATGGGTCCGTCTGTTGTACTGACGTTGCTATTCTAGGAATAAATGGAGCCAAAGCATAAAGAGAATTTTTAAAAAAGTATTGTGTATGTTGAATTGTATAAGACAATATAGTATCAGACAAGACGGTTAAGACTTTCCTCTATTCCCAAGCATTTGATGGCGTATGATGGGCTCTTTAATGCATCAGTTGAGTTGTTTTATGAAGTGATTGTATTTGATATGATAGTTGTTTTTAGCTGTTTTAAATTTTGGGTTTAAATTTTTTTGTGAGTCGCCGTGAGTCTCTTTTGAGAAAGGAATTAAAGGCCTCAACTAGACCAGGGAGTTTTACGGTGATGATCTCACAATCTTGTGATTGCGAGATTTTTGCCCTGGTCTACAAGTGGCGTGCGACATCACGCCTGACATTTTGTGTTATTTGTTAATGGCGACGGAGCGCACAAGCTCTCGTGCAAAAATTGGTAAGTTTTTTTTAAAAAAATACTTTCCCCGCTCCCCCTACCCTACCCCCGATGAGCACAGATCTCCTGAGGAGCTCTGCGCCCCATGCACGGTTTACTTGTGAGGAGCCAGGACAAACCGCGACGCCCGCCCACACATTCTGCGGTCTTGGGATCAGCCTGAGACAGCAGAAAAAGTGGGCTAGAAGTGTAGGGTGAGATCCCAAGGAAAGGAAGGGATCATCCTTCCTTGCTCCCAGGATCCCCTGTGTCATGTGGACATACAGGGATGATCCCGGGGTGATCCCCTGGATATCACCCCATCTAGCTATGGCCTAAGAAAACGCCAACGCTGCCACCACCTCCACCAGTATTTATCCCTTGTTAAAATGTGCCCTGCCACTCCACCCTATTACCATGTGAAAGGAGACTTTAGCATTAAGCTCAGCATTCTCTGTTTTGCTTTTTATAAATATTGAGAGATCAGCATAATATTTCAGGGCATAATTTCACATATGCTATTTGAATACCAACTCAATCACTCAGCTGGAATAAAAGAGACAAAAATAATGCAATACACATTTTAATGTGTTATCTCCCAGAATCACTAAAATATTATTTTGATATTTGCCATGTATGCTTACAAGATAATTCTCTATTTCTAGGTTCGGGGTATGATCAGAGCTAGCATCAACACTCTCACAAAGTTGCCAGGGCTTCATTGCCCCACGAAGACCTAATGCTGATGCTGTCACTTAGCAGCTGAATCTGGGAACCGCCTGCCATATTTATTACCCACAATGTGCCTGACATATGACTGGTTCATGTGTAATGACAATCCAAAGTATGGGTTGAGTATGGGTTGTTCTTGTTGAATTGTACTTGCAAGCCCTATATAATAGCTTAACTCTGGGTTGTTAACCAACAACAACCCAGGAAGGGAACCCATGGGTTGTTGTTGGGTTGAATTAAGGTGACCATATGAAAAGGAGGACAGGTCACCTGTATCTTTAACAGTTGTATAGAAAAGGGAATTTCAGCAGGTGTCATTTGTATATATGGAGAACTTGGTGAAATTCCCTCTTCATCACAGCAGTTAAAGCTGCAGGAGCTATACTAGAGTGACCAGATTTAAAAGAGGGCAAGGCACCTGCAACTTTAACTGTTGTGATGAAGAGGAAATTTCACCAGGTTCCCCATATATACAAATGACACTTGCTGAAATTTCCTTTTCAATACAACTGTTAAAGATACAGGAGCCCTGTGCTCCTTTTTATATAGTCACCCTAGTTTAATGTCCTGGGTTGTTTGTGGTTAACAGCCCATACTTAAACCATAGTGCAGTTTCCATGTAGCAACAACCCATAAAACAACATCAACCAGTACTCAACCCATACTCTGGTTCGCGTTATGTGTGAACCAGTTCCTGGTTTATTGTGGTTTTGAATTGCTGTGAGCCATCCTGAATGGCATTTGGGCACTAGAAGGGCAGGATATAAATTTCTATATAATAAATAAATAAATAAATAAATGGATGGGTGGCTAGCTGCTGCCAAGACTATATTGCACTCCAGCAGCTGCTGTTCAATGCTGCCCACCCCCTGCTCCAAGAACAAGTCAACACACAATTTTATTCCTGTAGTCATAATGGTGCTATTACTTAAGTGGATTTAAAATGTGAAACTGCATGCTCAGAGTTTATTTGTCCTTTAATCAGGTTTGGCAAACCATCTCTCTCTCTCTCTCTCTCTCTCTCTCTCTCTCTCTCTCTCTCTCTGTGTGTGTGTGTGTGTGTGTGTGTGTGTGTGTGTGTGTTCTACTGTATTATGAATCCAGAAACACCTGTAAAGCATGGAATGGCAGAAGAGAAATATTTGTTGTATGCTTCACAACATAATACATATGGCTGTGCAGAAGAAGTCCATCATTTATAACTACCTAGTTGCACCCCCGTAAAGTGCAGCCTGTAAGCAAGAAGCCTATGGGAAGGTGTGGCTGTCATAAACATGTGCAGCCAAACCTGCACCTGATTGGCCAACCTCGCAAACCCAGTCAAACGGCTGAATGCTTTTATTGTGCTCTCTCCCTCTAAGGGATAGAGGAAAAATCACTGCCCACCATCACCTTCCTGCTGCCTAGGTAAGTTGGGGAGTATTGTCTGTTATAACCTATTTTAGTATATACTAAACATGAATCTACTGATTGCTTTTTGATCAAGATTTATAGCACACTCATAGCTGGTTGTCATTGTGGGTAAAATGTTGCCTTTTTTATTTTGTCCTATCATCAAGCTCAGAGCAGTTTTAATAATGTCATTTAGCTGACCTATTCACACAGTCAACTGATATAATGTTCAGGGTCAAGACTGTGTTGAATAACGTCCCAAGGTTAAGAGACATCTGGTGAGCTCCATGAGCTGTGCATAAATAACATGTTAGCTAAATAATTCACTCACCACACCATTTATTTATGCAATATTGAGACTTTGCTTACATATGGCACCATATAATACATTGGTAGGTTTGGATTGTTTGCAGTTACTCTTATTGAACTGTAACATAATCGTTAATGTGTTAGACGTGGGCCTAATGTTCAATGATGTTCAAATCTTTAAAATGCATTCTGGACAGAACTTCAAATACCAACAAAAATGTGTGTCATAGAAGTTTTTATTTATATAGTCATTCATCAGATTTTTTTAAAAAAATGCTCTCCCCTACCCAAAGCCATTCTTTCCTGGATAATATGTCCCATTCCTATTTACACATATAAGTATTAGATTCCATCACATCTAACTTTAATAAAACTAGATATTCTATTTTCTCAAATAGACCTTCCAGATTAACATAGGCAATTAATGACCTGATTTCTGGGCATTGCCAATCAAGAGTAAACAACAACAACATGTCTCTTATGTTAATATATTTAAGAAATCCCCCCACCCAGTACAATGAATTCCCAGCAAAAGAGGAAATGATCTCTCCAATAAAGCCCACCTGGCATCAACATTGTTACCTTTTCAGCACCAGGTTAAGACCATTTTTCCCTCAGGTGGAAAGGTGAGATATGTTGAGTTTTAATCAGTCCTAGATTTGTTGTATGGTTATGGGTGGTTGCTCAAAGTGGTTTTTAGATATATGTTGTCTCTGTGTAAACTGCCTGCTTGTGTGTTTTTATGTGAATGGTTTTTAACTTTTAGATCGCTTTGAAAGGGGGGGGGACTTTAAATTTGGATGGCTTTAAAAGGGGTTTAGATAAATTCCTGGAGGAGAAGGCTATCAGTGGTTACCAGTCCTGATGGTTATGTGCTACCTCCGGTATCAGAGACAGTAACCCAATACATACCAGTTGCTGGAGAAATGAGTGGGAGGGTGCTCTTGCAACCATGTCCTACTTGTGGGTTCCTGGATGACAGCTGGTTGACCACTGTGTGAACAGAGTGCTGGACTAGATGGACCCTTGGTCTGATCCAGCATGACTCTTCTTATGTTCTTATGTATATTGTATTTTAATGAGCTTTGATCTTTGTGAACCGCCCATAGAGCTTCAGCTATGGGGCAGTATAGAAAGGTAAATATTATTAACAACAACAACAGTTTAAGTATAGGCCGCTCAGGTATGAGGGTTTAAAGTGGGTAGTAGAACAGGGCTGCAGAACAGGTTAAATTCACAGCTCAGTATCTTCTGCAGTAAGCTGCAATGTATAAAGGGTACCTGTGTTCCCATAGATCAGGCATGGGCAACTTGTAGCCCTTCAAATATTTTGGCCTACAATTCCCATCAGCCCTACCCAGCATAGCCAATGGTGAGGAATCATGGGAATTGTAGGCCAAAACCTCTGGAAGGCACAAGTTGCCCACTACTGCCATTGGTGAAAACATTTAACTGAACCTATGATCATCTTCGGTGATGCTATAACTTTGGTCATTTGTTTTGGTCATGTGCTCCGAATACGACTTTTTGAAAAGAGATATTGGGAATAGTCCTATATTAGGATATGTCATTCAGGACTATATAGGGCTGTTTAAAGGATTCTGTCTGAAGTGAAGAACTTGCACTGTTAATTTGTTTCTTAACTATGGTGAAACTCAACAGTGGCAATCATCCTTAAGAGCCCTAAGGATCACTGTTTAATCCCATCCAAAGTTTGTTTTCCAATTGTTTGTAAGGGGTTCAGGATTCCACCCTTAAAATTTGCATTGAGGTTGTGATGGCTCAGTGTCCTTCAACAATGTGTTTAATAATTGGAAATCAAATTAATTCAATAGTACTTATTAGACATGTGTGAATAAACTGGGTTCCTCAATTTTGGAGCAAAATAAATAATTCATATGACTGTCAACCACAATAGGAAATCCACAAAGGGAAATGATAGCTTGGATTTTATGCCCCATTTGGTTAGCATGTCAAAAATCAGTTGTTGTAGGGAAATGGACAGGATTTGCTTTAAAATATTTGATCCCATTCCAAACCCCTTCAAGGCGGGATTGATTTGGCAACAGGGACAATAGCGCCATGATACTGCCAAGACTCATTCGTCTATTCCCCCATGTGCTTAATTGTGTTTCTCTTCTGAAAGTCTAAACACGCTGCTTAATCCCTTAGCCTTTTTAATTTGAAAAGTGAAAGCTTTACAAAATATATGTTAAAATTAGATGTTAATTAAAAATCAGCAATGCTATATTAGTAAACGCCGGTTCACATATGCATGAACATCACCTTATCTCTCATTGCTTGGTGGGTCACAATGAATGTGAGAACAGACTGCATTGAAAACAACATTGCATGAACAGGATTCAGGTGATGCAAAAGTTCTTCCTATGAGTATTTGGAACTCACCAACCAAGTCATCTTCCTTCTCTTGCTGAAATCCTCCAGGCAGAGAGGCAGCCGGGCCTATGTATAAAGTTAAAAAGGAGCCCTGCTTAGGGATGGCTCAGCTTTGCAGGGTAGCACAGCAACGCTGTGGCAGAGTGAAGCCTCAGCAGCAACGGATGTTGCCACAAAGCTCTAGGTAGAGGAGAGTGTAAGGATGGCCAAGCTCAGCTGGAGCCCACCTCGCAAGCACTTACACCCCCACTGGAATGGTCTGCTCCAACGAGCCAGACCACATGAGCCCCTGCTGAACACTTGAGAGGCTTGCCAGCCCTCCAAACCCTCAGCAAGAGCACCTGCCTGGCATTACTGTGGAAGGGGGGAACACACACTTCCTGGAGGCTCCAGAAAGCACACACACATGCCTTGTGCCAATGGGAGTCTTAAAGGCTTATTAACACAAGGGTCCCCTTGCATTGAAAGGGCCTTTATTTATTTTTTATTACATTTATATACCGCCCCCCAGCCGAAGCTCTCTGGGCGGTTTACAACTTTAAGACTCCCATTGGCATGGGCGGGGGGGAGACATGAAGCCATGCTTTCCGGAGGTTCTGGAAATGTTGCAACTCCCTGGACAAGCTAATGGAGGTCACATTTAGGCAGGATCTACACTACTTCTTTATAATGGTTTATAAACTGTTGGGACCCATGACACATGGCATACACCATTTTCAAAGCACTTTTAACATGTAATATCCTGCTTGGTGTAGATCTGGCCCAAGTGTGTCCAGGGGAATTGTGCATTTCCTGGAAGCCCTGGAAAGCATGCTTTCCACTCTTCACTTCCCTACCACCACCACTATGAGAAGATGGACCTTCCTATGTTGTCCCATCAAAGGATAATTGTACAATTGCATATTTGTAGGCTCTTCTGAGCAGTCAAGGACCCTGAAAAAAAAGGAGGATCACTGATTTGTTCATATTATGATGGAATCCCCTTCTACCCTCCACGCATTCAGCCTGCAGAATTTTAAATATCTGAATAAGGAAAGTGAGGAAAGCAGTTCCGTCCTGGAAAATGCACACTCCCCCCATCCCCAGGCATGCTAATGGCAAGCGCCCAGGGGTGGGTCCATGTTCACATCCAGTCACACCTGACTGGATCCAAGACTGGATGCAGGGGGGACCATCAGCCTCCGAAACCCAGTCAGGTGCTCGTGGCAACCCTAATGGAGAGAGCAAAAGAAGGAGGCAGATAATAGGTAGCTATTAGATGGAAAAGCCTGAAAAAGCTTTGGATGAATTTCAGTCTTTCTACTTGGACATCACAGCTACAGCACTCATTCGCTAGAAGACATTTCTTTGGATGGGGCGCTTATGGGCTTTGACATCTGCTACTCCTCAAGGGGATGAACAGTGATTGCCTTTTCTCTTTCCCTTTCTGACTGTATAATAAGTCTTCAAGGATGCTACTTCTCTTATAATTATTGCATCTCTGTGCATCCCAATCATGAACTGTGCATACTTCATTTAAAAACGGTATCTGACATCAAAAATTCTCCCCAGCCAGGAACCTTTCCACTTCCACATAATGTAGCACCACACTGACATCCAAGAGAATCATGAATCAAATTGCAGCAAATTGAAATTGTCTTCCAGCAAGAGGAAGGTTTGCTTAAAAAATGAAGAGAGAATTAGGTGCAATTCATTACCTCTCTAAATATTCAGTGTAGTATCTAATGTTAGTCCTATGTAGAGCTGACTCACTGAAATGAGTTCATTTCAATGGGTCACTCTCTACATAGTCTACATAGATTTCAGTCTCAATCATTTCAATGGGTCTAATCTATGGACTAACATTGGATGCTACTCATAAGATGACTCACTGGAGGTTTAAGAAGAAAACATAACACCTAGCAAGCTGTGAATGTATCTTGCACTAAGTGATCATTGAGTGTTTTAGTTCAGACAAGAAAACAACTATTCATATATGAAAAACAACAACAACAATGTTAACTGGAAGGCTTTGGGCATATAAAAGGCCTAACATTTCCTGCAATTTATAAAGAAGAAAGAAAGTAACAACTAGCTGTGCTAGATGTGGAGCTACCAATGAAATGTGTTCAGAGCACAGCCAGCCCTCCCATTAGGCAGAGTGAGGTAACCGCCCCAGCCATTTGGTATTGTTGAAGTAAAATTCAGCTTCCGGTCCACTTTGCTCAGTGCCGTATTGGTCAATTTTGAAGAGCAGGTGCTCGCCATCATAGTTACCTTAGCCAGGTTTAGTATCAGGAATCCAGACCACTTCCTCAGCCAGTGATGCAGAAGTCCCACACTTGGCCATCTAATCCTTCCCTGATTTTGAGCTTGAGGTCCACCAGCTTTACATAAGAAGAGAACATAAGAAAAGCCATGCTGGATCAGACCAAGGATTTTGGTCTGATCCAGCATTTTGTTCATGCAGCATTTTGTTCATGCAGTGGACAACCAGCTGTTGACCAGGAACCCACAAGCAGCAAACAAGTGCAACACCACCCTCTTACCTGTATTCACCAGTAAGTGGTGTACATAGGCTTAGTGCCTCTGCTACTAGAGATAACACATGACCACCACACTTTCTGAAGGTCTGGCTTGGTTTTTGGCTCCAAAACACATTAAACAATGCTTATTTTAGAGAAAATTCTTATTAAAATATTTGTGTATGTGTGTGTGCTCAGAAGAGTGATGGCCTACCTCACTAAGGAAGGAAAGTGGGATTTCTAAGGACATGGAAGGAACATACCTATGCATACCTATGCACAGCACATTTCATTAAGGTGTACACCAAGGGATTTTTTTAAAAAGGCAAACATTTATTGAATGCTCAATCATGAAGAACATTATTTTTATTCATTTTTTTATTAAACATTTTAGACACTGTTTTTACTCTGCATTTGGCTTGCTTGATCATGGGAGGGCCATTGCAGGTGAAGGGAGTAGACGTTCATCAAGTCCCAGCATTGGTGAGGCTTTGTGGTGACACTGGCCAGAGGAGGGGCTTACAAGGCAATATTAGCCTTCAGGGTTCCTCCTCCTGACCTCTTTGAAGTATGGCTCCCAGCAGAGTGATTCCTTTTTGCTCCTTCTGCTGGGAGTAACAGTGTGGTGCTGGGGGTGGCAGCAGCCGGGCAGCCAGAGGACTGATCCTACTGCATTTGGATCTCCCTCTGGAACCTTTCCACTTCCACATAATGTAGCACCACACTCAGTAGACTCCTCAATTCAGTGCTTATTGCTTGAGACGCCTGGGCACACCTGGCACATGCCCTGTGCATGCCTATGGGAAGGAACTCTGACAGGGACATAATTGGAAAGTTGGAAGAGGGAGAGACAGAAGGAAATACCCCCTGAAAGTTGTTCCATTTCCAAGGAAACAGCCAAACATATTTTCAACCTATCTTTCTCAGTCTACTAGCAGCTGTGGCAACACAAGATTTACACGTCTGTGTGTGTGTACCAAAATTTGTCAAGGATGTTCCACACATCCTTAGAATGCATTGCACTGCAACCAAGTGATGTAATTCTAGGGATGTTGCAGGCATCCATTTTGGGATCAAAGCTCAGTGATTTCTCACCAGATGAGCCTGCCGGACTGTGGACACCCAACAAGCAATACACAGCCTCTCACTCCCCTGCCAATCTACCAGGCCAAGCAGGATTAGGTGGCCAGTGGGGGTCTGGTGCACAACACATGGCATGGATGGAGGTTAGTCTAGCCATCCTTATGTAAATCTGATAATGGGAAATAGGAAATTTGCTCTGTCCAAGGACTGATTCAAACAAATTGATCCAGCCTGTCCCCATAAGCTGGATCAATTTGGTCTCCAGTATGGTCTCCAGTATAGCAGAGCATGAAATCTTATGGCCGCAATGGTTTATGTTGTTATAAAACTGCTTGGATTTTCAACCTGTTGATGGATGATAAAGGATCTAACTGAATATGACGTGAATAATATTACTGATTATTTGGTAAGTAATAATAATGATCACTTGTGAGTGATTTGAAAAAAATGTACAATATTAATCTTAGAGAAGCACTTCGAGCAAATGATTATGGGAGACTCTATGGAAATAAAGGCACTAATTGATTTTAATGGATATTCATAGAACAGAGAGACAGCATGTGCCATATTTCAATAAACTCCCTGCTGTTCTGAAGCCTCAGCTATTTTGGGGTGGAGGAATATGTGTGTGGGACATGGTGAGTTCAATACTATTTCATGATGAAATTCTATGATCCTTTTAAGGGAAAAGCACAGCAGTAGTGAGATTATGGAAGATTATTGCCTTGTAAGACTTTTACGGTAATTGCACCAGGCAGACAGAAATATAAATACAAATATATAGAGTCAGATTATATAGATCACCTTATAAAGAAACAACAATACTAACAGGATGCATTGTCTTGAAACTACGGGTGTGCCACATGGCTGTACTGTACAGAATGCTTTTTGTGAAGCTAGTGTCCATCATACCAAAGCTATTTGAAGTTATACCCAAACCATGACAGTTCTCTCTGTTCTTCCAAGCTCTTGAAGATGACATTTTCTTGGCTCTTCACGAAGCTCAACGGCAGTGTCTTTCTGCTACTGAACATGTCTACTACTGATAGATGGTGAAACAATCTCCTTTGGAGTAAATTGCTTCGGAAATTTCTTCTTTGTATTAGGAACTGACTTGATACAAACCTCCTGGACTCATGCACAGGTCAGAAGTTAGGTATTCAGTGCATTCATTCTTTCCAAATGTTCTAATGCAGGTCTCGGCTCAACCCCCCCACACCTCTCAGCTTGTTTAAATCTGAACCCAATCCATTAAAATATGTATTTAAATGTGAGTGTTGAATAGTTTTTTAAAAATCCTGATTAATTCAAAAATGGGACAGAAAGGGCTTATGAGTGAAACATGAAAAACTGAAATGGACTGATTTGTTTATCCCTGCTTTGGAGGCTACCTGTGAAATAAGCTAGGAAAACCCATCATCAAGCACGAAAGGAAACTTGGGTTGGTCTAAAGGCACATGAGGCAGGCTACTTAACTCAAGCTAAGCAGGTGTTCATCTGGTCAGTTCCTGGATGGGAGACCTCCTGGGAACACTATGTACATTTCTAGGAATGCTATGTACACCTTCATGCTGGAAGAAAGGCCAGCTCTAGTCAGTGGCAGTAACTGAAAGAAAGGATGAACTTATTGGAGCAGCACTGTGATTTTCATTAAGCTAGATTGACCAACTCAGTACAGGAAAGCTTGTATGCTCAATGTTTTAAAACCAAAATGGATGTGGGCCCTATCTGTCGACATATGCCTGGGCTCTTATCTTACTATATGAGAGTCCGTAGCTACATCACATGCTTTGCATGTATAAGAACCCAGGCTTGATCCCTGGCATCCACAATAGGAGGGGTAGACAAGATGGGAAAAGCCTCTGCTCCACATGCTCAAAACTCTCTGCTTTGCATGCTCAAAAATGTAAAACCAAAACTGATATGGGCCCCCTCTGTCTAAATTAGGGTGACCACATGAAAAGGAGGACAGGGCTCCTGTATCTTTAACTGCTGTATTGAAAAGGAAATTTCAGCAGGTGTCATTTGTATATATGGGGAACCTGGGGGAATTTCCTCTTCATCACAACAGTTAAAGATGCAGGTGCCCTGCCCTCTTTTAAATCTGGTCACTCTAGTATAGCTCCTGCACCTTTAACTGTTGTTATGAAGAGGGAATTTCCCCAGGTTCTCCATATATACAAATGGCTGAAGTTCCCTTTTCTGTGCAACTGTTAAAGATACAGGAGCCCTGTCCTCCTTTTCATATGGTCACCCTAGTCTAAATATGTGCATACTTTCCAGTAAAATCTTGCAGCCAAGGCAGCTCCAGATGCTTTAGATGTTATCCTTCCTCTAGTTAAGGAGTGGAACCTCCAGATGTTTTGTACTACAGTTCTGATCAACTCTAGCCAGCATAACCAATAGTAAGGGATGTTGGAGGATTGTGGGCCAAAGCATCTAGAAGTCCACAGGTTGCTCACTCATGCTCAAGATTCACCCCATTAAATCAACAAGGAACTCAGATACTGAGCTAACTTGAGCTGCCATTTTATTGCCAAGGCTTTTTCAGTCGACTGTGAAGGCATGCATCCCTAGAGGAAAACCATTACTGTATGAAGACAGACAGTTGTCAACAGAAATAATACTGGCTGGTTAACTGCATTCAGAGTCAGCACTAATGGCTCTATATCAAGTTGGAGAGCAGTAACCAGCAGGGTACCACAGTGTTCTGTCATTTGGGGCCAGTATTAGTCAACATTTTTATTAATGATCTGGATGATGGGATTGATGGATTTCTTATCAAATTTGCTATTTACACAAAACTGGGCCAACACCCATGATGACAGAATGAGACTGCAATCTGATTTCAATAGGTTGGAAGACTGGGCTGAGGGGAACAAAATGTCCTTTAACAGAGAGAAATGTAAGGGAGGAAAAAATGTATTGTACAAATACAAGATTCATAGCTTGGAAGCACATCAGAGAAGGATTTGGGTGTAGTCATTGGCAGCAATCTGAATATGAGTCAAAAGTGTGAGATAGCTGCTAGAAGGGCTAATACATTTCTGGGCTGCATAAGAAGAAACATTGTATCAAAGATGTGTGAAGTCCTTGTTACCCTCTGCTTGGCACGAGTGAGAATATACCTGGACTACTGGGTGTGATTCTGGGCAACACATTTCCAGAAGGTTCAGAGGAGGGAAACAAAGATAATACAGGGACTTGAGGAGATGCCCTATGAAGACAGTCTGAAGGAACTTGGGATGGAGAAAAGAAGACTGAGGGGAGACATGTTAGCAGTTTTCAGGTATATAAAAAGATATCACAGGGAAGATGTTCAAGAACGATTTTCCATGGCCACAGAAATTAGGACCTGAAATAACGAGTGTAAGTTACAGATACCTAGATTCTGATTAAATATACGGATAAACTTCCTACCAGCAAGATCTGTACAACAGTGGAACAATCTACAGAGGTTTTGGGTCCTCCATCTCTGGCACTTTTTAAGAAGAGGCTGGACAGCCACCTCTCACGGATGGTTCAACTGGTTTTCCTGCACATTTCAGAGAGTTGGATTAGATTGACTTTGAGGTCCCTTCTAACTCAACAATTCTGATTCTGTGATTCTGTGCTCAGAGAAATGGCAGGTTGATCCTATGTTCTGTGGGTTAATCAGCTGGGGAGATCCTCTTGGTGCAGAAGCATTGCCAAGAGAAAGATGGGAACACTGTAGTGTGGTTGCTTGGTGAAACTTATAGTGAACTTTATGGGGGCAAATGGGATAGAGCAGACAGCTGTAGTTTCACAATAGCTAAGTTCTAGATATGCTCTGTATGAAGAATTTTATCTTTGTGAGTTCTGATACAAACTGACGTAATCCGCACCTTCTAGAATAATGCGCAGGCATGAACTTAGTACCAAATGATGCAATATGGTTCTTGGGTTAAGAAAAAGAATCAAAATAATGTACAAAAACAACATGTATTTTGATACGGAAAATATGCCTTATCTCTGATCTTTTTAAAAGTGCAATTACTAGGGGGAAGGTGCAGAAGCCTTCCTAGATGTTGACAGTGCCATGTAAAGGGCCTGCAAACTTCCGTGAGTGGCCAATCATGAGTGCACAATACATCTTTTTTTGGAGAGAAGCTCATTGCAGTTGTGCATACTGAGTTTGTGCAAGCAACTAGCCTGCATGGTTGGATTTGGTTATTGTCCCATTTGAACTAAGAATCTGATGTAGAACACACCAAGAGTATGCAAGAGAAACAAATAATTTCTGAATTAGCTTCTTCTTTTTTAAGGTCACAGAACTAAAAATAGGTATCCCTACTCCATCCTGTCTGCAATGTCAAGCTGATTTGGCTGTCAACTTTGAGTAGAAACAAAAACAAAAGAAAATGGGGAACAAATATATCATTTTCCTTTACGAAATCTGTTGGAATTCTTTGTTTCTATTGTATTTGCTTCATAAGCAATGTGATAAATGAAGCCGATTCATTTCGTGTATATTTTTTTTCATTTGTGAAAAGATGAATGCACATCCCTGGAACACACCAAACATTCTCTTTTTGACTGCTGACTGCAGTGGTGATCTAGCTTTCTGCAAAGCTTACCCCAGATGTTGGCCTCCAGATGTGTTGGATGACAACTCCCATCATTCCCAGCCAGCATGGCCAAGGCAGTAACAGAAGCTTTCCAACATTCCTGTCTTTCCCCTGAGAAACCTCCTTATCCTCCCACTTGAAAACAACTGGTTGAATATGTGATTCACCCTCACGGCAAAAGAGGGCATCAAATTTGAACTCAGCTATTCACTAAAGCACAGAAATATCTAATTATGAATATAGATTAATCAATTTCTCTCAGTGGTAGCAAGAAGGTTCTTCTCCTTCACTAAGTGGCTGCAAAAATGAAAAGGAGGCTGAAACTCACCACAGAATCCTCACTAGACTAATAAGATAATCACAGGGGATTTTTCTAGGACCACAGAGGAGGCAAACTGCTCAATAAACTCAGTAAGGCTGGCTGTGAGGGAGGAGGTCACTGGGATGCCATCGGTGATAAAGAAAGGGGGGTCAAAAACCTTTGGGGAAAGGAGGAAATATGGATGGGCGAGGTCAATTTTCAGAGCAATTCATCTCTTTTCAATAGCACAGCATTCAAACATTTTCAAAAGCTGTAGTTATTAAAGGCTTTTATTCAAGGGGAAAAGAGAGAGAGAACCATCTAGTAAAACCCTTCTACAGTAGAGGAACACACACACACTGAGCTTTATCACACCAGCGTTGTGCTGTGCAATCACTGTGAATTGCGTGCAAAGGACTCCAACGTTTTCTAGCTTATAATCTGCTTTTATTGTGAAGTACTCTGAAGTTTCCCAGTTTATAATCTGCTTTGACTGTGAAGTACTCCCATGTATCCTGCTTTAATTGTGCTATAAAGGGAAAAGACCTGCCCTATTTTGCTACTAGTTTCCGAGTGTGTTTTCCGAGTGGCTGCTGGGGCGCAGAAGTAGGATTTGATATGAATTAAACAAATGCTTACATCTGTATAAGCTTTAAAGATAAAGACTTCAAAATTGCCACAGTGATAGATATTCAGGAGAGCTTTAAGTATACCAAATTTGAATTGGATTGGATCATCCGTTGATGTTTTATGATTTTTTTACATTTTCCCCCTTAAACCCTTTGCAAAGGAACTTAGGAGCCCTGCCGCCCGGGGTGTGATTTAGCAACAACCACAACAACTTTGACAGCTTAGCACTGTAGGGGATAATTTGAGGGAAACAGGTACGTGGGATGAAGCATTCTAGGTTCCAGTTCAAAATGTACGAAAAATTTTGCCCTTCTTTTTTAGGATGTTTTAAAAATGTTTTTAGGATGCTTTAACAATGTATATTATGTTTTAATTCAGTTTTATGTATTTTATATTTGCTGTTGTTCCCTGCCTTGATCAAAGTGGAGAGGCGGGTAAGAAATAAATTACTATTATTATTGTTGTTGTTGTTGTTGTTGTTGTTGTTGTTGTTGTTATTAGATTTTTATGAGGTAAAATGGCTTCAGATTTCTACCTAAAAGGGAATTCCAGTGCACAACCATCAGTGGTAACTGACCCTGATCCAGTTCTTGTCTCTTGCATGCAACAACTAGTAGCCTTGGATAGGGATACCTTGGCCTCTTCTACACCAAGCAGGATATTGTACTATGAAAGTGGTATGAAAGTAGTATATAAAAGGCAGGAGCCACACCAAGCAAGATATAGTGGTATGAAAGTGGTATATGGTATATATCAATGGGCCCCAACAGTTGTCAGCACACTTCAATAACACTATTAAGCAGTCGTGTGGCTCCTGCATTTTATATACTGCTTTCATACTGCTTTCATAGTGGAATATCATGGTTGGTGTAGATGAGGCCATAGTCCTATCAAAAGCTTCATCTAAAAATGTAAATGGGCCTATACAAGCACCACAGTTCACATGCAACCCTGTCAATTGTTCATCTGCAGCTGCTCCATATGCATAAGACTGCTTTCATACACATGCCTCTCTTGCTGGTACAGAGTGAGAGAGTAGCATTCAATGGTGTCATGGTGCTACTGCTATTGATGTTATGCTAGCAGCAACCAACTCTAGTGCAATGTCAATAGCACTTGCTAGCATGACATGTTTCCTGTTGTTGCTATTGAAGTTGTGCAAGCATTGTTTATGCTAACACAACATCAATACTGCTAGCACTGTGACACCCCTGGATCCTTCCCAGAGGGTTTAAGCAAATACTGCCTGCAGAAAGTGGATCCAACATGTAGATTTTGGATTATATCAATGGTGCAACAATAGGCACAACTGCGATCATGGAGAAGTCCCGTGATTTGCACAAATTGAATTGTTTTTTATTATTATTATTATTATTATTATTATTATTATTAATTTTAAATTTATTATTATTTTAAATTTATTATATATTATTATTTTAAAGGTGTGTAAATGGGATCATGGTGTTGTTGCTTTTAGAAATCACTCTTGAAATTTGTGGAAATGGGGTCATTTTATTTATTTATTTATTTATTTATTTGTCTTTCATAAGTCCACCTTGTATTCCCATTATAGATATCCTTGTCAATTTCATTCTCCACTTCACAAAATAAAGGGCGGGGGAAGACTTTTTTTTTTTTTTTTACGCTACCACATTTTCATTTGTACAAATGATGGAAACTGGAAAAAAAATGCATCTGTTTATTTAATGTGCACAAAAATATGAACATTCCCAGACTTGGAAAAATAATCTGTTACAGTCCACTGCTGCTTATTGGAATGGAAACACTGTGAAATCCTTTTAGGCTTAAACTGAATGGAATTCCCAACAACACACATCCTGAAAGACAGATAAAAGCATAAGGTGATCTACAAAGTGTGAACTGGATTAAGTGGTGAAATGCGACATAGGAAATAAGAAGATAAGAAGAGCCATGCTGGATCAGACCAAGGGTCCATCTAGTCCAGCACTCTGTTCACAAACCATGCAGGGTTTGTGAAGACTCTTTCAACTCTTATTTGCTGGGAAACATCTCTGTCTTGAAGCTTGGCTCGATTTCCCTCCCTCTTTTTGGGTTGCGCTGCAATGGTAAGAAGCACAAAATCTTCTCAAACTCTGAACGTATGTTAGCAGGCAGGCTCCTTCCCCCTTTCCTTCTCATTGCTTTACTTTTACTGGGGCCTGCTTGCTGTAGATGGACTCTTGCCAGCTGCTGATAAAAGGAAACAGGAGATTCAGAAAGTTAGCTTCCAGAGTCAGTCTGGGTCAATGGTACCACTTGTGTCTGCTCCTTGGCAAAGATCAGGCCTGCTTCCTGTGAGGCTGCACATGGATCGCCTGCTGTGGTTTTCTAATGTTGCTGCTGATAACTCCACTGTTACATCTGCTCCTTCAAGGACTGGAGGCACTACCGGCTGTTTGCTCTTTCCTGTTCGCTCGAGACCCAAGTGTCATTTCAGAGTAGGTGAAAAAATTGTGCCATACAGCAATGAGATGGCAAAATGGCATTTAAAAGACCCATGTAAAATAGTGTGTGTGTGTGTTCGTTCTAGGTACTGTTCAGGGATTAATAACTGAGACCGTATGCCACATTAAATAGACTGGTGTCATTTCAGAATGAGGAATGATGTACATCTCATCATTAATGATGTATTTATCTATTAATCACTCATGCCTGAACACTTCCACTGTGACACAATTATAACTTATCCAATGTATACTGTCATTACAATTTCACACAAATCTAATGTTATTCTTGTTATTTAATAACAGTATTCCAATATTAGTCTTAGTCCATAGTCTCTTAGGAAAACTGGTTAAACTGAACCCATGTTGTGGCTTCTGGATCAAGCCTTGCCCACCACGGGATTATCTGATAACTGCATACATACACTATAAATATTCTTGTCTCTCCAGATCATGGAGGGGTGGGTACAGAATGGATATACAAAAAATTAGAGAAGGCAGTAGTTGATATGAATAATAGCAATGAACGAGTGCAAAAGGCACACAACTACTATAATATACAATATTCTAAATACTAAACAATACTAAAAAAAGGGTAATAGAAAATCTCAATAATGTTTTTTAAAAAATTGACATAAACTTCTTTTAACAGGCTTTTCACAGAATGACAAAATCGCAACAATATTTTTGAATTAACATACATTTCTTTCAATAGGCTTTTAATCATGCTACCAGTGTGAATTAATCCTATTTTCACTGATTTGCTTCTTCAGAATTACTGGAAGGAAATAATAATAGATACAGGTTTATGTCACCCCAGAGAAATAAATCAAAATAACAGTGTTTTAGACAAGTTACTTTTAAATAATATTAAATTTTAAAATGTATAGGTACAATAAATTGACCAGTAAGTTGACTTTCTTTTTTATAAGCTAAACAAGCTTTGATAGAAGAAATATTACTGAGGAAATTATTCGTTTACATTGACTTCTTTTAGATGAACTACATGCTTCAAAATTATATGTCTCTCAAGATCATGGAAGGGTGGGTACAGAATGTATATATGCATATTTATGAGATAAATAAATGGCACACAGATGGCATTTATATATATACATATATATATATTTCATAAAATGAATGCATCTGGGGTGGGATCTACACTAATGGTTTAAAATTTTAATGAAGGGTTGTGATAACTTATTGGGTCACATGATGCTATGGTTCTTACGTTTTATCGTCGTCATATTTTCCTCCCTTCTTTCACTGTATTTCTTCCATTGTGACATGTAAATAGCATTGCAAGTGTTCGAATGTGCCCCCTTACATCATAATAGTTGTATCTCACTGACTTTTGAATTGTCGCTTTCCTGGGGGCGTGGATACGTCCTTTCAGTGCCTAAAACTAGTGCACTATAAGCTCCAAAGGGCTTGAGGGAGGAAATTTTAAAAAATCATAACAAATCAACGGATGACCCAATCTGATTTAAGTTTGGAATGATGAAAGCCCTCCTTAAGACCTGCCACTGTGCTGATGTTGAACTCTTTATCTTTAAAACTGACATAGATGTAAGCATTTGTTTAATTTCCACTAAAAATCATTAAAAAATCAAAGGAGTGGGGTGGAAGGTGAAGCCAGGAGATCAGGAAGTGGGTGGAGCAAAGAGACCAGCCATGAAGAGGAAGCACAAGCTACAATGATAAAACAAACAGTGTATCCTGCTCTAATCAATGAATACCTTGAAAGCAAAAGGTTAGTAACACAACATAACTGGACTGTGCTCTGTGATGTTTAAAAATGAAACAAATTAAAACATTTCCAGTGGTAGGCAAAAATAATAAGCACTAGTGTAGGTCCGTCCTGGGATAGGACTGTGTGATCCTGCAGCCTTAGAGCACATCACATTTGCCTAGTTTCATGAATAGGCCTCCAGAGTAACTACAATAATGCACAAATACAATGTTTCAAAATTCAGCAGCATAACATAAGTTCACTAACATCTTGTGTATAGAAGTGTACAAGATTGTACTGAACAGATATAATTCCTTAGATATGTTTACTGATTTCATATAAAGCAAATGATAGTTCTTGCCTCAGAAATATTAGCTTAAAATGTTGCTGTGAAGAAGAATGGCACCATTATTTAAATATTTTTATTCGTATTTCAGCAATGAGACCATACACAATTTCAGAATGGCTGACAACTTGACAAAATATTGTCAAAAGTAGGTGAGTGGGTCAGTCACTTGAACTACAGCTCTTATGAGTTCCATGAAACTCTTAAAGATGAGTGAAAGTCATGGAAGGAGACGTTTTATTGTTGTGTCAATGGGTTATATTTGAATTTCTAAAATACTCCTTTGTGGGAAACAACACTGAGAGACAGAACTTGGCCAATTCTCCAAGAACCCATTGTGGTTTCCTGTCAGATATCATCATGTTTAACTTGGCTGCATAGGATCAAAGGATCATGTGTGACCCTCTTTAAAATGACTTCCACAGTATGAAGTTGGCCGTGGAAAGTGTTTCTCAGAGGTTCTATAACAGTGGAAGTCATATTTTCAAATAACACCTTCATGATCCTGATTTTTTAATTATTGAATTCCTGCCATTGCAAATTAAAATTCAACAATAAATAGAATTGCTAGAATACAATCTTTAAGGTTAGGAATGGAGCCAAGCAGTACCATATAGCTTGTGAAATGGAGGTGATGAAATCATAGAGTGAAATGGAAGAATTAGTAGTTTAATAGTTTCTCAGTCCTTAATGCTCAGTATCTAACACAGCATGGTTTTACTGACTGATACAGTAAAATACTGACTCATTGGCAGTAACGAATCTTTATATGGCAAATCTAGGTAGCCCAAATCATTGTATTTACATATTGTGTTAATTTAATTTTCAATATTTATATACCACCCAATAACAAACATTTTTGGGGCAGTGTATAGGTAAAATAATAAAACTATTAATACAAAAATACAACAGAATAAAATTGAAAACAGAATAATGCCAGTAAAATTACAACAGATTTAAAAAGCACTTGAAAATATTTAAGATTGGAAAAATAAAAAGGTGTCTAGCTATTGCAAAAAACACACAACCTACAATGTAGGTGACAGACAAGGCTCTCTGGGGAGGGTATTATAAAATCAGGGTGCCAACACTGAAAAGGCCCTGTCTTTAGTAGCCACCTGCTAGACCTCATTTGGACGGCATACCCAGTGGATCTTCCATGTGGGCAATTTCTCAGATTAAGATGAAACTGTACCACTGTACGTAGTGAGCAAACAACTATTAGATAGGAAATATCCAAGGAGGGTAGTAGAAAACCATTTTAACAAAACTCAGGAAAAACACACACATTGATCTTCTGAAAAAAAAGGTAAAGCATCTTCTGGCTGGTTAAACTGTAGTTTAACATTCAGTCACATGACAAATAGTTTACAAGGAAGCATATTTTTTCTTTGCACATTATCGAGAACATCAAGGTTTCCCAAGGAAAGCCTATGATCTCCTTCAAAATAACAAGAAACATCAAGGACATGCTAACGAAGAGTGAGTTTAGGGAGTGTAAACATTCATGCTACAATGTCTTACCAGGAGCTATGGTTCCCAAAGGACCCCACTCCTGTGGGCACTGTGTCTATTGTAAATAAACTTGCAAGATGAGAGTATTTGAAGAACAGGCTAACCATGTATGTGTGTGTGTGGGGGGGGATGCCCCGAGACAACTCGCTACTTGCACTACAAACTGTGTGATTTATGCCATCCAATGCCCAACAATAAACTCTACATGGAGAAAACATCCAGGGCTCTCAGATTATGAATAGGTTAGCATCTATACAACATTACAAATAAGAAGCAGGGCCTCCCTCTGGCAGGAAGTTTTGTAGATCAAAATTACTCTATAAAAGATACTTGGTTTGGGGTATTGCAAATACTCCCCCCAAACATTGAAAGCATATTACTTGAGTGTATTTTAAGGCTGAAAACTCTGAACCCCTGGAAACCTTGATGAAAAACAAGAGTCTCTGCCTCTTTTCCAAAGTAGTGGTTTTTTGAAACATACCATAGGATTATGGCGTGCATTCAAAAAATGAGAAATCTAATCACAGTTAATATGGATACAGCTGAAATGTTTGAGGAAATGTATATACTGTGAGTTAATTATGTCCTCAGTTGCAGAATTCATCTCAGACACCCCCGCCCCCCAGAGATCAATTTTTAGAGATGTAAGAAAATATGCACAGGCATTATCACAGTGTGGATATATATAATAATTTTTAATCCAAATAAATTTATACAAATGTATAAACATGTGTTTTATTTTCCCTTTCTTCTTTTGTTTAGCCCCTGAACTACTCGTCCTAATGGCTATGTTCTACCTCCAGTATCAGAGGCAGTTTGCCTATGTACACCAGTTGCTGGGGAACATGGATGGGAGGGTGCTGTAGTACTCATGTCCTGCTTGTGGTTTCATATGAGCAGCTGGTTTCCCACTCTGTGAACAGAATGCTGGACTGGATGGACCCTTGGCCTGATCCAGCAGGGCTCTTCTTATGTTCTTAAAGCCCAAATATATGCTAAAGGTCAGAAACGTGTTGGACAACTGTAAGTAATAAAACTGAATATCTGTTTTCCACATCTTGAGACTTTGTCTATTTCTTCATCGGACTGCTTTGGATGTTCTCTGTTTTTGTCGACACCATGCCCAGTGAAAGGCCTCAGAAGATGACCACAGGATCCAGGTAGGTATATCTGCATATTTTCATGCATATTTTTCCAAATGTATGTATCAATTGCACACATCTTTGACTTATTCTTCTCCCATTGATTAAAATGTATTTGTGCATGTTTTTCAAAAGTATGCATGTTCATCCAGGTTTTTCAAATGCACACATGCTGTCGAATGCATATTTTTTGGCTCCACAAACCACATTGCAGCCTCAGAAACTTCAACTGCAGCTCACATCTGAGTTGGTCCAGAAGTTGTGAACTGGGTAACATCTGATCAAAAGTGAATTAAAATTAATTTCTATTATCGTTGTTGTTGTTGTTGTTGTTGTTGTTGTTGTTGTTATGTTATTTCTATACTATATTATTTCACCACAGTTCACACATAGAAAAAATATCCAAACTACAACATTAAAACATTATACAGCGTTACAACATTATAATAAAATATAGCCTAAAAATTGTTGATCATACAAAATTTAAAAACTGTTTCAATAGCTATTACAGTCTTAACCTGGCACTGAAAAGATGGCAGTGTTGGCACAAGGCAGGCTCATTCCATAGTCGGGGAACCACCACTTGCAAGTCTTCGTTGTTGCTGCCTCCCAAGCTTTCCTTGGTGCAGGCACTCTGAGAAAGGCCGTAGGTTATTTTTTATCATTGTGTCCAGATAGATTCATGTCGGAAGAGGTTTTGGTCAGGTATTGCAATCCCAAGCATAGTAATTGGTCAGCACTTGTCTAAGGCTTTGGCAGTTTCATGAATTCCACGGGCTAAGCCATCATGGATAAGTGAGCGCTTCAGCACTTCTTGAAGGGTGGTGTTGACCTCCTGCACACCTCTGCACACACAACCCTGGGACGAAGCCTCATTGAACTCCATGGGGAATACGTCTGAGTACAGATGTATAAAATTGCACTGTAAATGTATTGCACAACTACTCATTGTCAGCCATTTTCCTGCTTGTTTCAAGATGTTCATTTCAGATTAAGAAATAAGTATTCATCTGCCGTGTCATGTCACATTGTTTTGGCTATTGTTTATTTCCCTACCTTGGGTGGGGTATTGTTTTCCTTCTACAATTTTGGTGTGTTTTATATAACTTTTTATTATATGTGTATTTTATTACTGTTTTTAGTTATGCTTTACAAATGTTCTTTTAATGATTTTTAGCTGTATTGACTACTATTCTCTTGGTGTAAAGGCAGGGTATAAATCAAATATATAGATATTTTGTGAGTGGAAGTTAGAATAAGTAATGAGGGAAATGAGTAGCGAGAATGGGTGAAGTCTCTCTGCCTTCTTCAGAATCAGCTTGGAATTTATGAACATTTTCAGTGAGCATCTGAGAAAAAAATGATATGTTGCCAAGAATTTTACCTCAGTTCATTATATTGGAACATTTATGACAATTTCACTACATGTTCCTTATTGACAGTCTTTGTGGTGTAGTGGTGCAATTCTGCAGTGTAAGACTAGAATTGAGGAAGACTCAGGTTCAAATCTCAAGTCAGCCAAGAAGATCAGTGGGTGATACTGGGTAGAACACATTCATTCAGCTTAATCTATGTCACAGGGTTGTTGTGAGAATCAAATGTGGGGAAACATGTATGGTGTTTTGACCTCCTTGGAGGAAAGGCAGGATATAATTGTAATGAAGAAATATTGCCCATGGATTTTTTGTTCCTAGCACCAGCTAAAAAATTTTTTGGGGGTGTCACATGGGAATTCAACTGCCCCCCACCTTTATCGAAAACAAACAAGAGAAAGTTTCAGAGCTGGAGAAAAAGCAAAGACAACATAAACCACTTACAAGAAACAATCAATAGACCTGACCCAAAAAGAGATAACATACTTACCAGATGAAAGACTTTTTAATCACACAGGGCATGGCTAGATGAGGAGGGCAGAGGGTGACAATCTCTCAATTTTATGATCATGAGATCATTGCCCTCATCTACACGCAGTGTATGACATCCCAGGAGGAAGAGGACATTGCACCCACCATTTTGTTTTTAGTTTTTAAATTGGAAAAGAACGCAGGAGCACTCCTGTGCAAAAGTTTTTTTAAAAATAAAATAAAAACACCCCTTCCACTCCCCCCACCCCACCCCCGATGGGCACAGAGGTCCTGAGGAGTCCCGACTCCTTGCGGTTACTCACAAAGACCCAGAACAAAACCACAATGGCGGGACACACATTCCGTGGTCTCGGGATCATCCTGAGACTGCACAAAAATCAGAATAAAATTGTAGGGTGATATCCCTCCCTGCTCCCAGGATCCTCTGTGCATCATGTGGATGTACAGGGATGATCCCAGGGTGATCCCCAGCATATCACCCTGTCTAGCCATGCCCATTGCCTTGCCATTTATTTTACAGGATTAACTTAGAGTGCCATTGAGAGTAAGGGGTTAATGTTAAATAACTTCTACACAGGCACCTAAAAGCAGCTGTCTTTGATGCTCTTGTTGTTTCACAACAATCGACAAGAGAGGAATTGAAAGTAAGAAGTGATCACTAAATAACTTTTATACATGTGCCTACAAAGCAGGCTGATCACCTTAAATGAAAATTAGTGCAAATGCTGAATCCTTCCATATTCTGAAGCAGAAAAGAACTCCTGGAAGCAATTACAGTTTGTTAATAATAGATCAGAACACTGTGAACTGGACAAATTAATATTCCAAACTAGGTAATTATGAACCTCAGTGACATCTCTAGAAATGAAATGCTCCTCATAGAAATGTATACAAGGTGGGAAATAAATTATTCTGATGCAGATAGACTCACAATTAGAGATAGGGAAGAAATTCATTCAGTTCAAATTTCACACTTCCAAATTGCTATGCGAACCGAAATTCAGTTGTCCTTTGAAATACATGCATCTGTGAATTTTGCAATGGAGTGCTGCAGCCCCCCCCAAATACCTACAAAATATGTAAAAGGGTGGATAACATTAAAAAGCATTATATCAGGAAAATTGCTTGACAAAACATGCTTACCAGGCAAAAATGCATACAAAATTGCATATATTAGGAGAAATGGGCTGGAAAACCATACAAATTTTCATGCAAACTTAAAAAAAATCTCAAAGTTTGGGATGAACTGAATTTAAGACTGGTGAAATTCTCCAAATTCAAGATGAACTAAAGTTAAGACATGAGAAACATGAAAGTAAGAGAAACCAAAAGTGACAGATACATTTATCCCAGCCAATGGCCAAGTGATAAATTATCTGTTATATAGTGAGTGCTCAAAATTTCATATCAGTTCCCTGGAATCATAAGAACAGAAGAGCCATGCTGGATCAGACCAAGGATACCATATAGGTCCAATCAGTTGCCTGTGGGAAACTTACAAGTAAGACATGAGTCTGATAGCATTCTCACATTCATGTTCCCTAGGAACTGGTGTACATAGACATGCTGCCTTTGACACCAGAGGTAGGCTTTGGCATCAGGACTAATAGCCATTGCTAACTTTATCCTCCATAAATTTGTCAGTCACAGCAAGCACCCCACACACAATTAGAATGCATGAAGAGATTGTCTGAGTTAAGTGTGTGAATGTGATTCAAACATTTCATCACAAATTCTTCAACTATACATATTATGGGAAGGGAAGACATAATCAATACACGTGTGTGTGCGCATGCGCATGTGTGTGTATGATTTCCCAGGTGTTATGCATTCACCGCTAGTGCCAATACAGAGCAGATGATTTGTTTTTTTCCCCCTAAGGATGAGATTGTTTTACTGTTAATATCAATTTAAGTAACAGATCAAAAATAAGGATCACATGCCATTTTTGAATGTATATAAGTTATAATAAAAACAAACAAAATTATACATGCAGAAGCAATGCAATTTTCAGTGGAGGAGATTAATACCATTACCTGGCTGTCTACAGAGTCATACTACACAGCCACCGACCAATTTTTATTAACAATTTAGCTGAGACTACTTAAGAGCTAGTTACTTGTTTTCTGCAAATCAAGCAGATATCATCTCATGCTCATGCCTCTAAAAATACTCCTTGAAATCCTTCTAGTTTTAAGATTCTGTGTTGTTGATATGGATGTCAGAGTAATCCATTTGGGGGGGGTGATTATTTTTCTTAGGCTCATCCCCCAGTCTTCATTTTGCTTATTGCGGACTCGGATTTTGTGCATTTGTTAAGGGTCTGCAACTTGCACACATTTTGGAGCAATTTGCATGAATTATGTCCAAATTTGCATCAACTACAATAATTAAGACTGAATTTGTGCAAATTACACAAATGATGTCTGAATTTGCATGATCTGCACAAATTTGGCCATAATTGCACACATTGCAGAACCTTCTGAAAATTGTGCAAAATTATTCCAGTTGTTCATGGAACAGGCCACAGCCTGGCTTGCAAATCGGAGCAGAGCACAGCCCTATGCACAAATACTCTTTAATCAATGGGAAAAGACTATGTATATATATCAAAGATGTGCACCGTTGATGCGTACATTTGGAAAAATATGCACAAAAATGCACATGGATTTTCAATTGAAATGCGGGTGGGGTGGGGGGACAAAGCTCCAACAAAGCTCACAACCTGACATGGACTTGAATTGGAACAAGCTTTGAGATGGAATTCAGAGAACTTTGGTGAACTCAATTTTTTTCCTCCCTGATTCCTACATCCCATTTCTCCAGTAGCTTTATTGCCCTGGATAGATACTCTCTTTGCTGTGGTGTTGGCTGCTCAGACTGCTTGCCCAAACACAGCTTCATTCTTCATGCTATTGCTGCTCTCATTCCACATGCCAGGATGTGACACTTCGAAAATAGTTTGAAAACTGTATCTGGAGTGTGTCCTGGGCCCCAAGAGTTGTCACTACCATTATAAATGGTTTAAAAGCAGTAGCGTAGATCCTGCCAGTGTCAGCATCCTTCTCTGTGAAATAGTGAAACCTGTCACCTTTTCTCCTGCCTAACCCAAGTTTATATTATTTCAATTCAAAGAATTTTCCTTACCTTCCTCCTCGTCCAAGATTTCTAATATATATTTGCTTGGCCTGGCTCTTCTTTGTCTTTCACTGGATCTGTGTTTTTTTAGTGTGCAGTCTATACACGCTAATGCAAATTTTAATATGATGGTATGTAAAAATCATGCAAGTTCGTGAATATCAAATGCCATGTTTCTTACCCGCCCAAGGGTCTCTACTTCCCTTGCTCAGCTTCGTCCATTTTCTATCGTTGCCCCTTTTGCCTGGAATTCTCTTCCAGAGCATTTGCGGATCACGAGTTCAATTACGGTTTTTAAAGCTCAATTGAGAACTTTTCTTTTTTTCTACAGCTTTTAGAACTTGAACTTGTTCTTACTTTCACACTGTTAGTTTTATTGTCTCCTGTTCCTATTTCATGTGTAATCTTCCCTATCTTATTGTTTTATTATGATTTTATTAGAATGTAAGCCTATGTAGCAGGGTGTTGCTGTTTTATTCTTTTACTATGTACAGCACCATGCACGTTGATGGTGCTATATAAATAAATAAATAAATAAATAAATAAATAAATAAATAAAATCTGTTCGTATTTAATAGATCCATCTTTTAACTTTTCCAATTTTGTGACTGGTGGCACCCATATCTCTTTCTCAAAATTCCAAATGTGCCCATGTACGGATGCCTGGATTTTGTGAAATCTTTCCAGTATATATTTTGTGGATTGTGTGGTGTCATTCCAGTGTATATTAATTCCAGCATCTTTTCACAGACAGATCTATTTTTTTCTATTATGTGGAAAATATGCAAACAATTCTGTAAGAGGGCTTGCAACAGTATACATAATTTATGTCGATGTCAGTACATAACATTTAGTGTATTGTCCGCTATTCCATTGAACTTTTCCCCATATATATTTTCCAGGATGTCATATGTCTGAGCAGATAGCGAAATATTTGTATTTCCTACAAATAAATTTGTATAAATTTTGGGAAAGTAAAAAAACAGAAAAGTGGGGGGAAACGATCTTGAAAGACCATGGACTCCATGTGGCTCAAGAAAGCCAGTCCACAGTGTACTCTGCTGGTCAGAATCTTAGAAATACAAACTCATTTTAGTCCATCTCAAATTTCTCTAGCATCCCTATGACCACAGGCCCAAAATGTTTGCAGATTCCTGTTGTCAATAGCACCAAGGTTGGCTAGTAATACTTCCTAAGAATAATCAGAAATCGTCTGAAATTTAGCGGGGAAAGGACTGTCCCCATATTTAAATGGTACTCTTGATAGTTCCTAGTGACTGTTCAAATTACATTAAAGATAAAAAGATGTACTTGTTTCAAGGTATTTGTATGCAGGACTTGCATCTGTCTATTATGCCACACTTTTTCCTTCCCATTGCACAGTTAAACAAGGTACTTTATGTTGCTAATATGTGTCTCCAACTTCTTGGCCTGATGATGTTGTGAGACTTGACAGCTTAACTGCAACTTAAATGCAGATCTGATCAGATGGGAGGAAAAATCCACACGGTCGGAATTCAGCCCAGATGCTTTGAGGCTATAATGTAAAGCAAATGTCTCCAAAAGTATATAATTTGCAGTTTCCCAAATGGTTCATCTCCATGGGTGTTTTATTACTTTCATATGTATTTTATCTAAGTGTAGCATAGGGTGGGGGTAGATTATATATCAGTGAGACACCTGAAGCATCACAAAGCAGAAGATGCAGCTGCATTAAGTGTCTCCTTTCCCCAGGAGTAGGCTTATCTGATAATAAACATAACTCTTGGAGTCCTCTTCTCTCTAATAGAATGGGGGCATTTTATATATCATGTAAATTACTTTCTACACTGGAAATAGCCATATCTGCTTAAAATATTTCACATGAGGTATTGGTAGAAATAAATCTAACCACTCAGCGCATTTTCTAGAACATGTTTTTGTTGGTTTCAGTACACACTCCTGCGATGAAAATAAAGACAAAGGTATTCATCTCTTTGAATGGTATTAAGATGCTTAACGGGAACACCACATAGTGAGGACTGCTGGTGGGGGCATTTCCTGTATTTGTGACCATGTTTTCTCTCAGTGATGGCAATATTTCTGATTGGCTCACTGGCTTTACTCTTTTAAGACACTGAGAAGCCCAGCGTGTGTGTATGTGTGTACATGCGTGCAGAAATATGTGCATTTGTGAATAGTTGTTTGAGGCCCTTCCTTCTATTCTCAATTGAAGTATACTATTCATCAATGCTGATGGAGCCCCCTCCATGTGGATGCTTAAGAGAATTAATGTCATTCTCACCCCAGCACATGAAAGGTCTGTGGTTTCTATATACTGTTTCCAAAAATAGGGCCTTGCTAGAACCTGCCAGATAAGCCAGCAGGGAGGCGGGGTGACGGCGCGCTAACTTTAGTGCACACCGCCCCGCCTCCTAGACGGCCGACACGCAGGGACTGCAGAAGCCCTGTAGCATCGGCCATTTTTTTATTTTTATTTTTTTGTTAAAGGGGCCACTTGCAGCCCTAAGACTCCGGAGAAGGTAAGGGTTTTTTTAACTTAAGCCCCCCACCCTTTTTTTAATTAAGCCCCCTGCCTCCTGCCCACTCTTTCCCCGCCCTCCCTCCCCATCCTCGTCCCCTGTGTCGCCCTCCGCCATCCCTCCCCATCTCCCGTGTTGCCCTTCGTCATCCTTCCCCGTCTCCCATGTCGTCCTCCGCCATCCCTCCCCGTCTCCCGTGTCGCCCTCCGCCATCCCTCCCCATCTCCCGTGTCGCCCTCGACCATCCCCCTCTCCTGCTGGTCCGGCCATGTCCCCCCCCCCGGGATCCCCCCGGCACGAGCGCTGTGACCAGTCTGTGGCTTTTCCCGGCTACTCGCGAGCGAGTAGCCACAAAAAGCCACGGACCCTGCTAGACGTTCCACAGTCCTGGCCTCAGGCCGGGGCTGCAGAAAAGGCGCGCCATAAGCGACTTTGCTTATGGCGTGTTAAGGGAGGCTTCAGTGCGCCTTGACCCCGGATTCCCCTGTGCGTCGTCTGGACGTACAGCAGGGGAACCGGGCCTCACAGCACACTAAGGCCTCGTCTAGCAAGGCCCATAGTTAATTTGATCTACGTATGAATGTCAAAGACTCAAATCTCTTTGCATTAAAAGTTTTTGACTAGAAAAGTATGCAAATTCTATTTCAGTTCATAAATCAAACAAAAATGCCCTATTTGCAACCTCCAACGCAAACAAGACTGAAAATGTTTGCAAATTTCCAGATTTGCATTGGTGATGGCAAACTGTGACCCAGTGCGGTGTATTGGCTAGAGTGTTGGACTGGGAGTAAGCAGAACTGGGTTCTAGTCCCCATTCAGCCATGGAAGCTCACTGGGTGACTTTGGGCTAGTCACAGAGTCTTAGCGCAACCTACCTTACAGGGTTGTTTCTGTGAGGATGAAATAGAGAGGAAGAGGAGGGGGGAGGATTATGTATGCCCCTTTGGGGTCCTTGGAGAGAGAGAAAAAAAGGCAGGACATCAATGTAATAAATAAAACAATAAAATGTGCACTTTAAAAATGCACCCCTTTAAAATGCACAGTTTAGTCAATGAGGAGAAAGTGCACATTATTGAAATATGGACACTTCTCCTGTTCAAATGAACAACACCAAAACAAAACAAAATACCAGGTTGCCAATGGCAACACAGAGAGATGAAATGAGTTTTGAAGTCAGGTTTGCAGAGCTTCAGTGAACTCAAGCATCCTTGGTTCTCCTATTCTGAATTATGATTACATCATTGATTACATTGATCTGATTATTATAAGTTGTAAGTAGCTACAGCAAATGTTAATACCTCTGGGCTGCATGTCATTTCATTGCCATTTCCCCAATCCAAAAGGGGGGAAGAGCACACATGCCTTTCTTTCTTTCTTTCTTTCTTTCTTTCTTTCTTTCTTTCTTTCTTTCTCTTCTTCTTTTTCTTTTCTTTTTGAACCCCCAAACTGTAAATACTGCTCTTGAACAAAGTACACTGAATGTATGCATCTGAAATTTGACAAACTTGAGGCATGTCTAGATGGGGCGATATCCTTGGGATCACCCTGGGATCTCCCTGTGTGTCCACATGACACACAGGGGATCCCAGGAGCAGGGAGGGGTGATCCCTTCCTTGCCCTGAGATATTGCCCTACTCTTTAGTCATGTTTTTTTCCTACAGTCTCGAGATGATCCCAAGACCGTGGGATGTGTGGGCTGCCGTCCCGGTTTTGTCCCAGCTCCTCGCAAGTAACCATAAGGAGCAGGGAACCGGGGGTGGGGTGGGGGAGGAGGAGTGGGAGGTGTTTGGTTTTGTTTTTTTTAAAAAAATACCTTTTGCACATAAGAGCTCCTGTGCTCATTTCCAAGGGAAAAAATGGTGGGCGTGACATCCTCTTCCTCCCAGGGTGTCGCGCACCATGTGTAGACTGAGGGGGAGGATCTCACGACCATCATATCGCGAGATCACCCCCCTCCACCCCCTCGTCTAGCCATGCCCTTTGTATGCTCAGAAAGGTAACTATTAGTGCTGGGCTGAATCCTCCCTCCTGTGTTTGGGAACTTTTTCTCTCCGTGCAAAAAAGGCGTTATTTTGTCTGCCTCTTTCACAGGAAGAGGTGAGAATTTTGGAGGATTTTCCCCATTTGGGTGTGTGACAGCATTTCCATATATTTTTTTTAAAATGTAGCTGGCTGCTGAGGGGACTTAGCAGACGTTCTTGTATGCCTATTGGAGACTGAGGCTGTAGCTAGACCTAAGGTTTATCCCAGGATTGTCCTGGGGTCAAACCTGTTCATCTAAGTGCCACACAGGGCATCCAGTGCTCACGCAGGGATGAACCCGGGATGATCCTGGGATAAACCTTAGGTCTAGCTATGGCCCAAGTGACCTCTTCCTCTCCAATAGGCATTCAAGAAGAACTCCTGGCTTCTGCACATGCTGGGGGTATTTTTTAAAAAAATAAATAGAAAGAAGACCCCTTGATGACTGCCTAATCTTAAAAGTTATGTAGAAACCCTGTTCCTCCTCCCCAAGGAGAAAATTCTCCAAAATTCTCATGTATCCCAGCCTCTTTTGCCATAGATTTTATCATGCCCTCCAGGAAATGCTGAAAATGGAATAATTGACATTTTCAGCACAGTACTATTAACAATCCCTGAAAATTTCATTCCAATAAAAATGTTATCAGCAGTTGGCTTTCAAAAAAGAAAGGAAGAAAAGAAATGTAAAGGGGTGTAAGCACTAAAATCCAGGCATTTGTCTGAAATTTATCAGAAATAATACACTAACAAGGGACTACTGAGTCTGCAAATGTAATCCAGTTCTCACAAACACAAAACAAGTTTGCGATAGTCAATGGGAGATTTGAATATTTGGATATCCCAATGGAAATTCAGATTCAGATCATAGTTGCAATTGGTGGCCTTTGAATCCAGGCTGTTTCATGAATCACCATTTCAGGGTCCAAACCAAATCATGCCATTGGTGCATACCACTAATGTCTATACTGAATGTGTGCAGATTGTTTGCCTGCCTTCTCTGCAGATGGAAGAAACAGAATTGAAAGGGGAAATGAGTTTGCACAAGCCAGTAGGGATGTGTGAAACAGCAAAACCTGAACACACAAAAGTTCTCCGAACTCCGTCTCAAACTTCATTCCAACTGGAGTTCTAGAGCGCTTTGTTTGCTTGTTTTATGCATGAAAATCTGTGAATATTTCCATGTGTATTTTTTCCCAAATGTGCATTCTCATTGTACCTTTCATTATGTTTTTGTAGGCATAAGATAATTCCAAAAGTGCACTTTGGTTGCTCAAATGGTGGTTTGAAAGAAGGGGTTCTCAAGCTCATAATGTATTTGATGTTTTAGCTTCCCTTTTTGAGAGGGAGATAGTCAGAAGTAAAAGTCCCATTGAGTTCAAAGCAACTCCTTAGTGGGGCAGCCAGTGTGGTGTCGTGGTTAGAGTGTTAGCCTGGGACTTGGGAAGTCTGGCCCAAGTATTCAGAATGTCTTTTCCAAGTATTTAGAGTGTTGCTTGCATATATGTCAATCGCTATACTACAAAATAATTTTAACAGCACATTTTAAAGTTTTCAATGTCTTTCTTTAAAATATCTTCAGAATTATTCTGTGACAATGGATAATAAATGCATTTGATCAAGTTCTCTACGTGCAAGTATAAAAATAAATGCAAAACTGCAGAGAAGATTAATGTTACATTTGCATGGCCTTAAATCAGTTATACTTAAAGAAATCTTATTCAAAGTTAATCTCACTTTGGATATCGTGTCTCTCTAGACATCTTAGTTTTAAACATTCTTCCTAAAATTATGGACAATAGATCACTTGTGCTTTCTGCTCAGGCATTTGTCATGCATCTCCTCTTTAATATAAGTGTACTTTTCCAGATGAACACAAGCTTCTTTCAATAATAGGAAAGAAGCGATTTTAAAGTCAGTCAGCATTCTTTTGGCTCAACATAAAATAATAACTCAAAGAGGATTCTAAATCTATACGACAGACATTTGCGGAAGACTAGGCAGTCAACCCCAAAGCCAGAAGAATTAGATAATGATGTAGCATTCTTTCAAGGAAATACTGCAAGGATGGATTTGCCGCCTCATACTGGGTGTAATCCACAACTCGTTGAAGTCAATGTCAGACATCCAATTGATTAGAATGGATGATGACTGGGCCCTGTAATGTCTTTAGAACACTTTACAGCATTTTTAAGTTTTACTCTCAATTTGAGGTGAGCCAAGGGTATAGATAATTCCATTTTCACCCTTTATATGATCACAGAGCTCATTCTTTAAAGGGGTTAAGGCCCCTTGGGATTTTATCCACCAAAATGACAGCTCAGAAAGAACTCTACTAGATCTCCTAAGGCTGATTTTCTTTAAGGTTCCGTTATTTGGCCCTGAGCACCGTGGATGCAAAGGGTGTGTGTGTGTGTGTGTGTGTGTGTGTGTGTGTGTGTGTGTTGCAGAGATATTATATCATTTAGTCAGTAGGTAAGACTAGGCCTTTGTGAAGCTGGAAATTCCATTCTGTCTAAGCCCAATGGGATTCTGCAGTGTTTCCATTCCAAGAAGTGGTAGCGGACAGCAGTGGTTTTTTCTTTCCAATTCCTGAAATATTTTGCACACTTATTTTGTTTTGCTTTGGGATCCTGTGGTTTGCACAAATAGAGATATGTGCATGATTACATTTTTCCCCCCTCAGGCCTTTAAATTTGTGCACATGAGGTTATTTGTGCAATTTTTTTCCTTGGGGCTTTAAATTTGTCCATATGAGATTTTTTCCGACTTTCAGGCCTTTCAATTTGCAGAAATGAGATTTCCTCCCCTCATTGAATCACTAAATTTGTGCAAATGGTGGGTAAATTTCTTATTTCTTTTCTTTTTATTGGCGGTCTTGCACAGGTCTGCCTGTGTGGCCACTCCGCGCAAAGGCCTACTCCTGTTGTAAATCTCTGTGTCAGTTTCATCTTGGGACTGCACATAGCTGTATCTGGTTGGAGTGAGGAGTTTCTTGTGCCTGTTCTATTCATGTTTGAGAGACACACTAAATTTCTTGTCTAGCTTCCTGATGGTTTGTCCTCTAAACTTTCTGTGGTACTGTGCAATCCTTAAGATTGTATGACTAATCTTGGGAAAACTCCCTGGCAAACTGAACTAAAGCTTAGATAGTGTCTTTTTATATACGTCTATAGGCCTTCCTCAGATGATGTGATTGGCAACAGCCCCACGTTTGCCTTTCCCCAAGCTCTGTCTACAGTTGCATATATGGAACACTGATGGGCTTACAAGAATATACTTAAACTTAAATACAGTCCTGTCAAAGAGCTTAAATTAGTTACACAACTATAGAGCAAACATCCTGCATGTCTATATTAAGGCATCTTTGACCGTCCTTAATACTATGCATAAATATTGTGTGAATTGAAAGAAATCCTATCTATCTACTAGGAAGGTTTTGCTGTGTTCCTTTATGGGGGGGGGGAAAGGCATACCCTGCACTTTAAGTTGAGAACTTTTTTAATGTTTTTCTTCATTAAGGTGACTTTTGGTCTGTGCATGGTGTGGGGAATGTGGAACAGTGAGACATTTTTCTCTGTTCCTATAATATTTGAACTCAGGGTCATCCAATGAAACTGATGGGGACAGATAAAAGGAAGTACTTCTTCACACAGCACAATGGAATTCACTAATTCACTAAATAATCTGTCTAGCACCGGAGGTACTGAAAGTCATCTCTCTGTGCAAGACCAAAGCCCTCAAGTGAGTCAATGGATGGTTGGATTAGGGATAGGCAAAGCACTTGAAACCCTGGCAATGGTGGGTTCAGTAACATATACAGAGACAGCGGGTGAATTCAAAATTCCAATCAGAAGTCTCAAATAACAGAAGTTACGTACAAATCCTGGACCAAACCTCTTAGGAGCTGGAGGCTATGATAGCCTGGGGCAATGAGCAGGTAACCTGGAGTTTCCTCTGAACATCACAAATCTACTGAGAGTTTATTTAATGCTTTAGAGAGCTGTTTCTCTCAGCTTCATCTGCTTGGGGGAAATGAGCTCCCAGTTAAAGTAGAAGCTGTTAATTTCTGAGCCAAGTGCCATAGCAGCCCTGGGAGGTCATAGGACAGACTTGCCCCGACTACTGAAATGGCCTACTGGTGAAGGACGAACAGCAGGAATTGATGTGGCTTCTTGAGAGAAAAAGCCCTTAACCAAAGATATTGGCAATAGGTGAGGAAGCAGCATAAGAACATAAGAAGAGCCCTGGTGGATCAGACCGAGGGTCCGTCTAGTCCAGCACAGTGATCAACTAGCTGTCGATCAGGGACCAACAAAGCAGGACATAGTGCAAAGCACCCTCCCACTTATGTTCTCAGTAACTGGTGCACATAGGCTTAATGCCTTGGATACTGGAGGTAGCAGAAAACCATCAGGGCTAGTAGCCATTGATAGCCTTTGCCTCCAGGAATTTATCCAAACCTCTTAAAGCCATCCAAATTGGTGGCCTTCACTACATCTTGTGGTAGTGAATTGAATTCCATCATTTAACTATGTGCTGTTTGAAGAAGTCCTTCCTTTTATTTGTCCTGGATCTTCCACCAATCAGGTTCATGGGATGACCCCGGGTTCTAGTATTTTGAGAGAGGAAGAAAAGTGTCTCTCTGTTCACATTCTCCATACCATGCATAATTTTGTACACCTCTATCATGTCTACCTGTAGCCTCCTTTTTTCCAAGCCAAACAATCCCAGCTGCTGTAACCTTCCCTCATAGGGGAGATGCTCCACCCCAGCCCTTAATCATTTTATTTGCCCTTTTCTGCACTTTTTACAGCTCTATAATATCTCTTTTTAGGTGTGGTGACCAGAACTGTACACAGTATTCTAAGTGTGTGTTGCACATTTTTGTTAAAAGGTCCGTAATTCATATTTGAGTTCTTTGAGAACTCTTGGTTGGATACCATCTGAGCCTGGTGATTTATTTGTTTTCAATTTGTTAATAAGGTTGAGAACTTCATCTTTTGTCACCACTATTTGCCTCAGTTCCTCAGACTCCCTTCCTAAAATCATCAGTTCAGGCACAGTCATCTGTCCTGTATTTTCTGCAGTGAACATCGATGCAAAGAATTCATTCAGTTTTTCTGCAACCTCCCTGTCCTCCTTTTGTACTCTCTTAACTCCATTGTCATTCAATGGTCCAACTGCTTTCATAGCTGGTTTCCTGCTTCTGATATATTTAAACAATAGCTTCCTTGATACTGCTTGTTAACCATGCTGGTGATCTCTTGGACTTGGTGCTACCTTTCCTAACCTGTGGAATACATTTTAGTGTGGGTGGTGTGTCTGCTGCTCGCTTCTTCCCTTCTCCTCCATGAGCAGCAGGACTGGGCAAGGAGCGACACAGAAAGGCTTTGTGCCCATGGGGGTGGGGGAGCAGCAATTTCACTATCCTTGGGATGGTGGGGGAGGGGGTTTGGTTGGTTGTTTGACTTATCTTTTTTGCTGTACTCGTGCATGGCTCCTCTTCTAAGAAAAAAAAATGGTGGCCATGATGTCACTCTTCCCTTCTGGGATGTTGAGCAGCTGTCCAGATGTTGGGGGAGGATCCCAGAAGCAGGTAAGTCTGTGATCCTCCCCCTCCCTCCCTCTACACCCTTAGGTGTAGACATAACCTGTGTTGGTCTTCCTGGGGAGTTTTCCACTTCAGTATATATTGAATCTGATAGCACTGTGATCCATGTTATTGATTGGTTCAACAAAATTTACATCTCATATTAGGTCCCAGGCAACGCCACTTAGGATTAAGTCCAGGGTCGCCTCCCCTCTGGTTGGTTCCATGACCAACTGTTCTAGGGCACAGTCATCAATAAATGTTCATTTGATAAATGAACATCAATAAATTGAACTTCTTTGTCATGACTGGAATTTCACTCCATCATCTTTGGGAGTCTCTGTAGGAATATGGCTGCTTGGAGACAGTTGAGGGACAGGGTCTCCTCATTCCCCCCAGAATCCTCCTCCAAAGTTAATATTTTGGCATCTAAATCATGTGTCATGACTTTATAATGCATCCTCCTTTTTGCAATATATTTCCCTTTCCATAGTTCATCCTCTTCCCCAAAAGCTGGGGGAAGGCATCTGTATCAATAAAGGAACCTTTATTTGTAGAGAAGTGGTTTACCATGCTGATTATTTTGTACATTTTTTTTTAAAGACCACCACTTTAAAATCATGGTGCAAACAATTAATGCTAGATTACAGCACACATCTCATAGTAATACTTTTGACATCTACATTAAGAGCTAATTGGTTCACTGTGATAAATACTACTACAATAGAGGCCGTGCATTAATGAATATGACTTTTTTTTCAAATAGTCTGCAACCCAATGATGAGTTCCATTGATTTAATAATCTGTTAATCCTTCAGTGTCATGGACTGTCAGGAGGAGATAATGCATACTTATAAAATGCAATACTCATTATAGACCTGGACATGGTAGATGTGGTAGCAAAGGCCTGTGACCCAAGGTGCTGAAAGTAAGAAGACATGTCATGCAAACTGCCTTCAAATGGCCATTGTATATGGGCATTATATAAAGCATATAAAGCATGCAGAATTCAGTGAATTTTGAACCAAATTCCAAGCCAGGAGAAAATAACTCAGGACCGATTGAAACATATGTGAAAGGGCCAATGACCACTCCTTTAAAAATATGGTTGGACAAATCAGTCTAGTTTTTTAGTCCGTGTCCATACCATATGTTTACTAGGGGTGTGCACGGACCCCCCACTCTGCTTCTCTTCCAGATCCACAATTTGTGGATCAGGCTGCTCCACTCCACCCCCACTCTGCCTATGTCCGCTCCGATCCGCTGTGGAGCTCCGGATCCAGATCGGAGCTCCGTTTCCCCCCCCATAGGCTTGCATTGAAAGCTAAAAAAGTATACAACTTTTTTCTGTTAAAGTTAGAAACCTCAAGTTTGGCATCATGACACCTCATGGTGGTATACACATGCATGCCAAGTTTCAAGCCAATCCCATCATCCCCTGATTTTTGGGGAATTTTTGAAAATTGGGCACCCCATTCACACCCCTTTCGATAGCTCCGTCAATTTGCACGTTAGAAACCTCAAACTTGGCACCATGATAGCTTATCCAGGGATACACATGCGCACCAAGACTCAAGGCAATCCCATCACCCCCTGAATTTTGGCAGGGCTCTAACCTTTTAACTCACCCCAAATCAAGTCCCATGCTACAACTACGTCAGTTTGCATGTCAGAAACCTCACCTTCGGTCCCATGACAGTTTACCTATGTGTCCACATGGATGCCAAGTTTCAAGCCAATCCCATCATCCCCGGATTTTTGGGGAATTTATGAAAGTCGGACACCCGAGTATCTGCAGACAGCTCAATGGGCCCATTTCAAAGGAAATCCCAACATGCCATGAATTGGGGAGTAGAGATAAACCTAAATATGAATCTTCTTCCACACTTGAAAAATTGATTTGGAACTTGAGCACAGGAAGGACTTCTCCCCTGAGTCAAAGCAAGACACACAAAAACCATCCCTGTGAGGTGGGCAGTGGAGGAGGGAGGGAAGGCAGGCAGGCAGCAGACATTTCTGGGGGCACAAGGAAGTGAGCCAGGGATAGTTTCAAAGCCAGTAATGCATTTAAAATGGAATAAATAAATAAATAAATAAATAAAGGAGGGGTGGAATTAAAAGCAGCAGTGTTTCTGAATAAACAACAAGAAGAATTTTTTTAAAAAGGCTGTATCTGTCTTTTACCAGTAAGAGGGGAGTGGACGTGTCCAAGGGGAGGGGGAATCATCTGCCATTTTGATTGGTCCTGTCTAGGTACCAGTCCTTAAGAATCAAACGATCACTTCAACTCATGATAGGCATTCTCTCCAGTGATTTACCTTTGGAGGGCTCTGATGGCCCTCCAAGGACAGAAGTGTGCACAGGGCACGTCCATGCTCTAGGGGAGCTCATCCCCTTGCACCACATCTATTCAATTGTTCCCCAAAGTTAGGGTGGGGAGCAGTGCTGTGTTTTCTATCTCTTATTATTGCCTTAGTATATGATTTCAGGTTGTGTTTGTGCATTTGGTGGGGCTACTGTTTTAAAAAACACTTGGAAAAGTCTGTTCAGACTAAGAAAGAGATGTTCCCAGAATCCCAAGTTACCCATTTTGCCTATCCCCTCCTCCAACTTTGGGATCATTTGATCATGACCGGGAGTTGACTCTGCCCCTCAGCCCTTCGAAAAAGGTACATTTCCCCGCTGTTTTACCCGATTTTTCCAAAAATTCTAGCAAGCAAACTGCACCACGCAGAGAGCTGAGAGTAGGCTAAAAATGACCCCCAGCCACGACTCTCCAAGCACAAGAAGTTTCAGAAAGATAGCTTTAAAAACAACACAGTTATCCCCTTTTCTTTTCCACAATGCAATCCTATGGGCGAAATTTTTCAAAATGGCGATCGGATCGGTCCGCGAAAAGAGAAGCGCTCTGCGTATGGGTGCTTCTCTTCGCCGTGCTTCTACAGGTCCCCGGTCCGCTTCTACTCCGCCTCTGGGCAAGGCAGAGCAGGCCAATTCGCTTCTGATTCTCCGCTTCTAATCGGAGCGGAGGACATCCCTAATGTTTACCCATAACTCTTTCCCATCTTATTTCCACTGTAATTTAATTTTTTTAAAAAAATCTCCCTCTGCCTCCAAATGTTGTGTGCCACTGGTGGACTGTCCAGAGGCTTGCACCCCATGCTGAAGGGGGGTGGGAGAGATATCCAGCAGCTACCTCTTTCGGCCATCCCTTAGTACACGGGGCATTTTATTTTGTTTTGTTTTATTTTATTTTAAGAAGAAACTTCAGCCACCTCCTAAACTTGAAAAGGTAAGTAGAAACCCTGTCCTCCTCCCCAGGGAGAAAAATATTTGAAATTCTTACCCTCCTGCAAAAGAGGCAGAAAAAAATAGCAATGCCTTTTTCACACAGAGAGAAAATTGCCCAAAATAGGGTTCAGCATACCACTAAATATTGCCAGGCATGAATGAACACTAGGTAAGGACAATTTAATGTTAAATAGTAATGGTGTTTTATTGACAAATATGAAGTTGGGAGTGCCACTAGCCATCACATAGGGATGTATGAGAATTTCATTTCAGTTTGTGTTTTAGCAGTACATATCCAGGTCACACTTCCTGGAACCTAGTGCAGACTTGAATGAAATCCATGGTCATTTCCGAGCATGGAATGCAACTTGTATGTTTGAAAAATATACACAAACCTGCTTTAATCCATTGGAGAAGATGCATGTATTTTAAAAATGTATGCAATTGGGGAAATATGCATGAAAATTTGTGCAAAAAAGAATTTTTTTGAAAGTGCACAATCTAGGGATGGGCGAACGAGTGATGTTTGCGATCGCCAGGATTCTCCAAAGATTGTCTCACTGCTTGTCTTGTGCCTGATTCTCATTTGTGTTTGTGATTGCTGCTCACTCTGCACTTATGGGAAACTTGTGCAAATCAAGCAGGGAACAAACAGGTGGCTTGTGCAAATCTCCAAATTTCTTCCATAGACTAAACTAAAGTGGGGCTGATTCACAAGTTAGGAAAATTGCACAAATCAAACTGGGAATAAGGAATCAGACGAAACATGAGCATATGCTCAACAGTTTGCAAATAGTTTCAGCAGACATCTGTTTCTGCTCACACTCATATTTGGAGCCTCAGATATTTTGAGAGCAAAAATAATGTAATAATAGTAAACGTCAACGTTGCAGGAACTGGAAACTGAAAGAATTAGAGAGAGACAGAGAGGGCATGGATACAGATGATGAAAGACAATACCAGGATTTCCTAGAAGATCAAGAAGAAGATGAGACAATTAGAAAAAAAAGTCAATATTTACAGAAATGCAGCCATTCCAGTCGAAAGTGACACAGACGATGAGGGTATTCCCCGGATTAGTCTCGCTGAAACGTTGGAGGATCTGCAGATATCTCAAGATGCTACTGGTGGAGAAGGTGCTGACATGTTGACAGAATAAGCTAGTAGGTCTTGTAAATGTGCAAATGTTTTCACTTAAGGAAAAAGTTGTTACCACAGCAATCCATTATAGGAGTGGTAAAATATATTTTGTAAGCCAAAATATCTGGAGGGATCACAAATTGCCCACTCCTGTATTTCAGGTATTCATAAAGGCTCTACGTGCAAATAATCTTAATAAGGTTTGAACAAAGTTTTAATAATAAATTCTGCTGGAAAGTGTTAAGAATGGCTAATAAACTATAAGGAAATGTGGTAAACCTGGATGATTTTTGTGAACTGCCCAGGGAGCTTCGGCTATTGGGCAGTATCAAAATGCAATAATAAATAGATCTGCACATACATCTCTAAAGCTGATAAGGACATGCATCTGAATGAGATTCAAGGTGGAATCAGAGTACTTCAACAAGCTTGACTTTTGCTGATTCGCACATCCATACATATGCAGGAATATGTTAAGACATGTATCACTTGTGAGCCACCAACCCTAGTACAGCTCATTCCCCATATATGAAGATTGTTTTCCAGCTCATGGGATATTACCACTGTATTGGTGATGGGCTACCTTCTGCCTGCTGGACCACAAGTATTTCAGGTTGGTGTTACATCCTGAAAATTCAGAATGTCCTCTTGCCATTTGCCATTCCCTAGTGGCACAATTCCCACTAGGGCCTGCTGTTAAAATGCCTTTAAATCTATGTACTTCTAGGCCTGCTACTGCAGGCCATTTTAATGATAGTTGTAAGGGAAGGGTTTAGTGTTACATAATAGTTCCAGCTCTGCCTTGTGACAGCGTTTGAACAAGGTCAAGTACTAAGCCCTCACGCATGCTGTTTGACAGTGGTTATGAATAACAATGTCACTGGTGGTCAAGGCACCCTGATTAAGCTCTTAGTGCTAAGGTCTGCAGTGTTGTCTGTATTTCCTGGCTGTCACTGAAATGACAGCTTTCTTTAGAAGTTAAAAAAAGAAAAGAAAAGAGGATGCCATGGTATTGCCAGCCGTGAACCTGCCTCTGGGGAAATCAAATTAGTCTAAGTTTCACATAAAGCAAATTTGGAAGAATCTTCTCAGGGAAAATAGTTATAAAAATATCCTGCTGGAAATCAAAGAACTGCAGTAAGATTTGCAAAGATTTCCCCCAGCAAGAGGAAGATGCTAAGCTCTACTCCCAAAACAAAACCAGAAGCAAATTTGGAAGCTCCTGCTTAGATAAAGCATCTGTCAGAGTTTCAAGGAGGTTCCACACCATTTACATGAGCTGTGGGCAATTTCTCATGAAGTTTTTTCATATTTCTGTCAAAAATTACAGAAGTGCCATTCTGCCGTGCCCAGCACAGCCTGGGCATGGGGAGGCCTTTGCGTGCAGGGGAGAGGGACGAGACATGCCTGCCAGCCTTTTACTGTGCTCTATTTCGGCCACCAGGCTGTGAAGGGACTACTGAGACTATAAAAGAGTGCTCACCCCTCACAGCCTCCTCTCTGTTTCTGTGGCTCCCTCCCTCCCTGTATACAGTGTGGGCTTGCTGGTTGCCATTAGGGGGGCAAGTAGGAATTTTTTACTCATGTTCTGTATTGTTCATGAGGTTTTTCGCCTACTCCACACTGCAAGACAGCGGGGAACTATTAAATAGGTTGATTTGTCTGATTCTTAATTTGGTCACATTTGCTAATAGGCAGCTAGGTACGTGCATCCAGAGTGGGATTTGGGAATGGTAAGCATTCCCAGGGACTGTTAGGGTGACTGGTAAGATCTGAGGCTCTCAGCTTTGAGCCCTGCGACCTGGCTGGGAGATAAGGCCTACCTTTGAGACCAACCCTTCTCACCCATCCGAATCTCTGTGGCCTGGGTTGGGGGTGACACTGTAAGGTCTCCCTACCCCACAAGAGGCAGGCCCGTGGTGAGGACGAATGGCTCAGTGCCAACCCACGGGCCATGAATGGCTCGCCCAACTTAAAAAGACCTGTAAACAGGCCATACTGGATGCCCTATAGGATTTCCACCTTTGCAGATCTTTAATAAAATCTACTCATTATGCTAATCATTTGTGTTTAATGCTGCTATTTTATTTTGAAGGAAAAGTGGCCCACAGACCTCCAATCCAGCATGAAACAAACTCCTAATCCAGATAGGAGCTCTGCAGCAGTTCCTCACCCAGCTGCAATTTGGTCTTGATGTTGCTGGTTACTCCAAATGTGTGGCTTGGACCTAAGTAACCGATAGCACATGCATACTATAAATAGCATCATTAGGACACAGTCCTATGCAAGTTTAGACAGCCCTACAATTCCAAGCATTCTCCAGTCAGCATGGGGAGTTGTGCTCTTAATCAGGCCAAGCTACTAGTTCACTTTAGGAATGGAAGAGAAATTTGTTCAATTTGCATTTTAATGCAAATTTGCATGATTTTGTACTTTCCAACCACAAGTCAGTTGCTCTTCAAAATTTGCATTCCTCGCCTATTGCAGTGCAGGTCTGTAATATAGAAATATGAATATTAGGGGAAATTTCACATAAACATGCCCATATTTGTGAAAATAACATTAAAATACATTACATTAGGAAAAAATGCTTGCAAAAACTTGTGTATTTTACACACAAATGCATGCATTATGCACAAACATGCATATGTATTTTCATGCAAACTTCAAAAATAGCTCAACATTTGGGATGAACTGAATTTAAGTATGTAAAATGAGAAACAGAGTAACCCAAATGGACAGATTTGGCCATTCCTAGAGACAAAGCAGCCCAAATAAAGCTGGGCTTTATTTGCCATGTTGATCACTTGACAGTTGCAAGATGTAGTAATGATTTCTCTCTGTGTGTGGATGATCCTCAGAGATCCTACAGCACAGGGCATTCCTTTTGTTGATTTGATGTTACTCCCTCATTTGGAATTTTCTATATAAAACATGGAGAAATAAAGTGATGCATGCATTTGTGTGAACCAGTCCTTATTCTCCACCTACCCACCACTTCTGATACATGTTTCCCAGCAGAAGATATCAAGTGATGACCAAAATGGGGCAGCTTGAAACACTTGATGGTGCATCTTATAAAGTTGGAAGGACAGTTGTAGAGTGTCAGTGAAGTTGTCTCATTCCTTAGATGACTGAGCAATAAGTCTGAGTTTGAAAAGCCTCAGGAAGGTAAGCAAGAGGCTTCTTCGGCCCTGAGGAGAAGGCAAAGGAAAACTGTCAAATCCTGTAGCAAAACGTCACTGGTTTTTTATGTGCCATTTCCAAGTCTGAATTTCAAACCTTCTCATCTTTCTCATACCTTGAGCTTCAGGTTCCTAGAAATAGCAATATTTTGAAACCCCTCTTGTGCAATTTTCTTCAAAGAAGGAAACTACAGCTCTTGTTTCTCATTCTTTTTTATTGTAATTTGATTATTGTATGAAATACAATTGCTTCCTCACCCCCATCATTTCAATGGCTTCAGTGTCCAAGAGAAGGTATAATCTCCCTTGATGTAGGTTTCTCTTCGTGCACTGCTTTCCTCTGAATGCAGAGTGCCCTTTTTCCAGCTTCTCTCCTGTCAGCTTCCAAACCTGCAGAACAGCCGGCACACTACACTACAGTATCAGAGAGTTTGGTCCCATAAGCAGGAGGGCTATTAATGGAGATGTGGAGTAGGCAGAAAAGCAGGGCCCCAAGGAAGTGGAGTAAAGCTTATGGAAACAAATCCAGAGTCAGGCGGATGCTTTGGGACCAGTTATATTAGGCTTCTGAAGCACAGAAGAGATAAGTTCCATTTTCTGTTTAACTATATATTTAGTGACTATAAAGGCACATTAAAGAATAAACCTTAAACAAATACTAAAGAGTTCAGTTTGTATTCCAAAAGTATACGTGACAATTATTATTATTATTATTATTATTAATAATAATAATAATAATAATAATAATATTTATTTATAAAGTGCCATCAATGTTCATGGCACTGTACGGAATAAAACAAAACAAGACAATCTGCCATATGGCTTACAATCTAAAAATACTGTAACAGACAGGGGAGGGAGTGGAAAAACCAACCGGGGTAGGGGGCATTAAAGCTAAAATATAGACTAGTATCTTGTCTGTGAATAGACACATTACAAATCAGAGCTCCGGCTATTGGGCGGTATAGAAATGTAATAAATAAATAAATAAATAAATAAAATCAGGTAATTTCATCACTCTGAAATGACATGGGTAATATTTGTCTCCTCATACCAAGTAGATGTTCATCCACATCCAAGACCTGATCTGGTTGGCGTTCATGAAGGCTTCTTGCCGCACAATGTGCACAAAGGCCATTTGCTAGACAATGCACCCTGTTGCAGCCAGACCTTTGTCAAACAAAACCCCATCTGTTTTACAAGCTTGGGATGCTCCTTTACTAGGGTTTAAATTTACATTTTGTGCAAAGCTTAATGAGATTTTTTATAAAATGATGTATAGATGGTATATGTCACCTGTAAAATTAAGTAAGTGTTGGAAATGTAAAAAAGAGGAAGGAACCTTCTATCATCTTTGGTGAACTTGTAAAAAAGCCAAGACGTTTTGGATTCAGATACATTCTTTAATTCAAAAAATATTGAAGACAAATATAGAAATGAAACTGGAAGCATTCTTCCTTGCACTAATGGACAAACAAACAAAAAAGAAGGGGGGATTTGTTTTTGTATATGGTGAGATTGCTTTTTGCACAGAACTGGAAAGACCCAGCAATACCGACAGTGGAGGAATGGATGTTGAAGATGTTGGAACTGGCAGAGATGGCAAAACTTACAGTGATAATGAGAGAAAGGCCAACAGTCACATTTATGTTGGAATGGAAACCTTTGATAGAATATTTGAAAGAGACAGAGAAAAATGATGTATTTGTTTGTGGATTTTAAATCAGGGGAAAAGGGAACAATTTTATGAATCTAATGTATGTAAATTAGGTGGAAGGGTAATTGAGAAATTAAGGGGCATTTCAGGCATGAAGAGGGCGAAAGAAGAATATATATATATATATATATATATATATATATATGTAAATGTTCGTTTGTTCAAAATCTTAAATCTCCGAAAGTTCTTCACCGATTGCTTTGAAATTTTGACACAACGTTGCATTCGAATATGTGTGTGTTTTTATATACATATCTTATATAGATGTCACACCTGTCACAGGTAAAAACATGCTTTTTTTGTAAAAACAGCGTCATCTGTTGGACGTAAAAGCAACACATGCTGGTCAGGCTGGAAGATACATAAGCAGCAATGAAGCTGTATGGCGAATTCTTTCATTTCCCATACATGAATGAAGTCCAGCTGTTGTTCACTTAGCAGTACATCTAGAAAATGGACAACATGTTTATTTCACAGCTGCAAATGTGCAACAAATAGCCCTGAATCCACTGGCTACAACGTTAACTGCTTTCTTCACGTTATGTCAAAATGACGCGTTTGCGAAAACACTGCTGTATTCGGAAGTGCCTACGTATTACACATGGAATGCGAGTAGAAAATCATTTGAATGACGCAAACGAGGAGAGCGAGTCGACGGATAACCTGGCATATTCAAAGAAACTACGATAGGCAGACTGTACACCGTCCATCCCAATCAAGATGAATGCTTCTTTCTTCGCATGCTGTTGGTAAATGTGCCCGGTCCAACGTCTTTCCAGCAATTGAGAATTGTCAATGGTGTTACACATCCCACTTTCCGCAGTGCATGTCAAGCTCTGAATTTATTGGAGAACGACCAACACTGGGATGTATGCATTAATGACGTGTACAACACGTCACATCCAAATCAAATTCGTGCATTGTTTGCAATCATATTGACCGCCTGCTCTCCTTCATCTCCAACAGAGTTATGGGAGAAATATAAATCGCACATGGCTGAAGATATTTTCTGTCGAATAGGCAAGGAAAATTCAAATATGAACATGGATTTCACAGCAGAAATCTACAACGAAGCATTGACAATGATTGAAGATTTGTGCTTAGAAATCGCGAACAAAGTTCTCAATCAATTGGGAATGCCATCACCAAATCGATCTGCTCCTGCTTCGTTCAAAGTAGAATTGCGTCATGAACAAAATTACAACACGGGTGATCTTTTGTCGTATGTGCAATCAAATATTCCTAAGCTAACACTTGAGCAAAATGGCATTTACGATCAAATAATGCAAACTGTCAATAACGGGGTTGGAGAAATCTTCTTCTTAGATGTGCCAGGAGGAACTGGTAAAACGTTCCTAATTAGATTGATTCTGGCAGCAATTCGATCACAAAATGACATAGCCTTACCTCTTGCATCATCCGGAATAGGTGCGCCATTGCTACCAGGTGGAAGAACTGCTCATTCCGCTTTGAAATTGCCATTGAAGATGCAATTCATTGAAACTCCCACGTGCAACATCTCCAAAGCATCCGGCATGGGAAAAGTATTGCAGAAATGCAAACTTATTGTTTGGGATGAATGCGCAATGGTGCAAAAAAAAAAAATCGCTCGAGGCTCTTGATAGATCATTGCAAGATTTGCGTGGAAACATCAGACCATTTGGGAACGCATTAATATTGCTTGCAGGAGATTTCAGGCAAACATTACCTATAATTCCTCGATCGACACCAGCGGACGAAATAAATGCTTGCCTGAAATACTCTACTTTGTGGCGACATGTAAAGACTTTAAAATTAACTACAAATATGCGTGTCCAGCTGCAAAACGATCGATCAGCTGAGATATTTTCACGTCAATTGCTGGGAATTGGGAACGGAAAGGTGCCAGTTGATCTGACCTCAGGACAAATTTCATTGCCTCATAACTTCTGCAATTTAGTGATGTCAAAAGAAGAATTCATTGAAAAAGTATTTCCCAATATTCAAACCAATTATAAGAATCACGATTGGCTGAGTGAACGAGCTATTCTTGCGGCCAAGAACAAAGACGTCTACGAACTTAACAATATTATTCAGTCTAACATTCAAAGCGAGGCAGTCACATACAAGTCGGTCGACACTGTTATGGAAGCAGATGAAGCGGTTAATTATCCAACAGAATTTTTGATTCACTCGATCTGCCAGGGATGCCACCGCACGTACTGCAATTGAAAATCGGCGTGCCAATTATCATGTTGCGAAATATCAACCAGCCAAAGCTTTGCAACGGCACATGGCTTGCAGTAAAAAAATTACTGAGCAACGTCGTAGAAGCAACAATCTTGACAGGACCTTTCAAAGGTGAAGATGTCCTCATTCCTCGCATTCCTATGATTCCAACGGATATGCCATTTCAATTGAAGAGATTGCAATTCCCAATTCGATTGGCGTTTGCAATCACCATCAACAAAGCTCAGGGCCAATCTTTAGAATTGTGCGGTTTAGATCTAGACATGGATTGGTTCTCACATCAATCCATATGTTGCGTGTTCTAGAGTCGGCAAACCAGACAACCTCTATATCTACACAGACAATGGAACAACAAAAAATTTTGTATACCCACAAGCATTGTGAAATTAAACATATTAGAAACATCCGCTTTGTCTTTTCTTTATATATATATATATATATATATATATATATATATATATATTCTAACCTCACCCCCAAATGTTTTTAGTGTAATTGTAGTTATTTGCATTTTTGTTGGTATGTATTATGTATTATGTTTGTATGATGTGTGATGTTTGTTTAGATGTTGTTGGAAAAAATAAAAATGAGGAAAATCAGGATGCTCCTTTACTGATACATGTGAAGGTCTTGGGATCATCACAGGACCACGGGAAGAACTAGGATTAAAGTGTATGGCCATATCCTGGGGAAAGGGAGGGATCATCCCTCCCTGCTCCTGGGATTCCCTGTGCATCGTGTGGATGCACAGGTACGATCCCAGGATGATTCCCCAGGATATCATCCCAACTAGACATGCCCCAGGTCTTCCCATTGATAAACAACAGAAGGTAGTCCCTGGTATACAAATTTCTCAGTGGCCAAGAATATCTAACTGGGGGCAGATCTACACCAAGCAGGATATAATACTTTGAAAATGGTTTGAAAACTGTATATGGATCCAAAAACAAGCATAAGACACATCAAAGAGGAACTATACCGTTTCCAGAAAGCATCAGGATTGAAAGTCAATTATACAAAATCAGATTTGTTATGTTACAATATATGTCCCAAAGATCAAATTGACATGTCTAATCAACTAAAAATCTCTAGTTCACAACCCATTTTGGGAGTCCATATTTTAATATATATGAACAAATCCTCCCAATTAAATTATGGAAGAATCCAGAAACAAATAAAAGCAGATATTAAAATATGGAACAAAATAAACTTGCCGCTATTGAGCAGAATATCAGTTAAAAAGATGATGGTGGTGCCAAAATTTACATACTTGTTCTATGTATTACCCACTGATATTACACCATTTTTTTAAAAAAAAATATGGCAATCAACAATTGACACATTCATCTTTGAAAGTAAAAGACAGAGGACACACACACAAATAAGATATAGGATAGAGGAAGGACGATGGGAATACCCCATTAGAACTGTATTATGAAGCCTATAAGCTTAGACACAATGTCTATATGTAATGATTCACAAGACAAACATTGGGTTTGTATCGAAAAGTCTTTATTTCAAGATACAGAGCTCACATTCTTACCGTTCATTAAAAAAGAAATTAAAAAGAATATACAACAACAACAACACACAAGCATTATTTCCATATTAAAGGTCTGGAAATATAGAAAGGAATCATTGATGCCTGAGATATCTCCATTGATACCAATTTGTGGACACCTGGTTTTTCACCTAAAAGAGAAAATGATAAATAAAAAGGCTTTAAAAGACAATCAACTGGATAGATTACTACATCATTATACAGACTTATTACCCATATCTAGGTCTCTCTGGAGGACAGCATTGAGGAATACAAATATTACATGGTTAGTGTGATAGCAACTATTCACATTTATCAGAAAACGGTACATCATACAGCAATGAACCAGAAACTTGAGAGATTTTGAAAGAATAGTAGTTAGCATAGTAGAAAAAGTTAAAGGGCAAATATGTATTCTCTATATAGATCACTATTTAAAAAGGATTTAGGATCACAACAAGGGTTACCAAATTGCTGGGAATCTGACTGGGCTATTAAAATAGATCAAGAATCCTGGACAAAAAAAGTGGGGAAAATTCCCTTTAAAGCCACATCAGCTAAATGTACAGAAATGTCACTTAAAATATTTCAAAAATGGTACCTGACACCATCCAAACTAGGAAAGATAGACAAGACTTACTCACCATTGTGCTGGAGAGGATGTGGGGTCCAGGTGGGACTGTGAATGTATTCAAATATTTGGGATGGAGATTTTTGAAGAAATATCCATCATAATGGAAAGAACAGTAATAAAAAATCCCACGGGAATTGGCAATACTTAATAAATTTGATGGCCATAACCAAACTCTATTATATAAGCAAACTGAGTATCTCTTAATAGCAGCACATATGCTGATAGCTAAATATTGGAAGGAGGCGAAAGGTCTAAATATAAGGAAGTGATACAGTATTGTATGGGGAATAGCACTCTCAGAGAAACTTGCTCAACGTTTGAGAGTATTAAGAGGACAAAAGAAAAAAAAGACAGTTTTGCTACGGAATGGTTGTGTTTTATTACACACACAAACAAAATAACAGCACCAACACAGGTTCCAACTGCCTTTAACAGCTTACAGTTACAATAGATTGTCTGAATAAAATAAAATTATATATATATATATATATATATATATATATATATATATATAAACCCAGCTGTGATTTGGGATCTATCCTCCCATTAATTAATTATCCTTTAAAACTGCCTAATAAACAATGTTAAATAATTTGCACTGTGTGTTTATAGTATTGGACTAGGTAGCATTTTCTTTCTTCTTCTTCTTCTTTTTAAAAAAGCTGATGTCATTTATTATTCCTTGCATGTATGGTTTCTGTATTATGTTAAGATATTATTATTATTATTATTATTATTATTATTATTATTATTATTATTATTACATTTATATCCTGCCTTTTTTCCTTCAAGGAACCCAAGGCAGCATGCATAATCCTCCTCCTCTCCATTTTAACCTCACAACAACAGTCCTGTGAGGTAGGTTGGGCTGAGAGTCAGTGACTGGCCCAAAGTCACCCACTGAGCTTCCATTGCTGTGTGGGAACTAGAACCTGGATCTCCCAACTCCAGGTACAACACCACACTGGCTGATTTAAGAGTTATATCTGCAAATACAAAAAAAAGAAAGAAATGAAAACTGTATATGGAATGTGTCCAGGGCCTGATCAGTTGTCAATACTAGTAACCATTTTAAAGCAGTGGTCTAGATGCTTTGGTGCACAGGCTTTGTTGGTGCATAATCACCAGATCTACCAGAAATGGGACACCTCTTCTCCGATGCTATCAGGGTTTCTTTTTTATATATATTTAAATATGTATGAATTCTTTATTATGGTCACAGACCAATAAGCATTTTTGTACAAAGAACAAATGCAGCTAATTAAGAACAAATGCATAAAAACAAATGGGTTTTAAAAGGAGGCCAACATTTTTTTTCCTAATTTGCAATGAAGTAGAAAGAAAGAAAGAAAGAAAGAAAGAAAGAAAGAAAGAAAAGAAAGCAACTTTCTCAGTAATAGAGAGTGAATTGTCCTTTAGCCAGAACAATACTAGCTCTTCAGAAGTTCGTCCTAGGAGAGTTCTTCGTAGAGGGCTAATCAGCCTCTCTCTACAATCTCTCTATATTATAATACAAGAGTATATGATCAACAGACTCAATTACTCCAATTCCACACAGACACAGAAGTTGGTGAGTTGAGCTCTTATTAAATTGTCAACTTAACAGTGCAGAGGGCAACGCATTGAAATGTGAAAGCATAAATACTCTCATGTATTTGGAAACAGTGTCACAGATACAAATCTCTAATAATTCCACATTTTTAAAAGATTACTTAATAGTAATAGGGAACAATTGCTCAGATAACTGAGGTCTATTAATTAGGGATGTGCTCCGCTCCGATTAGGAGCGTAGAAGCAGTAGCGGATTGGCCTGCTCCACCTTACCCAGAGGCGGAGTAGGAGCGGACCGTGGACCCCCTAGAAGCAAGGCGAAGAGAAGCGACCATTTTTCGGAGCTCCGAGTTCAGGCGGAGCGCTCCGGTCGCCATCTTGAAAACATTTCGCCATAGGATTGCATTGCGGCAAATAATCGCGCATAACTAGGTTGTTTTTGAAGCTATCGTTCTGGAAATTCTTGTGCTCAGAGAGTCGTGGAAGGGGGTCATTTTGAGACCACTCTCACCTCTCTGCGTTGTCCGGGTCGCGTGCTATATTTTTTTGAAAATCGGGTCAACCGCGCAGCTCAAACGGCGTTTCGGCTTTTCGCCCATAGGATTGCATTGCGGAAAAGAATCGGGGATAACTGGGGGGGGTTAAGCTATCGTTCTGAAAATTCTTGTGCACAGAGAGTCGTGGATGGGGGTCATTTTGAGACTACTCTCAACTTTCTGCGTGCTGTGGTTCACGTGCAATATTTTGTTAAAAATCGGGGTTTGGGGTTTTTTTTTTTTTTTTTGGAAGCGATGACAGGCACATTCAACTCCCAATCCTGATGAGAATTGATCTCCTCAGAAAGCATCCTCCTCCAATCCCAGCGTTGGAGGGGGGACTAAGGCAGACCCACCCTGAGAACTTTCTGTTTTGTGTCTCTTTGTGGGTTGGCGTTCGTGGAGGGAACACTTACTTAGTTAGTGCTCCTGCTTTGGACTTTGGAGATAGATTAGGATAGGTTTAGTTTGGCGTGTGTGTGTGTTTGTTTGCTTCTTTCTGACTTATAGCTTAGTTTGCCCTGTGTTTTCCCCTTACTTTGATTTAATATAAACTTTATCTTTGAATTTTGGAGTGTGTGTTTGGGTTGGTTGGGTTGGTTGCCCCCCCCTTCCCTGTATTAAAGCCTGACTGTTCTGCTTTTGTGAAAGCTTTCTTTTGAAAGCATACACACACTTTTTGTCCCATTTCCCTACATTTATATTCTTAAACATATTTTATTATATTCTTTTACATAGTCTATTAGTATATATTCTCATACATATTATATTAGTAGTATTCATATTTTGTTCTTCTTATAGTAGTGGTTGGTTCTTTTCCCCCCTCCCCTCTCTTAAATCCTGATTGTGTTTCCTTCTATCTTCTATATACCAAAATATACCAAAAAAATTTGATTCTCTTTTTCTTCTCTGTGTAACTGGGACGGAGTGGGCTGCTTTTGTGCAGCCACAGATTGAGCATTTTGGGGAAAGCATACACACACCATTTCCCTATTCTTAAACATATTATTATTATATTCTTTTACATAGTCTTAGTAGTCTATTAGTATACATTCTCATACATATTATTAGTAGTATTCATATTTTGTTCTTCTTATAGTAGTGGTTGGTTCTTTTCCCCCCTCCCCTCTCTTAAATCCTGATTGTGTTTCCTTCTATCTTCTATATACCAAAATATACCAAAAAAAATTGATTCTCTTTTTCTTCTCTGTGTAACTTGGATGGAGTGGGCTGCTTTTGTCAAGTTCAACAGGCAGCCACAGATTGAGCATTTTGGGGAAAGCATACACACACCATTTCCCTATTCTTAAACATATTGTTATTATATTCTTTTACATAGTCTTAGTAGTCTATTAGTATATATTCTCATACATATTATTAGTAGTATTCATATTTTGTTCTTCTTATAGTAGTGGTTGTCCCATTTCTTGTCCCATTTCCCTACATTTATTAGTAATATTCTTAAACATATTATTATATTCTTTTAGATATTCTTAGTAGTATATATATATATTAGTATATTCTCATGCATATTAGTAGTAGTATATTTTATTCTTCTTGTCCCATTTCCCTACATTTAAACATATTATATTCTTCTTATACATATTCTTAGTAGTACCTTATACATAGTAGTAGTAGTATTAATATTTTATTAGTCATCATGAAAAGAGGAAGCAGACGTGCTGAAAGCAGCAAGGCTCAGGCTGCCAGCAGTAAGCAGGCTGCCTCTCCTCCTGTGAAACTCAAACGGGCAACTCCTTGGCTGACTGCTCCAAAACAGAAGCAGGACAAGCAGCAGGCAGAGCCACTCTCTTCTGCAACTTGTGCCCGGCGTTCTCTTTTTGAGGGTGGGAATGGGAAAAGTGCCCGTTTGCAAGAGGCACGTGGCAGCAGTGCCATTAGAGGAGGAGGAGTATCCCCAACTCCTTCATTCTCCTTTCAGCCCACGAGCCCGCTGATGGACCTAGACGAGGTCCTCAGCACAGTGGAGGGGGGGAGGAGGAGGAGGCGGTGGGCCTCCAGGATGTGGGGGCTGAGGAGGAGCAGCAGCAGGCCGAGGCTCTCTCCCCAGTCTCATCCCACACCCCTGTTTCTGTGGCAACACCAGAGAGCTCAGGCGGGCAATTGGTGGTGTCACCACGGAAACGAAAGACAAGCATCGTGTGGGACCACTTTGAGTTGGGAGCGGATCCCTGCTTTGCTGTCTGTCGCCACTGCAAACTCAGCCTAAGCAGGGGTTCATCGACAGGGCATTATGGAACCAGCAGCATGAAGATGCATCTTCATAGGCAGCACCAGGCGATCTTGCTGGGGAAAGAGGCGGGCAAGGCGACTGGTTCCAGGGGAAAGCCGAAGGCTGCTGCTGGCACTGCCACTCTAAGCTCTCCATCTCCCATCCCCACAAGGGTTAGGCAGGCAACCCTGCAGGACATGGGGTGGGGGAAGTATTGACCCACAAGATGGCGTTTTCCAATGCCCACCCAGGGTGCTACTGTGTTGGGGCATCTGCCGGGACTGACTCCTCCCCAATACTAGATCTATGACATGTCACTCTGCCTGCCCCTCTGCTAGCCTGTCCTCCTCGGTGACCGACTCGCTGGGATGGTTTGCGTTTGCAATGCGTGACTAACTGCAATGCTGGCTTAGAAACCAGCCATCACTTCCTTGTGCCCCCAGAAATGCCCGCAGCCTGCCTGCCTGCCTGCCCGCCTGCCCGCCTCCCCCGGGGTGCTGCTGTGGTGGGGCATCTGCCAGGACTGACTCCTCGCCTACTCTGCCTGCCTCTCTGCCCGCCTGGTGCCTGGTTTGCTCCCAATCGTCCTCCTCTGTGCCCCTCAAGGCGTAACTGCTGGCTTAGAAAGAAACAACCAGCCATCTTTGCCTCACTTGCTCCTTGCGCCCGCTTACGGGTTGGTTTGCTATGCGTTAGTGCTCAAGCCATCCTTGCGGCACTACAATGCATGCTGCCTGCCTGCCTGCCTGCCTGCTTTCCCTCCCTTCTCTCCTTCCCGCCTTGCAGGGATGGTGGATGTGTCTTGCTTTGACTCAGGGGAGAAGTCCTTCCTGCGCTCACTTAGACTTTATCAAGTTCAATAATCCCTTTTTCAAATGTGCAAGAAGATTTAGGGTTATCTCGTGGCATGTTGGGATTGCCTTGGAACTGGCCCCATTGAGCTGTCTGCAATTGCAACTTTAAATCCCTGACATACTGGAGTGTCCGAATTTCAAAAGTTCCCCTAACATCAGGGGATGATGGGATTGCCTTGAAACTTGGTGTCCATGGGGACACATGGGTAAGCTGTCATGGGACCAAAGGATAGGTTTCTAACGTGCAAATTGACGTAGTTGTAGAATGGGACTTGATTTGGGGTGAGTTAAAAAGTTTAAGCCGCGCCAAAAATCAGGGGATGATGGGATTGCCTTGAGTCTGGGCGTCCATGTGGACACATGGATAAGCTATCATGGTGCCGAGTTTGAGGTTTCTAACATGCAAATTGACGGAGCTATCCCAAGGGGTGTGAATGGGGTGCCCGATTTTCATAAATTCCCCAAAAATCAGGGGATGATGGGATTTGCTTGCAACTTGGCGTGCATGTGGACACATGGATAAGCTATCATGGTGGTGAGTTTGAGGTTTCTAACATGCAAATTGACGGAGCTATCTAAAGGGGTGTGAATTAGGGTTATGGGTGGTGCGTTAAAGGGTAGAGCCGCGCCAAAAATCAGGGGATGATGGGACTGCCTTGAGTCTGGGCGTCCATGTGGACACATGGATAAGCTGCCCTGGTGCCGAGTTTGAGGTTTCTAACATGCAAATTGACGGAGCTATCCCAAGGGGTGTGAATGGGGTGCCCGATTTTCAAAAATTCGCCAAAAATCAGGGGATGATGGGATTGCCTTGAAACTTGGCGTGTGTGTGTATACGCCCATGAGGTGTCATGGTGCCAAACGTGAGGTTTCTAACTTCAACGGAAAAAAAGTTGTTTACTTTTTTAGCTTTCAATGCAACCCTATGGGGGGGGGGAAACGGAGCTCCGGATCCGGATCCGGAGCTCCGAGCGGAGCGGAGCGGAGCGGAAGTGGGCGGAGCGGGGGTGGAGCGGAGCGACCCGCTCCGGAAAATGGCGGATCTGCAAGTGAAGCGGAGCGGGGGGTCCGTGCACACCCCTACTATTAATCTTGGGCCTTAGCTAGACCTAAGGTTTTTCCCAGGATCGTCCCGGGGTCATCCCTGTTCATGTAAATGACACACAGGGGATCCCAGGAGCAGGCAGGGATGACCCTGGGATGATCCCGGGATAAACCTTAGGTCTAGCTAAGGCCTCTGTATAAAAGGGAATTGTGCCTTCTTTAAGCCATAATTGCCCAGAACTTCAGGAGAAAAACCCAACCTAAGAATCCTCTTCTCAATACCCCTCATCTACCAACTGACAAAAGAGTTTGAAATCAATAAATTAATATAACTACCAGGAGCTGCAGGAAAAATGCATCTATAGCCATCATTTTAGGGTATTTATCCAAGCCTGGTATTACCCACTTCCAGATAAACAGCTGCATTCCCCATACAGGGAGGTAAAACCATAATTTTTCATATGGAAATCAGATTGGAGTCTTTCCACTTGAGAATCACCCCCAGAAATCCTGATCTGAAAGCCAAAGGTAAGTTGAACCAAAGACTCAGCTTTTATAAGCTGACCGCCTTGCATGAAGAAAAACCTTGAAATGGTCTTTAGCCAGAGTTAGCTGAAGTAACTGACTGCTTCCAATGTTCAGAGCAGGAACCAGTGTTCTGTATTTGGATATGCAGAGATTTTATTTGAGGGCCTTGCTCTATTTTATTGTCATTTAAGTCCATTTATTTCTCTTTATATGGATTGGTTATAATTGATGATGATACTGTTCTTGGAACAATAAGCCCCCAAAGCCGCTAATAAACAATTTAAGCCTATTCTAAGACAACAAGAACAACACAGCATCATCTGCATAAAACAATAGGTGGATTCTAACAGTAAATAATGCAGGGGCCTGAGACTCAATATCTTGAAAATGAGGAGCAAGATCATTTAGGAAAGTAATTGGGAGGGTGGCAAAGTACATCCTTATCTAACAACCCTAGTAACAGAAATTAGAGGTGAAATCTGTTCCTTCTGCCCACATCTTATATGGTTAGAGTTTTGATTATATGGACATTTAATAATAGTAAACTTTCTCTATAAAGGTTTGGTTTTAATTTGCAGCATATTATTCCCCATGGGACCAAGTCAAAAGCTCCAAGAAGCCCCTGCCAGCATGGTTACTAATCAAGAGTTCTGGGAGATGAAGATCAAAACATCTGGAGATCTACTTCCTCCACATCCCTGATCTATCCCACAAGGCAACTCTGTTTCACTTTCATTTTATCCTCACTTCCTGTGACACTTCCTTCTCTTAAAGCAGGATTGACCTTTTTTGCACTCCCCACAGACTCTGTTGTTGTGGCTGAGCACAGTTCTGCTTTAAAATAAGATGCATGTTCCTGCCATGTCTAACCCTACTGCCCCTGCTTTGGGAGAAGATGTTTCAGGTAATCAATCAGAATCATCATTAGTAACAATCTAAAGGGACCAAGCTCACCTGGCTGGTTACAAACCAGGACATCAAAGACTCCCATACGGGTAAAAGCTGTTCATATTTCTATGACTGGTGAGAGATCAATCACGGGAACTTGTACAACTACACCCGTAAGAGCACATCTAAGGGTCGGGTGAGATCAAAGGCAAATCTGTTGTTACTGCTCTTGCCAGATCCATCTCCGCAGGGTCTAGCAGCAAATAGACATGTAAACTATAATTTCATATTTGTTTTCAATCTTATGCTCAAAATGCACCAAGAAGGCCAATTTAAATGTGGTATATAGAAGCCAAAAATGTTAGCGCAGTACAGCAGTCCTGTTATTGACAATCTGCCTTTCAAAGCAGTGGGCTTGGCAAGGCTGGGCTTTCCTGCTCCATTTATAATTAGCACCTTTCAATTGACAGAATGTCCTGTGCCAGAACTGGCAGTACAGTTATTCCCCTCTTAAACACATGGATCATTAACAGTTTAAACCAAAGGGGGGGGAGAAGGATTAGAAAATAGTTGATTTAAATTAAACTATTTATTTATTTATTTATTGCACTTATATACCGCTCCCATAGCCAGAGCTCTCTGTGCAGTTTACAGAAATTCTAAAATTGAGATAAAAACAAGTATACAGAATCCACTATAAACTTCTCCTGTTAACCTTCAAAGCTTTTCACGGTCTAGCTCCTTCCTATCTCTCCTCTCTCCTCTCACACTATTGCCCCGCTCGTGCTCTTCGCTCCTCAGATGCCATGTTTCTTACCTGCCCAAGGGTCTCTACTTCCCTTGCTCGGCTTCGGTCATTTTCTTCCGCTGCCCCTTATGCCTGGAACTCTCTTCCAGAACATTTGCGAACTACAAGTTCAATCGCAGCTTTTAAAGCTCAACTAAAAACTTTTCTTTTTCCTAAAGCTTTTAAAACTTGATGTTGTGCAGACTTTATACTGTTAGTTTTACCCTACCCTGTGCCTGCTTACCCTACCCTGTACCTGTTTGCATTCTCTTCCCCTCCTTATTGTTTTACTAGGATTTTATTAGATTGTAAGCCTATGCGGCAGAGTCTTGCTATTTACTGTTTTACTCTGTACAGCACCATGTACATTGATGGTGCTATATAAATAAATAAATAATAATAATAATAATAATAATAATAATAATAATAATAATATACAAAATTTAAAATTCTAAAACACAGAACATACACACATAAAGCATTAAAAAACATTTAAAAAACGAAACATGTGGGTGATTAAGATGTACCGCCATATGCCTGGGCAAAGAGGAAAGTCTTAACCTGGCACCGGAAAGATAGCAGCGTTGGCGCCAGGCGAGACTTGTCAGGGAGATCGTTCCATAGTCTGGGGGCCACCACTGAAAAGGCCATGTCCCTCGTTGCAACACTCCGAGCCTCTCTCGGAGTAGGCACCCGGAGGAGGACCTTAGATGTTGAACATAGTGACTGAGTATATTCACGTCAGGAGAGGCGTTCCATCAGGTATTGTGGTCCCAAGCTGTGTAAGGCTTTATAGGTCAAAACCAGCACCTTGAATTGGGCTCGGAAACATATAGGCAGCCAGTGCAAGCAGACTAGAGCAGGTGTTATACGGTCGAACCTTCTGGTTCCCGAAATCAATCTGGCCGCTGCATTTTGCATGAGCTGCAGCTTCCGAACCGTCTTCAAAGGCAGCCCTACGTAGCGTGCATTGCAGTAATCTAACTTGGAGGTTACCAGAGCATGGACAACTGAAGCCAGGTTATCCCTGACCAGATAGGGGCATAGCTGGGCCACCAACCGGAGTTTGTAAAAGGCACTCTGTGCCACCGAGGTCACCTGAGCCTCAAGTGACAATGATGGATCTAAAAGAACTAGTTACGAAATGGATTTAATCCAGGTTTTAGGAATGAGGATGCATATATTTTGCTAGGTGGTATACTAAGGAGTGGAACCTTTACCTGTACATTGAACAGGATAATATTTAAAAAGACATCACAGTTGGAGCCCTTCTTATGTATTTATTATTATTATTATTATTATTATTATTATTTATTTATATAGCACCATCAATGTACATTTATCTATTTGCAGTGCCTTTAAACCATCCAATAAGTTCTCTTGGTGGTCTATAATACCTTAAAAACCTATAGAACAATATTAAAGCAAAAATTAAAACTAGCACAAAATAAAACAAAGATAAAAACAGCAGCAAGGAATAAAACCACTACAACCTCACAAAAGGAGGTTAAAACCAGCAACAAAAGACTGAAAACCATTACAAGAATGCTTAAAATGCCTGAGAGAATAAAAAGCTCTTCACCTGGCACCAGAAAGACCATAAGGTAGGTGCCAGGTGAAGTTCTCTGGGGAGACCATTCCACAAATGGTGTGCCAACACTGTAAAGGACCTCTTTCTTGCAGCCATTCAAATGGGCCTCAGATAATGTTCTTAAATTAATATCTGGGTAGGTAAATATGGGAGGAGACATTCCATTACATAACTCAGCCCCAAGTCATTTAAAACCAGCCCCTTGAATTGGCAGAAATTTGTTCAGCAGTATCAGATATTCTACTTTGGAAAGGAGCATTGAAATTGGAAAATAATCAGTGTAGTCCTAATTTATATTTACACTGTCCCTGGATTTTCAGCAAAACAGGACTTCTGGGTATGTTACTCTCATCTTAATGCCAAGCAGAGAATGATAATCCAAATGTTGTCCTGTTCCCACTGTCAGCTAGATCATCCTACTGCTGTGCAGAAAGTTAGAGGTCAAGTGAGGTATATTAACCTAATCCCCAGGTACAAGCGGTAGAAGGATACATTTTTCTATCACCACATGAATGTGTGTGGGGGGGGGGGGAATGCCAGCAAATTCTGCTATACGAAATAGAAATTCATAACTGCTGTGTACCAAGAGACTGAGGTGATCTCTTTACAAAGCCTTGGGGATCTTTATGTTCAGCCCAAACCATTCATTCTCTGATAAATTGCAAGACAGAAGTTACAAATCTGACCTCTGCTAAAAAAAAAAAAAAGAGAGAGAGAGAGAGAGGAAGAAAAGTGATCAAAAACTAACAGGCATAGTGATATGTTTTCCAGGAAAAAGAAACAAACAGAAGAAGAACAAAAAAGGCTAACCACATCACCTCTGTTCCAGCCATGGAGGCGTGCAATCAGAAGCATTTTCTGTCAAGCCATTAATAGATTAGGGAGCTGAAATGAATTTTCTCCACAGGGTTCTCTGTAACTTTTGTGGGAGAATACTCTCCAGATCAGCCTCCCACAACTCAGGCCAGATCTACACCAAGCTAGGCTGACCATATGAAACATCACCCTAATGTAGTTTGACCTCAGCTTGGTGCCTCCCAGAAGAGTGGGACTGCAAGTCCCCTCCTTCACAGTCAGGCTGGCATTGTTAAATATCGGGATGGGCGAGCAAGCAATGTTCGAGATCACTACGATTCTCCAGACATTGTCTTGCTTCTTCTCTGGGGCCCGGTTCCCATTCGTGCCTGCGATCGCTGCTCACTCTGTGCGAATGTGAAATTTGCAAAAGCCACTGACTAAAGTGGGTCTGTTTCGGTCTACTGAAGAAATGTGTGCAAATTGAACTCAGAAATGGGAACGAGATGAAAGTGACCATGTGTTCAGTGATTTTCCATTTGAAAAGTGGCTTTCTGGGTGGAGTGCTGGACTGTAGCTTGTGACACACGACTCCAAAGTCTCCTTGTGTGCCTGCTCCTTTGGATCCTAGCCAAGAATTGTAGGAAGTGGGTTCCTCTTCCCCTTAAGTTAGGTCCAGATTTGTCCAGGGAAGAGGCTGTAGGGTCTAGACAGCTATCATCAGTAGCAACAGTTGATTCAGAAATGTTCAGGCTAAAACAACTAGAATTTCTGATGAATGGATCAGCTGGGTAGGTATAATGCGAGTTGCAGTCCAACACATCTGAGGGACACTGAGGCAGGATCTACACTACTGTTTCGTAACAGTTTATATGACAACTGTTGGGACCCATGACACATTCCATACACCTTTTATGAACCATTTTTAAAGTGTTATGTCCTGCTTGGTGTAGGGTGACCATATGAAAATGGGGACAGGGCTCCTGTATCTTTAACAGTTGCATAGAAAAGGGAATTTCAGCAGGTGTCATTTGTATATATGGAGAACCTGGTGAAATTCCCTCTTCATCACAACAGTTAAAGTGCAAGAGCTGCTAGAGTGACCAGATTTCAAAGAGGGCAGGGCACCTGCAGCTTTAACTGTTGTGATGAAGAGGGAATCTCACCAGGTTCTCCATATATACAAATGACACCTACTGAAATTCCCTTTTCTATGCAACTGTTAAAGATACAGGAGTCCTGTCCTCCTTTTCATATGATCAGCCTAAACTACATATTATGTTAACTGTGTCACATTTAGCTGAGGCTTATCCTTTTTGTTTTCTCTAGAGTAAGTGCAAATAGCCCCTATTCATATAGGGACCACCATGCACTGGGAGGGGATGATTAAATCCCCCACACACAATCTTCCCTCTCCTAACAGGGTGTTTAAAAGGGGGGAAGGCTCACTTATCTCTTTTTAAAATCCCTGCAGGGGTGGAGAAACAGTGGGGAGGGAAGGTTGAGTGCTCTCATCCCAGTGCATGGTACCCATTTTCAAATGCTACACAGAGAGTCAGGGGAATGGGGTAAGCTGTGGTGTGTGTTGGAGGGGATCCCCATAACTAGGTGGAGGGACTTTCTGCAAGTGCAGCTCTTTCTCTCATGGTAGACAGAACCTGGATCCAACATTTCTTTCTTTCTTTCTTTCTTTCTTTCTTTCTTTCTTTCTTTCTTTCTTTCTTTCTTTCAGATTTTATGTAACTATAATTTTTTATTAAGTGCCAGAAGTGCTTGGTGTGTTTTACTGTGATTTGTGATGTGCCCCAAGCACTAACTAGAGAAGAATAGTGCTGAAAACATTTCATTTTATTACTAGTGTGCTTTTTAGAGGAGAAAGGGCAGAGTGGGGGGAGAAACCGACAGATCCAAGGCTTGGATAATATTAGAGTCAATTTTTAACACTGAAACCTTGTTTCAGTGTTAAAAATAAACCCTAATATTTTCAAAGATAATATTACATCCCAACCAGAAAGATTAAATAATTAGCATTTAGGTACTATAGACTCTGTTTTCATATAGTGTGTGTGTGTGTGTGTGTGTTCTTTATTTAATCTTCTGGTTGGGATCTTAAAGAGACTTTCTATTGACAGCACTGAGTCCTTGAAATGGTGATGCATGCTGAGTTATGTGCCTATTAATATCTGCAAGTGCCATAAAAATAGGATGGCAACATATTCCTGTTAATCGCTAAGTGCTCTCTAGACCTGAAATGACTTAACATTACATATTCCTAATTGTGTTTAAAGCATCTCATATAGATTTGCTACCGCTTAAGGACATCACCTCCAAGTGATGGTACTAAGATTCGAGCCATCTGAATTCATTCCTCAAAAAGGCATGTACTGGATAATGGCTATTTATCAGAGGCTCTGTCTCTGTATAAATATAGCTATGTGCAAATGGCCTTTAAAAGTCTGCAGCCTATTTGTAGCCACAGAAAAGGTGGGGGCACGGCACCATTTCACCACATTTCTCCAGGGTGAAGAGAAATTCTCCAAGAGAATGCTGGAGAGTAATGTTGGCAGTGACACCACTGGGTGTCCAATCAACTTTGGTGCCATTGCTTTATTTATGATGTGTGTATTTATTTATTTATTTTATTTATTTATTACATTTCTATACTGCCCAATAGCCAGAGCTCTCTGGGCGGTTCACAAAATAATTTAGGAAGCATTCAGCACCAACAAATAGAAATAGTTTGATCCAGGATAGACTAGGAAGTGATTTTGCTGAACATGTAGGGTCACGAGGTTATGAATTAAGCTTACTATTGACAAATGCTGCAGGAAATTATTTTGAATGACTTTACCCATTTTCAAATCTAAAGAAAAGATGGGTAACCAGACCTAGAGATCTCATTGAAAGGGAAAAACCGGAGTGCCATCTCCTCCACTTACACCAGCCAGCTTTGTTCAGAAAGCCATCTAAATGGGACAAAACGCAAAAGTCAATTTTGCAGACGGCTGCTCTCCGGGAAACCTTCAAAGCTTAGCAGCCGAGCCAAGGATCCGCACGATTCTTCCGCATGAGGAAGTTGATCTTGCGCCCCATTTCGGTGTTATAGATCCTCCGGCATGTCTCATACGCCACGCGCTGCTTCCGGCGGCAGGGTTTCTCGTAATAGCGCCGCCGCTTGGCCTCGTCAATGATGCCGTCCATGGTTAGGATCCTGTTGAGGACTTTGTAGGCAGCTTCTACATTGCCGTTAGGGAATACTTCAAATATTCACAGAATCTCCAATTGCACTTCAGTTACAGAACAAACAGCAAAACTGACTTTCCCCAACAAGAAACATGATGTATCACAGCTACTGCCATGTGAGAACAAGGACTGTGATTGGCCAGTAGGGTTTGCAATTCCAATCCGCTTCTTCACTAAAACACACCTGTGTTTGTTTTTAGACTAAAGTAAGGATAACTTTTTTGTACTGCAGATATTTGCATTCTTTTTTTTTTGTATTGAATTCAGCATTAAATTCTCTTTCAGTTGATATAAAAACATTTGAATTTTGTGAAACAGAACATTTTCTATAAGCATGCAAAGTTGCAAAACCTGAAAATTTCAAAAAGTGTCCACAATTTTGGCCACCTCTGTAGCTATGGATTGCATCTGGAACAGGGGCCAGGTTCCTCAGGAAGCAATCAGCACCACAAAATGCTCCAAGGGAAAGCCGGTTAGATTTGTCTGCATGTTGCCCTAACAAAGATCAGGACAAGACTGAAGCTTAAACAGGAAGTTACTGGCTTCTAGGCTGTATATTTCCACCTCTACCTCTATGGAAGCTTTGACCCTTTAAGGGGCCTGGTCTGTTTTAGCAGACCAGGCTACATGGAAGTGGTTCTAGTATGCTAGTGTCTTCACGAGCAGACACCCCAGAACCTGAGGACAATCATGAAGCTTATTCTGGATTATTATACGTATTAATTTGTGACACATATATAGCTGAACATAATAAAAACCCTCAGCAGTTTACAATAACTATTAAAATCACATTTAAAATGTAATAAAACACAACATTTAATAGCACTTCCAATGCAGGGGAACCACTCCCTGGGGTTGCTCTGGAGAATTGGGTCTGGGTTGTGGCTGAGAATGAAGGTTCAAAATCCTTTGAGGATGGTGGTTTGGGATGTTGGTCCACGGCACACTGTTAGTGATACCATATCAGATTCTTGACTGTCATGCCTGATCCATGCCAGGATAACTCTTTGGGTGAAGATTCAGAAACTGCTGATCCTCCTGACACTACTACACTCCTTGCATCTCCAGGGAAGTTATGCTGGATTCTCCAGTACTGGTGGATTCTGAGGAACCCTGGACAGAGCTCCTGTCAGCCATAGAGTCCCTTCAAATCCACCCATCACATCCCGGCACCAAAAGGTAGATGCACAGCCCACCACCTGGAAGTGAAGTGCACCCCTCAAGAACTGCAGCATCTGTGCTCCTCGTGAGTAAAGGACTCATCCTGAGTAGGGCTCTCCTTATGGGGAGGACTTCTTATATGGGTCTCTCATGGAATGCAGCTGAGTCCTGGGTGAGGCTCTGGAAACTCCAGCATTTAAACTTTCGGTTTAGACCTGCTAACTACTGGAACAACACCTGACCAGCTTTTAGTGCCTTGCGCTCTTGCTGCCCTGACCTTCCTTTGAGACGGTTCCCCTGTGCTGGTGATCTTTGGACTCCTGCTTGACTCTGCTCTTTGTTTGGCTGCTTATCTTTTATTTTTGAGCTTGGCTTCTTTATGGGAATACTATGCTCTTGCTGGATTTATTGACTTCTTCTGCTTTGAGCTGCCCTCTTTCTGGATTGATACAACCATGTTTGACATTTTGCATGTCTGCTGATGTACTACTGTATTTGTCCCATAGCTGGTCTCAGTGCTGGCCCTGACCCAGAAGTAGCAGAACACAACAGCATCAACTGTGCTGACAGCCTGGCCACCATTTTTGCATCCTCTACATTGCCGCAGCCCATTTATGCAAAAGGTTGCATTTAAGCTCCTTCCAAGCACCCTCCCAAGATAAGAAGATATGCCAGCCCACAAATTGCAAACAATATTTATGGTGTGTTGGGTCTTAAAGAAAGGGGTGTACATTCATTTTTAAAATGAATGAAAAACGAAACTAATGCAACCCATTGATTTTCATTTGTTTTATAGTGAAAATGACTATAAACACACACAAAAAGGATGAACAAAATTCTGTTTGTTTCATTTTCTCATTTGTTTTCAGTCATGTTAATGGCTTTGCATTGACAGTACTTATTTGCATTAGGTACAGCTGCTACATTCATGCATCATGATTGTGATGAGGGCAAAGCTGTCTGCAGGGTAAGGACAAGGGGTGCACTTGCTTCTCCTGGATAAACTGTAATCCCAGATTCCCAGCTTTCCTCCTCCTCCTTTTTGAAGGAAGACTTTAAACATTGTAGAGACCAAGATATGAGGCAAAATGTGCAGTCTCCTTCCGCCCATTTGTTTTGTAAGAAGCTAACCTGCCACTGCCTTTCAGGGTTTTTTAGCTAGTGAATGATGTCACAACAATGATTGACACACACAGCAGGCCTATTCACATGATTGAGCAGCCCACTGCAGGTTATTTAAGCCATGATGGACTGTGGTGCATGTAGTGGCCATTTTAAATATTCAAGCCACAATCACAGCTTGTTGTGTCTTCCAAACCTGGTGAGGATGGGTTCTTGCCCTCGTTAACAAATTACCCACAACCCTAAAGCAGCCTCAACAGGTTTAGATGGCATGACATGTTCATGGCTTAAATAAACTACAATGAGCTGAGGTAATGATGCAAATGCAGTCAGTGTCTAGAGACAGAACCTCCCATTCTATTTTTAAACCATTTTTTACTTCACACCTGGGCAGTGATGATGCCCCATAAAAACAACAACAATACAGAAATTCAGGATTTTAGTATAACTATAATTGAGGATGTTCACTAAAATACAAAATGTGGATGCACATAGAGGCCTGGTTCAGACAAAACACTAAACCATGCTATTTAACCACAAAATGGTTAATGGAATAATGCATTCCCTTAACCATTTTGTGGTTAAGCATCATGGTTTATTGTGTTGTCTAAACCAGGCCAATGGAATTCATGATCTTTCTAACTAAGGGCTTCATTTGGAGGAGGAGGAGGAGGAGGAGGAGGAGGAGGAGGAGTGTTTTAAAACATTTTTAAAATAATTCCCTGTCAATGTATGCTGATAAAATCCAAAAATATTATTTCCACATTGTGGAAATTATGTTATTCCCCCCTGCATAAATGGTGGCTGTAAAGTCCCCATTTACACAATGGAGGAAATGCACAATTTCTGGAGCTTCCATTGTGTGCAAAAATGGAAGATCTGGAAATTCAGTACTTCCCTTATTGTGTATATGATGTCTGTAAAAGCCCCATTTACACAGCAGGGGAAATTACAGATGAGGGCAGATGGCTGTTGGGCTCTCATTGGGCCACATGGGTGCTCAACCCGCTAGCCCTCGAATGTGCCATGGGTTCCTGACTGGGTCTGGGGGACAGACACAGGGAAATCAGTGAGACTCCCAGACCCATTCGGGGCCCCACAACATCTCTATTGATAATGCGAAAAATAAAGAGCAGTCCTAGCTCTTCTTCAACTCTAAATCCTGATCAAGGCTATGCATTTATTCTTCCTCTGCCAAAGTCTTTCCCCACAAACTCCACTGCTATTCTCTATAGAGCATTTACCAATGTATGCAAGATGAAGTAAATAATTCTAGAATAAAAGCTATGCAAAATTTTCCCTATTATATATGGGCAGTGATTTCAGACAATGTCCAATATAACATCCTTATGATTCTGCTTTTTGCTTAGTCGCTGTTGTCCTATTCATTCCACACTCCAAATAAAGTTTTGTTGGAATGCTGGGTGCCTCTTCTGTGAAGCTTGAATATAACACTCTTCTGCACTATGGGGTAAAAATCCCAGAATCTTCTGCTATTCTGTGTAAGCACCTAAATGGCAGAGGTTGTGAAGCTAAACAACAAAGCATGGGGCCACACCCAAGGGAAATCCAGAGATACGTTGTAGCACATCTTATGTGCACAAGTTACCATCACATACTGCTGTGCACTTTTGCCATCCTGGAAAAAAAATCCTTTTGATGTCCGGGGGGGCAGACATATAAATTAGGAGTGGGGTCATGCTTTTGTCCAAAACCAAGGTGTTATTTGGCTTCCCTAGGCCTCAACTTAGCATCCACTTGTTAGACATGGGGGCTATCTTCACTGCACTCGGTTGGTACCACTTCCCTCCAAAACCCCACAGTTTTCATCTCTCGGGTTGGGATTGGGTAATCCCAGTGCAAAGGAGGGAGTGTAGGGTTTTTGGTGGCCATCTGGGTATTGGAGCTGTCTCGGCCCTCTTCCTGGTGGAAGGTGACATATTGCCATTCACCTTCCACTATGGACCACCCCAGATTGTCCACGGAGTGACATCAGATAGTGAAACAGCCATACCGACATTGCTCCCATTGAAAAGGTCGGGGTAAGTCCCTGATTTTTTCAATGTGCAGGTTTGCAGGAAAGCCCCACAGTGGCTGCAAAGCTGTGGCTGCTTTGTATTACTGGTGCAGGGCAGTTCCACAGCCACCACAAGGCTTTCCTTGCATATAAACAACCACATGGATATTTGAGCCAGTGAAGCTGACATAGAGACTTCTATCAGATCTGGAACCCCAGTGACAGGGTTGCTTTCTGGAAATTAAATATCAGTCCAAAATACTTTTTAAGCTCTGCTGATAACTCTTTCACATGAGGTTCAAGGCCACTGAAATCAGTTTAAGGATCCAAGGCGCCCTGAAATATCTTCTGATTTGCTATATCACTCTGCACCTTTTGCTTTCATAAATCTGAATTCCTGGCAGCTTCATTTCATGGTGCTGCAACACTGGACTCTCAGGAGGCTGAAGAAGGTGAGGCTGAGCAATTTTATCATGTTTTAAGGTCAAAACACCTACCCATTCCCAGAAGGCAATGGAATAACAAATATAACCACCAGTTCCAATGTTCTGTAGAAATCGAATCAACAGAGAAAGAATGTTTTAAACAAATAGGGAATATTTATCACCCAGAGCTACACTTGTTTTTGTAGCAGAAGCAAGTGGTACTGTGCACCATTTTCTGTTTTATGTTGCTTCACAGACATTCCTCCTGGCTAATGAGGGAAGCCATTTGCATTTGGCCTCACTTTTTCATTTTGGAGCGGCATGTGAATTCCTCACTCTTGCAGTAAAGGCAGTTGTGAAGTCCGTGTAGCTTGGATGTATTTGTGAATTTAGGAGTGCAGTTATGCCACATAAAGAGAGAAAGAAAGAGGAAGTGTGACATTCTCAATTCAAGGTAGATAAAATATTCAAACATGGGGGGGGATCAACAACCCAGGATCCACATCCAAATCGATGAGAAGAGTTTATCAATTTTTATTTGGAGCCTTTTTAGGGGTTCATTATTCTCACCCAGATAACCATAAGCAATCCAATTCTATGCTTTGTTTTATTTCATGCACTCTAAAAACCCCAGGGTTGTCCCATTTTGCTCTCAAGAAGGAAGTGAACTTCAAACTAGAGGCTGTTGCAGAATTTAATAGTGCTGTGTGTCAAAACCTATTCACAATCTCACAAATGTTTTCTTCTCCCATAAAAGAGATCTCTCTCTTTTTTTTCTGCCTCATTTGTGTGAAACTTTACAATTTCCTTAGAATTTTGGTAAATGGGGCTTACCTTGAGCTTACCTGTTGTGAGGGTGTTCTTGCTCTGTGTGTGTGTGTGTGTGTGTGTGTGTGTGTGTGTTTCTGTCAATTAAAAAAAAATTCTCTCTAATGCTCTGCAGCCTCCACAAGTGTCCACACGTCCTGAAATGCAGGCTGCAGAGTGCTGGAAGGACCACACCCACACCCCCTTGGCTACCTCAGAATGCTATGATAAGCTCAGATCCCTCACACCCCAGACAGAGGAATGTCATAGAATTTCCCTGTATTGGAAACTTTTCTAATATATTTCTTTTTTCAAATATAAACAGTAAAAACGGAGGGTGGGGGGGAATAAAATTTGGCACAGAATTAGAATTTAAAAATAGAAAGAATACAGAGAGGTTATCCATCTAATCTGCTGTGACTGGAAGTGGCTCTTTAAGGTCTTAGGGAGATGTGTTCACATCACTTGCTACCTGGTCCGTTTTACTTTGCATTCTTTTGCATGCAAAGCCTGTGATCTACCACTCAGCTATGGTTCTTCCTTGAAGTACAACAGCCCAATACATTCTGCCAAAATGTCTTTTGCCAGGGAAATAGTCATGGGTTCTGTTACCAAAAGGGAGTTCCTGGTGTTGTAAACCAAGCAGGATCTTTCTCTCTCTCTCTCTCTTTTGTCCATGGGAAACGCATGTTACCAAATTTAATCAAAGCAGTTGTACCATCTGGCACCAGTTTGAAGTTTGCCTCTTTTTTATGTTCTTATCTGTTTGTTGTGCTCCCTTTCTTCTCTGGGAGAATCAGACATAGTGAGAAGAGTAATACTTCTCACACATATGGAGAGAGAGAGAGAGAGAGAGAGAGAGAGAGAGAGAGAGAGAGAGAGAGAGAGAGAGAGAGGTGATTCCAGAATACAGTGTTCCCCAAACTGGTGCCCTCTAGATGTTTTGGACTTCAACTCCCATCAGTCCAAGCCAATGATCAGGAATGATGGGAGTTGAATTCCAAAATGTTTGGATGGCACCCTGTTGGGGAAGGCTGCAATGCTGAGGACCAAACTTCACATATATCCACCCTCTCATAATGGCAGACATTTTCCTGAGAGATTATACTAATAGGATCGGGCTTGCTTTTCAATAACTGTTGTCACTGGGGACCACCCAGGATGGAAGCGTCATCACCCCAATGAACATAAGAAGAGCCATGTTGGATCAGACCAAAGGTTCATCTAGTCCAGCACTCTGTTCACACAGTGGCCAACCACTTGACCAGGGACCCACAAGCAGGACATGGTCCAACAGCACCCTTCCACCCATGTTCCCAAGCAACTGGTGTATATAAGCTTACTGCCTCTGATATTGGGGGTAGCACATAGTCATCAGGACTAGTAGCCATTGGTAGTCTTCTCAAGGAATTTATCCACCACCACCACCACCCCTTTAAAGCCATCCAAATGGCATCCCTATATATAATCATGATTTTATTTTATTTTTTGCCTACTTAAATCTCATGCTAGATGTGTAGTTAAGTTTGTCTTGGAATTCCACACTTATGATTCCTGTACTTAAAAGCAAAACAAACAAGCAAGAAAAAGCAGCTATAGGGGAACCTGATCAGGAATGAGACCATAGTGCATGAGATAAGGCTTTCCCATTACCCCATTTTCCCACAAAAGATTACCCACCCACCCCACCCACATGTTTTTCCTGCATATAGCCCCCACACACACACACCACCTGTGCCTGTGGCTTCTGTTCAATAGAAATCCCGGTCCTCATTATATAACTAGTATGTGTAAAAATGGATGTATGCAGAACATATCTAAGGGATGATCTGATTAGAGTTACCTTTGGGAAACTGAGTAAGGGATTTCCATTTGGGTTTGCTTTTTTTTTTTTTTTTAACCTCTAATGCCCTCCCTCCCCGACCTTCTAACAGTCATATCTCACTTAAAAAAATATGATCTGGAGATCCCTAGTGGTTTCAGGAAAAAAAATTGCACAGACATATTTATTATTAACCACCAGTAGTTTCATAATTGATCGTCACTGATGTCTTCTTTCCCCCCTTAAAAAAGACTGTTGTTGTACTCGGAGGAGCCACTTCTGATATTTGTACAAAGAGAATATATAAAAATAGCTCTTTAGTGTGAAACATGATTAGAAAAGACGAGCAAATGTTAAAATCTAGTGCCTGGAGCATTGCAAATCATAGATTTTAATCCTTTCTGTTCTCCTCATAAGCAAACAGACCCATCATCTTGTCATGGATATAGCGTGTAAGCATTTCCTCATGTGGGGAACGTAATGATCCCCTCTGTCTCCTTGGAGTTTAGTTAAAGGAAAGACCAGGGAAGTTTTATTGACATGAGGAGCAGAGTTCTTAGGAGAAATGGCCCAACTTCTCAGTATGGCCTTATCTAGACCTACCAGTTAGCTCGTGATGGAGGAGGGAAGATCTCATGATGTGTTTATTATGAGATCTCTCCTATGTTTACATGCAACTTGTGACAACCTCAGAAGGAGAGGTGTCGTGCCCGCCATTTTTGAACTTAAAGGGGCAGCAGCGCATGAACGCTTGTGCGCAAATGGTAAGTATTTTTTAAATTTAACTTACTTTCGTCGCTCCCCCCCCCCCCCCACCAATGGAAGCAATGCTCCTGAGGAACGCTACACATTATGCACAGCTCCCGGTTCCTCACGAGGAATTGCGTGGAGCCGGGTCATCCCATGGTGCCCGGTCACAAATTCTGCAGTCTCGGGCTCAGCCCGGGACCGCGGAAAAACTGGGGCCTAAATGGAGGGTGAGATCCCAGGGCAAGGGGGATCTTCACTCCTTGATTCCAGGATCCCCTGTGCAGCATGTGGGCACACAGGAATGATCCTGAGGATCACCCTGGGATAAAGCCCTGTCTAGCTAGGGCCTCTGTGTTGGTGCCTTCCCTATATAGAATATAAGCGCTATAAATGTAGCCCAGAACCTGAGCAGTTTTTGGAGCAAAGCCTCAAGAAGCTTCTTTATTAGATCTGAAGCAAAGCAGCTGACCTGTAAGGATCGTATTAAGGATTTAGACATTGGTAAAAGGTTAAACAAATCTTTGTATTTTTGACACTTTTTTTTTTTATATAAATGTGCAACTTTAATGAGCTGTGATATCCTTAAGACTACTCTTTTGCTCTTTTTATACTTCCCTACAAGGGCCTTAATTTTACTTTGGGACTGTGGGCAATTGTTTCCTATGTGAAGAAAATATTAAAAGGTATAATTCCGAAATGGTTCCTCTTACAGGCCTACAGGCTAGAGAATGTGTCACTCAGTGTGTCTAGACTGGCATTCCGTTATAATCAATTGTTCAGCTGATACTTTAATTTTATTACTTACTTACTTAACTTAGTTTCTTCCTAGATTTGCGGCTAAACGTTGCCCAAAGCCAAATGTTGTGGCGAATTGGGAGGTTCCTGTTCATGAGTAATACCTTGGAAATTGGAGAAGGGGGAGCATTTTGATACTGCTAGCAAGCAGTTTCACATTGCTTTGCACTTCTTGGAGCTTATAGAAAAGGCTAGCTGTGTTTGGATTATCATATCCCAGCTAAAGAAGCCAATATATGAATAAGCATTTTCCCCATACATGCACTTCCTTCTCATATTCCTTTCTGATATGAATGACAGAACAAGCCAGAAAATCTGTGATGAATCACAATTTCCTATTTTATCCAAACCAGGAAGCATGGTGGTTGAAAGCAGGGGTGTGCACTGCCTCGGGACGAATCCCCAAAACTGAGGTGAGGCAGGCTGATTTGGACCACCTCACCTCGGTTCTGGGTCAGCGTAAGGTGCTGTGAGGCCAAAGCATATCGTTACTGAAGCTTCTGAGTGCCTCAGGCCACTTTGTAGTGTCACAGGGCCCTCCCTCCTACCCTCTCAGGAAAGCTATTGCAAGGCTGGCCATAAGTCCATTGGACTCACCTCCTTTTTGCCCCACTCACCTCCTGCCGCTGCTGCATCACCACTGCCATCGCTGCCCACAGCATCGCTGCAGTGACCAGGAAATGCAGCATCCTTCTGAAAGCCAGGCCATGTATTTTGTATATCTATGGCTGCAAACTACAGTGGCCATAAAGGGAAAATGGCCCTTTGTGTCCACCATATTTCACTCCCACAATACCTTGAAATCATGGCCTGGCTCTCAAGAGGATGCCACATTTCCTGGTTGTAGTGGCAATGAGGTGATGGTGGAGATGTGGCAGCATTGGCAATGCAGCAGCAGCACTGCAGTGGCAGCTGGTGAGCATGTAAGTCCCGGCAGCAGCTGGTCTGGGTTGGGGGGTGAAGGGGCAGCAAGGGAGGGAGCAGGGAATTGGGAGTCCAATGGACTCCTGAACAGCCTTGCTCCTGGCTTTCCTGAGTGCCAGCTTTGTGCCCAGCACCAAGGGACCTGTAAGGTTGAGTCTCCTTGGCATGGCCAAATCTTGCCTCAGCTTTGGGGTCATTTTGGGGGCTCCAAAATGGCCTCCGAGGTGAATCAGGGGGACCGTGCACAGCCCTAGTTATAGGCCAGGACAATGAACCAACTTCCAGATGTGTTTTAAATTCTGGCTTATTCCCATTTGGTAACTAGAGTTTCCCATTTCAGGCAAAATGGAAAACTGTGGTTAATTGGAGACTTCGTGGTTTAGTCCTGGCTCATGGTAAAGAGCTGTGTGGACAGGCAAAAGGCACCTGGATATCTTGGCTTATTAACCTGAGATATGATCATCCTAACTAAGCACCTTATCAGTCAGACTATGACGTGGGTAACATCATAGTCACCTCTCACTGCCTGAAGGCAGGGCTGGCCCTGGTGGGATGGGCAATGGAGAAATCTGAGGATCTAACAGATCCATGTCACTCCTTTCCCCTCTCCTCTTTGTCCACCATCATGCCCCCTTTCCGCCCATCTTGAACCTCTGTGACCTCAGAAGAGGAGTCACAGCTTTCTGCTGTGGCTAGAAAGGGCGGGGTGAGAAATCCCCATTTGGATTCTCCCTCCACACCACACACACACACATCATAGCTGTGTCTATGACCATGTGAGGCTGAATACCAACCATCCTATGTTTCCTGCAGGGGTCGTAGGATTGCTCTGTTAGGGAAGCTTGTCCAGCAATTATTTATTTATTTATTTATTTATTTATTTATTTATTTATTTATTTATTTATTTATTTGAAGACTGCCTGAGAAGCTTCTGAGGAATGGTAGAGTCACCCACAACACCAATTTAAAGAAAGCATTTTATTTTACTGCATACAGTTCAGGATCACCTTGTCACGTGCCAGACTCTGGGCTGTAAATCTCTGACAATGCAAATTGGTCACTAAACTAAAATAAGAAGGTATGATTAATTACCTCTGAGACTACCTGGCAGAATTACAAGTCACTGGATCTAATATTCCTTACTGACAAATACCCTACAATAATTCTGGCATATACTTCATCACCTAGTATTGCCAGTAAAATGTAATCCTTATGAACTGAAAAGAGGCAAAAAGGGTCCCTAAGGTGTTCTGTGATGACTCCAAGACAGATAGGAGTTGAAAGAATACTGCCAATATGCATTCGCAGAAATCAAATGTTAATTTTATTCATGATTTATGGTATTTCTGAGTTATGTGCCCCACATGCATTGCTTTTTATTTATAAGAATGATTTTTATCTGAACAAATAAAACCTTTCGCAAAGCCATAATTCTTCCATGTTAAATTTTTAAGTGTATTTCCCTCCGCCAGCTTTGATATTGTTGTATTTTATGGAGCAATGTTTTTAATTGAATTTCTGGTTCCTCATTCATAATGTATAATATTTTACAGCACTTTATGTGCATGGATTTGCACAGTAATTTACAGGATGCAGTCATAAACTACCATGCTGTGAAAAATGTGACATATACTCTTGCATCTTGAATGTCATGAAACGTGCTAATTTCAGTAGTAAGAACTACAGGAGGGTCGGTTAGGGACAACCTCCCTTCAAGGGGCCTAAAGAGGAGACCAATGCAGAGATGCCATCAATAAATGCACAGTCCTAAGGATTTGAGTCCAGACTTAGTGCCTGCATATGGAGGGTTTGCTCTCGGATGTCAATGAGCTCTATTTTACCTTTTCCATCAGTGCTTGGAGACTCACCTTCTCAAGAGGTTCCTTGGCCAAACAGAGGCATGGAGGGAGGTTAAAGAAAGATGTGGCTGGTGCACACATGCCTCACATTTCCTATAATGTAAACCGCCCAGAGAGCCCTGGCTATGGGAGCAGTATATAAGTTTAATAAATAAAATAAATACATAGATAATGTACCAAGAATCTGTGCTCATGTATGAGGGTGAGGAAGAGGAATCCAGATACAGTATCCAATTGGATGCTAGTGAAAATGTAAATTACATTGTGTTAGCATAAGGGAACTCTGATGGCTCCCCTGACAGTGAAGCTATAAATCATCTGTGGGTTTCAGTTAGAACCGGTCAGAACTCTGCAGGAGCAATGCAGTGCTGAAGCTATTTTGAGGTAGAATTCAGCACCTTGGACAGCTGAGTTTGCCTTTTAAAGATACATACATGCAGCCTTTCAGGGCAAGACAGAATACAATACCAAGACGTAATTAAAATACAAAGCAATTTGTAAAAATACATACATAAAACTATCAAGTTACAAAACTACAAACAGCAGATTAAAGGACAAGCACAAGACTTTTAGTAAAACCCAGACTATATCTTTTAAAAATAAAGGAGAGCATACAAGCTTGAGGCTTTTTTTTAACATAATGTGAAACAATAGGTTAGCATTATATGCCAATCAGATCAAGGTGTATCCTGATACATTGGGAGATTTAAATTTATGAGGAATTCTCTGAGTTGTAATCTGAAAATCCACACTATGCATTTATTTATTTACTTTCAAAGCACCATTGTTTTAAAGGCTTAAGTTAAATGTAAATCATTTCTGCATTTATTTTCCCCACTTTTTTTTTTAAAAAAAGTGCAAGTATTCCTTTGCTGGATCAGACCAAGTTTCATTTTCTTCAGCATTCTGCTTCCAATGCTGAAGAAAGGCCAGTCATGCCATATAGGAAGTGTGATAACCATGTTCTGTTGTATGGTCCCAACATCCAACCATCAGAGGTACACAGACCCTAATCATAGAGGCTCCTTTTGGCTTGTCACTGTTGTCATCCATTGACAAACCTGTCTTCCATAGCCTATGGGCAAAAATCTGCCAGGGTCCAGCAGACACCCCCATGTCTGGCCCTCAAGGGCCTAGGGAGATGTGCCCAGCTTTCAAGAGCAGTTGGGCATGGTTCCACCCTGACCTGTGCCCCCTTCATCCTTTCACCCTGCTAGATTAATAGTGGTGGCCACCATTAATATAGCAGGGAGAAATATGCAATTTCTAAAGCCAGAGTGGAAGGAAAATATGCATTTTCCTCAGCCTTGGGAAACCTGCATTAATCTTCACCACCACCACCACCACTGATGGGGGCCTTAATGGGCCTATGAACAGGGCCTTTAAGGTGCCCCTTGGCAGGAGATGGAGATACATCATTTCCCCAAGGCTGCGGAAATTGCATATTTTCTCCCACCACTCTAACGGTGGTGGCTTTTCCTTGTCCCTGCTCACCAGTCAGGGTCTTAAAGGCCCTCTTAATGCAAGGTTAAGAAGGCCTTTAAGGACCTGATTGCTGCAGGTGGGAGGCAAAGCGCACTTTCCAGGGCCTCCAGGCAGTGTGCAATTGCCCTGGCCCCACTAATAGTGTGCTGGGGGAAATTGCACACTTTCCGGAGGCCCAAGAATGCATGCATTGCTGAGTGCGCGGGAGGCTCACGCAGCCTCCCAAGTGCTCGGCTAGCTCAGCTACCCAGAACAAGGCCAGACGAGCAATGCAATGCGTTTAAGCGATTATCAAAACCACATCTTGAGATTTAAAATGAATTCCATAAGACCTTGTGTAAAGTTCTTCCTTTTGTCTCTCCTGAATCTACTCCGAGGATATTTTTTTTTAAAAAAAATCAATCAATCAATAAATCTGCATTTCCCACATTTGTCCATTTTATTTTATGAACTTTGATCCCCCATCCCCTGTTTCAAGGGCATTTTGATTGAGGAACGGCCGCCAAATCAGCAGCAGGAAGAATAGCAGTAATAGCAGCAGCAGGTATTTCTCCAGCGTTGCTTTGAAGGATATTTCAGTAATGAAAGGGATAATTGGGGCTCCCTGCCTCCGCTGTAATTGAAAACCAGCATAGTGACTTTTCCATTTAACTTTATTGCTTGAGTTCAAATCATCGAGCAGCAGAGAAAGCAGGGGCAGAATAAGGCAGTGATTTTGATTTGGGTCCTCCATCCCCTTCCTCATTTCACCATTAATTCATAGGTTTGGAATGCAGCATTAGCATGAAAGGCAATAAGATATATTCAGCTATTGCAGTTTTAAAGGACCGTAATTATCCATTGCACTGCTGGGAATGTATTGTTCTACAAATACTATTTACTTTTTACTAGTTGGACAACCAGATTATCCCCTTCGCAATGGGAAAGCGGCAACAGGTTGAAGGCAACAATCCTAGCAATTTCAGATTAATCACACCCCTATCCCTTTCTAGGGCAGGAACACAGGAATGAATAACAGTCAGTAACAAGTTAAAGTCTCCATTTGGGTCTTTGGATTCATGCTCTCATTAGCCAGTTGATCGTGCTGCATGCATTACTGTCTCAAGGCCAGGGCAGCTCTCATCTCAGGCTCATCAATTTTTATTTAATCCCATACACAGAGTGTGATAGGTGTTAATAGATGCAGCACACAGGGGTGGGGGAGAGGGGAGGGGGAGACGGACAGACATACAGTGCCTTAATGGGAAGTGTTGAGAAACATTATACGGTCATTTTCACTGTTGTTTACACCATGAGAATATGTTTACTGATCCGATTTGTAATGTACCAACTCCTTCCGGGGTGCCGGAAGAACCAGGGAGGCTTGAGCTTGCCAAAATTCTCCCAATGTCAATCCAAAACTTGGTTTGAGTCACTGCTATTTTCATATGCAACCTGATTTTTTTTGGGGGGGGGGGTTGGTTCATTCGAATAGGGAAAGTGTGCATTTCAAATGGGGGAAATCTACACTTTTGTGCACCTTTTTCAAAACTCCACGCTTCCCCCCCGATGGACTACAGTTAAATATGCATTTCAAAGTGTTCATTAAAAAAAAACTTACTTTTTTTTCTAAAACAATCGCAAGCTCAGGAATGTGCAAACCTTTTCTTTAAAAAATAAATAAATCACGTATTCCTTTTCACGTTCACATCCAGGGCTGCAAACAGGGCAAGTTGGCATGGTTTGCAAACTGCAACGTCCCTATTTTCCCTCAAACTATGAAGCAGCTTGCCTTATTTCTCAGCCTATCCAAATTCCTACTGTTTGTTCAAGTAAGAGTAATTCTACTAAGCCTGTCTACAATTTCAGTCAAGAATAAAGCAAAGGATGGTAAAATATTTTGGCATCCCACCCAATCCAAAGTGTTTTTGCCTGAACTGTACTACAAATTTCAATGGCATTTAGGGATGTCTCAAGCACCTGACTGAGTCTGGAGGTCTGATGGACTTTCCTCAGGGGAAATGTGCTAATTCGGCAGTGGGGGCAGATGGTTGCCGAGTGCTCAACAAGCCAAACCAAGTCTTGAATGAAGTTCGTGCAGCCCGACAACTGGAGGTAGGCAGGCAGTGATAGGGGGAGCATCCAGGATTTGAGTATAGCACCCTAAGCATTTCGGGTGGAGGAAAAATCAGTCCAATTGAATTTTAAATCAATTGATGTTCAGTGAATGCAAGGACATGAAATAACGGAGTTGCCCTTCAAAGATTTTCCAGGTCAAATACAATATAACACTGTCACTGTCTTGGAACATTTTTCGTCTATGAGTTTGATGAGTGATGGAAACCTTGTGAGTGATCTACGCTTAAAAAATACATTGGGGACATTTACAGCCCAATAAGCATATTTATTTGAAATTTTAAAAACAACAACCTTAATTTTGATACAGCAGAAGGAAACTTGTTGTTCATTCATCTTGGGGACTGAAAATTTCAGTCTGAAAGCTGCAGTGTGATTATACTGAATTGCACCAATAATTTGAACAGGGCTGCCTGGGGATGGATGGAATTTAGCTTTCTGCTTCTTCCATTCACATCCTCCCAAACAGATGGTCAGCAATAGTCAAGGCAACCTATCTCATACCCAGGTTTTATACCAGGCTTTTCAGTCTCAAGGACTGAAAAGCACCTATACAAACACGTGTTCTTCCCTGTTGGGTTACATGGACAAGTGAGTTCAACAGATTTGTTTTCTACAATTTGCCATCTGGAGTGGTCCAATCTAGTAGCTAGAACTGCATCCTGTGATGTTATTGGTCATGTAGCTCAGCTCCGATTTCAAATGTATTTGTTTACTGACACACAACAAGAGAATATTTCTTTGATGATTATAATTTAAATGTTCACACATTAATGCAGCTAACTCAGCTGCAAACAAACCACAAATGGATTTCCACCACTTATGCCTAATGTTAATACAATTATTTCATTTTTTTGGCTACAGTATTTATTTATTTATTTATTTTAAAAAGGCAAGAAGAAAAAGAGGCATATACTTTATGGTTTGGATATCTGGTCTATAGAATACATGATGCCCCTGGGCCAGGTGTTCACAACAGGAAGAAGTTAAGAAGGCACAGTCAGAATGATAACAATCATGTCTTGATGAGTTCTTATCATTTTTAGGCACACCTGTTCCAAGTCAGTGGGATTTCGGAGGAAAATCAGAAATGTTTGGACGTGTCCCAAGGCACATAAAAGATTGAATTCAATTCTGTCTAGCTGGTGTTTAGAAATTTACAACTGTGCTGACGAGGCTAAATGCCTTGCCAGCAAAACAGCAGAAGACACAGAGTTATATTTGTCTGTGAAGCTATACAGAAGATCAGTTGTTAAATATGTATGACTCTTCTTGCATTTGAGGCAGAAGCACTCACACTGCATTGGGCCAAAAAGTGAAAATTTTCTTAAGAATGTGACGTCTTTTCTTGCATCAGGTAAAGCATGGGTATGCAATTTGTGTTGCTCCAGACATTTTGACCTACAACTCCCATCAGCTATGTTGGCTAGGGCTGATAGGGATTGTAGGCCAAACTATCTATAGGGCAACAAGTTGTCCATGCCTACTATAAAACCTATACACAATGTGGAAATGCTAAGGATAAATACCAGTAGAGATGGGTATGCTTCCAAAATCCAGGAGTTCATTTTGATAAGATAATTGTAGGGAATTAAATGAGATGCTCACATCTATTCAATGATCAAAAAAGTCTGCTGGTTTAAGACTAGAGCTAAGACTAGAGCTAACACTAGGCTAGACTGTAGGACTAGGAGTTGGTTTTAGCCCCCACTCAGCCATGGAAGCTCACTAGAAAACTTTGTGCCCATCACAGACTCTCAGCCCAACCTGTCACACAGCTTTGTTGTTGTGAGGATAAAATGCAGAGGAGGATTATGTATGCCACTTTTCCTTAAGGAGGAAAAAGGTGGGATATAAATGTTCAAACACCTTGCCCTTAAAGAGCTATTCAATTATTATTATTATTATTAAAAAAAAACAAAAACAAAAAACAAAACCCTGCTGCTTTAAGTCCAAGGACAATTGGACGCTATGGCCAATATCTTAACAGACATGCCCTGTCATCTGTAAAGATGTTGTGGAATGTCAAAAAATGTTCTTGCTTGCAACTTACTCTCCATACACTCATACTTTTCCTTGATCTTTCAGACCCAAATCCAGATGGAGAAGATGGAGTGACTGAGACCAACAAAGAGGCTGCATGTTGTCCTGGTGCTTCATTGCTTTATGAAGCATCTGAACTAGGGGTGTGCACGGACCCCCCGCTCCGCTTCTCTTCCAGATCCGTGATTTGCAGATCGGGCCACTTCGCTCCGCCCCTGCTCTGCCCATGTCCGCTCTGCTCCGCTGCGGAGCTCCGGATCCGGATCGGTGCTCAGTTCCCCCCCCCCCATAGGCTTGCATTAAGCTAAAAAAGTATACAACTTTTTTCTGTTAAAGTTAGAAACCTCAAGTTTGGCACCATGACACCTCATGGAGGTATACACACGCACACCAAGACTCAAGGCAATCCCATCATCCCCTGATTTTTGGGGAATTTATGAAAATCGGGCACCCCATACACACCCCTTTCGATAGCTCCGTCAATTTGCAAGTTAGAAACCTCAAACTCACCACCATGACAGATTATCCAGGGATACACATGCATGCCAAGACTCAAGGCAGTCCCATCAACCCCTGTTTTTTGGGGAATTTATGAAAATCGGGCACCCCATTCACACCCCTTTCGATAGCTCTGTCAATTTTCATGTTAGAAACCTCAAACTCACCACCATGACAGCTTATCCAGGGATACACATGGACGCCCAGACTCAAGGCAGTCCCATCATCCCCTGATTTTTGGGGAATTTATGAAAATCGGGCACCACATTCACACCCCTTTTGATAGCTCCATCAATTTGCACGTTAGAAACCTCAAACTCACCACCATGACAGCTCATCCAGGGATACACATGCATGCCAAGACTCAAGGCAGTCCCATCATCCCCTGATTTTGGGGGAATTTATGAAAATCGGGCACCCCATTCACACCCCTTTCGATAGCTCCGTCAATTTGCATGTTAGAAACCTCAAACTCACCACCATGACAGCTTATCCAGGGATACACATGCATGCCCAGACTCAAGGCAGTCCCATCATTCCCTGATTTTTGGGGAATTTATGAAATCGGGCACTGTTCTCTGACATTTGGACAGATAAAAAAAGGGAAGTGGGCACACTCACAGATGCCATCTAGACCCACAATCATGCCAAGGTACAAGGCAATCCCATCATCCCCTGATTTTTGGTGGGGCTTAAACCTGCAGACAGCTAAATGGGGCCATTCAATGGAAATCCCAACATGCCATGAATTGGGGAGTAGAGATAAACCTATGAATCTTCTTCCACACTTGAAAAAATGGATTTGGAACTTCCAAAAGTCTAATTGAGCACAGGAAGGACTTCTCACCTGAGTCAAAGCCAGACACACACAACATCCCTGCGAGGTGGGCAGAGGAGGAAGGAGGGAAGGCAGGCAGGCAGCAGACATTTCTGGGGGCATAAGGAAGTGAGCTAAGGATAAGCCAGTAATGCATATAAAATGGAATAAATAAATAAATAAACAAAGGAGGGGTGGAATTAAAAGCAGCAGTGTTGCTGAATAAACAACAAGAATAACTTTTTAAAAAATGCTATATCTGTCTTTTACCAGTAATAAGGGGGGTGGTGGACTTGTCCAGATGGGGAATCATCAGCCAATTTAACTGGTCCTGTCTAGGAACCAGTCTTTTAAGAAGCAAAGCTCTCACTTCAACTCATAATAGGCGTTGCTCCACTGGGTTACTCTCTTTGGAGGGCTCTGATGGCCCTCCAAGTAGAGGAGAGAGTGAGGGCACGTCCACATGCCCTAGGGGAGCTCATCCCCTGCACCACATCTTTTCAGTTGTTCCCCAAAGTTAGGGTGGGTAGCAGTGCTGTGTTTCTATCTCTTATTATTGGCTTAGTATATGATTTCAGGTTGTGTTTGTGCATTTGGTGGGGCTACTGTTTTAAAAAACACTGGGAAAAGTCCGTTCAGACTAAGAAAGAGAAGTTTCCAGAATCCCAAGTTACCTGTTTTGCCTATCCCCTCCTCCAACTTTGGGATCATGTGATCATGACCGGGAGTTGACTCTGCCCCTCAGCAATCAAAAAGGTAATCTTTTTCCCGCCTTTACCCTACTTTTTAAAAAATTCTAGCAAGCGAACTGCACCACGCAGAGAGCTGAGAGTAGGCTCAAAATGGCCCCCAGCCATGACTCTCTAAGCACAAGAAGTTTCAGAAAGATAGCTTCAAAAACAACACAGTTATCCCCTTTTCTTTTCCGCAATGCAATCCTATGGGCGAAATGTTTCAAAATGGCGATCGGATCGGTCCGCGGAAAGAGAAGCGCTCCAAAAATGGGCGCTTCTCTTCGCCTTGCTTCTAGGGGTCCCCAGTCTGCTTCTACTCCACCTCTGGGCAAGGCGGAGCAGGCCAATTCGCTTCTGCTTCTACGCTTCTAATCGGAGCGGAGCACATCCCTAATCTGAACCTTACTGTATTGCTAGAGGAATCCTCTTTTGAGTTGCTAGAGGCATCCTCCTGTGAGATGAAGGAAAAGTGTGGGTGTATTGTAGTGTATAATTTATATTCAGATAAGGAATAACCAAGAAAGTAGTTTGTTTGTTTTTACCTCTGGCCATAACAAAAATCCAAGATTGGGAAGGGAGGCTCTCTTGCTCCCTATGACATGATCCAATTGAAACTTTGTGTGCATCATAGTGAGGATAAGAAGCAGGGCTTGTCTCAGCTTGGGCAGATTTAACAGTTCCCTGCCAATGGAGGGCAATTTGGTTAAAGGAACTTGAGGATGATAGAGAAATGAAGTAATTTGTTAACTGTTCATATGACCTGTCTGGAGAATGCAGTTTGGGAAGATCCAAATTCAGTGCCAGAGTAGGAACAGTTGCCCCAGCAAAGAAAATCAAATCTGCACCCAGAGGTCCAAAACAGAAATCCATGTCTAGCAGCTTGTGTTTTTTTTTTCTTTTTTTTTTTCATTTACTCTGAAGTAGGCTCAAGGCCCCAGATAGAGATCAGGATGCTATCATAAGGGTTGGGGTTTTTTAAGATTTGTATGGGAGCCCTTCACCTACTCTAGAGTAAAAAGTGAATGAAAGGAAAAAAAGACCTTGCTGCTAGACACAGATCCAAAGCAACATCTGTTTGGGCCCATAGATAACATCCATGTACATGCTCAACACATGTATGTGGCTTCCACTGAACTGACATCCCCAATCAGATAATTATTTATTTATTTATGTATTTTATTCCTATACTGCCCAATAGCTGAAACTCAGAACTAGAACTAGACTGGGGCCAGAGAGTTAACCAAATCAGACAGACAGGATGCAATGGCCTGGTTCAGACAACACGCTAAACCATACTGCTTAACTACAAAATAAGCAGCATGGTTTAGTGTGTTGTCTGAATGGGGCCAATAAGGTCAAGCTTTATGGTAAGCCATATCTGTTGTATTTTACAGTAGTTGAAATGAATTCAATTGTTTGTGCTGCTTTTTACTTGCTGATCTCTGTTTAATTAGATAAACACACACACACACTGTTTCATGTTTTAATCCCTTACTTATTGTTCATTGCTCTGAGAACATCTTTTCTTGAACACCCATAAATACAATAAATAAATAAATAAAATCATACAGTTGGAAAGGCCCATTAAGGCAAACAGGTCAAACTCCCAGCTCAGTGCAGGAAATCAGTTAAAAGCAACACTGATAAATGGCTATCCAATATCTTCTTGAATACCTTCACTACCTCCCTAGGCAGTTGGTTCCATGTCTGACAGCTCTGACCATTAGGAATTTTTCCTGATATTCAGCTGAAATCTTCCTTCCTGTAACTTAAGCTCATTATTTCATGTCCTACAGTCTTGGATGATAGGGATCAGGTTGCTGCCCTCTTTCATGTGACAACCTTTAGGTACTTGAAAAAGCTACCATATCCTCCTCAGTCTTCTCTTCTTAAGGCTAAGTTCCTTCAGTATTTCCTTGTAGTTTCTAGTCCCCAAATCTTTTTTTTTCTTTTTCTTTTTTGACTTTCATTCCAATTTACCCCAATACTTCCAGTAGGGATGTCCAGTCTTTACTAAATCTGTCTTGTGTTTTGTGGATTTTGCAGTGTCATTCCTTCTGGTGTATGTTCTATAGGTGTTGTTGTTGCTGTTATGCAAACATACACATAAATAATTCCATAAGAAAATTTGCAATTATTTATATAATTTATTCTAGTAAGTAACATTTAGCGTATTGTCCCCATTCCATTCAACTTTTGCCTCCTTATATTTCCCAACATGGCATATGTCTCAGGAGAAACCTGTATATTTTCCTGCAAATAAATCTGCTTCAATTTTGGGAAAATAATAATAAAAAAATCTGAGAGGCCATGGACTCCGAGTGGCCTGGGGAATTTCATCAATCATATTCTTAGAAATCTGAACTCATTTCAGTCCATCTTGAATTTCTTTAGCATCTCTAGTGTCCAGAACTAAACAGTAGTTGAAGTGAGGTCTGATCAGCACAGTGGAACTATTACTTCGCACGATTTTGAAAGTATACTTCTCTTGATGCAACTTAAAACAGCATTGGCCTTCTTTGCAGTCACATCACATGGTTGACTCATAGGGCTTTGCTAGACCTGCCGGTATAAGCTGGCAGGGAGGCGGGGCGGCAGCACGCTGACGTTAGCGCGCGCCGCCCAGGGTTCCACACGTAGGATGCGCAGGGACGACGGAAGCCCTGCAGCGTCCGCCATTTTTTTGTTTGTTTGTTTAAAGGGGCCACGTGCGGCCTGAAGACTCTGGAGAAGGTAAGGGTTTTTTTAAAAGCGGGGGGGAAGGATGGCAAGGGGGGAGGGCGGGTGAGAGAGCGCCGCGTGCCGCTGCCCGAGCAAGCAGGCGAGGGGCGCTTGCCCGGGCAAGGCCTGGCATGGGGCGGCCTTGCCCGGGCAAGCGCCGCTCGCCTGCTTGCTCGGGCGGTGGTGCGCGGTGCTCTCTCACCCGCCCTCCCCCCTTGCCATCCTTCCCCCTGCCCCTCTCTTTCCCCCCCCCCCGGGCCGATGGGCACAGCGCTCGTATGAACGCTGTGCCAGGTCTGCAGCTTTCTGCGGCTACTCACGAGTAAGCGAGTAGCCGCAAAAAACCACGGAAGTAGCTAGACATTTTGCAGCTCCAGCCTGAGGCCGGGGCTGCGAAAAAAACGCGCCATAAGCGACTTTGCTTATGGCGCATTAGAGGAGGCCTCAGTGCGTCCTGGGCCCGGATTCCCCTGTGCGTCATCTGGACACACAGCAGGGAAACCGGGTCTCAAGGCGCGCTAAGGCCTCGTCTAGCAAGGCCCATAGTCAGTGATTGAACATAACTCCAAGATCCTTTTCACATGCCCTTTTACCAAGCTATGCATCCCCCATCTTATTCCTGCGGATTTGACTTCCCTTTCCTAAATGAAGAATTTTAGTCTGTTATTTCCTGCCCAGTTTTCTAATCAATCAGAATCATTTTGAATTTTGTTTCTGTCTCCTAACAAATGTGTTATCTGCAAATTTGATAAGCATTCCCCACATCTTCCTCCAAGTCAATAATAAAAATGTTGAAGAATACAGGGTCGAAGACCAGGCCCTGCACCTAGCCATGGACAGATTCACCCATGTTCACCTTCATCAGGCACTTGACAAACCTCCACCACTGCCGTCCTCCTCTGCTCGTGCCAAAACACGAGCTTCTCAATGGTTTGCTTGGCACCCAATGAGGCCACAGGGCCATCCATCCTTCTTCCAAGCTGATGTTTTGTGCTATAATAGTGGCTTGGACATTTCCAGGAAGAAAGTGTTGCATAAATGGAGGCAGTAAAGGCACAATTTATGCAACATACAGGCATGAATGTTCCATTCACACCTGTAATACTGTATAAATGCCCCCTTTACAGCCACCATTTACAGTACATTCCCTTCCCAGAAATGCCAGAGCCACTATTATTGCATAAAATGGCAGCTCAGGAAGAGGTGGGTGACTTTGTTAGGCTCTCGCGGAGCTGTGAGGTGCTTGCTGAGCAAGTCTTACCCTATCAGAAATGAAATAAGTTTGGCAGGACATGTTCTTGACACATCCATGCTGGCTTCCAGTTATCACTGCATTAGTGTCAAGGTGCTTACAGATCAAGTGGTTTATAATCTTCTCTAGAATCTGCTCTGGAATCTTTCCAGGCATTGAATGCCTTTGCAGGTATTACTTTCCCAGTTTAAATAATGACAACAAATAGCAATACAACATATTAACCATCACAAGCAATTTTTGGATGAAAGAGGAGAAGCACAGGGAGTGGACAGACCCACCCTTATCACTATCAAAAGAGGAAGAAAATGGATTTAAGCTTCCACATTCCACAAGCTGTTCGCTCTGGGACACTTTCATAAGATGTCATAGACTTTGATGGGATTGCTCTGATTCCACTCTAGAGCAATTGTCTTGCACATTGCAGCCTATAAGTTACACCAACTAAATTATTGGTTTACTTAACTACTTTAATAATGTAAGAAGAAAGTATGTAAAATTAATTACAAACATAAAACAATGACATACAAACATTAACAGATGTCACTAACTAATTACTTCCAACCACACTTTTGTGATTTGAAACAGCATATGAGCACGCTTTTAAAATTAGTCCAATATTTTCTTCACATTTAGCTCAGCAATTATTCCTGTTAATGTTGGGATTTCTCTCTCCCCTTACCCCCCCCACCCCAAATATTATGAATTCTCATTATTGTTTCTATTTCACATTAACAGCAATAGGTAGAAATGGCCTTTTCAGTAATTAAGAGTGTAGATATAGAACAAGCTGTGTAAAATACATATGGTGTAATGGATTTGGAAGAATGGAGGAAATTTCTTGTGAAGTCCCATACGAGCTTTGTTTTCCCTCTATATGGTATTAACTATACCTGTGCAAAGATCCCCACAAACTTCTTTGGAGGCCAATTTGGAGCTTCTGAATCAGCCCAGACCCTCCTTGGCCTGATTCAGACCTGGTCCGAACCGCTTCAGATCCAGTTCCAAAGCAAAATTAAGACGTCTAAAGCAGGTTGGATGTTGCAGCTTCCCAGGCAATCAGAGCAGCTGAGTGGGAGGCTGACTGGAAGTCCATTGGACTCCCCCACCCACGTGCCCCACTCACACACACCCAAACCCAGCAAGCCACTGTGTCATGTCTAACCCTTCTGCTCCTGTTTTGGGAGAAGGTGTTTCAGATAATCAATCAGATTCAGAACTAGAAGATACAGCGCCAGACACCAGCCAGCCTGTACCAGTGAGGGAGAAAGCTCTCATGGGTGATTCACCAGCTGGGAGTCAGCCCTCTCCAGAGCTTATCTCCTCAAAGCCAAATCCTACACACTCAGTGAGAAGTGAGCTTTCTTCTGGAGGAGAGCTCCCTGACAAGCTAGCTAATGCTAGGGTCCACCGGAAACTAAAACGCACGGAGCGGAAGGAAAGCGTGAGAACGTTGGTCTGATTAGGATTGCGCTAGAAACTGCCTCCACACCAGACTCTCTGAAGTTGCGGGCATTTGGGGAAAGGGTTCCTGTTCTCCTTGATTGGACAATAGTCTCACTTAGTTTGCATAGTTTTGCCTAGGGGTAAGTTTCCAAGAGATAGAGATAGGTAGAAGACATGTTTGTTGCTTGATAAAAAGCTTTGTGGGTTACCTAGCAGGCCTCATCATTTGCCTCCCATCGAAAGCAGGATTTTTTCTGAGAAACATGACACACTGCCCCTGCCTGCCAAGACACTGGACCCATCCACTCATGCCTGGCAGCTACCCATCCTCTATGAGAGCCACCATTTTTTAAAGAAGTTGGAGACTCTGTATTTATGAAGATCTAAAATGCTTTCAAAAATTGTGTACATTAAATACAATTACGTGTTTGTGTATTTGGAGAGATGCATACAAAAACGTATATACATCTTCATGCAATCTTTAAAAACAAATGATCCAAGTTCAAGATGAACTGAACATAAGGGTGGAAAAAATAGAAATGCAGAGAAACTGAAATTGACAGATTCATCCATCCCTATCTTCCACCCAAGCCCCTCCTCTCCTAGGCTTCTTATAGGCCAATACCACGTTGATTCTTGATTCTCACCAGCCTTGATTCGCACATCTTGATTCTCACCAGCCTCTATGGCTTCAGCCATCCTGTGCTTTGGCTCTAGGATTAGGCCTTCCTGCACGTGTCTGTCATGCCCATTTCATGTCACTCCCAGGCACTGATGGCTGCAGCCTCCTCTCCATCAGTAGCTCTGGTGGGTGTTGGTGGTGTGTTGAAGCCGCAAACTCTTTCCCTAGTACACTAGTTTATTACATGCATTTCAATGTGTCTGCTAATTCCTTAGTTCATTTAACCAATTTCTTAGCCACGTTTCAAGACCACAGTCTTCCAAGGTGGCTGCCTTCAGTCTGAAGAGGCACAGTCCACAATTCTACTTCTACCATCTCGTTCTGTATAATGTGTAGAGCGTCTCTAACCTCCCTGAATCAAACTGTAACTGTCTGTTGTTGTTGTTATTCTTCTCCAATTTAATTTGGATCTTTCATATTTTATTCCATTCGGAATTTTTTACCCTTCCATTTCTGAATAGTTTAAAGTCCTCCTAACTTTAGCAATATCCTTAAAGGGTGTCCCACGTGTGAGCAATCCATGGCCTTCCCTTCCTATTTTTTAATCAAGCTGAGCTTTTCAAAGGGTTTCTTCATTTGATCTCCCAAAATAGTTTCTAAGACTTTCTCTGCCACTGAAGTTAAAGGTAACTAGTAAAAAATACAAAAAAAATAAAAATCTCCTGGTGTGCTACTAAGTCTTCGTTTCAATTAATGATTGATATTGGTCATTTTCTCTATCTTCAGGAAAGGCTCCTGGCTGAGAACACCTGCAAAATTTTCCTTTCAAAACCCCACCAGTTTCTCTGAACCTTAAAGTGTGATCTGGTCTAAAAAAAAAAAAAAAAAGTGGCGATGTAACAAGGGAGCCTCGTGAATTCCATAGATCTACTCATTGTGCACATTAAGAGTCAACTTCAGAAGATTTTAATGGCACGTTTAAAAAAAGCAACTGCTTTTCATTCCTATCAGCACTGCAGAACCAGTGTGGCTGAGAAACATGAAATTGCGTTCAGAACTGGCACATATTTAAAAGTTCTTTTTCAAAATCATTATGCATATCAAAAAACTAACATCGAATATGTATTACATATACAAATATAGTACATACAAATACAAACAGGTGAACAATAGAGTAACTTAATACATAATTATTACATTCCGATTCAGATAGCAATTCATAGCAATTCATACATATACCCTTCTTCTGTCTTTGCTACACGTGCCCATGATAATTTTCTTAGGGTGCAATCCTATGGGAATAGTCACTAGTGTCCAACCTTGGAATCTAATGACTGTCCAATGCAGGAGAGTTGCGAGAGGAAACAGAAGCATAGAATAAAGACAGAGACACAAGAGCTTGGGTTAAACTAGGGCCTCTTTATTAATAATTGGATAGATTCATCCCTCCCTGGATCTGCATGTGAAAGTGCGGGAATTAAGTCCTTATCTCAGGCCACTTGCCTGGCTTATGGGTGAGCCACTCTCCAAAGCAAGGAGTCAGGAAATCCGGCTCCTTCCTTATGTGACACTTTGTAAGCGTGGGGAGACCACCCTACGACATCCCCGCCCACTGCCGTAAGGGACAGCGAGTAGGTGAAGACAGGATGGTCTCCAAAGGCATACCATATCCTGGCACTGGAGCCACATAGCCCCCGAGGAGCAGGTCCTCCGGCTATGCCAATCACCATAAAGGTGCCAGAGGGCTCACCGTCCCAATCTAATATAGCCAATTCCCGCATATATCCCTGCCACAAATCAACCTAATTACTTTCCCTCTCATGTAAGACTTCCAGTATGAAGTAGGCAAAACCATCAAAAATGGAAAAAAAAATCCTACTCAGTCCCCGCTCCAAAGGGAGAGACTGGCTAATCCCATACTAGAAGGGTGGGAGCCAAAATGGAAAGAGGCCGATGCCTCGGGCAGGCTGCCTTTTATAGGCACAGCCCCGCACTACACCACATGGTCTGTGTTTCGCGCCACAGTAGGTGCCTTCATTCTGCTCCTGCCCCTCGCAACAGCTGGCCTCCTCCCAAGCCTTTGGGCTGGGCAGATGCTGGATATAGAGAACAGAGAGGGGATTCTCTCTTCCATGCTCATCCTGCCCTGCAGTTTTTGATAGACGCTTGAGTTCGAATGTCTAGCCGGGGAGTTTCTGAGCAGGAGGGGAAGGCTGTGCCACACATAGGAAGCTTCTGCTGTCTTCTCTCCTTCCCCCCTCCATGGGCATGCCCTGCTGTTCCCAAGTACAGAGAAGGAGCTGGGGCAGAGAGAAGTGCCCCATCTACAAGGCTGTGGGGAGGGGTGGGGCGAGCATTTTTTGGGAACTGACATTAGAGTGTGGTCTCCAACTTCAGTTCCCAGAAACTGAAAAATCTTATGGTTGTCTAGTCAGTTCCTAGTGACCACAGGATGGCTCCCTTAATACGATATTTTCTAATTCCTAATAAAACACTGTAAGCAATAACACATATTAATGGTCATGCTTATAAAAAGAAATCAATTCACACATTGACACAAAAAAGTCATAAACAGTCCTCTTAGTAGTCTTAAAAAATAATAGTCATAAATATTCAAAATACCGGAATAAACAAAATCAAATTAAATAAGTCTTAAATAGTCATAGATGTTTATAGATGCCAACTACTCTCGCATAAATATGTGTCCTAATAATAATTAAAATAATCTATAGATCTATGTCAATATGAACTCATAATATATTAAATGCATGCTATCTATCTATATCCAAGCCATATTATCTTTAAAGGTGTTAAGCTAACACCCACATAATGACTGGGTTCGGACAACACGATAAACAATGGTGGTGTAAATAGTCGACAGTTGGTTATTTAACTCACCATGGGTTATTGTGTTGTGTGGCAGGAGTTTTTTAACCAACACAAATAACTGCAGAGTTGGCTCTTTGAACCACTATTGGTTATCGTGTTGTGTTGGTTATTTCCTTGGCCACCGCTGGTTATTTTGTCAGCCACGGAGTCACAAGGCAAGAGCGGTCAAAGTGACAGCTGCCTGTCTAGTCCAGCTGGCAGGATAGAGTTTTGGCAGCAATGGCTGATGGGATACTAGTGAGAAGACTGAGGGGGAGAGAATGCGGGGGATGAATGAGTCAACTCAGCATGGACTAATAGCCAACTCAACACTGATCCTAATATGCGCCAAGGTTGCTTATTATGTCATGTGGAGAGTATCCCCTAAATAAACTGTCAAGTTGATTATTACTCCACTATTAACTATCATGATGTCCAACAGCAGCCAATGGTCTCTGACACTTAATTTTGTTATTTCATTCTCCTCTGTTAGAGTGACTAAATCCCCCACAATATACATAAATAACTATTCTGGACAGCTTATACGTTGTCAGGAACTGGAACTAGGAACTTTGGGATCTAGCTTTGCTTCTTCTTGTGGTTTATTTAGGTTTGCATCTATCTTTGCTACTCACCCAGGGAGCTTATTTTTTCCCCCTGTGACCTGGTAGGATTTGGGGGTCAGGCGTGGGCAACAGCCAGCTCAGTTTTCCCTGTTTGGCTCCTACTTTCAACTCTCACAGCTGCTGCCTTTTGGGTTCCCCCGAGTCCACAGGGCAAGGCAGCTGGTTCATTTTCTGTTCTTTATCCTGCCACAGGCCAGATCTACACCTTGTTTCAAATCATTATGATCCCATCGTGATAACACTATATCCCTCTAGTGCATTTATACCTATTGGGACACACAATAACATTTGTGGCAGTATTTTAGATCAGTGTTTCTCAACATTTTTCCGACCATGGCCCCCTTCCGACCTTGTTTCCTTCCTGTGGACCCCCGTCCTGCTGGTAGAAAGATACCTATTTAAATGTTTTGTTTGTAAATAGAACATGTTTTATTTATAACGCCAAAGGCAGTTACCTTTGGACAGCCAACGGACTTCTTTATGCAATAATAAGTGTGTGAAGTCTTTGGTATTGTCTTCGCAAAGCTGTCGAAACAGGCGGTCTTGAAGTGCATTTGATTTAACGTAATTTACTGCTTTTATTACAATCTGTAGAGACTCATGCAAGCGCCCTGCTAGTTTTTTTGAAATCAAGTTTTGAAACCTCTGTGGCCCCCTAGTTTCATGCCATGGTCCCCCATTTACGCAATTTTCACCTGTGGCCCCCTTGGAATATCTGGGGGGGGGGGGCGTGGCCCCTGTTTGAGAAACGCTGTTTTAAATAATGTGGAATAAAAAGCAGGAAATAACACTGTGGAAATGGTATATGGAATGTGTAATGTGCCCCAACTGTTATCAGTGCACTTCAGTACCACTATAAAGCAGTCATTTAGGAGGATCATCAGCCAGGGAGGGGGAGGAATGTATTTCCCTACCGTAACTTTGCTTCCTGCTTCTGTCTCACAATAGGGATGAGCAGCTTTCTCTTTCTTCACATAGGGAAAAAAGAGGAAGCAAGCAAGGACCATGTGCCTCATTAGGTGGGTGCTTTTATGGTGCTGCTGCTTCTGCACACAGCTGGAAATGGCAGCAGCTCTCGTTATAGGACAAAAATGGGATTTTCTAGGTCTTATTTTTTGACAGAAAAAAAGAGAGCGGAAGGAGTGGGAGATGCGCAGGAGGTGGACAGGATCACCAAAAGTACCTGCGAACATCTGTGAATGGCCAGTAACGAGCATGCTATAAAACGCTTATCTGATGATGCTCATTGTTTATGGATCTGTTAATCAGTTATTCCGCCTGCTTCCCAAAGCTTCACAGTGGGGAAGGAGGACAGGGTAGCAACCAGCAAAGGTCACCAGTGAAGGCAGGAGAGGCTCCTCTAAACAGGGTTTGTAATCCAACATCATCTACTCTGGCAGGAGAATATGATCAGAGCGAAATATCATTTCTCACTAGTGGATAGGCCAGCTACCCGTTCCCCAAGTTGAGGCTTTCTTTCCCTAGGAAAAGGGGGAGGAGGGACTGGGAGGGCGGGCTCCCAATTACCATCAGCCCCAGCCAGCATGGCCAATGGTCAGAAATTATGGAATTTGTAGTCCAGCATTTGGAGGGCCACAGTTTCTCTACCCTTGCAGTAGAGCAGGGCATTGAACCTCAGGCTCACAGGCCAAATCTGGACTTCTTGGTATCCCAAACTGGGCCTCCAAGGTCCCCCAGATGGCTATACCCCCCTTCCCATTTCCAAGTGGTTCCCACCCCCTCCCCCAACCACCAATTCTTGGGTGGTTCCCAGCTTTTGCAGGTCTCCTTCCCTCCCCATTCTGAAAGGTTGAAATGCCTTTCATAAGGCTTCTTTACTAGCAGAAACAACTTTAAGTTCAAAATATGTTGGCGAGGTATTTTAGCCCACCCCTTTTGCATCTGACACTTCTTGTTTGCCTTCAGTCCCACCAGTCACTGGAATGTGGCCCCCAAGAGCACCTCCAAAACTGAATTTGGCCCTCACACCGAAAGAGGTCCAACACCCTTGCCATAGAGGACATGGGTGAAGGTGCTGTGCCAAAGGTGGGTTTTGAGGAAGGAGGAGGAGGAGGAGGAAGCAGCAGCAGCACCACAGGGGGGCTGTGGGAAGCATTTTTAGGTGCAAGGAGAGTGAAGGGAGAGAGACCAGGCAAGTTGTGCAACTGGAGTCTAGAGAGGAGCTGACTATTGTATAAAGGCCTGAGACACAAGGGGAGCCTGCCTGGGCAAGTGAAGAATCAGCATCCGCACAGTAGTGTTTGAGCAGAAACCCACATTCCCAGAGTTACAAACAAGTGGGCTCTTTACCTAATATTGCAAAAAACAACAACAACTAATTCTGCCTTTTTACAACTTGAAAATTCACTGTATTCTCAAACCATTCCCTAAGATTGATTTTATTTGATGCTTCAGTATCCTGGGGTTATAATCCTGCCATTCTACCAGATTGTTTTCTAGGAAAGTACTGTGAAAAGAAGATCTCAGAACTGTGGCCAGATGTGCTCCACCTCCCCCATGAATTGCCCCTTTGATAGTGGTCTGGAGCTTTGGGGTATAAATGGGATGCATTTAGACTTCCTCCAGTTTCCAAAATGCCTTTGGCTGGTCCTGCTCCATTCCTGTGTATTATTAGGGGGAATGAGCTCCAATCCAGAGCAAAGGCACTTCTTCTGACCATTCACTTCATTTGCCAATCTATCTAACACTGAGCATCAGGGCAGGGAAGAATAATTGGGGCTGGGGGGTTATGTTCATGTGTTACATGTTGGTCAGCACCTGCTGGGCTGGGGAAACTTCAAGCCTGCTGGGTGAACATTTATTTTTACTAGAACCCTGAGATCCTTCAGCCAGAGCCTGGTGCAAAAGGCATACACTTAGGCCGTAGCTAGACCTAACGTTTATCCCTGGATCGTCCAGGAGTCAGACCTGTTCATCTAGGTGACACACAGGGGATCCAGTGCTCAGGCAGGGGTGAACCCTGGATGATCCCAGGATAAACCTTAGGTCTAGCTGTTTCCTTAGAATTAAAGATGGGTGAGGATTTCATTCACTTTGCTTGTTTTAATAAGAACACAGAATTTTCACATTTCTTCATAAGTGGGAGAAAGAGAACATGGGATTAAAGCATTAAAATGTACAAGGAAGCAAAACAGGCAGATTAATTCATCCATTTACTTTGTACTTGGGGTCTTTAAAAGTTTGAACCCCATTGCTACTGATTTGGAGCTGCAACCCCTTTTGGATTTTTTTTTTCCTGACAGGCTCCTTATCTTTAACAGCTACATAGCTTGCAGGTATAGAACATGGCCTTCTCTATGTTAGGAATAGCTGTACCATTGCATTTGGCTGGTGTAGGTGGGTGAGAGTTTATTTCTTTGATTTTTTGCCCCACTTTTTTTTTAACCAAGAAAATGACACTCAACACAGCTTGAGATGAATTCAGTTTGTGTTTGGTCAAGACTTTACCAAAAATCTGCACATTTCTTCTCTTCTGAGATATATTTATTTTTAAATAGAGGTCACACAGAAAAAGATTCAACCATTGCTAACCAGAATTGAATGGTGTTTGAAGTCCTTCCACACAAAAATCCACCCCTCGGGTAGTATCCTATTGCAATAAATTGGATTTAAATTAGTTGTGACTAACTTAGGCCTTAGCTAGACCTAAGGTTTATCCCGGGGTTGTCCCTGCCTGCTCCCGGGATATCCTGTGTGTCATTTACATGAACAGGGATGATCTCGGGGGAAAACCTCAGGTCTACTAGCTAAGGCCTTAGTCTCATGCATTTCAATGGGTCTCCTCTACATAGGACTAACGTTGGATACCACCCCTAGTTACCCCAAGGTTTCTTAATTTCAGCAGTATAATTTAGGGTGGGAGGGGATTCAGTTTCATGCTGTTATTGTTAATCAACTGGGAAACAGAAATTATTGCTAAATTCTTACCCAGACATCTAACAGCAGGTCCACATCTACCTTCTCCCCACCCCCCATGCATTTACTGAATATATTATATACTCTGCTAGAACAGTACTTAGAGTTTAATAACTTTTCTCCCTACCTTCAAAGCAGAAAATCATCAGTACCTTATATTCAAGTTTCTGTTTAAATGATTATGCTCCTTTTCTATTATTTCAGGAGAAATGGCCTTTCTGATGTGTAGAACAGATTAACTCCCTCTGCATGGCAAATGAATGAAACCACGTTAAAATGGGGAGAAATAATATTTTTCTAGCCAAGCTCTGAATTTATGGCATTCGGAAAGTGGCACAGCGCTAAGATATAGCCCTGGTCCCTTAGGTGATTTAATCAAATGAAGCTCTGTTTCTCTTGGCTGGCTTTGATGAGGAAAACCAAGATGTCTGGAATGAGATCTTAACACAAACATTTCCAATTTGCATTGCCTCCAAAGAGAGAATGAGCAAAAATGGTCAAAGTGTGAAGTGTTCCAGAAGGCAGAGCCAGTAGAAGTAAACACATAGCATTAGGGATTTTACTGCAGAGAGAGAGAGAGGGGTATCATTGGTGCACAATTTAATACAAATACTACAACTGTAGAAACACTTTCATATGGATGAGTTAAGGTAGGGTGACCATATGAAAAGGAGGACAGGGCTCCTGGATCTTTAACAGTTGTATTGAAAAGGGAATTTCAGCAGGTGTCATTTGTATATATGGGGAACCTGGTGATTTTCCTTCTTCATCACAACAGTTAAAGCTGCAGGTGCCCTGCCCTCTTTTAAATCTGGTCACTCTAGTATAGCTCCTGCAGCTTTAACTGTTGTGATGAAGAGGGAATTTCACCAGGTGCTGCAACCATACAAATGACCCCTGCTGAAATTCCATTTTCTATGCAACTGTTAAAGATACAGGAGCCCTGTCCTCCTTTTCATATGGTCACCCTAGTTAAGGAAGATGAGAGCTCAGGTAGGGTGACCATATGAAAAGGAGGACAGGGCTCCTGTATCTTTAACAGTTGCATAGAAAAGGGAATTTCAGCAGGTGTCATTTGTATATATGGAGAACCCGGTGAAATTCCTTCTTCAGCACAACAGTTAAAGTGTAGGAGCTATACTAGAGTGACCAGATTTAAAAGTGGGCAGGGCACCTGCAGCTTTAACTGTTGTGATGAAGAGAAAATTTCACCAAGTTCCCCATATATACAAATGTCACCTGCTGAAATTCCCTTTTCAATACAACTGTTAAAGATCCAGGCGCCCTGTCCTCCTTTTCATATGGTCACCCTAATCAGGTGAAACAACACTGGATCTTTAACAGTTGTATTGAAAAGGGAATTTCAGCAGGTATCATTTGTATATATGGAAAACCAGGTGAAATTCCCTCTTCATCACAACAGTTAAAGCTGCAGGTGCCCTGCCCTCTTCACTCCAGTATAGCTCCTGCACTTTAACTGTTGTGAGGAAGAGGGAATTTCACCAGGTTCTCCATATATACAAATGACACCTGCTGAAATTCCCTTTTCTATGCAACTGTTAAAGATCCAGGAGCCCTGTCCTCCTTTTCATATGGTCACCCTACATGCCACCCTACCTCTGTTTAACCTCCATGTTGTGTTAGGAAAACTGACCTTTCTGCTTAGATTTTGTCAGTGATTTCATAACATGAGTCTAAATATTGTCTGGAAGTTTGAGCTCCACCCTCTACATCCTGAGGTGCCTTGCGATTACAGGTGTTATTTATTAAGGTAACCATATGAAAAGGAGGACAGGGCTCCTGTATCTTTAACAGTTGCATTCAAACAGGAAATTTCAGCAGGTGTCATTTGTATATATGGGGAACCTGGTGAAATTCCCTCTTCATCACACCAGTTAAAGCTGCAGGTGCCCTGCCCTCTTTTAAATCTGGTCACTGTAGTATAGCTCCTGCATTTTAACTGTTGTGATGAGGAGGGAATTTCACCAGGTTCTCCATATATACAAATGACACCTGCTGAAATTCTCTTTTCTATGCAACTGTTAAAGAACCAGGAGTCCTGTCCTCCTTTTCATATGGTCACCCTATATTTATTCCTTGGCTATCCTTCCTGGATTGGGCCTGTGCTCACAATGGAAAGTCTCCCTCCTACTCACTAGCTCAGCCTTCCCCAACCTGAGATTTTTCAGTTTTGACTACAAGTTCCATCAGCCCTAGCTGATGATTGGATGATGGGACTTGTAGTCCAACACATTTGGAGGGCACCCGTTTGTGGAAAGCTTCACTAGCTGAATTGATCCTGAAAATGGCATTCTTCTGCCTCCTTTTTCTCTGTTTTACACTCTGATGGTTGAGACGCTGACTGAGCATATGACCTTAAAAGTTAGATTATGGTTGATTTACAGAACTAGCCTTGCTGAAAAAATAATGAATTCCTAGAAACTGTTATTGAAGCTGCTTCCCACTGCATAAATAATGCATTTATATATATATTTTTCGGGGGGGGGGGGGAATTAGTAATTACAATGCAGCAGAATGGATTTGCAAATGTTCTGCTTCGGGAACCTCAGAAACTTGACAATTCAGACCTTATTCAGACAGAGCGAAAGACATTTGTGTGCCTGACACACACAATCCAAATAACATGCTTGACAATGTTCTGCCTTTTCATGTACCCCAAAACACAGAGTGCAACACTTAACTTTGCTTAATGCAGGAGGTAGAGATGGGAACTTGTGGCCTTCCAGTTGCTGTTGGACTCCAGTACCTATCAACCCCAGCCAGCACAGCTAATGGTTAGTGATTGCGGGAGTTTCAGTCCAACAGTTTGAAAGGCACAGGTTCTCTACCTTGGGAACCATTGACTGTGGCTCTATTTAAACTAACTGACATATGTTCTCGTTTTCTAGATTTCTTTCACTTGTATCTTGCATGTTTAACTAAAAAGTTCTTCCCTGAATGTATATTCCCTCCCCCTGGAGTTGAAATAGTTTTGAAGATTACTTCAACCTAGGGATGTCATCAGGGCCCAACTTGGTTTGGGAGTCTGCTGGACTTCCCTGCGTCCCTCCACAGATCCAGTTGGGCACCTGTGGTACATTCGCAGGCCCATGGGTCGAGCACCCACACAGCCTGCCGAGAACCCAACAGACATCAGCCTGCACCTGGAGCCCACATTGTGAGTGATAATGGAGGCTCTGGAAATTCCATAATAATCTCCACTGCATAAATGGCAGCTGTAAAGGCCCAATTAACACAAGAGTAAAGGTTCTATTGTGTAAATAGGGCCTTTACAATCACCATTTACGCAGTGGGGAAACTGTTTAATTTTTGAAGCCTCCATTGTTGCGCACATGTTGCTGATGAATTTTTAAGATTTCAGTTTGAAAGAGCTCCAACAACATTGTTTTGGGATTAAAAGATAGAATATAACCTTTTATTTTAACAATTTCCCTCCCATCTTGTTTCCAAAAATCCTGGACCCTGTGTGTAAATTTGCATGCACAGGGATGATCCCGGGATGATACCTGGAAAAAGGCAGGTGTAGAAACGGCCAATGATGTGCCACCAGTGATATAAAGTAGACATTTGCACCCCTCCAATTAAGCCCCACTGGGAAATGCAGAGTAGAAGAAGCAGAAACAAATATCCATACTAGACCTTTTGATCAATCTGGAGAGCAATCTTGTATTGTGTTTTCACTAAAGGCTCCAACATGGCATCATTTGTTTTTAGAATAGTGTTTAGCTGAAAGAAAAAGATAGACTTTGCTTCGAAAGACTTTACAAGCCCCTGACTGTGCATTTGTGTATAAGTAATAGAGACCTGCTACCTTTGCCCATGTATATTAGATAAAGAAATAAGTCAGTGTCTATCTAAAGCCTAAAGTCGTGCTTTGTATGTCAGAAGCAGAATGAAAAAGAAAATACGGTTGAATAGCTTGGGTAGTCAAGCAGATGCTTCTCCAGCATATCACACATAACCGTACTGTGTGTACATGCACAAAAGAGACATCGCTCTTTATTTCTGCCCGCTTCCCTCTTATCAGTAGCGTTGTCACAGAATAACGGCTTTCCTGCTCACCTCTGTGGCAAAAGAACCCACGTGTTTCTGGGAACGTAATGTGGTTGTCAAAATGACAACCATCTTCAAGTTGGTGTCTCAGCAGCTCAACAAAGAGCCGGTGGGGGTGGGGGGTTGTGGGGGGAAGGATGTGTGAAATATATTTGAAAAGCCTTCAGGTTCTTAAAGTGAAAATCCCTTTGGAGTGTGAAGAAATCAGGGTGAACAGCAGGAGGTCAGTAAAGAAGGAACTCCCAGTTTTCAAGGCTTGAGTGTAAATATCAGTAACATTAGATGTGACATATTGGGCTGAGTTTGATATCAGAGTCTGCATGCCAAGCTCAAGCACTTATATTCTTAGCTTTGTGGAAATAATAATAAAAAAGCGATACAGAGCTTTTGCTAAACCTGAAATTAGAAACTGACTACATGTATTAATACTTGATAATTTACTGCATTATTACCCCATGGTTCAGTCCATTTAGGAATGCTCACAGCAGCTTATATAAATAGAAGTAATTAGAGTTGAGTTGAAGTTTCTCAGAAGACATGTTTATGAGTTTTATTTTAGGGTTTTTATTTTTCTCAGCACCCAACCCCACCATAGAAAAAGGCTACTTTGCAGATTGTATATGCAGAATCATAGAATAGTAGAGTTGGAAGGGGCCTACAAGGCCATCGAGTCCAACCCCCTGCTCAATGCAGGAATCCACCCTAAAGCATTCCTGACAGATGGTTGTCCAGCTGCCTCTTGAATGCCTCTGGTATGGGAGAGCCCACAACCTCCCTAGGCAATTGGTTCCATTGTTGTACTGCTCTGTCAGGACATTTTTTCCTGATGTCCAGCCGGAATATGGCTTCCTGTAACTTGAGCCCATTATTCCGTGATCAAGAAGAGATCCTGGCCCTCCTCTATGTGACAATCTTTCAAATCCTTGAAGAGTGCTATTATGTCTCCCCTCAGCCTTCTCTTCTCTGGACTAAACATGCCCAGTTCCTTCAGTCTCTCCTCTTAGGAAGCCCCATGCTGGATCAGACCAAGGGTGCATCCAATCCAGCAATCCACCCATACAACTGCCAAACAGCAGTTGACCAGCAACACACAAGCAGGACATGGTGCAACAGCACACCACCACCACCCATGCTCCCCGGCAACTGGTACACACAGGCCTGCCACCTCTGATACTGGAGGTAACACAGGAAGTGGATCCTTAAGTCATCCTGGGTGGGACTGTTCTCTACAATGTATCATCATCATCATCATCATCATCAGTAATAGTAGTATACACACACATGCACACACAGAAGGTCCGGGGCAAGATGCAAAATAGTGGCCAGGCCACCACTTTCAGAAGGTGTGTGTGTGTGTGTGTGTGTGTGTATGTATGTGTGTAGAGAGAGAGAAAGAAAGAGAGAGCGGGGGAGAGAGATCCACAAAACTGTTGGGGAATTTTTGCTCTACCCAGAATTTTGGCTCTACCTAGAGAAGTTCAGTAAAATGGTTCTCCCCTCCACACACACATGCAATTCCTCTGCCTACAAATAGGGTGGAGAATTGTGAGACATTATTTACACATAACTCCTAAGAAATCACAATAAACTTTAATTGGTAACAATATATCTCAACAACAACAGAAACATAACCATAGATAGAATCATAGAGTTAGAAGTTATCTCAGAAGGTGTCTTGTGAATGCTCAGGTGGAAGTCTGCACTCATGCCGGAAATGCCTGTCCTGGTTGTAGGGGGGATGTGGGGCAGGGTTCTGTAGGACTCCCAGACCCAATCCAGTTCTTGCAGCATCCCTAGACATTTGCAAATTTGATAAGCAACCCATCTAAAACCTCATCCAATCCATTTATAAAAATGATGAACAGAACAGGGCCTAGGACAGATCCCTGTGGGACTCCACTCAGGACCTCCCTCCAGGAGGATGTTGAGCCATTAATTAGCATCTCATCAACAAGGATGTCATGAAAAAGCTTGTCACATGCTTTGCTGAAATCAAGATATTCTATGCTCACACCATTCCCATGAACCATCAAACTAGTAACTGTATTTAAAAAAGGAGATAAAGTTGGTCTGCCATGACTTGAAAAAAAATATGTTGATTCCAAGTATTCAATACATTATTTTCTAGATGCTCACAGACTGACCACTTAATCATCCGTTCAAGAATTTTGACCTGTGTTGGCATCAGGGTGACTGATTTACCAGTAGTTTCCTGGATCTACCTCTTTCCTGTTCTTGAAGATGGGGACAACATTGGTCTATCTCCAGTCTCCCATCACCTCACCTGATCTCCAGGAACTCCCAACAGTGGCTCCAATAGCACCTGGGGATGTAATTCATCTAGCCCTTGAGAGTTGAACTCTTTTGAAAAGCTAAAGTGCTCTCTAACAATGCACTTACTTATTCTGGACTGCAAATCCCTCGATATTATCACTTGTTCTACTTGTCCAAGAGTTAGCACAACTCCCGTTGTGGGAGAAGTCTGAGACAAAATAGGAGTTGTTCTCTCTATCATCTGTTAAGAATTCACTATCTTCCCTAAGCAGAGGACCTACCCCTTCCTTGATCTTCTCCTTGTTTCTGACATAGCCAAAGAAGTCCCTTTAGCACTCCTCACCAGTTTCTGGCCTTTGCTTTCTAGATACCATCCTTGCAGGTTCAGGAAACTCTCCTTGGTAAATGTATTCCTTGGGAATACGAACTCTCCTTGGTAATATTTCACTCCTTCCGTTTGTTGTACATAACTCTTTTGAGTCTCTGCTTATCTGAGAGCTCCCTTCGCAGCAACACAGGCTTCTTTAACTGTCCTTTGTTTTTCTTTCTCTTGGGACTAGTTTGTGACTGTGCCTTCACTATTTCAATTGCAGGTTCTCCCATCCCTCTTGACGTCTTTTATCCTTCTGGATTTCTAGCCATAGGATCCTACCCAACTTTCCCCTCTGCCTTTTCAAATTGGCTTTCCTAAAGTTGGAACTACACATCCACCTAAACACAGTTTTCCCAGCTCTCTCCATCACAAACTCTAAGATGGCATGTTCACTTTCCTCTTAGGTTCCTGCCCCTTTGACTTCATCTAACTATTTCTTCTCTGTTGGTCAAGATTAGGTTCAGATCAGCAGATTTCCTTGTTCCTTCTCCTAAGTGAAGAAGTTGATAGCAGGACAAGTCTTGCAGAATTAGACTTTGGGCATGTCTACACCAGCCCTATATCCCGGGATTGTCCTGGGATCGTTCCTGTGCATCCAAATGCCACACAGGGGATCCCGGCAGGGATGATCCCTCCATTTTCCTGGGATAATCCTTAGGTGTAGAAAGGGCCTTTGAGAAAATGTCAGGAATTTAGGAATGGGCAAACTCCTCCACATCCTGTCCATACTCTGCTTGTTGGACTCATGCCAGTTAACCAACTCAAGTGTGAATGCAGGGCTAGCCATCAGATTGTCCATGGGTGCCTGGTGAGACCTTACATCTTTTCTTTTTCTCCATGAGCTGCAATTTGCACAAATTCACATATAGGAACATTTCTGGAAATTGTGATTTGTGCAAAATTGTGGCCATAAACAGTGCAATTTGTGTAAAAATGCAGGACCGTGTACACCTGCAATTTTGTGCAAATTGCACTATTTACAGCTGTGATTTTGTGCAAATTGTGATTTTCATAAATGTTCCCAGCTTGCACTGAGTCAAGCCACCTCAGTGGTCCACAAGCTGGTGTCTGGGGGGGCCAAGCTGGCAAAAACACATTGGGTTCCACCCCCAATAGTTGAAATTCCCTATTAGTACTATTGCTCGCCCCTGTGAAAGTTATGTCGTCTGTTCCAGGAAAGCAACATCCATGTCCATGGCTCCAATCCAGCTGTAGCCATGAGCAACTAGTTGCACCTGATAACTAGAGGCCCCAGATGTGGATACACATTCAGAAGTCGATTAGGCAAATCAGCAGGATCCAGATGAGTATTGCTGTGCATAATGAGCTGATGAGCACAGGTCTTTCTGGCTGTATCAGCGAACACACAATTATAAAATGAGCATGCATGCTGCTGCAGGAGAATGGCCAATGGGCCTCTCTGGAGTGCCCACCCCCTGTGATACCTCTCTCAGACCCTGTTTCATAGGAGAACTGGCCCTGTGACTTCCTATAGACATCTGGTTTGCCACCGTAGAAAACAGAGAAAGCAGTTGTTGCTCCGACCCAACAGGTTTTTTTCTTATGTTCTTATCTAGCAGCAGATTGCAGTAAGAAACCAGTAATACAGAGGCAGAAGAAGGTTGCATGCTATTATTGTTTTTTTCTTGGCATGACCAAAGCCCCTTCATTTCCTTCCCTATGCCAAGACAACAAGAACCCTCCAAACACAAACCTTCATTCTTCATGCTAAAGCTTGCCCTAGGATAATGAGAGGCTGTTGATCTCTTCAATGACTTGAGTCCTCACTTTGTGGCTGCTGCTTCAACCAGGTAATCGAGCCTCTGAATGCCTCTCAGAGGTGGAGCAGCATGTGCTGATTGAAGACACAATCTCCTTTCAAAACTTAGCTGGATTCCAACCTGCAGACATGAATGGGAAAGGAAGCTATTATCTGTGATTCACCCAGGACAGCTGGTGTCCGGGATTTGTCACTTGATAATCACCATGACAATCCCAGGTGATTTGGAACAGTGGGAGGCTAAAGGATGTTGGCAAACAGTACAGCTTCTGTGAGGGAAATGGGGGAGGAGATAAGCCTTGACTGGGGGAGGGGATGGAATTGGTTGGGGAACTGAAAAAGGTGCTTTAGCTCAAAGAAAGTTGCTCAGAAAATATCATACCTCTAAATGAAAGTGACTCTCGATAAATCCCCATTGATGCTTGTTCTCGTGATTGTACTGAATGTTCTCATTTGTAATGAATATACTTGTTTGTTGAAGGGGGGGGAGAGAGACCCACTATAAATCTATATTAAAAACAGGAAAACTGCACACAGGGTAAAACCCTTAGATTCTAAGAGAAAGTGGGTAACATGCAGCCTATAGAAACACCTGCAGACCTCCAGTCTATTTGCAGCCAGTAGTGTCCTTGCCTCTATCACCATACTGCTGCCCCAGAATCCCAGGGGAAGCCCAATCTTGCTTTAATATCCCCTTTGTTTTAAAGGGAAAATACTGCTTTTTTGCCATGCTGTGCCAGTGAATTTTAGTGACAAATTTGGTGACGAGGCAGCAGTTTCAGTACTGGAAGGGGTGTAGCCCCCTGTGGGTTCTGGGGGAGAGGGAGGAATTGGACCCCAAATGTTGCCCACCCCGGTCAAAGGGAAGTAGAGATGTAGAATTAAGGAGTGGAATTGGAAGCAGAAGTGCTGAGCGGATTGAGATAAAGTCTGGCAAAGGGCAGCTATGGGACATGTGAGGACAGCAATTTTCATTTTGGGGAGTCTTGTGGGTGGGTCGTCTCCCCAGAAGGGTTGGAACTAATAAAAAGACCCGGTCATATGCATGTAGGTGAAGCATTTCAGTCTGAGGACAGGGCTGCCCTATAGGGTTGTGAATTGGTGTAATACAGTAACTGGGGACTGGGAAGACCCCTATTCGAATCATACTTTAGCTTCAATGTTACTAGGTGGTGTTAGGGAAACCACTCTCATCCTCTGCCCCCACTTGCAAGATGGAGATGATAATACCACAAGAAGGAGAGGCAAGGCAAATGGTGCAAACTTCCTTCCTATTGACTTCCTTTCTTGAGGCAGGATGCTATGGTTCTATTTCTTTCTGTCAAGCGTGAATTGTAGGCACCTATCAGTTAGACAGAGGCATGGGGGTGCCCAGAAAAACACCTTGTCTCTAAGGCAAGATCCCAACCTAAGCAGGAAGTGTCTTGTTGTCCTGAGCCCGAAGATCACCCTAGGTAGGTAGACCCAGTCTACAGCCTTCACTGTCAGAATGATGTAACAAGGTTTTAGTCAAACAGCTTCTACCACTTTGGGATGCATTTTTATTTAATTAATTATTTTCAAGATTTATATCCCACTCTTTTTTTTTTTAAAAAAAAAAACTTTTCCAAGTCAGCATTCTAAGATATGGAAAAGATAATAATATAACATATATATATATATTTAAAAAATGTAGATTAAAACCACAAAATTTAAAACAGCAGAGGAAAGGTTAGTGGTGTTCTACCTTACAGGGCTGTTGTAAAGCTATCTTAATGCATGCATGCAAAGCACCTTAAGGATTTGAAAAATGCCTTAGAATTGTTATATAGTGATATATTTGGCTGGAGTATAGCTTTAGCAAAAAGTTAAGCTATGACTGATTTAAAACTATTGACAGCATGCTCTAGCGTGTGAAAATCTGTTCTCCTATGCTGTATATTTATTCACACTTGGCTTTTAAGAACTAGCACATGTTAATTAATTGATGAAAGGGTTGATTTTGTGGCATGAGATTGGCACCATGGCATAACATTTCAGTTTTCAGCTTCGGTCTGAATTCCCCCTACTGTACAAATATCCATCATGAATATAAATGAATGCTGGACTCTAAAGCATCCAACTTAGGAAAGCAATTGTACAATAAGCAAGGGATGCTGGGTAGCAATTTAGGCATTAACACAATATGACTGCACTGATGATAGCTTGTTAGAAGGAGATCTCGATCCACCTGCTATGACACTTCTGCCAAGCAATGAACTATAATGGAAGATAAGGTCATTATAACCTTATTAGCTAAAATGATGATTGCACTTCTGGGCCAATTCACTAGTAGCTGACATGAATTTTGGCAGGTAGAGCTTTGAAAAGCTGGGGGTGGGGGAAAGGCAGCCTGAATAATAGAAGAGGGACGTTAAATAAGTGCACTAATAAAGAAGAATCTCGATATTACCTACTTTTCTGCCTGGTGGGGTGGGGTGATGGTGAGGATCCTATAAAATCCAGCATTCATACCTATTCTGGCACTGTGCAACACAGTGCTTTTTCCTGAAGTGGCTGTATTTGAGTCATTAGGGAAGGTGTCTGTATTATACTGATGCTCTCTGGTGGAAGCCAGTCTTCTCAGGGTGTGAAGGATATTATCGAGGTCTTTAAAATAACAATTCTACACTGTCTCAGTAAAGCAGTCAGCTTTGATGAGTTCCCTGAATATTAGAGCCATCACTTTTTCTCTGTGATGATTAGTATGATAGGGTCTACTGAGAGATGCTGGCATTCCTGTTGCATTGACCTGACCGATTTAGCATCACATTTGCATTGGGAGAGATGGAAATCAGTAAAGCCTTTCATATGATATTACACACCCACTAGAGGCCTGCTTATTTCAAAGCAATATACAGATCCTGACCTTCTCTACCTAGTCTATTTTACACTGTGCCTTCCCATCTCCATTCCTTCTCCTCCTGCCTTCATTCTTCTGGACTACCTCCCATTCCAATCATTCTTACTTAGGTAATTTGTTTAGTTCTCCTTGCCACACATGTCCCTGCCTGAATTTTCGTAGACCCTTTCTACACCATCGTTTTTTTGAGGGATCATTCTGGGATCACCCTTGTGTGTCCAAGTAACACACAGGGGATCCCCAGATCAGGGAGGGATGATCCCTCCATTTCCCTGGGTTAACTGAGACCTCAGTTATCCCAGTTTTACATGTAGTCCTGGGACGATAACAAGGACCTCAAGCGGTGTGGGCTTCTTCCCTCTTCCCCGCGAGTAGTGGGTGCCATCAGAGTGAAGGAGTTGGGACAGGGTGTGTGCAGAGCCATTCGGGGGTGGGGTGGGGAGTGGGGTCGGGGCTTCCTTTTATCTTTTAATTTTTGCTGGAGCGTGAGTGCTCCATTTTTTAGGGAAGTCTGCTTCTGTCAGCCACTACTGATCTGATCATTAAGGAAATGCTGTTCCTAAGAGGAATACAGAAGTCACTTGGATTTTTCCTATTATTATTTTTGGGTACTTTTGATTAACTCATAATAATGATCAGACATGCACAAACCAGCCTATCTTGTAATTATCTGTTAAGAAATAGAATTACAAATAAAAATACAAATAGTACAAGGGAAATATAAAACACAGGTGAGACAGACACACAACAGAGGGTGTGTGTCCAGGGGATTTTTATAATTAGTTTTTAATACTCAACTAGAAAGCCAACTTAATACAATTCACCTTTACTGCTTCATGTCATCTTTTTCGTTGATGCTTAATAGTTAGTTCAGTCAGCCAATCTGCATGTTGGATGGAAACTCTTGGTCTAGAGAAAAAACAGAAGCCAAAGATGTGGGCCATTGCTAGGCAAGGGTTTAGCCCGGTGCGAGGTCCCGGCTCCCTGCTGTGCGTGCAGACGATGCACAGGGGATCCTGGGGTCAGGCCGGGCTAAACCCTCCCTTGAGCCGGGATAACCGGATCTGCTTCTGGGTCTAATTAGTTCCATGGCTCTTCCTGGCTGCTCACTTACTCATGAGTAGCCGGGAGAAGCCGCGTACTGGGCACAGTGCGGAGCACTGTGCTCATTGAGCTGGGGGGGGAGATCACGGACGGGGGGTGGAGGGGGCATCGGACATGGCGAGTGGGCGAGCGAGCGGGGGGTGGACAGGTGAGCGTGGGGGTGGACATGGCGAGCGGAGGGGGTTGGGCGAGTGAGTGGGCAAGCGAGCGAGTGGGCGAGTGGGGGTGAGCGGACGGACGGATGAGCGAAGGGGCGAGCGGGGGGATCATACATTGTGGGGGGAAATCGGGGGCAGGGGGGAGCAGGGAACCCTTTTTTTAAAAAAACAAAGACTTACCTTTTCGTTGGTGCGCTCCTGCGCACATGGCCCTTTAAGTTTTTTTATAAATGCAGGACGCGATGGGGCTTTCCTTTCCCCGTTGCATCTTACGTGGAGAAAAGGGCGGCAGCCCGTGCTAGCTGCAGCGCGGCCTCGCTCCTTCTCCTCTCCGCATTAACTGGTAGGTCTAGCAAGGCCCGTGGTGCAAAGTTCTAAGAAGCAGTGGGTATGTGGGAAAATTCCTCTTTAGCCAAATTCTTCTTCTACATTGTCTTGAATAAGCTGCAATAGTTGGCCGTATGCTCTAGCTTTGGAGAGCTAGGCATTACAAATATCCCAACGCATTAGTAAGAATGGAGTCACTACTGAGAACAGCAGTGCTTATATAATCAGCCATAATTCCCCCTGTCCCCTGTTTGGAGAGCAAACAGTGGGTATATGGTATTGTCAAGAGCAACCAAGAACATGGCTAGTCTTTGGGGCAAGCTACATAGTGGTACAAAGGAAAGGCTGAAAGAGTTGTGTTACCTTCCCTGTTTCTAGCATAGCTCCACCCAGGCAACATGTCTGCCCAGTCTGAAAAGTTCAGTGACCTGTTATACATGCTCCCAGGGCAGGCCTGTTTTTGGGCTGGCCAACACCCATATTCTGGCTTTGTCACTGTAATTCTCTACCCCACCCCCACCCCCACCCCCACCCCATCATGTGCTCATTCCAGCTTTTCTGCCTTTTCCCAGTCTCTCTGCCTTTTCCAAGATCTCTTTAGCATTGAGTAAGAAATTAATTCCACTGGGATTTTTTTTAGTGGATTTTCCCAATTTGCACCTCCCAAATGGAGACCTGAGTGCAATTTGCAGTTGGAAATACATGCATTTCTGAGCTTGCCCTGGGTCCTTCAAAGCAAACAACCCATCCAAGTGCATTTGACAACATAAGCAACATAAGCACTGTTGAAAAATGTGCAAAGTAACATGCAATACATTTGCAGAATGCTTTAGCCAGTCGATGCCTGTGGATGCAAGCATCCACAAATGTGTGTTTAACGTGTGTTTATACCAGTTTTAAAATTTCTTCATTGGCTGCCAATTAGTTTCCAGGTGAAGTTCAAAGTGTTGGTTATCGCCTTTAAAGCTCTACATGGTTTGGGTCCAGGCTACCTGCGGGATCGCCTTCTCCCGTACAATCTGCCCCACACACTCAGGTCCTCTGGGAAGGATCTACTTCTGTCAGTCAAAGTTAGGCTGCTGGGAATTACCCAGAGGACCTTCTCCTCTGCTGATCCCAGACTGTGGAATGGCCTGCTGGAGGAGACTCGTCAACTTGACAGTCTATTAGCATTCAAGAAAGGTATCAAGACTGATCTCTTCCGGCACGCCTATCCAGGGGAACTTTAGGATGATTTTAGGATGTTTTAACAATGTATAATATGTTCTTAATTCAGTTGTATGTATTTTATATTTACTTTTGTTCCCCGCCTTGATCAAAATGGAGAAGTGGGTAAGAAATAATAATAATAATAATAATAATAATAATAATAATAATAATTCTGTGCAAAACTGTGCATGACAGTGCATATGTTGCAAAAAGTGTGCATGGTTTTTCATACAAATTGGGAAGTGCAGAATGAGCTTGTCCTCAAAAAGCTGCCAACCTCAACCTTAGAACTATTGCAGCATTTCCGTTTACACAGTCACATTCTTCTGGGAGTCCTATCATCGGGGGCAACACCCTGATTCAGTGCCAATAATTCTGCCTAGATCTGGATTGTCTAGCCCTCTCATGTCTAGTCTGCCAGTTCTGTGATACTAATCTCTTTAGTCCATTAGTAATATGGCAGCTCCTCCATACCCTTAATGATGTCTATATTCCTTCTCTTCACCTCTTTGCTCCTGCGATCCCTGTTTTATTGGCAAAGGGAAAGGCACGCTCTTGAGCTGTCAAAATGGATCATTTCATAAGCACTCAACTCATGCAAGGATTTTGTTTGTTTACTTTTAATATATTCTGCCTCCTAAGAAATATTTTTTTTAAAAAAAAAGGAAAAAGGAAAAAAAAGCTTTGATCTGTTTGAATGTTAACTCATTGGGAATTGACAACTTTTGTTCTGTAGGGTTTGTTATGCAAGACTTCGGTGGATTCAAGCGCTGAAGTGCAATGATTTTAAAACTTCATGAGGCCTCTTAAAAGAGTTACGTCCCATCTTTAAAGATCATTCAGATGTGCTATGAAGACGCAGAAACACACTAATTATTTTACTTGATTTTTATTTTTTTGTTATGTGACTTGGGTAAACATATGCATTTCCTATTAACAACTGCAGAAGTTACAGCCCTGTGTAGTATTGTCATGAAATGCACCCTATTTCACCTGCCATGCAGTAGAGCTATTACCTCTGGTTTTGCAGTCCCAGGTTGATGGTTCACCCAGAGGGCAATATATTTTTCTTCCGCCCTTCCCATCCCTTTTCCTTTTGTGTTTTTAGTTATTTATTTTAGAATGTAAACATATCTTAATATTAGTCTTTGCAACTCACTCTGGGAGCCATTTTTCAGCAGAACAGTGGGGTAACAATGCTGTAAATAAATACATGATAATAAATGTCTGCTCAGAAACCAGCTTAGAAAACAGCAGTTAAATTACAGACTGGGAAGACTTGTCTGGAACACCTCTTGGCAGTTTTAAAGTAGCTCTACTGGCTTCTTAAGTGCAAATGTGATTGCTGGTTTTAACTGTTGATGCTTTATATGGCTAGAGAAGTACTGCTGCTTCCACATGAACCTGCTCTTCAACATCACTGGAGGCATTCAAGAAGCAGCTGGACAACCATCTGTAGGGTATGCTTTAGGGTGGATTCCTGCACTAGCAGGGGGTTGGACTCGATGGCCTTGTAGGCCCCTTCCAACTCTACAATTCTATGATTCTATGATCATTGCAGGCCCTTTGCTAGGTTCCCACCATCAGAGGTCAGGTGGCTGACTACTTAGGAAGGAGCCTTCTCTGTGGGATGCTCTTCTAAAACTGCTCGGCTGCAGGGTTGGCCCAACATATTTTGCTGCCTGAGGGGAAACAGCAAGTGGTACCTCCCCACACAAACGTATTACTCAAGGCTAGGGATGTGTGGGAATTTTGTTTAGTGTGGTTTTTTGTTTTTAAATAAGAATTTATCAACATTTACACATTTCTCACATAAGGCTTGGAAGAATTTGAGATTTCAATAATTCAAAGGTGGGAGAAAATGGAACTGATAGATTTGTCAAGGCTGGTGAAGTTATGTTAGCAGCACCTGAGATAGGAAAGCATTTCTCACAGGACATACAGTTTCAGCATTCATCAAGTAAACATTTCTGCCTTTCATGACACCCCCAAATCAACGGCCGGATGTTTTGTGCATGTCTCTCGCAAATGGTAAGGATTGTGTCAACTGACACCTAAGGTAGTAAATTTTTGGTGCCAGAATACTTTTTTAATTCTTCCAGGAATGACTAGAACTTTGCTGCTAAACTTTTATTTTCTCTTCTGTTTTAACTGCTTTTTGTTGTTTATTCATCCAGTCATTTCTGACTCTTCGTGACTTCATGGACCAGCCCACACCAGAGTTTTCTGTCAGCTGTCGCCACCCCTAGCTCCCCCAAGGTCAAGTCTGTCACCTCCAGAATATCATCCATCCATCTTGCCCTTGGTCGGCCCCTCTTCCTTTTGCCTTCCACTTTCCCTAGCATCAGCCTCTTCTCCAGGGTATCCTGTCTTCTCATTACGTGGCCAAAGTACTTCAGTTTTGCCTTTAATACCATTCCCTCAAGTGAGCAGTCTGGCTTTATTTCCTGGAGTATGGACTGGTTTGATCTTCTTGCAGTCCAAGGCACTCTCAGAATTTTCCTCCAACACCACAGTTCAAAAGCATCTATCTTCCTCCGCTCAGCTTTCCTTATGGTCCAGCTCTCGCAGCCATAGGTTACTACGGGGAATACCATTGCTTTAACTATGCGGACCTTTGTTGTCAGTGTGGTGTCTCTGCTCTTAACTATTTTATCAAGATTTGTCATTGCTCTCCTCCCAAGAAGTAAACGTCTTCTGATTCCCTGGCTGCAGTCAGCGTCTGCAGTAATCTTTGTGCCCAGAAATACAAAGTCTGTCACTGCCTCCACGTTTTCTCCCTCTATTTGCCAGTTATCAATCAAGCTGGTTGCCATAATCTTGGTTTTTTTGAGGTTTAACTGCAACCCGGCTTTTGCACTTTCTTCTTTCACCTTTGTCATAAGGCTCCTCAGCTCCTCCTCGCTTTCAGCCATCAAAGTGGTGTCATCTGCATATCTGAGATTGTTATTTTTTCTTCCTGCGATTTTAACTCCAGCCTTGGATTCGTCAAGCCCAGCACGTTGCATGATGTGTTCTGCATACAAGTTGAATAGGTAAGGTGAGAGTATACAACCCTGCCGTACTCCTTTCCCAATCTTAAACCAGTCCGTTGTTCCATGGTCTGTTCTTACCGTTGCTACTTGTTCATTATACAGATCCTCAGGAGGCAGACAAGATGACTTGGTATCCCCATACCACCAAGAACTTGCCACAGTTTGTTATGATCCACACAGTCAAAGGCTTTCGCATAGTCAATAAAACAGAAATAGATGTTTTTCTGGAACTCCCTGGCTTTCTCCATTATCCAGCGGATATTGGCAATTTGGTCTCTAGTTCCTCTGCCTTTTCTAAACCCAGCTTGTACATCTGGCAATTCTCGCTCCATGAATTGCTGGAGTCTACCTTGCAGGATCTTGAGCATTACCTTGCTGGCATGTGAAGTAAGTGCCACTGTCCGATAGTTTGAAGATTCTTTAGTGTTTCCCTTTTTTGGTATGGGGATATAAGTTGATTTCTTCCAGTCTGATGGCCATTCTTGTGTTTTCCAAATTTGCTGGCATATGGCATGCCTCACCTTGACAGCATCATCTTGCAATATTTTAAACAGTTCAGCTGGGATACCGTCATCTCCTGCTGCCTTGTTATTAGCAATGTTTCTTAAGGTCCATTCAACCTCACTCTTCAGGATGTCTGGCTCTAACTCACTGACCACACCATCTGAACTATCCCCGATATTATTATCCTTCCTATACAGATCTTCCGTATATTCTTGCCACCTTTTCTTGATCTCTTCTGTTTCTGTTAAGTCCTTGCCATCTTTGTTTTTGATCATATCCATTTTTGCCTGGAATTTACCTCTGATGTTTCTAATTTGTCTCTTGTCCTTCCTATTCTATTGTCTTCTTCCACTTCTGCGCATTGCTTGTTTAAAAATAATTCCTTATCTCTTCTGGCTAACCTCTGGAATTTTGCATTCAATTGGGCATATCTCCCCCTATCACTGTTGTGTTTTGCTTTCCTTCTTTCTTGGGCTACTTCCAGTGTCTCAGCAGACAGCCACCTTGCCTTCTTGGTTTTCTTTTTCTTTGGGATGTTTTTTGTTGTGACATTTCTCCTTTTATTCGTAGTAGTATTTTGGTCTAATGTTGATGCTGTTTTATGTTAAGTATGCTTGATAGCAATGTATTTATTTTAGTTTTATCTCGTAAGGCACCTTGACATTATTTTTGAAAATGTGATATTAAATTTGAAAATGTGATACACTTTGAGATATAATCAGCATCAGTTCGTATTCAATTAATTGAATAACCAGGCAAATTGCATGTCTTGTACCCAGCCTCAGGTCTCTCTTTGTGATCAATCAGAGAAGTTTATGAGCAAAACTATTGCTTTTATTATGCAAACTACAGTTACATCAGTAGTGTCTCAGGTTATAGAAAGAATCCACAAACAGCTGCAAAGTCTCTGGACAGCTTTGCATAATAAAGAACTACTTAGGATACAAGCAACACCCTTTGGTTAATGTACTATGTTACATAGTTGGAAGGAGAACTAATGCCGATCACCCATGCCTATTGGGGATACCTCTGTAGACTAGGGCTGTGCTCTGCTCCATTTCAGGTTGTAGAAGCGGGAGCAGAGCAACCTGATTTGCCTCCACAAAAGACAGAGGTGAATTGGGTTGTGGGGGGGGCAGCAGAATGACGTGGAGCAGTTCACTCATTTGTGGAGCGCTCTGTGTCTTTTCAGAGCACTGTCTGCCATTTTGGACTTTTTTCCGTAGGATTGCATTGGGCGAAAAATCACCTATAACTTCTTCGTTTATAAAGCTAGATCCCTGAAACTTACTGTGCTTAGAGAATGACCATTGGGGGTCACTTGTGTTGATTTTCAGATTTTTTCGTCTTGTGGTTTGCTTGCAATTAATTTTTATTGAATGCTTAAAAGCAGGAGGGGGGAACCTTTTTTTCCAGTGTTGATAGACAGGTTCAACTCCCAATCATGCCTCCATGAGGTTGTGGGCTCTCCCACACTAGAGTAATTCAAGAGGCAGCTGGACAACCATCTGTCAGGGATGCTTTAGGATGGATTCCTGCAATGAGCAGGGGGTTAGACTCGATGGCTTGTAGGCCCTGCTATTCTATGATTCTATGATTCTATAAGATATCAGCCCAAGTGAAGCATCCTCCAATTCCAATGTTGGAGGGGAGGAACAAGCAAAAAGTGATACTTAGTAACTTTTCTTTCTTTGTCTTTGGCTCAGACTTTTTTCAGTGTGTAGTGGAATGGTGAAGCAGTAGTCCCAGCAAACTCACACAAACAACCATACATAATATACAAAGTAAAATAACAGATAGGCATCACAACACTGCAAGGTACCCACCATAACCTTGGTGAACAACTGAATAGAAGTGGTGCAAGTGGATGATGTGCTGTACGACATGTGGACGTGCCCAGGGCCCACTGCCCTTGGGGGTAATCAGAACCCTCCAAAGGGGAACCAGTGGAAACCAATGAGTTGCACGAGTTGATGTGTAATGTGGCTTCTCAACGGCGGGTACCTAGACAGGACCAGTCAAACAACTGAAAGGTGGTGGCACAGTCCACTGGACACGTCCACTTTCCCATACTGGTAAAAGTCAGTCAGCCTTTTTGTTCTATAGTAATAATAGCGATGATGATGATGATGATGATGATGATGATTATGATGATGATTTAATAATGGCTGTGTAGTCAATCAACTCTGAAGCAAGGAGCACAAAGCTTTACTGTTGTCCTGCTAGCCTCCTATTATTTATGGGATGCAAAGGCATCTCTCTGTGATGTTCCCTCCTCACAGGGCCGGTTTGTGTTTCTGCCTTTGAATGGCCTGGAAACAATCCTTGGCTCACTGACTTGTGCCCGCAGAGCTGTCTGCTGCTGCCTCTTCTCCTCTGTGCCCACCTCAGAGTGCTGGTTTGTGCGTGTCTTGCTTTGACTCGGCATTAGTCCTTCCTCATGATGAAAAGGCAGATGCATTGCTGCTGCGCTCACCCTGTTTAAGATTTCTTGAAGTTCCATATGTTCATTTTGGAAGTGTTTAACCTGAGAGGAAGATTCTTATTTAAGTTTATCCTTAAATATTCCTCAAAAATCAGGGCATGATCTGATTTCCTTCAAAATGGGGATGAATAAGGATCTATGTGGAAGCTGTCATGGTGCCAAGTTGCATGTGTGTATCTGGAAAAATTACGGAGATACGTGCATTTCTGTAAATGGGGGGAATCTTTTAAATATTCCCCAAAAATCAGGGCATGATTGGATTTCCTTCAAAATGGGCATGAATAAGGATCTATTTAGAAGCTATCATGGTGCCCATTTTGATGTTTCTAATTTGAAAAGTGATGGAGATGTATGCAGTTTTGTTAATTTGGGTTATGGATGAGTGTTAAAACGTTAAAAATTTGCTAAAAATCAGGACATGATCAGATTTTCTTCAAAATGGGCAAGAATAAGGATCTATGTGGAGCTCTCATGGTGCCGAGTTGCACGTGTGTATCTGGAAAAAATTATGGAGATAACTGCATTTCTGTAAATGGGGGAATCTTTTAAATATTCCCAAAAAATCAGGGCATGATTTTATTTCCTTCAAAATGGGCATGAATAAGGATCTATTTAGAAGCTATCATGGTGCCCATTTTGATTTTTCTAACTTGAAAACTAAAAAAGTTATAGGCATTTCACATTTTCAATGCAAGTCTATGGTAGGGAAAAACAGAGCTCCAGATCCGGATCTTCTGTGGAGTGGAGTTGCGGATCGGGATCTGGAGCAGATTGTGGGGTCCATGCACAGCCCTACTGTAGACGTGCTGGGCCCAATCCCTACATCACCAAATGCACTAATCAGCTGCATCAATGCCAGCACAGGCAACTGGAGTTGAGAAATAAACAATAAAAGAACATCAGCATAAATAATGATTTTACGTTCTAAACCAGCATGCACAAACCTGTGAATGCTACCGTTCTTCCTAAGACAAAAAAAAAGAGGTTCCAAATGTAAATCAATATCAGAAGAGAAAGTAAACATTACTGTATGATTCCTCTCTCTGGTGGTGGTGGTGGTGGTGGGGAGACTCCAGCTCTTGAAAATGAATATGAAGTTCTCACCCACTTTGAAAATACTAAAGGAAAGCCAAATTTAGTCAGAGTAGTGAAAATAAATTGCCAATACATATTTTTTTTATCAAAGGCTCTTTCAGTGTCCAAAGAGACAATGGCAAACTGTTCCATTCTATCTTTGTTTAAAACTATCAAATGTATAACTAATATAAGATTATCACCCCCACCTGCTCCCTCTGCCATCATCTGATAAATCACACTTGATCTCCTCAAACCAATGTTGTAATAATGTCTTGAAGTCTATTAGCCAAAATAGCAGTTGATATTTTAATAGCTACATTAATTAACAAGATAGGCCAAAAATTAACACAATGAGTATGATGATCCTTGCCAGGAGATCACAGTGATGTAGGCATCATTTAACAAAGAAGGGAGAGAGTCAGATGCAAAGATATGGTTATAAAGGAGATGTAGTGTTGAAACCATCAGGTTGGCATTTTTTATATATACAATTCAATTGGGCCAGGTGATTTCTCAGTATTCATATGCATAATTGCTTTCATAATTTCCTTCTCATGCAAAGGAACAGAAAGGTAATGGAGGGTGGGAAATAAAGAGGCACTTTTAAATAGGGGCACTTTTATTGAAAAGATCTGTAGAGTGGGTGAAGCCTAAGCAGGCATCCAACTATTTTTTTGGGCAAGACATTCACTGCCCAAGAATTACTTGAACACCTGTTGTTCGTGTCATAGGCAAGGGTGCCTGTGTTGGAACCACAGCTGCTGGTTGGCTAGATGTAGTGGCTATGGGCGCCCCACCTGGAGCTGGCCCACCCACAGCACCTGAAAAAGGCCAACCAAGGCCGGTGAACCATGGATACCAGCCCCAAGGGGGCATGGTTCCCAATGTCTGTGATTCTGTTGCAACACCAGTTTCACCTTTATCCTCAACCCAAACTTGCACAGTAGCTGAGGGAGGTGGCAGCACAGTGGCGTCTGCTGCAGACTCAACTCGACTCTCAGCTGTAACAGGTGCTGAACTGTTGTCAGGTGGATTCCATGCTGTCACTGGACGTGTACATTGGGCAGGGGTAGAACTAGATGTCACCTTGATTGCATCCAGTATAGCAGAACGGACATACAAAGATTACCCTGGACCTGTTTTCTTGTTTGCCACCTGCCCATTCCCACCCTTCCTTGTTGGGGTGCAGGGACAGGGGATGGGACAATCCTTTTATCCTGTCCCACACCTTGTAATCATGCAAAGATCACAAAAATATTAGGACTGCTTTTAGGATGTTTTCATAACCATTAGGCCTCTTCCACACATAGCCTTCGGGATGCCCTGAAGGCGCCTTGGGGCGTCCTGAAATCGATAATGTGTACCCTACCTTAATCGTTCCAAGAAGAGGTGGAGGAGGAGGAGGAGGAGGAGGAGGAGGAGGAGAAGCTGCCGGCTTCCACCGAGCTCTATGACCCGGGTGGGCCCGGGTGGCTCTTTCGCTGGCAAAAGGAGGCCGGCGGGTAGGTGGGCGGCAGCTGATTCCCCGGCGAAGGCGCCGAGGAAGGCAACTCTTCATCCCGTCCCCGCGAGGGGTGATGCGCGGCCTCCTCCTCCTCCTCCTCTGCCTCTTCTTGGAACGATTAAGGTAGGGTACACATTATCGATTTCGGGATGCCCCAAGGCACCTTCAGGGCATCCCGAAGGCTATGTGTGGAAGAGGCCTTATACTACATTTTTAATTCAGTTTTATGTATTTTATACTTATTGTTGTTCCCCGTGTCTATGCAAATGGAGAGGCGGGTAAAAAAATAAAATTATTATTATCATTATTATTATTATTATTATTATTGGATAAATTAATCCTGGGTCTAGAACATTTGTTGTTGTGGGGGGGGGGGGGCTTCCCTTTGCCCTTCTTTCCACCTAATCCTTTCTTGGGAGGCATAGTTCCCGTCTTAATATTAATTTCCTTCTTCAGAGAACCAAGGAATTAATCCTTGCCAAAGACAGGTTTTAAACCTATCCAAACCTCCCCAGTATAGGTGGCAAGGAGTGTGTTTGCAGCCATAGATGAGTGGCAAGGCTCCTTCCGCCAAGATTTTTAGCCTCCTTCCACCCAGAATGCAACTTAGTGCCGAAGAATGGGGGGATAAAGAAAGAAAGAAAGAAAATCCACAGGTTTTGCACCACCCTCACTGCCTGTATGCCTGTAGGGAACCAAGGTGCTGGTTATGCAGCCTGCTATCAGGCAATAGAAAAAGCATGCCAAGCGCTTGGGCACCAGAGGGAACAAGCAGGCGTACACCCCACCCGCCTGATCGGACAGTGAGCTGCTGTCTATTTTGGCCCAGATCAAGGGTAGAAAACCACCCAGCGCCAGGGAGGACCAGCTGGTCCTCCCTCCAACCTGCAGCCTATCGGCCAGAAGAAGTAGCTCATCCTATACCGCACCACACCGAAGTCTTGAGCGCGTCGTTGTCTTCCCGGTGTGCTGGTTGGTCAGGTGTAAAAGCACTCACCATCTGAGAGGACCGGCTGATCCTCCCACAGTCCATTTCACTGAAGCGTTGGACATCTCTTTTCCTCCCAATTCCCGCTGCCGCATCCTCCTCATCCTTGCCTCATGATGGAGCAGTTGGAGCACGTTCAACACACGCAGCAGCCATGAAAACGAAGAAGCTGCAGGGTGGGTTGAGCGATAATTTATGCTCTATGCCGCAGTGGTGCCACCAGGGAAGCAGGCTATAGGTAGCTTCCATGCTGCCTCATCACCATACCTGCACCCTCAATGGCCTCCATGCACCTAGGCAAGCCGGGTGTGAAGAATCTAGTCATGGGAGATCCAAACAAGGGAAGGGAAGCATCACGGTCCTGCTCTGGTATTTTATTGCCAGCACTATGCAAATCAAAATAAAACTTTTAAAAATTGTAAATGTATGTCTGCAAGGGAGGTATATATCATATTGTTTTCATCTTTTGTAGTTGAAATGAAATGGAATTTCTAAGCTTCTGCTGCTGGAGACAATGTGGCAGAATCTTACTTGGATGCTCATCATTTTTATTACAATCGCATTTGAAAAAATGGGTAATTAAAAAAAAGCACTTTGAAATGCATGTTTTCCTAAATATACATATTTTGACACTTTAGTCAACTGTTCGTGTGTGTATTGTTCCCATTTGAAATGCAAACTTTTCCCATTCGAGTGAACAACAACAACAGATTGCAAACAAACATGTGGGTGAGATGGATTAAGCTTTGACATGAAGTTTGGAGAATTTTGGTGAGCTTGAATATCTGTGGTTCTTCCAACCCTAGCTTACCTTGGCTAGTTAACATAGTGGTAAGCCATGGTTAGGGATAGATCATTCTATATTTGGCATGTATCAATTTTACACATGACCAATGCAAAGACCATTTGCTGTTTTTGGCTGCAAATGCATTTTATTTATTTATTTATTTGTCTGCTCACGAATCTGGAAAGCAAAAAAGTTACATTTATAAAGTCATCTGAGGGCTGACTTTCAAAAGTCTTTTTTTTAAAAAAAAAAAAAATGGGTAACCCCTCTTTGGGGTTGTGGGAATGCTGTGGACACAATAAATCTTGACTTCAGCAAAGCTTTTGACAAAGTACCCCATGATATTCTGATTAACAAACTAGCTAAAAGTGGACTAGATGGAACAACTGTTAGGTGGATCCACAGTTGGCTACAGAATCGGACTCAAAGAGTGCTTATCAATGGAACCTTCTCAAACTGGGGGAGGTAATGAATGGGGTACTGTAGGGCTCAGTCCTAGGCCCAGTACTCAACATTTTTAAGTTTTTATTAATGATTTGGATGAGGAGGTGCAAGGAATGCTTATCAAATTTGCAGATGACACAAAATTGAATGGGATAGCTAATACCCTGGAAGACAGAAGCAAACTTCATAGTGATCTTGATAGGCTAGAGCACTGGGCTGAAAACAACAGGATGAAATTTTATAGGGATAAATGCCAAGTTCTAGACCTAGAAAAAAGAAACCAAATGCACAGTTACAAGATGGGGGATACTTGGCTCAGCAATACTATAAACGAGAAGGATCTTGGAATTGTTGTAGATCACAAGCTGAATATGAGTCAACAGTGTGATGTGGCTGCAAAAAAAGCAAATGCTATTTTGGGATGCATTAATAGACGCATAGCTTCCAAATCACATGAGGTACTGGTTCCCCTCTATTCAGCACTGGTTAGGCCTCATCTTGACTATTGCATCAAGTTCTAGGCACTACACTTCAAGAAAGTTGCAGACAAGCTGGAGCGTGTTCTGCGGAGGGCAATGAGGATGATCAGGGGTCTGGAAACAAAGTCCTCTGAGGAGAGACTGAAAGAACTGGGTATGTTTAGCCTGGAGAAGAGAAGGCAGAGGGGAGACATGATAGCACTCTTCAAGTACTTGAAAGGTTGTCACACAGAGGAGAGCCAGGATCTCTTCTTCATCATCCCAGAGTGCAGGACACGGAATAATGGGCTCAAGTTACAGGAAGCCAGATTCTGGCTGGACATCAGGAAAAACTTCCTGTTAGACCAGTATGACAATAGAACCAATTACCCAGGGAGGTCGTGGGCTCTCCTACACTAGATGCATTCAGGAGGCAGCTGGACATCCGTCTGTCAGGGATGCTTTAAGGTGGATTCCTGCATTGAGCAGGGGGTTGGACTCGATGGCCTTATAGGTCCTTTCCAACTCTAGTATTCTATGATTCTATGAAATATTTCTTCTTCCTTTTTGCAGGATCTGCTGCAATGGGCAGCTGCAATGGGCAGTGCCAGCTGCACAGGCTGAAATGGGGCATAAAATGCCCCTGTAAGCTATGGCACATGATGACATGCTTTCCCTCACAGGGACATTAGGGTCACCATCTTTTTCTTTTTCTTTTCTGTATAATGTTTCTATGAAGGAAACTGTCACCACATATGGTCTCCCATTCACCTTGTGCAACTCCTGCACTTCCTAACTGCTCTAAGCAGCTAGATCCTGTTAAAACCGTGTAACAGTAGCCCATGGACCAACTCCCAGAATTAGTAGAAGTGATGTTTCTGGTAATAACGACGTTGCAATCTGCACAATAATTCAGAAACTGCAATTGTATCTGGAATGTGGTTTGTCCAAATTCCTCAAATAGTCCTAACCATGTCTTGATGTTATGTCTAAAGGGGGCCTCAATCAGTTTCCTCAAATTTATAAAATACAAGTACAAGTTCTCCTTGTAAACCTCTCTTCTGCAGACACTCATTGTTAGAGCATTCATAACTGGCTAATCACTATTCCTTAGCTGGCATTGTGCTGTACATTGACTCCATGCTGAGTAACTCACAGTTCCTTTGTTATGTCTCCACTGAACGAACAAATTTATTAATCCAATTGGAGTTGGCAGACTTGCGGCTGAATTAACTAAAGTTAAGATAAACAAAACTGAAGTTTTCAGTGAGGGTTTGGAATTACCAGTGTTAGCTTTACGAATGCTTCCTCACAATTAAAGATACTAAGTTTGCATTTCACATATCTCCCCCTTTTTTTGGTTATTGCACAGTCCATAACTTGCTTTTCAGCGTTGTTGTTTTTCATTCACACTTTCATTTCCCCCCCAGTTGTGTCAATAACTTGTAGTGGTTTCATTTCACATAATTGAATCATGTAATGTGGAGTTAACTGTGAATTAAATAATGATGAACTGAATCAAGCAATGTGGATTTAAAGTGAAGCAACAAGGCCAAAACTAGACCTTTATTGGCAATCTGGCTTAATAGTTGCTTAACAGTAGGGATCAGCAGATTTTCGGAGTTGCACTCTATTATTATTTTTGTGGTTCCATTGTGCCGTGGATCCCACCCCAGTTGTCTTTTGGAAAGAAAAGAGGATTTCCGAATATTGATAACATTTTGTAAACCACCCAGAGAGCTTCGACTATGGGGTGGTATATAAATGTAATAAATAAAATAAATAAATATAAATAAATGTACTCTCACACTTTGCTTTCTGCATATTAGGCTCCAGTTTCTTGTTCCAGTTGCTAGGATGTTTTAATCATGTATGGTATGTTTTTAATCAGTTTTTAATGTGTTTTATATTCACTGTTTTTCCCCGCCTCGATCCAAGCGGAGAGGTGGGTAAGAAATATATTATTATTATTATTATTATTATTATTATTATTATTATTATTATCTCCCAAAGCTCTAAGTTATCTATAAGACAAGATGGATGCTTTAGGAACAATGGGTACGTCAGTGCAGAAAGGAGGAGTAAGTTCCCTTCTTTCTATAGTCACTTGAGACCCCTCTTCAAGTGAGAACTGAACTTTATGGACACCATTTCAAGTACATGTAGAGATGCTTCCTGGTTTAAAAGTTGCCTCTGTTTGAAAATTCATGTTACCATTGACTGGGTAGAAAGAGCATTGTCCCATTCTAGCTGTCGATTGACAAATTGGGCCGATGAAGATGGAAATCTCCAATCCAAGAAGAGCAGATGAACACACACTACCACCCTCTGTGTTGCTTTATTCGGCATACGTGGTTTGGGCACCTCTAACTAGATGCTCCTTGGAAGTACTTTTGGTGGTAACAGGAAATCACACACTTCTTTATTGCGATCCATAGATCCATGAAAAAGAACAAAGAACAAGAATCAAACATGAAATCATACAGTTAGAGCTATTATCAATTTATGTCTAATACATAGAGAGCTCTAATCCTGGCCGCCACTGTAAGAAATTTAGCAACAGCCAAAGTTATTCTTGAGGACTTATCTGTAACAGGAAATCAAGCATCAACTGTGCTGCCAAAGTGATGTGTACAATTATACCTGGGTGGTTAGTAGTATTTAAGCTGTTTGGGGGGGAAAGACACACATTTTGGGAATGTTGTGTTATTTTTCAAATGCACAGGAAGGAGATGCATTCACATACACAGGTTTGAAGAAGAGCTCCTAGGAATAAAGCCAGAAAATGGAGTGTTCTTGATTAAGGTTTGTAAAGATGGAGGTTCTCCACTCTCCTTTCAAGAGGAGGAGGGGGAGGGGGAGAATGAGGAGGAATAAACTTTCTATGAATTATTCCCCCTCTCTACTTGAACCCAGGACTTAGAGTAATGTAATTATTTCCTTCCTATTTGAATCTGTTTATTGGTTGTATTATTATTATTATTATTATTATTATTATTATTATTATTATTGGTAGTTCTGGGGCGAATTTACACAAGTACTTATCACATTATTACACAAGCACTTATCACATTGTTTATTACACATTGTGTAAACAGTATATTTTCTGTCGGTTTTAAACGTAACAGGGCATACTCAGGGATTAGAGTGTAACTTACCTTTCTCTTTCCCATTAGTAATTCATTAAACCAAGACACACTGTATCCTGTGTCACTTTAGCTAGGAGTTTCTTTTCATCAGTTGTTACAGTGATCCGCCCACATCCTGTTCTCCTGCCTTCTCCCCCACCCCTATTTTCTATGATCTCTGCCCAAGAGAAATGCAGGAAGCTGTTGTTTTCAGCACCGAGGTCAATGATTGGCTAAACAACAAGCTTTTAAATTTAAGAGACACATAGCGATAACGAAGATAGAGGGCACATACGACCTCCTGCGATGCCATTAAAAAATCAGAAAAGAAAATTTAATATGCTAGAAAGGAGAAAATGATGATACATTACAAGATGAGCATCATGTGTCACAATCAGTTATTGGAACCCATCGTTAATGGTATTGTTTAAAGTGTAGATCCCACCCTGGTTACATAAGTCGAGTGTTACATCTTTTATATATACACATATAACTATACATTCCATATCAATTCAGATATGAATTGTATTCAGATCAATACATATCAATTCAGATATAAATTACAAGTTTCTGCCTGGATTGGAAGTTTTTCTAGTTTTTAGTTTATTATTAGTTTTTCTAATATTACCATCCTCCTATCCACTCCAAATGTCTGTATATGTCAATGGGGGTGTTCTCCCCACTTCTTCCTTGTTCACAAAGTCAATAAAATTCCTCAACACCCTCTCAAATTTCACCTCGCTTAATTGTCATCATACTTCCTTCATTTTTTCTGTCAATTCTTCTAAAAGAACAATATGCCAAACCCTTTGATAATAATTATCAATATGAAGCCCTTTGCCATCCTTCCTACCCCCTTCTCCCCCTCAGCTCCCCCACCCCCCAAAATGCTACACAGAGGGTTGGAGGACCCAGCTGAATGGGGTGACCTGTAGTTCAGGGGACAAGGGGATCCCCAAAAATCAGGCGGAAGCACCTTCCATGAGCAGAACAAAACCATCCGCAGAGGACAGATCCTGGATTCAACCCAGCAGTCCTTTCTTCGTCTTTTAAAGTGGCAGGAATATTCAATAGGCTAAATAGAACCAGCACCATTTTTAGACCCACAGCACAATTTTATGCATGTCTATAAGTCCCCCCAGGTTTACTCCCAGGCAAGTTGTTATAGGGTTGCAGCCTAAGCCTCTTTTCCAAATGGATTCTGACAAGAGTCCTTCAGAGTCAGGGAGCTTTGTTCAAATGATCTTTTTTCTTCTTGAATAGATTTAAAAGTTAATGCAATCTGCAGCACTGAGTCATCAGAAGCAGAGGCATCTTCTCTGAACACTTTCACATACATGATTAAAAAAAAACTAAAAGAAAGAAAAGCTATTTCTTTCCTTCTCTTTTTTGAATTTCTCTGATTGAGCTCTTTTGCAAAAACATACTTAAAGAATAGAAATGACATATTGGGCTTGTCTTCACCATACGGTGTAGAGGGGGGGAGGGCGGACGATCCTGCACTTACCTGCTTCCGGGATCATCCCAGGGTGTCTACACATGGTGCGCGACGTCCCAGGAGGAAGAGGACATCACGCCCGCCATTTTGTTTTTGTTGTTTTAATCGAAAAAGAGCACAGGAGCACTCCATCACAAAGGTAAGTTTTCCTTTCTTAAAAAAAGAAAAATCTTATTCCCCCCACCCACCCCCGATGATCTCCCAGCTCCTCACGGTTACTTGTGAGGAGCCAGGATGAAACTGGGACAGCCGGCCACCTGGATCATCCCGAGACCACAGGAAAAGTCAGGATTAAAGGGTAGGGCGATATCACGGGGAAAGGGAGGGATCATCCCTCCCTGCTCCCGAGATCCCCTGTGCTTCATGTGGATGCACAGGAATGATCCCGGGATGATCCCTGGGATATCGCTCCTTTATGACTACAATTAATGCACGAGTCCGCCACATCCCCAAATGACGGACAAGTGTAAGATAATGTCATACATCCCACTGTGCATTACTAAAACCAACATCTGCACTCTTTATTACATATATGTGATTTTACGTTGTTCTGCTTGAGACCATTCCTGTTCATCAAGCTCTGTATAGCTCAGAAAGGAAACACAATTAAAAAGAAAAAAAATCTTTTTCTTGTTTTGCTGAAGACTTTGAGTCATTTGTGTAAGATCTGTTAGCTCTTACATGACTACAGTGTTCCCAATTTCAAATGTCCTTTGTGTAATTGGAGGTGCCTGAGCATGGTGGGTTTGTGTGTGTGTGTGTGTGTGTGTGTGTATGTGTTTTACAAATGTAGCACATACATAGTATGTTCAGTTAGGCATGTCAAAGCACAGAGATCTTTGCTAATGCCTGTTATCCGAAATATCTGTTTGGCATATGATATTTGAAAGAAAATAGTTCATTCCTTTCTAGATGATGAGTTTAAGAAGGTGAAAGAAGTATATTCTATGTGTAAGCAAAATAATAATAAAAAATATAATTGAAACATGGTCTCACATCTCCACCTACAGACACAACGACAATGGCATGCAATTTTCTTTTCCTCTTCTGTTAACGTCTTTCAAAATTAGTGTCATATTTTCTGAAAGAGAAGCGATACAGGTAATTCATAAGTACACTTACACAAATACTAATAAATGAACAATTGCAGATTGGCAGATTTTACATTGTCCTTGCATCTTCTTTCAAAATATCCTGCAGCAATTAATAGCACTGTGTTAAAACATTTTCAATCCCATCCTACACGTGCTTCATAATAATCTTAACATAGAGAGGAGAGCTTTGGATCAGGAATTAACAACTGGTTTGCCTTGGCTTAGTTATGTAAGAGAACTGCTGGCGTTCTGCACAAACTACATTCATTATATAGACATAAAAAGAAGTCTCCTCTGAACTCCAAATAAGTATCCGCAGAAGAAGGAGCTGCCTGCAAGGTGGATTGCCAAAAGCTACCACATTAAGTTTATGTGTGAGGCAACATTTGAACCAGGGATTTCCCAATTCTGTACAAGTACCTTTGCATGCAGTGTAGTCCTGGAAGTTGGCAAAACAAACAAACAAACAAACAAACAAACAAATTGCAGGCAGCTGTTATGCTAGATTTCAGCCTGACATACTAAGCACTAAACCTGTTGGCTCAGCAAGTCTCAGAATTTGACAATAAGGGCCATTGTAGACATAGTGGCTTGGAGCCCGAGTTAAGCTGGAGCAACTGTGCTGGTGGAAGTAGACTCAGGGCTGGTTTTAGGGATGGGTGAGCTGGGTGTCTGAGCTGAGGGGGGCACCAAGCAGAGCTGAGGGTGGGTGGGTGCCAACACAACCCCTCCACCAGGTTCCATAAACCTTCTGGGTAGCTGTGAATGTGGTGAATGTGGGAGGAGGGGTACTGAAGGCTCTCCTTACCCAAGGTGCCATTTATCATAACTCCAACCCTGAGTAGACTTCCCTGCCACCCTCCATCCCACTGCAGTGCCTCCACTCCACTCCTGAGCCAGTGGTGGTACCAGAGAGGGTGGAGGAGGGCAACCCCCACAAACAAGGATCTTGCCACCCCATTTGCTGGACTCTGTTGTTACCATTGGAGTGGAAGGGAACTCCTTTCCACTCTAATGGTAATCACTTGCATTCTGGAATGGCCAAGATGACAGTGGCAGTGGGGGCCACTGTCTGGAGCCAGTTCCAGGGCTGCTTGATTGGGGCACTAATATTAACAGGAATGTTGCCAGGATGGAATAGGGGTGGCGAGAACTTTGCATGATGCCTTGAAATCCTTGGAGGAAAGGCAGACGGTGGCCAGATCCAGGATATGACACTTTGAAAACGGTTTGAAAACTGTAGATGGAGGGTGTCCAGGGCCCCAAAAGTTGTCACTACAGTTCTAAACCATTTAAGAGCGGCAGTGTAGATCCTGCCTATAACCCGTGCTCAAAACCTACAACTTGGCTGTTTGCTGTTTGCTTACTCACTCGTAGTGACTCTACCTCGTTTGAAAGCCTTTTTTCCTTACTGTGATTTGAATTTGGCTAATACATTCGATATATTTTTTAAAAAAACCTAAATTAATCAATATATGATTTATTTCAGAATATATGTTTAGATAGCAGTTTTAGTGTGAGATATACCGTTATTTTTCGTTCAGAGATCTTAACATGTGGGACACAGCCCGCCCACCTAGAAATATATATATATATATATATACATTTTTATACTGCCCAATAGCCGAAGCTCTCTGGGCAGTTCACAAAATATACTCGGCCTCTGCGGTGCCCCCCCCCTCTGAGTTTGTTTTTTCTAGCGCCGCCACTGTCCTGAGCACAGTCTCCTGCGTTCGGTCCCCTTCAAGCTCTAAAAGCACCATTCTTGCTCACAGTAGTGTGGAGTTCTTAGCACTGAAGCTTTCAAGCAGGCTGCATCTCTTGAATTCTCAGGAGGCTGTGTAGTGTCACGTGGTCCCCTTGGCATTCCAGGAAATGCCACCTGCAGAAGCCTCTCTGCTAGAAGCCCCACAATGCTGCAATCGTGCAAGGGGATTTTCTAAAATTAAAACAACAACAACAACCAAACACAAAGAAGAAACACGCCCCCCATCCCCAGTGAGAAAGTTCTTATAATTTTTCCTCTCCCCAAGTTCTTTTGCTGGGGCATTCATTTAACTTCTATGCCCCCACCCCCATGAATTGCCAAAAATGGCAGGCTTGGAATTTTTGGCACAGCACTAATTGAACTCTCATGCCATTGGGAAAAGGCAATAATAATTTACCAACACGTTGGCATTCGGGTATAATGTGCCCATGCAGTGGGCCTGCAATAATTTCCATGCAACTTCCCAAGAAAACAAGTTGCGAGTGGAGAAGCAAGCATGGAATAAAAATACGGACACCAGAGTTTGGGAAAAAATAGGGCCTCTTTATGGAAATGAAGCTGATATGACAGGCATAGAATCAACTCGAAAGTGCTCATCATTTTCCGACATGGTTTGGTGGTTGGCAGCATCCTTTCATTTCCTTGTTCTCATTTGGCTGTGTATCAGTAGGACTGTTTAGCACTTGGAGAAGGGTTCCCCCTCCCTCTCTTCCTTTTTCAAACGGCCTTCTCAGGGGCGATTATAGTAATCAGCATCAGCATTCATATTCTAGATCAGTTCCACTAAACACAGCTCAGGCGAAACCAGAGCCATTTTAAATGGCAAGAGTAAAAATCAAATATGAAAAGGTGATATTCTCTTTAATCTTGCACAGGGTGGGGGCATGGGCTGGGTGGACTGACAGCTCTTGAGAGAGAAACTCTGTTCTGTCAATATAATTGCTAGGACAAATTTCTTGCTTCTCATTGATGATGTCACAGTCTCAAGTGGAAGAAAACATGTCCCTATTTTGTATGTGCTACAGTTCTATCATCTGTTTTAGAGTGTTGTTTTCAGTTGCTCATTTGTGCCTTATTTTATGTTTACTTTTTTATCTATTCTGTGAGCTGCTCTGGAGTGCACTGGGATGATGATGATGATGATGATGATGATGATGATGATGATGATGATAATGATGAACCACCACCCAGGGTAACTGCAGTCTTGGGATGACTGGTAGAGCATGTTTTGAATGTTGATGAAGGTGGCAGACAGGAACACTAGAGGGTTGTTGCAATGAAACGCACATGCATAGACATACCTCAAACAACACACTTTGATGCACTGGCCGTGTCTAAATGAAGAATGCATTTTCAAAAGGTATTCCATAAGACAGAAAGCTCCTAACTCCCAGGAATAGTCAATGCTCGAAAAGCAGCATAGTAACATAGTCAGGGTGGGGCGGGGGTGGTGGTGGCGGTGGATAAGAGTATATAATAAAATACAGATTTAGTTTTAGGAGGATTGGTGGGGGAATCTGTCAATTTAGTTTTCACATTTTAACAATCTCAAGTTCTTTCAATCTCATATATGATGGTATCTCCGTGAGCCCCTGCCAAAGGAAGTGAGGCAGGTGGCTACTAGGAGGAGGGCTTTCTCCGCTGTGGCAACCCGGTTGTGGAATGAGCTCCCCAGAGAGGTCCGCCTGGCGCCTACACTGTACTCTTTTCGTCGCCAGCTGAAGACCTTTTTATTCACTCAGTATTTTAACACTTAATTTTAACTTAAATTTAAATTGTACTGTTTTAACTCTGTATTTTAATTTTATATCAATTTTGCTGCGTGGTTTTTATTCTGGTTGTGCTTTTTATACTGTATTTTGTATTTGTGCTTTTAACCTGTTGGTTGTCTTGCTATGGTTTTAATTTTTGTGAACTGCCCATTGAACTTCGGCTATTGGGCGGTATAGAAATGTAATAAATAAATAAATAAATAAATATTTTATTTTATTTTTTGGTAAAATCTTATAAAAAAAATCAAACTGAAACAAAATTCTCAGCCAACAGAGGCATAACTTCCCCATTTCCCAGTGGGGGCATGGGGCTACACCTGGGAAAGGGGGCTAGGCTTATTCATTTACATGGATGTATATATTTCTATTTATATTGCTGGAAATGATCCTCCATCAATGTATCCTAGAGAGTTTAAAGTAGAGCTGTAGACAGGGATATACAGTTATTTCATTTTACTTCATTATTGACTGAAATTTGCCCTATTCACATCTTGGAATGTGAACACAAAAATGAGCGCATTTTTGAGGGGTAAACTGGGATGTTCCTGACTTGTGTTTGCAGTCTAAAAATGCATACTCCTTTTTCTTTTTCCCAAAAAAACAGCAACACATTTTCATACTTTAGTCTATGGGGGGGGGGGGAAGTGTGCCTTTGGGTGTGAACTTTCAAAAATCGCATAGCAAATGTGCACTTTTCCTGTTCAAATGAAAAGAAAAAAAAGATCGGAACTGAATATGAGAGTGAGACAATTTGAGCTTCAAGGTGGAGTTCAGAGAATCAGGGCAATCCTGAATATCATTGATTCTCCCATTCCTAGCAACAGATCAGCAGAAAATGGCAGAGTGAAACAGTTGGAAATAAAATCCTGTGAACTAGAAATGGAACGGAATGAGGACAGTCTGTTCATCCCTATGTAACAAACCCCAAATTTGCCTCAAAATTATGTGTTAGGAGAAATTCAGTGACAACTCTACTGCTTTCATTTCTTTTTGTAAAATAGCAATAACAATATATACATTCCTTTGGCTTTCATTTTCCTAAAGCTATGACACATGTCAGACTTTGAAAAGATGCAGTTTTTTTGTGTGAGGGAAAATAATGTTTCAGATTTGTCCTGTCACTGACAAATCTAGGGTTAATCTGTGCTTGGAATTGGGTTATTTTATGCAGAACTCAATACCTCTAATTGCCATATTTATCATCATGCAAAAGCTGAACTGCCAGGGAGGTAGTGACATTTTAAGAGAATACACAGCTTTCCCATAGGGATTCTATTCTCCAACATTATGGAAACACCTGCCACACAGTGGTCATTGTCACCACCAGCTCAGCTGTGCAACATAATAACCTGTTTACTAAGGGCAAATGTGTAAAATGTCCTGGTATTATCTGAAGATTTCTTGTAGTGAACAAGAGCTGCACTAAACCTTTTGAAACCTTGCCAACTGAGAAGAAAAGATGATAAAGCATCTATATTTAAAAGCATATTGAGATCTAAAAAGATTATAAATTTTGTTTTGCTTAAAAAACACATGTACCAAACAATTGTAGCACATTCTTTCAAACCATCTATTAAAGTGAGCAAAGAAAAGAGAGGAATTAATGCCAATATTAATGCCATTGGAGGAACTCTGTCAATAAACCAAAGCTTTCTAATTTGTGTTTTGCTTCTGTTGGTGAAACCTCTGACACAGATTAGCTGATCTGTGATGGCATGGAATTTTCAGCTGCAGCCAGAACTAGGAATATACAAGAATTTCATCACAAATCACTCAAATATGACCCATTCACAACCCCGCACGTGGACGTGAATGGGGGTGCACGTCTAACAATATTCCCAAATTCCCAAACTTGTGTTCACATTCACAAATGCACTGTTTTAAAATTGTGTCTGTTTAAAATTGTGCATTTTTCATGCTTTTGAGAAATGTGCACTTTTTCTGTTCAAACAAACTGAAAAAACGAGTCACAAATGAGAACAGAAGTGAGAAGAATGGAGTTTAGGAATGAAGATCAAAGAACTTCAGTGAGTACAACCATCCCTGGTATTCCCAACCCTACCCAGAACAGTTGTGAGGAAGGAACAATTGTCAGTTTAGATGTGGTTAAAATCTCATTCTGGGGCAGGCTGAGAACTCGGAAGAGGTCCTGGGAAGCTGGAAAATCAAGGGACAAGTTGCCCAGAGACAAAAACAAAAAACAAACCCCGAAAAATCGTGCAGAGAAGGCAATGGACTGGGAAGGAGGAACCTGAAGGAAGGCTTAGGGCCTTGCTAGGCGAGGCCTTAGCGCGCTTTGTGGGCCAGTTTACCTGCTGTGCGTCCACATGACGCACAGGGGAATCCAGCCCCAGGCCGTGCTAAGACCTCCCTTAACGTGCCATAAGCGAAGTCGCTTATGGCGTGCCTTTTCCGCAGCCTGAGGCCGGGCCTGCAGAACAACTAGCTACTTCCGTGGCTTTTTGCGGCTACTCGCTTACTTGCGAGTAGCCGCAGCGCTGTGCCCATCGGCCGGGGGGGGGGGATCCCAGGGGGGAGAGGGAGCACAGACGACACGGGACACACGGAGGGAGCACAGACGACACGGGACACACAGAGGGAGCACAGACGACATGGTACACACGGAGGGAGCACAGACGACACGGGACACACGGAGGGAGCACAGACAACACGGGACACACGGAGGGAGCACAGACGACCCGAGACACACAGAGGGAGAGGGAGGACAGGGAAAGAGTGGGCAGGAGGCATGGGAAGGGATCAGGACCGGACGGGGGGGTTTAAGTAAAAAAAAAGCCTTACCTTCTCCAGAGTCTTTGGGCCGCACGTGGCCCCTTTAACAAAAAAACAAAACAAAATGGCCGATGCTGCAGGGCTTCCACAGTCCCTGCGTGTCGGCCGTCTAGGAGGCGGGGTGGCGCGTGCTAATGTTAGCGCGCCGTCGCCTCGCCTCCCTGCCGGCTTATCCCGGCAGGTCTAGCAAGGCCCTTAGTGGCAGGTCTCCTAAGCTAATGGAAGGAATGGAACATAGATATGGAGCAGATTTTGTACCTCTCTAAATATTGTGAGATGTTGTCACAATGTTTTGATACATTTAAATGTATCAAAAATGCTTTTAAATACACATTTGGAGAAAACATACATGTTAAAATCTCTGGGCTCATCTACACCAAGCAGATATTCCACTATGAAAGTGGTATATAAAAGGCAGGAGCCACACTACTGCTTTATAGCGGTATTGAAGTGCAGTGACAACTGTTGGGACCCATTGACATATACTATCTACCGCTTTCATACCACTTTCATAGTGTTATATCCTGCTTGGTGTAGTTGTGTCATGGCTCCGACCAGTTGTCAGTGCACTTCATTACCACTGTAAAGCAGTAGTGTAGATCCTGCAGTGTACTTCAATACTGTTATAAAGCAGTAGTGTGGCTCCTGCCTTTTATATACCGCTTTCATACCACTTTCATAATGGAATATCCTGCTTGGTGTAGATGATCCCACTGACTGGGTAGAAAATAGGACATGTTGAACTGGGATGGAGGAGACCTGAGTTCCAGTCACCACTCAGGCATAAAGCTCACGGGATGACTTTGAGCCAGTAACTGACATTCAACATAACCTACCTCAAAGGGTTGTTGCAAGGGTAAAGTGGAGAGGAGGTTGATCATGTACATTGCCTTTAGCTTATGGAGGAAAAGCTACAATCACAATAACAATACAAATTTTATTTTGTGTGGCAAAAGACATTACACAAAAACAGGACACATAGAAACAAAAGTCAAATAAAAAGTAAAAAAAGTGATGTGATTGTGTTTTGTTTTGCTTTAATCCACAGATTAATACTGGGAAAGGATTGAACAGAACACAGCTATGAGTAAACACAGGCCAGAGCTAGACAGATCTGTCCATTCCTAAGGCCTTGGATGGACATGAAGAGGAAAGGTGACATGTCTGGAGGAGCCTCCAGACAGAAGATGTGCTAATTCATACTACTTTAATTGTTACTTGTGAGTCACTCTGGAAACCCATATGGATGGAAAGGCAAAGTAAAATAGGACAATTAAGGGTGCAATCCTTTACATGTTTAGACAGAAAAACAATCTACAATTCCCAGCATGGCCCAGACAGCCATGCTTTTTTTCTTTCTAAGCATGCATGGGAGAGTGCCTTAAGTCTGTTACCTATTCCGTTTAGTGGAGGGGGTCAGCTTTGAAAACCTTTTTGTATATAATTTCCCTTTAAATAGGTCTTGCTTAGGCTGTTCAAAGCTTTGAATTTGCTTAGTCTCCAAAAGCTAATTGTCTTAAAGGTTAAAACAAAATGATTAAGGCAACTGTTTTTCTTTTGAACTAAAACTGTGGTTTCCCAGTCCCGTCCCTCCCACCACTGCCTCAGGAAAGGCTTTTCTTTACTTCCAAGAGGGCTTAATTAGAGAGCAAAAAAAAAAACTGGAGAGGAAAAATAGAAATGGCAAGACTGAATAAAAATACACTATAACAGAAAGTGCTGCATTTCAATGAAACGGAAGCACAGACACAAGTATAAACTAATTTCTCTTCAGATAACACATTAAAGAGCCACCAAATCTCACCTCAAGCAAAAAAATTAAGTGACTTTGAAGGTTTCAGTTCAGGTGAAACATCTGAGATATTTTGAGGATAGTAGTCCAAAGAAACATGTATATAAGTTGTTATCCTCTGTATCTCACCAATATTGTATATCTTGTTGGGAGTCTTGGGCTGAGGGGAAAAAAGAACTCCCCACACTGTGAGCAAATATAATGCCTGGGGCAGCATCAAGTGAAATTTCAAGACTAATTTGGGAGTTCAGAAGAAACGTCTAAGGAATTTGAAGAAAGCAAAGACATCTAAAAGCTCTAAATGTTTATCACAAATTTGTTATTAATGTACAATTTACAACCATTACTTATTTAACTTAAATTGGTTTCTTTTCTTTTTTCTTTTTTATTTATTATGACAATTTCAAAGTGAAATGCATAATTATCCAACCTACTAAGTTCAAAATAATTCTGACAGAAAGTGATGCTTGCCATTTCCAAAACAAAACAGAGTGCAGAATACAGTCATTTCTATTGTGAACCCTATCTGTTAACTCATCCATCTGCGCAATTTCTAAAGCCTTAAAAAAAACACAGTCAGTATGACAATGGAATCAGTTGCCTGGTGAGGTTGTGGGCTCTCCCACACTAGAGGCCTTCAAGAGGCAGCTGGACAACCATCTGTCAGGGATGCTTTAGGGTGGATTCCTGCATTGAGCAGGGGGTTGGACTTGATGGCCTTGTAGGCCCCTTCCAACTCTGCTATTCTATGATTCTATGACTAGATAATCAGAAGAATATCGGGCTCCCATGACTAAGAATGTTGTTTTTTTAAGGCTTTAGAAACTGCGCAGATGGATGAATTAACAGATAGGGTTCAGTGCAGTTAGTCAGTACAGTACTGGCATGTATTCATAAGAGCATACGGACTTAAGAAGTGCCATGCTGGATCAGACCAAGAGTTTATCTAGTCCAGCACTCTGTTCACACAGTGGACAACCAGCTGTCGACCAGGGACCAACAAAGCAGGATCTGGTGCAACAGCACCCTCTCACCCATGTACTGTAGTAACTAGTGCACACAGGCTTATTGCCTCGGATACCGGAGGTAGCACATAACCATCAGGGCTGGTAGCCATTGATAGCCTTCTCCTCCCGGAATTTATCGAACCCTCTTTTAAAGCCATCCAAATTGGTGGCCATCACTACATCTTATGGTAGTGAATTCCATAAATTAACTATGTGCAGTGTGAAGAAGTACTTCCTCTTATTGGTCATGAATCTTCCACCAATCAGCTTCATGGGAAAACCCCAGGTTCTAGTATTTTGAGAGAGAGAGAAATGTCTCCCTATCCACATTCTAGACACCATGCATAATTTTGTAGACCTCTATCATGCCTCCCCTTAGACTCCTTTTTTCTAAGCTAAACGATCCCAGCTTTCGTAACCCTCCCTCATAGGGGAGACACTCCAGCCCCTTAATCATTTCAGTTCCCTTTTTCTGCACTTTTTCCAGCTCTACAATATCTTTTTAACTGTAGCGTAGCTAAGGTTATCCATGCTCTCATAACCTCTCGTTTGGATTACTGCAACATGTTATACCTGGGGCTGCCTTTGAAAACAGTACAGAAACTTCAACTGGTACAAAACAGGGCAGCACATTTATTAACAGGGACTGGCCAACGAGATCACATCATGCCAGACCTTTTCCAATTTCACTGGCTGCCAGTCCAGGTCCGGGCCCAATTCAAAGTACTGGTGTTAACATTTAAAGCCCTAAAAGGCTTGGGGCCAGGCTATCTGAAGGAAGCCTCCTCCCATATGTACCTGCCCAGACCCTAAGGTCATCCTTAGGGGTCCTTCTCCGTGAGCCCCTGCCAAAGGAAGTGAGGCAGGTGGCTACCAGGAGGAGGGCCTTCTCTGCTGTGGCACCCCGGCTGTGGAATGAGCTCCCTAAGAAGGTTTGTCAGGCATCTACACTATATTCTTTCAGATGCCAGGTCAATACCTTTTTATTCTCTCAGCATTTTAACAGTCTATACATTTAATTTTAACTTTGCTGTTTTAAATTTGTATTTAAAATTTGTATTTCTGCACTGCTGCTGATTTTATCTTGGTTGTGCTTTTATATTGTATTTTATATCATGGTTTTTATACTGTTTGTTTTATACTCTGAACGGTTTTAATTTTTGTGAACTGCCCAGGGAGCTTCGGCTATTAGGAGGTATAAAAATGCAATAAAATAAATAAATAAATAAATAAATGTGTGGCAACAAGAACTGTACACAGTACTCCAAGTGTGGTTGCACCATAGATTTGTATAAAGGCAGTATGATACTGGCAGTTTTATTCTCAATTCCTTTTCTTATAATGCCTAACATGGAGTTTGCCTTCCTTACAGCAGCTGCACACTGGGTGGACATTTTCATCAATTTGTCCACCACAACCCCAAGATCTCTTTCTTGTTTGGTCATCGCCAGCTCACATCTCATCAGGTTATACTTGAAGTTGGGTTTTTTTTTTGCCCCAATGTGCATTACCTTAATTTTGCTTACCTTGAACCTCATCTGCCATTTGGATGCCCACTCTCCCAGCTTAGAGAGATCACTAAGGAGCTCTTCACAATCCCTTTGTGTTGTAACAACCTAAAATAATTTGGTGTCATTGGCAAACTTGGCCATTTCACTGCTCACTCCCAATTCCAGATCATTTATGAACAAGTTGAAAAGAATTGCTCCCAATACCAATCCCTGTGGGATCCCATTATTTACTTCCCTCCATCAGGAGAATTGACCATTTATTCCTACTCTCTGCTTTCCATTCTTTGACCAGTTACTGATCCATAAGAGGACCTCTCCTTTTATTACATGACTGCTAAGTTTGTTCAGGAGTCTTTCGTGAGGGACTTATCAAATGCCTTTTGGAAGTCCACGGCCATTTCTACAATAGCTCGAAAATCTGGGCTGGTAGCAGCCGAGTCCCTGTGCATCCAAATGACACAGAGAGACTCCCTGGAAGAAGGAGGGTTGAGAATGTGTTTTCCCAGGGGGAAAAAATCCCTGGGAAAACCTGATACTTCCTGTGGTCTCCGGAATGTCCTGAGACCACAGGAAGTGTAGGTGCCTGTCCCAGCTTCTTCCCTCCTCCCCGTGAGTAGCGGGGATCAATAGACAGAAGGAACCAGGAATCGGGGTGGGTGAGAGCAGGGTCGGGTTTAGTTTTGTTTTTAACTTATGTTTTCATTGTAGTGCATGTGCGCTCATCTCCTTTAAAAAAAAGAAAAAAGGGTGGCCGCAACACCCTCCTTTATCCCAGGATATTGTGCCTGCATGTGGATTATGGGGAGGATCTCATGACCCCCCCTCCCTCCCCCTACACCAGTATGATGTAGAAGGGCCAGTGCAAACAATATCCACCAGTTCAACCCTATCTACATGATTGTTGACAATCTCAAAGAATTCTAGAATATTAGTGAGACAGGACTTGCCTTTGTGGAAGCCATGTTGATTCTTCTTCAGCAGGACCTGCCCTTCTAAGGAATCATTTCTCTCTTCCTCAGAGTGACGCCCTACTTCCTTGAGACCCGCATTCTCCATGACTACAGAGAAGCTTTCACCAATGGAGTGGGACATTGCTGTTAGATCCCTGAAGGTCTCTAAATTTTGAAGAAATTGAGCCAGGGGTGTGTGTCTCTTACTTATAGGAAATAGTTAAGTATTTTTAACAATACATAAAATCCTATTTTCCCATTATGTATTTCTACCTATCTATATCTCTATATATTGAACAACAAAAAACTGCATCCACCCTCCCACATTTCCAACAACAAAATCTTCATGTAGTATATGACTCCCTAAATTGGTTTCTTGATAACACAATTCTACGAATGTTTACTCAGAAGTATGTCTTTCTGAATTTAATGGGACTTACAAGTAAGTGTTTTTAGCACTGCAGCCAAAATAAATGCAGAGCTATCATATTTGACTTGCTGGAGTGAATACTGGATGAAATTCATCTTAAATCCTAAAGAAAATTTGAAAGCGCTGAATTATTATTATTATTATTATTATTTATTTATTTATTTATTTATATAGCACCATCAATGTACATGGTGCTGTACAGAGTAAAACAGTAAAACAATAGATAGCAAAACCCTGCCGCTTAGGCTTACATTCTAAGTAAATCATGGTAAAACAATAAGGAGGGGAAGAGAATGCAAACAGGCACAGGGTAGGGTAAACAGGCACAGGGTAGGGTAAAACTAACAGTATAAAGTCCAAACAACATCAAGTTTTAAAAGCTTTAGGAAAGAGAAAGGTTTTTAGCTGAGCTTTAAAAGCTGCGATTGAACTTGTAGATCTCAAATGTTCTGGAAGAGCGTTCCAGGCGTAAGGGGCAGCAGAAGAAAATGGACGAAGCCGAGCAAGGGAAGTAGAGGCCCTTGGGCAGGCGAGAAACATGGCCAAAGCGCTGAATGAATATATATCATGAAAAATATGAAAATAAGGATGCATGGATGCCATTATCCTCCATCAATTTGTCTAATCCTTTTTAAAAATCATCCAAATTGGTGGCCATAACTCCACCTTATTGTAGCAAATTCCATCGTTTATGTACTCTGTGAAGAAATACTTAGTTTATCTCTCCTGACTCTCCCCACCAATCTGCTTCATGGCATGAACCCAGGTTCTAGTATTATGAAAGAGGGAGAACAATGTCTTCCTGTCCACCTTCTTCACATCATCCATAATTTTGTACACCTCCTTCATATCTCCCCTTACTCATTTATTTCTAAACTAAACAGTCACGAATATTGTCACTTTTCCTCATAAGGCCCTTGATCATTTCAGTTGCTCCTTATTCCCCCCCCCCCCCCCAACACTACAATATCCTTTTCTGGGGTGGTGACCAGAACTGTTTACTGTATTCCAAATGTAATCACACAATAAATTTGTATAAGGGTAGTTTTATTTTCAAACCCTTCCTAATTATGCCTAACATGGACTATTTCTTTTTTTACAGCAGCTGCACACTGGGGCCAGATCTACACCAACTGGGATATAACACGTTGAAAGCAGTTTGAAAATGGTATATGGAATTTGTCATGGGCCCCAACAGTTGCCAATACCAGTAGTGTAGATCCTGCCACAATCAACATTTCCAGTGAGCTGTCCATCGCAACCAAAACCCACATTTTGGTCAGATTCCATCATCAAATGCATGATGTTGGGGTCCCCCTCACTCACACACACACACACACACACACCAGCAATCACTTTACACTTGCTTACTTTGAATTGCATTTGTGATTTTGATGCCCATTCTTCCACTTTGGAGAGATCCTTTCGGGACTCTTCACAATCCCTTTTTGTTTTAACCACCCTAAATAATTTAGTTTCATCAGTAAAATGAGGAAACTTGGCCACCTCCTTGCTGACTCCTAATTCCAGATCATTTATGAACAAGTAGGAAAACATTGGTCCCAGTACAGATCCTTGTGGACCCTTCTGTTTACACATCTTTTCTTCTGGGAGGGTTTAAACCACCCCTCCCAGTGTGCACTAGTCCTTGTCCAAATGGGGGCCATTTTATTCAAAAGTGAATAAAACTATCAGGCTCAGCTAAATGCTTTGCAATTAATGTCACACTGAGGCCGTAGCTAGACCTAAGATTTATCCCAGGATCATCCCAGGTTCATCCCTGCCTGAGCGCTGGATGCCCTGTGTGGCACTAAGATGAACAGGTTTGACCCCAGGACAATCCTGGGATAAACCTTAGGTCTAGCTACGGCCATAGTTTGAGGTTTAGAGGCCAGTTGGGGAGCTGTGGGTCAACACATCGCTTGTGGGAGATAAAGTGGGTGAGCCTCCCTTCTCAGTACTTTCGAGGTTCTAGTTTGGCAGCTGATCTTTACAAAATCAAACGTAAGATGTTCCACTGCTGGAGGAAGAACAGCAAATGCAACACTCATGCACACCCCCAAAGTCAAGATGCCTATTCCCCAAACCTAGTGAAGATATCTGAGGGGAGAAACAAAATCTAACAAGTGCATCTCTCCTTCACTGGCCGTCAGTAAAATAGTTCTGTGCCAAAAATATCTCCCATATGTTTTTCACGTCCATTCTCATTCAATTTGATAGAAAAGAAATTGCTTTTGAAAAGACATTCAAAGGAGAAGACATTTCAGAGTGGGTTGTACTTATCTTACACAGGACATGGCCAAGGAGCATACACAAGTATCCTATCTTTCATTGTACAATCATCTCTGTGGTAGGCTGTAACCTCCTCAGTTCCCACACTTCAATTAAAGCCCTGTGGAAGAAATAATAAAACAATTCCTCCCATAGGTTTTTTTTGGTTTTTTTTTTCAGATTAGGAAGCACAGGCAGCTTGGGAGGCAGCAGATCAAAAGGGAGATGTGTAATAGAAAGAACACACATACCTTGCACACACATCCACACCTTACAGAAATTAGGCAAGCTCAAAAATACCACCAAAATAAATTATAAAATGCTCTGAGAATGATGCAGAAAAGTGGAAGCCTCAACCCTTGCAGTGGCAAGTGGCAGCGGGGGGGGGGGAGTTGTCACCCCAATTTCTCTGTCCACACTGTGGAAATTTTGAGAGGCCATTTGTGCACAGCTCTAAGGGCCTTGCTAGACCTGCTGGATAAGCTGGCAGGGAGGAGGGGCGACGGCGCGCTAGAGTTAGCGCGCGCCGTCGCCGGCTTCTACATGCACGACGTGATGGGGCAATGGGAAGCCCCGTAGCGTTGGCCATTTTTTTTAATGGCCGGGGAGCCGCAGGACAAGGTAAGTGGGTTTTTTTAAAAAAAAATTAAGCCCCCCCCGCTCCCCCTGCCCCTGATCCCCCCCCAGCCAGCTCGGCCATCCTCCCCCATCCCCCATCCCCGATGCCCTGTCCCTGGCTGTCTATCCCTCGCCCCCATCCCCTGTCCCCAGCTGTCCGTCCCTCGCCCCCATCCCCTGTCCCCGGCTGTCCTTCCCTCGCCCGTGTCCGCCACCCCGGCTCTCCTTCCCTCTCTCCTGCCGGGTCCGGCTTTTTCCCCCCCTCTCTCCTGCCGGTTCCGGCCTTCTCCCCCCATCTCTCCTGCCGGGTCTGGCCTTCCTACCCCCCGCCCCTCTCTCCCCGCCCCGGGATCCCCCCACGGCCTGATGGGCACAGCGCTCGTATGAGCGCTGTGCCCAGTCTGTGGCTTTTCCCAGCTACTCGCGAGTAAGCGAGCAGTGGCAAAAAGCCACGGACCCTGCTAGACGTTCCGCAGCCCCGGCCTCAGGCCGGGGCTGTGGAAAAGCCGAGCCATAAGTGAATTCGCTTATGCCGGCTTAAGGCAGGCTTCAGCGCGGCCTGACCCCGGATTCCCCTGTGCGTCATCTGGATGCACAGGAGGGAAACCGGGCCTCACACCGCGCTAACGCCTGGTCTAGCAAGGCCCCAAGTAAAAGTATGATAAGAATACAGAAAGTAACTAACAATTTGCTGCACTTTCATGATACCCAAAATGAGCTGCCTGAGATCTCTGCCTCACTCTGCCTTAATGGTAGGGTCATCCCTGGTTTAAATTCCAGACATCGAGATTTCTTTTCCACTACATTTGATCACCAGCCGTTGAATACAACAATTTCCTTCAAACCAGCAAAGAGATTATTGTGATCAATCTGCAGTTAAGCCATTTTGAGCTAGGTAATTACTTCTGTGGGGATGGGTGAAAATTTTGTGTAGGTCTCCCCCCTTTCTTTTTTTAAAAAAACATTTACTGAAATCTGCCAATTTCATCATAAATAGGATGGAAAGAACTTGAGATGTAAACATTTGAATGTCAGAGAAAGCAATACTGACAGGTTCATCCATCCATGTAGAGGGCTTTGATTATTTAGCTTTTCAAAGTGTGAGTTTGAATTTCTCTTTATTCAACCATGTTTGCGGTACTGAGTTAGGGTTACTGCTTGGTTTTTGTTTGTTTGTTTGATAGACTCCTCTTTAACAACTTCATGGCAGGCAGGTAGAACATCGTCCTCTCCATGCTGGGGTCATAGAATCATAAGAGCTGGAAGAGGGCATTTGGGCCATCAGGTCTAACCCCTGCTCATTGCAGGAATCCAATTAAAAGCATCCCTGAGTCTCTGCTTGTATAGTTCAATCATCAAAATTCTCAAATTTCTGCATCAGCTGTAATGATAGGATGTGAAACTGATAGATTCATCTATCCATAGTCTTCTGAAATCAACAGAGAAATAGTTGCTTGTTTCCACATTGCAACGGATTTCTTTTTAATCAAATTGTTCCTCATTATATTTTTTCAAGAGGAAAAAATAAAACCCTGCTCACTGCTACAACTCAAGCCAAATCAAACAGTACATGAAATCTCCTTTATGCAAACCATCATATTTTCGGCTTCATTTTCAAGATCTCTGATATTTACATATGACCTTTCCATTTTTATTAACAGTTTATTGGAATTTTGCATTTCGGCCAGCAGAAGATAAACCTAATTTACACATAGATGTGACTAAAAGTTATGCAAGCAGTAGCTATAAACTTCAGTCTATTAACTTATTCTTTAGGTAACCTTTACTTGATTCAACCAAAATATTTTAAAAAGCTGTACACCTTCTGTGTATTCCACTTAAAAAATCTTGGGTTTTAGGATCATTTAACATAAAGTGGCAGACAGTTAGGATGGATGGACTTTCTATGAACTCGTTTTACCAGGTGCAAGCTGAGCCACCGCTGCTGCCCGCCCCCCTCCAATACTTTGCCCATTACCTTACTGAGCTGCCATTTTGCATCAAAACGGTGGTTCGTGATTTCTGGGAATCCAATGTTATGTAAACAGAAGCCATAAAGGAGCCATTATGCAACTTTACAGCTCGCTAAAGGGATGGGCAGCAGCTGGGTGCTCACAGACTGTGTGATCACCTGCTGAATAAGTCCAGTAACTGGCTGTGGCTTTGCGTATGTGGTCTGGGAGGCTGAACGGTGGGGAATCTGTCAGACTCTACTCCCTCTCTCAGAGTCCTGTGGCATCCCTACCAGACATTGTGGTCTGGGAGGCTGTGGCATCCCTACCAGACATTTGTGATCTGGGAGGATAAGCAGTGGGGAATCTGCCACACCCCACCCCTACCAGACACTGAAGGAAGAGTTGTATAGTATTTGGAGGGTGGGTGGGTTCGGTGGTTATTAGTATGCCTATGTCTTACTTTTGAATGTCATATTGGACAGATCAATTTCTCCCAGTCATGTCCCGTCCCCATGACAGGTCATGACAGGGACCAGTGATAGGACAGATCCTGTTTTACTCAAACATCTAAAATAACAAATAAATAAAATTTAACAGTTACATAAAATGTTCCAGCTCTATTCTGTTAATGTCAGTCTCTTGAACTTTAGGCATGGCTGTGCAAAGCTCCTGCTCACCTCTAGTAGACTTGTCTTCCCAATGAAGTTGGGGATGAGAAATCAAAGGATATTCTGTGGTAAGAAGACTTTCAGGTGGAGGTGCCGTAGGTACTTACACTTTCAATAACAAAGTGTTCCAAGTCCTTTTTAATCCCCCCCTTTTTAACAACATGCAGCCGCCATCCCCATGCACCACCACAGTCCCTTGCCACCACACCACTGAAATTTGCAGAGGTGCCATCAAAAGAGTTGATATTTCCTGCCAAATTTCTGTGGCAAACTACTACAGAATGTACAAAAGGACAATTTGAGCTTGTTTTTGAGCTAAATTTTGCCATTTGAGGATTCCATAGTCATTTGTCACTGCAAATTGGTGAGGAATCACTGATTTATTTATTTTTTATCATTGCCAACAAATTTGGCACCTCAGTGGCTGCAGCAGGAATGTTTCACTTTCGTGTGGGTTTTCATCAATGCAGACATGCGCAATGGTAATGTCTTGTGGCGTGTGTGCAAATGAACTAAAGCTTCAGCAAAGTGTGCATGCATGAATCCTGGATTATTATTTCTTTTCAATGGCCTTATTACACCGGGATTCAGGAAAAGTGGTAGACAAGCCAGAGTGTGCCCATAATAGAGAATTCTGGCCCGCTTGCATTGGCTGCCTATACGTTTCTGAGCCCAATTCAAGGTGCTGGTTTAAACCTATAAAGCTCTACATGGCTTGGGACCACAATACCTGACAGAATGCCTCTTCTGACATGAACCTACCCATACACTGCGCTCAACATCTAAGGTCCTCCTCCGAGTGCCTACTCCAAGGGAAGCACGGAGGATGGCAACAAGGGAGAGGGCCTTTTCGGTGGTGGCCCCTCAACTGTGGAATGATCTCCCCAAAGAGGCTCGCCTGGCACCAACACTGTTATCTTTTAGGCGCCAGGTCAAGACCTTTCTCTTCTCCCAGGCATTTAACACCATTTAACAACACTAAGTTTGTTTTTTAACAGGCTCCAAGAACTGTTGTTTTTAAATGGATACTGTTGTTTTTATACTGTTGTTTTTATGTTTTTAAATTTTGTATACTTTTACTGTTTACTGTTTTAACTTTTGTAAACCGCCCAGAGAGCTTCACTATGGGGCGGTATATAAATGTAATAAATAATTAAAGAAAGAAAGAATAATAGAGAAACAGAAGGACGTAAATCTCCTCATCCCTTGATATTATTCCCCATATCAGCACAGAGATGGAGGTTCAATGCTACATGAAGCTTTCCCACTTATGAGGGGCCTAGAGTAGAGGAATACAACCAAGTGGTTTACCAGGCAATTCTGTACTTTGCAATAAGTTCCATTGAGTTCAATCAATTACTGCCATGTGAGCAAGTAACGGACTGCCGCCTTATTTTTTTTCAAAGTTGCCTTAAAGCACTTTATTGGGTTGCAGCAAACAGCTTGGGAACCATGGTTTTAGAGATCAGAGAAATATTAACACCATGTCTTTTCTACAGTGTGGTTGTATTTTTAACGCACTGATGCAGTTTGGGTTTACTGTTGCCATTAAAGTGAATGAGGAAAGACAAGGCATCATTTATGTGAAGCCACTCGAGGAATGGGCGCGAGTCATTAAAATTTCCGGAAAGGGTGAGTTTTTCAATAAAGCAATAACTCTAAACAAATTACCGCAATCTAAGGAGTCCTCTACTCCACCGATATTAGCATTCATCGATCCTTTGCATTTAATCTTTATTTGTCTAAATGTAAAATGACATTTATTGCACAAAAGTAACAGTAAATTGTGCAAGCTTGGATCTCTGGGCAATTAAAGGAGTGAGAAGAGAGTGTCGGGATTTTCTAGAAAAATAATGTCCAGTGTGGTGCTGCTAGAGGGCATTTTGATTAATAACCTTCAGAAAACACAGAAGGCCTTTTACCTTCTTGCTACACTCTTATATTTGGCAGGATGTTATGGCTTAGGGACAGAATATCATAAGAATATAAAAAGAGCCCTACTGAATCAGACTGAAGGCGTTTCTAATCTAGATATTCCACATGCCTCTAGAACACTTACAAGCAAGTCATAAGGATAATAACCCTTCTACTACTGCTGTTCTCCAGTCACTAGTACTCATAATGCTGCTGAACTAGGGAGTAGCATCATCATTTATAGCTAGCAATGTAAGAGATACTTGTTTTAGTTCATTTTTCATCAGAATTTATCCAGTTCACACGTCCCAGAACTGAATGCAGACTTGAACATAATCGGTGGTCGAAATCTAAACATTTCATAGAATCATAGAATCACAGAATAGCAGAACCGGAAGGGGCCTACAAGGCCATCGAGTCCAACCCCGTGCTCAATGCAGGAATCCACCCTAAAGCATCCCTGACAGATGGTTGTCCAGCTGCCTCTTGAATGCCTCTAGTATGGGAGAGCCCACAACCTCCCTAAGTAACTGATTCCACCGTCGCACTGCTCTAACAGTCAGGAAGTTTTTCCTGATGTCCAGCCGGAATCTGGCTTCCTTTAACTTGAGCCCGTTATTCCGTGTCCTGCACTCTGGGAGGATCGAGAAGAGATCCTGGTTCTCCTCTGTATGACAACCTTTTAAGTATTTGAAGAGTGCTATCATGTCTCCCCTCAATCTTCTCTTCTCCAGGCTAAACATGCCCAGTTCTTTCAGTCTCTCTTCATAGGGCTTTGTTTCCAGACCCCTGATCATCCTGGTTGCCCTCCTCTGAACACTCTCCAGCTTGTCTGCGTCCTTCTTGAATTGTGGAGCCCAGAACTGCACAAATTTCTAAGTTTACCATGTGATTTGTGGAAGAAACAAAGTGTTTGAAAAATGCAGACATTTGAAAGATATGCGCAACCATACTTTCATCAATGGGAGATGTACACGTTTTTAAAATGTGCACAATTGATGCTAGTGTGTTTGACACTAGAATTCCATTCTATTTAAGCTTGACAGGATTTCTCAATGTTTCTTTTCCTGTAAATGGCAGTGGACTGTAGCAGATTTTGTCCTGCTTCTGGAAATGTTTTGCGCATGTGGGGGGTCTGCCATTTATGCAAATGTTAATTTGCCGTGTTTTTTTTTTATCAATTCCATTCTCCACTTCATCACTTCCTGAGGGAGGGAGGAATTGAGACGTTCTTTGACAAGTACAGAATCTGTCTCTACTGGGCTAAGCAAAGTAGTGTGTGAGGAAGATGGAACTGACAAGGATATGATTGCATATTGCTTATGATGAATGATGCAATAAACAGTAAAAATCCAGACTAAATGTAGATGGACAAATCTGCCAGGTCTGCTTTTTCCTACATCCATTTTTTAATAAATAAATAAATATTGAGTTCTCCCCATCCCAAATATAAAAGAAATGTGTGAATTTTGATAAATTCTTATCAAAAATGAACTGGAACAAAATTCTCATCCATCAGCCAAATTCAATATGTACAGCTATTCCCAGCATCGAGAGGACCATGTTCTTACCTGACTGCCATATAGCTGCTAAATAATAATAATAATAACAACAACAACAACAATATATTTGTTACCCGCCTCTCCTCTCGATGAGGAGATTGCAATTAAAAAGTGGTGGCCACTCTAATCCAGTACTACAAACATGGTTGAATATAGAGGCATTCAAATCCAGGATTCTTGCAGCTAAGCACTCAGTCCTGGGCCTGGAGTGAGAAATCTGAGAGTTTCAGTTTCTCCCACATCTGCACGTTTTGACAAATTCTGATCAAAGATGAACTGAAATAAAAATCTCATCCATCATCAGGGATGCTAGAAAAAATTGAGATGAACTAAAATGAGTTTGGATTTCTAAGAAACCAACCTATAGATTCCACTGTGGACTGGCCTCCTCAGGTGGCACGGGTCTGTGAGCTTTCGGACTTCTTTTTTAATGTTCCCCAAATGAATGCAAATTCATTCGTAGGAAAATAAACAAGTTTCTGCTGAGGGGAGAAAGTTGAGGACAATACACTAAATGTTACATACTGAAATAAATTTCATATATCATTGCGAACACTTTAACGGAATTGTTTGTGTATTTTTCTGCATAATGGGGAAAAACTTAAATCCGTTGGTGAATGAACGACACTGCACAACCCATGGAACACACACAGGGTGGATTCCACACATTCCAGACATTCCTACCCAGTCCTGGTGATTTGGGGATTGCAACACGACTTGCCCTGGATGTGTCTACACTCTCCCTTAAAGAGCACTTTCCAACCTGTATTTGGTCCTGAATCCCAATTTAATCCATGATTCTCAGCTAACTGCACCTAGATTCTCAGCTAGTGGTCAGGGCTGCATTTCACTCTGTCCATTCTCCAGTTCGGTAGCTCCATTTAGTTTGTTGCAACAAAAACAATAAAGTTGCATGATGACATAAAGGCTAATGGCAGTCTTTAAGGTGCCATGAGACTCTGTGTTGTTTTATCTTTATCTTGTTAGCCAACTGCATACCTTCCTCAGTGACCCTAAAAACAGGATAAACAACATGGTGGGCACCAATGCATTCTCAGCACCTGACAAAGTGTCCTACTCTTCCCACTTTTTTTTAAAAAAAAGCCCAATATTTGTTGGTGCTGAAAACTGTGGGATCAAATGAGGTTTTTTAGTGTGTTGTGGCTTGGACTCCACCTCTGCCTTGTATTCAGTCACTTGGGAAGGTTAATTGCCCTTTGCTGTGCCTCCCACAGCAACCATTTTGTGGTAATGCCCAGGACTGTTTCTCCCATTGCTACGTGTACCCATGGCCCAAAACATTTGCCCACCCCTGCCCTAAACTATTGACTATTAGCCATGCTTTGTGCAGACCTGGCATAAGGAAAACAGAGTGGATCAATCCATATCTCCCACTGAATTGTGTAAGTCTTTTTATATAAATAATCTATCATAACAGCAATGCAGGTATCATCTGATGTTTTGCCAGCTAGAAACATTTACCATAGCCAGAAGTCATTGCAAACAACAACAACAACAACAACAACACAAAAAGCAAAATAAGTTAAATGACTCTTTTGTCATTGTGTGAGCACGGCCAAATGTATTTGGATGGGGTGGGGTGGATATGCTCAGCAAAACAAATTAGACAATGTGGCTAAAGCCTCACTGCCTTAGGGAGACACAAAATGTTGCACAATGCAAAACAACTCTGAAATCAAAGTCATGACAAGTGCAAGCCATGACACACAGAGAAATAAAGCTAACAAAAAATAGAGCGTGCTGGTCAGCAATAACAAAAGGGGGGGGGAAACAAAATGCCGCCCTCCAGCTATGAGCATGCTGCCAGAAGTCATCAAAAGAAATCAGCAGTAGAGTGGGCTTCTATATAAAGCAAGGGTTTCCAGCTGGGGTTTTGTGCTTCCTCTGAACCACTTCTAAGTAGTGATGGTAGAGTCATTTAAGCTGTGCAAATTCCCATGGCAACTGACCTGATCCCCAAGTCCCAGACTAATATGTAGATTTAAATTTAATTATCCAGAGGCATTCACACTAGTCGTCGTCTTCTTCTTCTTCTTCTTCTTCTTCTTCTTCTTCTTCTTCTTCTTCTTCTTCTTCTATGTACAAACAAAACTTTACACACATTACATAAACTAATAGTTCATCCAAATGACACACAGGGGATCCTATTATTTATTTATTTATTTATTTATTTATATAGCACCATCTATGTACATGGTGCTGTACAGCGTAAAACAGTAAATAGCAAGACCCTGCCGCATAGGCTTACATTCTATTAAAATCATAGTAGAGCGATAAGGAGGGGAAGAGAATGCAAACAGGCACTGGGTAGGGTAAAAGGCACAGGGTAGGGTAAAACTAGCAGTATAACAGTATAAAGTCCAAACAGCATCAAGTTGTAAAAGCTTTAGGAAAAAGAAAAGTTTTTAGCTGAGCTTTAAAAGCTGCAATTGAACTTGTGGATCTCAGATGTTCTGGAAGAGCGTTCCAGGCGTAAGGGGCAGCAGAAGAAAATGGATGAAGCCGAGCAAGGGAAGTAGAGACCCTTGGGCAGGCGAGAAGCATGGCATCAGAGGAGCGAAGAGCACGAGCGGGGCAATAGTGTGAGAGGAGAGAGGAGAGATAGGAAGGAGCTAGACGTTGAAAAGCTTTGAAGGTCAACAGGAGAAGTTTATATTGGATTCTGAAGTGAATTGGAAGCCAATGAAGAGATTTCAGAAGTGGAGTAACATGGTCAGAGCGGCGAGCCAAGAAGATGATCTTAGCGGCAGAGTGGTGGACAGAAACCAACGGACTGATGTGAGAAGAAGGAAGGCCAGAGAAAAAAAGGTTGCAGTAGTCCAACCGAGAAATAACCAGTGCATGAACAAGCATTTTGGCAGAAGAGACAGACAAAAATGATCGAATCCTGGCAATATTATACAGGAAAAAATGACAGGATTTAGCTACTGCCTCAATATGAGGAATAAAGGAGAGTGAGGAATCAAATATAAAGCCAAGACTACGAGCTTCCTTGACCGGAGTAAACGTAACATAATTGACAGTAAGAGAGAATGAGAGATGAGGAGAAGGTTTAGGAGGAAAAACAAGCAGTTCAGTCTTTGCCATATTAAGTTTCAAACGACGATGAAGCAGCCAGGCTGAGATATCTGAAAGACATGCCGAGATACGGTCGTGAACATCAGGAGCAGGCAGGGACTATCCCTCCATTTTCCTAGGATAATCCTTAGGTGTAGAAAGGGCCTTTGTCTTCACATTCCTATTCTGACTCTGGTCTCAATTCAAAAGGTTGGGAGGGTTCCACCTTTAAAGCCATCCTCAAAATATTTTAGAATAAATAAACCCTGCTCTACCAATACAGTAAAGCTCAGCTGCTTCGTAAGGCAAGACAAGATCATAAGGATGGTCCAGGCAACCCAGCCTCCCCACTTGGATTTATTTATCCATTTATTTTATTTCTATACTGCCCAATAGCTGAAGCTCTCTGGGCGGTTCACAAAAATTAAAATCATAAGGTACAGCATAAAAGAATAAAATGTGGAAGCTTAAACCACAACATAAAACCACAGTATAAAATTACAACCAGAATAAAACCGAGCAGCAATGCAGAGATTTACATAAAATACAGATATGAAATATAGATCTAAGAGCTCCATCAGACAAGTGTTCTATTCACACTCATTACTGGGCATTCAAGGATTTTTGTGGGTCCCTCTCATGACGTTGTCTGCCTCCCATGCACTCCCACCCCTTCTGGCTTTCTTCGCATGACAAAAAAGCCCCCTGTAAGTCCAACCTATTTTTAAAGACAGAAGTTGCTGCTACCTCCTGCTGTGTGCAGGAGAAGCAGTGCGATAAAAAAATGGCCTAGTGAATGGGCCATGTGCAAGTTGTTTACCTCCTGTTTCAAAAGAGGAAGTAATGAAGGACAAATGTGTGGGCGGAGAAGCGACGATAAGCAACACAATTTTCGCCTGTGTGATGACACTCTGAAACAGGGGAGCTAAAAGTCTAGGATGGTAAAATGCTAAAATACTAGGGAAAGAAAAAGGTCTTCACCTGGTGTTGGAAGTCGTTTAGGGCTTTTAATGTTAATACCCGCAGTTTCAATTGGCAGCCAGTGCAGCTGGAAAAGCACTGGTATAATGTGGACTCATTGACCAGTCCCTGTTAACAATTGTGCTGCCTTCTTTTAGACCAGTTGAAGTTTCCAGACCATGTTTAAAGGCAGCCCCACATATAATGCATTGCAGTAATCCAGACAAGAGGTAATCAGAGTATGGATAACTCTAGCTAGGCTATCTCTGCATAGTTGATAAAAGGTGTGTTCCATGCCACTGAGTCCACCTGGGTCTCAAGTGACAGTTCTGGATCCAAGAACACCCCCAAACATCATCTGGCCAGGCAGAAGAACCATCCACTAACAGTACCTCCATCTTGTCTGGATTGGGTCTCAGATTTGGGCCTGAAAGACCAAGGAAAAGTGGAGTGCATTGTAGGGCAAGTTGCAGGCAAGAACAATTTGTGACATTGCTCAACAGCTTTACTGATGATGGGGCATGTCTGTTACGGTATCACCTGTAGCTTCCAGTTTCCTGGCTTTTTGGAGCCTGAGACAACATGAACAAGCAAAACCAGCAATTGTTGTTTTGGTGTGTGTTTTAAATCATTGAATTGCTCTTTAAGAGGAAGGTGTCCTGTAGAGGGACCACACTGTTCCCACGGCTGGGCTTCTTTAACATTGCTCACAGTTTGAATGGTAGCTTTATTATGGTAGTCTAGTGATGGCTTATGCCCAGTTGTGTATATTTTCAAAGGAACACATACTTTGTATGCACACACACACGTGATACAAATTTATTGCAAGCCAGAGAAATGAATGGATTTTGTGAGCAAGATGTGTTCCATTCTGCACTCAGTCTTAGGAGGTGAATCAGGTCTTCTCACATAGAATTGTGAACCCAACAAATTTCTCAACCTTCCCTCCCTCCCCTCCCCTCCCCTCCCCTCCACCTCACTCCACCCCACCCCACATACAATTCACCTGGCATAGTGTTCCATAATAGTTCAGATTTAAAGGTTTCTAAATATGTAGGACTAGCCAACATATTACTACTTGTGAAAACGCAGAAGCAGCAGGTCTGCCCTGGCAATTCTAATTCACCATTCCACTTAATTTATTTCTAAATCTGCTTAAATTAAACGTGACTGGGGAGTTTATCCATTTCTGCATATATGAAGTTGTCAGAGTGATCGTAAACAAACGGGCTCATTTGAGATATGATGAAGTACAAACAATCAGGAAGGCATCCAGCTATATGACAGAAAGAGGTCCAGGAAAACTCCAGCTGTTTATGCAAATGCTGATACTGAGAGACTGGCATCTTATCAAGGACGAGAGGATCAGTGGCATATTTGTATACTGTCGTCAGCATGTAATGGATGTTTACTGCTTCAAAGAGAGGAGAAAATCTGCACTGTTTTGTAATAATTTACAGGGCTGGGCATACAGCAACGTTCAAGGGTGCCTAAACTACGCTTATAAAATGGAACTTCGCCTGGAACTACTTGCAGTTTTCAACAGCTGGTATCCCGCTGCACGATTCAAAGTAAGTATTTTACATATCCCTTTCAAAGACAGTTAAAGAGGCCAGCACAGTTGCACAAATCCATTTTAGCCTTCATTTCCATCGCTCTTCTTTATTTCCCATCTTTGAACTCATCCAATGCAATGTTTTTCAGTTATTCCTTCCAACACTCCAAAAGCCTTGCCATTTCAGAAGAATACACCACCCGGTTCTGAACAGTGATGTCCAATGAGTAAAGTGATGACTGTGGACGTGGGTGGCCTACGGTCACATTGCAAGTCAGTGCATGGTGAGCTCATGTGTGGTCTTTAACAAGTTACTATCTCTCACATTCTGTTCTGTCAGGTAGTAGGATTGAGTCTACAGAGATGTTGTGCAGTTTGCCACGATGTGGAGGTAGCACATTCATAATGTGCAAAATCAAGTGTTTCCAATATATATTTGAATTATGAATGTGTTGGAGGCAACTGTCATGTGAGGACCTCACTGCAAGCATCGATAAAAAAAACCCTGAAGGCCACTTCCTAAGTGCTTATAACATTTCAAAGTGTCAGGGTGTACATCATGAGTAGAATGACTTGAGAGATTGTTTCAACTGGTTTGTTGCATCTTGAGCATTGTTTCCTCAAATGTGGCCAACAGGAACATCCAACAGGGCCTCCAAAGCAACACTTTGTTCCATTTACTTGTATGGGATATTATAGTGCTGTGGCGCTATTATATTAAGTGGATGCATCTGGATACCAGTTTGAGAACCATTGCTCTTGAGTATCCTAGTATCTTTCAAAGAGACTATAGTAATTATCCAGTCTTCTTTTTTTTTGTTATGGGAAGATGCAAGTCCAATTAATTGATATTTTCTTCCCCCAGTTCTTGTTTCACTTTCCCCCCAGGACCACCTCTGTCCCTTGCTCCTTGATCTCCAAACCTCCCAGCAGACAGGCGAGCTTGCGCCTTTTCAACTGCTCTTCTTACAAGAAGGTGTGCTCCTTGGTGGAAGAGGCAGTGCTGCTCTTCCCTGCTTGGCTTTTTGAGATCTTTGCCTGCTTCTGCTTTTGTGGGCAGGCAGGGAAGCTCACTCCTTGACGAGCCCATCATCTGGAGCTTTTCTGTGAGCTCAGTGAGCTCTTCCCCACCCCATGGATCTACTCTCGGGGAAATCAGCAACCACCAAAGTCAGCAACTACAATCCTGGAGCCACATGGCAGGTCTGCCTTTAGAAGCCACAGGTTGAACTGGCATCAGAACAAAGAAGAAATCACAATCTTTGGGCCCCACCCCATCGATGTGCTGATGGAATCAGCAGTCCCCTCTCCCTGGGAAAGAGATGATGCAGCTGACGCTGTGCAACTGCTCCTCACCAGCCTTTCTTCCTTTGCTGCAGCTGGTACAGCTCCACAATTCATTGCTTCCCATTAAGGGGGAACTTGGCTTTCTTTTTGTTATGGGAAGATACAAGTACAATTGATTTATACTTGTATGCTGTGTGCATGTTGTTATGTGTGTGCTCGCATTTTTACTAGTTGAGCAATTTAGGCTGCACCTCCTAAAACCATTTACTTGGAAGTAAGCCCCACTGAACAAAGTGGAACTTACTTCTCAGTAGACATGCATGTGATTGCTTTTGTAGAAGTGAACTTTAAAGTTAAAATGTCTTTACTCTGGAAATCTATAGGCAGAATTAAATCAGACTATGTATTAAGTTGGCTTACATCTAATCCTATAATAAAATGTGAATTAGAATGCAATTACAATATTTAATTGCAATATCATTTATGATTATGAATTATTGTTGTAAAAAGCTTACTTTGCATGGAGTGTGTCACTTTCTTTATTGAGGTTTGCAAACTGTATAACAAGAAGACACATGATTATAAAATTTGCTAAGCACCAATAAATATATTCTTGGTAATCAGATTTCTATTTAACAAGTACTTGTTACCCTATTAAATTCAAATTAAATACTGTTGAGAGCATGTAAGAGCAGAATACATAGCAGTTCTCAGTCACTGTCAAAAAGTTAAATTCCAAAGACTAACTTGTGTTCCCCCCCCCTTTCCTCTTTCCCTTTCATAATAGAAATTCATTTTCTTCTGGTTTACCAAACATGCTTGTTACTCTTGAGCTAACATACCACAGAGCACAATCCCTCCTAACTCCCAAATGGTGATGGCTGGAGGGGGTTAAGTTGGTGTGTTGATGCCTCTTTGCTGGCAGAGAAGGGTCCCTCTGATGGGCGGGAGGGGTACACTGCAGCAGAGGGCCCTGCCTCACCCAGGCAGGCAGAAAGCTCCTGCTGGAGGTAGCAAGCAGTAAGTCCAGAAATGGTGCATTCCATGAGTGAAATGGGGTGGAATGAGTTTACAGTCACTGACTACAAAACTGCTCCATCCCTCAAGTTGGGCCCAGGGCTCATCAGCTACATCATCTAGCTACACCTGGAGCTTTCCTAGCTAATTTCTCTACATAGGGCTACCATTGTACCTAATTCAGAAACTTCAACTAGTTCAAAATATGGCAGCCAGGTTGGTCACCAGTACACCTAGTGGTGAGCATATTACCCCGACATTAAAATCACTCCACAGGCTGCCAATTAGTTTCCGGGCAAAGTACAAAGTGTTGGTCATTACTTTTAAAGCCCTAAATGATTTGGGTCCAGGTTACCTGCGGGATCGCCTTCTCCCATATAGTCCGCCCTGCACACTCAGGTCCTCTGGGGTGAACTTACTTCAGTCAGCTAAAACTAGGCTGACATCAGTTTCCCAGAGGACCTTTTCTTCTGTCGCCCCCAGATTGTGGAATGGCCTGCCGGAGGAGATTCGTAAAATTAACTCTCTGTGCGATTTTAAGGCAGCTTTAAAGACTAGCCTTTTCTGGCAGGCCTATCCAGATCAATGTAAAATCAAGAATTTTTAAGATGTATTGATTCCTGTTCTAATGTTGGTCCCCCCATCGATCCAAAGGGAGAGGCGGGTAAGAAATAAATATATTATTATTATTATTATTATTATCATCATCATCATCATCATCATCATCATCATCATCATCATCTCCTTTTTACTGTCAAGGAGGTGGGGGTGGGGTTGTAAATTCATAGGTCCAGTAGGCTGGACAGCCCAGCAAAAACACCCTTTACATTCTATAGCTTTTCCTTATTGTTCTGCACTGGTCCAAATTAGGATTGCTCTGTGAAAGAAAGAAAGAAAGAAAGAAAGAAAGAAAGAAAGAAACCACTTCTCTAAGAGCTTCTTTAAATGAGTGATTTATAGCATGCGTGTTCATGGGTCCTTTTAACGATGCAGCCAGCCTCCCGTGCAAATCCCGCTCCTTTTCCCAGTTTGAGCGTCACAAAATAAACCTCAGAAAACCCAACTCTACTGAGGTTGCGCTATAAAATGCCCACTAGAGGGCACTGTGCCATTGAAATGTACAGGCCACATAGTCGTTGCTCTCTTCTCTGGGTATTTGTGCTCGTTTTAAATGTGGAAGAGAACCAGGAGGAGAGCAACGGTAAGGAAACGTGATACCCCTTCAGCTGATACCCCTAAACCTAGTCCAATTCTAAAAACAGAATGGCCTATAGCAACCAATCAAGTATATGCTTTTTGATGAGGTTATGTCACTCAGAAACGCGCATTATTTTTTTTCAGTGTTGAAGGGTGTGTGTGTGTGTGTGTGTGTGTGTGTGTGTGTTTAAGTACAGTGGGTTATTAAGAATGTTTACTCAGGGGAGGGTCTGACTAAATTCAGTTTACATGTAGCAAAGACTTGTGCAGGTTCAAACATTTATTCACTTTGTTCAATGGGGTTGATTCCCAGGTAAGTGTGCATAGGATTGGTATTTCAACATGCACACACCTATGCATGTTTAGACAGAAAAAGTCTGACAATTTTCAGAATATCCCCAGCTAGCATGGGTGGCTGGAGAATCCTGGGAGTTATAGTACTTTTTTTTCTGTCTAAACATGTGTAAGGTTGTGTCCTAAGTTACAAATACAGGATTGCTCCTTTTTTTGTACCATAAGCTTCAAAAAGAGTAGGAATTCCACGAGCACTCCAACCAAATACACTCACTTCTATGTATTGGAAGTGAATAATCCTATGGCTTTGACCTTGCTTCAGAGCTGAAAAGCCAACAAATTCCAAAGTGACATGATAAATATTCCTGATGTCCATTCTGCAGTTGTTGAGAGCAAGACATTTAGTATAGTGGTGCCCACTATGTGGGATAATTCCCCCTTGAGACCAGTCAGACACCCACACTTTTTAATTTTAGGTGCATGTTTAGGCACATCTTTGTATGCAACCCTTCCCTGTGTATTTTAGCTAGTCATCTTATGCAGATGTTGATAAAATATATTATGTGTACTGGTTTAATATGTTTATGATTTTTTGATTTTTGAATCATTTATAAATGATGATTGATTATCTGTATTCCAAGACAGATTTAGGATCTGGAAACAAGGTGAAAAGAAGCGTATGTAAAGAAAAATAACCAAAAAGTAGGGTTAGAATGAATCGGTCACATTGCGGGCAGGGTGGAACTGACACTAGGGGCTGATTCACACACACGTATTTATCACAATGAATGGGACATGAAATGGTGATTTGTATATGTGAATGAGCTATCACAGTCAACCAGTTCTTGTTATGTTCCACCATCCCTTTCTTCTGGTTCAAGGATAACCACACACACACAAAATGGCTTCTGAGTTGCATTTGCCTTAGTGGTGATAAAATGTTGTGCATGCTCTGATGCAATGTAGGTTTGGATCAGACCACAGAATGCTTCAGAGGAGGGTTGAGGAACTATGGGACGTCGGTGGGCATTTTTGCTCCCCATCCCACTCCCGTGCATGTTGTGAGTGCCAAAAACAAGGGAGTTAAAAAAGAAAGACTAAAAACAAAATGGCAGCCAGAGCTTCTATGGAGCACCAAAGGGGTCATAATTTGCTTGTTTGCAAGAAAATTTTGAGCCTTTGAGGACTCTGTAGCAGCTGCAAAGCACCCAAAGTGTCATAATTAGATGCCAAAATTGACCTTTTTTGGTGCTCTGTATTAGCTCTGGATGTCTTTTTGTTTGGGGGAAGTAATGTCAAGGTTTATTTATTTATTTATTTATTTATTTATTTAATTACATTTATATACCGCCCCACAGCCGAAGCTCTCTGGGCGGTTTACAACATTTAAAAATAGTAAACATTAAAAGTATACAATTTAAAAACACACACACACACACACACACACACACACACACATAAAAACAGTATAAAAACAACAGTATCCATTTAAAAACAACAATTGTGGGGTTTGGGGGATTGGGGTGAATTTTATGAGGGGGCATGGCTGGGAGGGCTGTGGCAGTGTATCCCTGCTTTAGAGAATTACTCTGGCATCAAAAACAATTGATGATATATACATGAATGTAAGATTGATTGAAATGGAAGAAGGGTTTTTATCTAACCAGAAATGAAAGAAGTTGAAATTGCCAAAGTCTAAGCTCCCTGGAAGGATAAAATTGATTAGCAAAATCAGCTATGCGATGGGAAACTGATGCAAATATAGAAATGAGACAAGAACAAAGAACATAAACAAGTATTTGAAGTAAGGGAATCAATAGGAATATGAAAGGATTAGTGACTGGGTCTAGAAAAGATTTTTAGTTCAAAGTGGGCGATATGTTATCAAACTCTTTCAGTGTCAAAGTACAAAATGTTTTCCATTTTCTCCAAAGTATGATATTATCATCAGAACAGCTACAGGGTTTATACCTTTTATGCCTTCAAAAAAAATGCATGGGTACAGCTATATATAGTCTTCTGAAAACAATTGTGTACAGGCTGCAGCAAATAACAAATCACTGTGTATGTCAGTTTCATTTGTTCTCAGAGTAGAAAATGAGCTGGGGTCAGACAGCTTGTCATTGCTGTCTATGCTGTGACCGAGTAGCTTCCCATTATGAAAGGAGAATCCAGGACATAGTTTTCCATTTTTAATGAAGTTCTAGAACAGCCTTCTCCCACCTGGAACCCTCCAGATGTTTTAGACCAATTCCCATCAGCCCCAACCAGGATGGTCAGCAATGCTGGAAATTGTAGTATAAAGCATTTGAAGGGCATCAGGCTGATCTAGAACGCCATTCTAAACCCAAAACATTCACACAACATGGCTCATAAATGCCCATTTGTCAACTGATGACTGCAATAGCAAGTCATCCTTACATCATGTCAAATAGTTCACACATTCATAAATTGCAAAGTGACAAGAAATCAGGTGGTATATGCATGTGTGAACCAGCCCTCTATTCTTGTTACAAGGAAATACTCTTGATTGCTCCACTGTATGTGGTGGTACAGTTATTGTTATTTTGGAATCCCACACGTGTTTTGTGTGCTCTATAGCAGGCCTGTGCAACTTTTCACTCACCAAACCAAATGTAGCCCCACATAGCATTTTCTAAAACCTACTCCAGTTGAATCTGATGTTGTTGCCATTAGGAGTACACCAAATGCAACAGTAGGGCATCACAACAACTGTCTGGCTATCACTGTTGACTAGATTGGTTCATAGAGATTTTCAGCAGGTTTCATGATTTTGAGGCACCAAGTCAAACAGAGATATCCCATTACGGCTCAGAAAACTCCTATTTTTGCTCCCTATGCTTAACGACAAAAACAGGGTCAGGGAGTGCTATGTACAATTACATTACATGAACTGAGATTCGTTTGCGATGTGGTTGAGGACTGAATGGAAATAATAATGCCCCAAGTGATAATATTCAATATTTTATTCATTGTTGCTAAGAATGCAGTTGTCATAACAATTCTTATTGTAATGCCAGTTTAGATTGCTGTTATTTAAAACACACCCACCAAAAAAACCAGTGCTGTCAATTGATTTTAATCCTGCAATGTTTTTAATATTAGTATTCATTGATCATGTTTCTATCCCCTTCCCAAAGCGATATAAGCATATATAAAACATGTTTTCTGCCTCACACTTCATGTATTTATCAACAGTGAAAAGGACTGATAGTTCTATGATGTTTCAACCCTAACAGAATGTGTGTGTGTGTGTGTGTGTGCATTGAAACAACACTGTGATTAGCTGGACCTCAAGTAAAATGAATGGCGGGAGACACACAGCATGTCCAAGAAATTTGGGGATCTAAATGAATCTGACATGCTCAAAACTCATGTAGCCCTATGAAGTTTTGCCGCATGCAGGATGTTTGGAGCAAGCAGGGGCTGCTGCAGGAAATTGTTGTGAGAGAGTTCTGAGGAAAATTGGTGGAAGAGATCCAGAGAAGTAGAAATAAACATCAGGGAAAGGGAAGAGAGACTGAGGAGACTAAAGAGAGTGAATAAGAAGAACCAACCTGGGAAGATAGTGGAGGAGAGAGCAGCAGCAGAAATAGAAGTATTCTTCCACACTCATGGATAAGTCCTATTGAGCCATTCATGAAGAACCTCCATATGTGTGCTGAAGAGGACAGTGGGTATACAGCAGACTTTCCCTGTGCAGACATCCACACCAACCTTCAGATATTCAGGGGGTATGACCAGTGCTGTGAAGGACATTGTGAGCAGCGTGAATGTGCTGCCTCCTTCTCCATGGAGAAGTTCTCCATGTGGAGAGTACCCAAATGACCTGTAAACCGCCCAGAGAGCTTCGGCTGTGGGGCGGTATATAAATGCAATTAAATAAATAAAATAAATAATTCCCACCCTGCCGGTATGGCTAAGGCGGGAGCAAGTTGTTGCGGCCAGAGGAGAGAGGAAATGGTGCATCACGTGCCTTGCATGCTAAAATATGTTGTGCATGGGCAAGGCTCGCCTATAAAGGCAAGTCCCGTGTGCCTACCCAACCTCTTTCACCCTCCCACCCTTATCTAGTATGGGATTAGCAAGTTGCCCCCTTTGGAGTAGGAATTTTACCTGCCACATATTGGGTGCGGTGTACAGGTTTTTTTTTGCCTACTCCATACTGGAAGTTAATATTAGTCAAGGGTGGGTAAATAGGTTGATTTGTTGGCAGGGTTGTACGGGAATCTTGGGATATCAAATGAAGTTGGCGAGCACTCGTTGGGCATGTTATGATGATTGGCAGGTTCAGAGGCCTGGTCATCAGGGGCTGTATGGCTGTTGACCCAGGATATGGCTTGCCTTTGGGAACTTCACTGTCTCACTTACTTGGGGTTATGTGGCTCCAGATGGGAGCGACACGGGGAGGTCTCCCCCCAAGCACACACATGTCACTTAAGAAAGCAGCTGGGTTTTAATCTGTCTCCTGGCTTGGCCGAGTGGCTCGCCCTTTATGCAGGCTAGTTGCTTGGAGACAGGATGCTTGGATTCCCGCACTCTCACATGCAGGTCCAGGGAGGGGTGAGTTACCTCATTTAAATAAAAGACGCCCTAGTTATACCCAAGCTCTGGTGTCCGTGTCATTATTTCCTGGCTTCTCCCTCTATCCGCAAAATGTTTCTGCATTCGTTCAGCAGTAGGGGATGGAGACCAATAAATCAGTTATCTAGAGGTGAGCCTTTTGAGTCCCTCAGACTTGTCTCTCGCTACACAGTCCAGGCCTTGAAAGCAGTTTGAAGTTTGAGAAATCATCTCTGAATACTTGTATACCCCATATTATAAACAATTATCTTTAACCAATTTTCATAGTTTCCCATTAAACTGGAGTAACAGGCAAAATACAATGTAACTTTCTTTTTAAAACAGCACTATGACTAAATTGGGTTTTTAAAAATCATTATTATTATTTTTACAACCACAGGATGTTATCACTGTATTTTCTTTGTTGGTTAACATTTTCATCAGTGGCCACTTACTTTTTGAAAGCTTTTGTGAAGGAATTCTGAGACGCCCTTCTTCTTTTTGCAGACAATGCTGAACTGCATCTCCAAAATGCAGGCCTTTCTGCTGTGTCTTGTTTACTCATGTAAACAAAATCTCTACTCACTTAAAATGACAATCTCTTGAATGTTAATTGTCATTTTGTGAATAAATTCTATGTTTTTGTGTTACACGCAGAAGGGGGAAAAATAACACTTCAACTTAGGCTTGCTACCCTGCTATTGTTATGCTCATGTAGGTTGCCAAGATGATCATGAAGTATAATCAGGCATCCTTTTTATCACCTAAAGAACAAGGAAAGGAATGAGACTAGTGCTTTTCTATGTCAGTTAAAATCATTCATGCAGTTTTGGCCTCCTACGTGAGCAAACTAAAGGTTGAAACGTACATTTTATCTTCTTAAATACGTATGACAGTCCTTGCTTTTCAGATTTCCACCCCGCCCCCTCTCCACTAAAAACGTTGCAAGCACAGTTGTACTTCAAATATTTTATATGTGGCAGGTTTACTGGGGAGGGGGGTGATGTACAGGTGCAGCATGGATTCTGATGGGATTAAAGAACGGATAATGTAAAATAATGGTGCAATCCACAGGAAATTGCGCACTCTTAAATCTCATGAAAACCAATTATTTGCACGGAACAATCATAAGCAGGTTTTATTCAGAGGCAAATCTCACTGACTTCAATGGGATCCAATTAGAGATTGAGGTTTGCAGCCTTAAGCACAACTGATCTACTTAGATCCCATTTTCAGTCATTTTGTACTGGAAAAATAATAACTAGAATCTTAAAGCCATGTGGGTGGCTGATTAGTTCATATCAATCTGAAGTTCATGTTCCACTTCCCTCACTCTTATTAAAGTTGCTCTGCCCTTTTCTTCAAGAACTTCCTCCACCTACCTTTCTGATTTGTTTACTTTGAGCCTTTCCCTCAGCTTCCTCTCTTCTGGGCTCATCGCACCTTAACTTGTGCAGACATTGTCAGCTTTGTTCCCTAATTATCTGGAATGTTCATGCACATTCCATGTCATCACACCCACTTAGTCAATCAGTGCAAGTAGTTTCATTGGTACAAACAGAAGGCAATATTAATCATGATAAATACAGTACATTTGAAATCCACATGAGACTATTCAGACATTCTGAAACCACATCCATGGAGGGCCTACAAGAGTGTGCAAGCTGGCCCTGCTTCCTCCACCCTCTAGCTTTCCGGTGAGCAGAAAGGGCTATAGGGAGATTGTAATTGTGTTCAGCCGAACAGAATTTCAGTCTTACTCACAATTAGAGTTCCTGATCATGGCCAGGGGAGCTCAGGGTGGGTGGGGGCAATGCATGTAACCACAATGGGTCCTCCACAGAAACAATTTCAGGATGCCTGAATAGAGCTATGGAGTCATGGGAGGAGGGGGAGCAGAGAAATTTGGAAAATGTTCCTTTTCTATAGCAATACAGAGCCAGATAGGTGAACTCTGAGACTTGCAGGGTGGGATGCTCCTCACCTAACCCTAAGCATGACTAGTACAATGAGGGGGGTTACCTTTCTCTCCCTGTGGTGAATGTGTGCATGTATGTGTGTGTGTGTGTGTGTGTGTGTGTGTGTGTGTGTGTGTGTGTAAGGGGGGAATGTCCATACCCCTGACTCTAGTTTCATCCTTCTCGATATTTTGAGCTGTGAAGGCCTTGCATGAGCAAATGATTGGAATTAGAGGAAATGTTTTTTCCACTGATCCTAATTAATTCCACACCAGGATTCCCTTATCTTCAAAGAGGTCAAGTCCTGTAATATCTTATAGTACCTTGGACTGATGGGGCTACGTGCACCTAGCTATGACCTAGTTAGGACTTTGCCAGCTGGATTCACTGTCCAAATCAAAGCAAGGACTCCCAGCTGTACCAGCAATGCAGAGCAAGGGTGGGGGGAACCAAAAGCTTATCAGGGAATCCAACACAACCCCACCTAGCATTCAAAAAAGCTATCAAGACTGATCTCTTCCGGCAGGACTATCCAGTAGAATTTTAGGATACTTTTAGTATGTTTTTAGGATGCATTTATTTATTTATTTATTTATTTATTACATTTTTATACCGCCCAATAGCCGAAGCTCTCTGGGCAGTTCACAAAAATTAAAATCATAATAAAGCAACATGTTAGGATGTTTTTAACAGTGTATACTATGTTTTTAATAAGATTTTATTTATTTTATGCTTGCTGTTGTTCCTTGCCTCGATCCAATCAGAGAGGCGGGTAGGAAATAAATTATTATTATTATTATTATTATTATTATTATTATTATTATTATTATTATACATTCTTGCTCAGCCCCATAAAGCTACTTCTGCACTGGTTAATATATAGTGGGAGGGGGATGAAAAGTGCATTCTTAAGATTGAGGTGGGGACCCTTTATTAGAAACCTACACACCCTGGGTGGGCCAGACAAGGCCCATAGCTTCCCTTCTCTGCAGAAATAGCAGGACATAAATGCAATAAATATGTTAAAAAACAGCCAACCTGAAAGCCCCTTTGTAATCATTCTCAAAGGGGACTTTGTTTTGTGAGTTCCCCACCCACCTCAAAACAGACAACAGGAGAAATATATTGGCAAACCTAATAAGCACTTCTCCAAGGGACAACCCTGCCCTTCTTCTGTAGTTGGATTTGGTCTTCAGAATATGTTCTTAAGCAAAGTGGAGCTGTGCCTGGCAAAAAAAAATAAAACAAAAATTCAGGAAACAGAGTGTGTTCCAGCAATGAGCATATTTGAGTGCAGAAAACTGAGGGAACCGAGTGTTTCAGGGCTATCCACAGCAGCAGGAGATGACAACAGTGGCCGTATCGGTGGCATGAAGCTGATTTTTTTCCATTTATAAATGAAACTGAGCATATGGAGAGTTAATTAGGCTTATCCTCATTTGACCAAAATAGACCCGTCTATGCAACATCAATAGAGACATTGTACTGGGGGAAGACCTTTTACAAACAAACTGAAACCACACATTTCCCATTAAACCAGGTATGCATCTCTTTGTCCAACTCAGCCAAATTCACACATGCATAGCAGTTTATCAGGAGCATGGTAACCCTGTGTTTATCACCTGTCTGGGACTTTAAAATTCAAGCAGTCCTGGAAAGCCAAAATGCATAGTTGGTGGGCTGGATTTAGTTTGATGAGCTGCAGGTGAGGATGGATGAATCTGTCTGTTTCACTTTTGATAATATGAAAGCAGTATGAAAGCAGTATATAAAAGGCAGGAGCCACATTTTTGCTTTGTAGCAGTATGGAAGTGCACTGACAACTGTTGGGGCCCATGACACATACCATATACTGCTTTCATAGTGCTATATCCTGCTTGGTGTAGATGTGTTATGGGCCCCAGCAGTTGTCAGTGCGCGTTAGTACCAGTATAAAGCCATGGTGTAGATCCTGCAATGTACTTCAATACCACTATAAAGCAGTAGTGTGGCTCCTGCCTTTTATATACCACTTTCATAGTGGAATATCCTGCTTGGTGTAGATGAGCCCTCTGGGCATGTCTACACCAGCCCTATATCTCAGGATCATTCCTGTGCATCCAAATGACAAACATGGGACCCCGGGAGCAGGCAGGGACGACTGCTCCCTGGGATAACCCTTAGGTGTAGATGAGCCCTCTGTCTCCATAACTGCCCACCATGAGTAAGTTAGTTAGATGGGCTCAGAGGTCCATCTAGCTGAATTTGTTTCTATTTTAGTAGGGACCGGATGTGAAATAGCCTTATTCATTTCTTCTGCCCTGCCTTACCGAAAGGTTCTCTACCATGAACTTACATACTCCTGTGATGGAGGAGAAGTGGAAACTGTTGGGCATGGTCTATTATATTGTTCTTTTCATTGAGAAATCTGCTGTGTTTTTATTACATCTGTTTTACAAAAAATTCCAGGCAGATCAAATGAAATTTATCTTTCTGTTCTTCTTTCTGATCAGGATCCTCAGATTACAGATAAATGGCCAGGTTTTGTGCAGCTGCTTGCCACATTTTTTTTAGCAAAATAGTATTATTTCAACCGGCTAACACTCCGGCATCATGTTAGTCTTTTTGAGTTTATCTACGTTGTGTGAAAGTATTGTACATTTTATGTGCTGATCCATGATCATAAGAAATGTATCATCTTTCTTCTGCCCTGCTCTTGCCAACAGGGAATAAGTTAGTCAGAGGTCTGTGATCTAAATTTCTATAAACATTATTTCAAAATTATTTACTGTTTTTGTTTTGCTGTCCTGTACTTTATAGTAAAGCTGTATCAATGCGCTGATCTGCCCCACAAACCACTAGTTAGAAGATGCCTACTATCACTGTTCCAATCCCTTACCCCAAGCACAACCATAGCCATCCAAATTTCCTATGCACCTTGACAGAGTTGAATGATATGGGCATAGAAGAAGGCATGAAGTTACACCTTTTCCTTAATTGCAAGAATTTTATCTGAACCAAAGCCCAAAACCTTTCATAAAACTGGAGAAAATGACACAGGAGTATCATGTTATTAAATCAATCCTTGCACCAATTTCTCTTTAGTGCACAGTGTCACTTTTTATTCTGACAGCTTGTTGTTTCAGATCCCAGTTGGAACTGAGTGAAAAATGTAGTGATAAAAGGGAAAGTTTGAAATGATGTATAGCTCTTTACTTAAGTTCTGCTTTGTGCTTTAATTAGGAATCCTACTAAGGCCTGCACTTTGAAAGGCCATTTTTTATTTCATGTTTTCACATATTCATTCTGAATAAACTGTAAGAATTTCAGGTCTGGATGGAAAGATACAGTATACTGAAAAAATGCTAGAAAGTAACAGACAGCATTTGGAATTTAACCCTCAGACTTCTGCCACATTGGTTTGCATAGATGGAAACTGTTTAATGTTGTTTTATGTTTACTCATAAAGAACTGAGCCTCGTGTGGCGCGCAGTGGTAAGCGGCAGTTACTGCAGCCGAAACTCTCCCCACGGCCTGAGTTCGATCCCAGCGGAAGCTGGTTCTCAGGCAGCCGGCTCAGGTCGACTCAGCCTTCTATCCTTCCGAAGTCGGTAAAATGAGTACCCAGCTAGCTGGGGGAAAGGTAACCGCGACTGGGGAAGGCAATGGCAAATCACCCCGCTACAAAGTCTGCCAAGAAAATGTCAGCGAAAGCAGGCGTCCCTCTAGGAGTCAGCAATGACTCAAGTGCTTGCACGAAAGGTTCCTTTCCCCCTTTCCCATAAAGAACTAGACATTTATTTTTATTATTATTTCATGAACTGTGATAAAAAATATCTTGGAGTTTACTTCTAGCTTGTTCTTTTTTAAACATCAGGTTATGGAAGAGCCAAAATCTGTCTAAACGTTAAAATCCAAAGCTATGTTTAAGTTTCTAGGTTTTCTTTCCTTTCCTTCTAGACCTATTAATAACCACAAGAGAGAGAGAGAGAGAGAGAGAGAGAGAGAGAGAGATTGAGAGATTTAAAAATCGGCAGGTATTTCTTCTTCTTCTGGTTTTGTGATTCTCCCCGCACCCTTTTATACTGCCACTACTGTTTCCTTACAGCTTACATGAAAGTACACGCTAGTTTTCAGAGGACTTATTGTCATCATCAGCTTTACAAATATGTATTTTAGTTTTCATTGCCGTCTCTTATCCCCTCAATTGGTGCTGTATGCCCTAAGTGATGACATCATGTGCTCAAAGTTGATTGGCTATCTAGAGCAATCTGCAATTAGCTGGGATCCCCCATGTAACTAACTCCGGTAGTCTTGCTTTCATTCTCACCTGTGCTTGTCCTCAATGACACCATATAGTGAAATCACAGGCTATGTGATATGATGTCATCCCATTCACAATGTGATCATCGGTTGTCTTGAATCACCTATGCAACTAACCCAGGAAGTAGAAAGAACCAATAACTATTATAATTTTGCCAAAACAGCAGCACAGAGTAGAAACAATTGCAGCAAATAGGATTTTGAAAGTGTGAATATTTTCACAGTTAAATGTTTTTGAAGAAATATTTTTACTCACCCCCAAACCAATATTTTTGATCCACAAATGGCAACAGAAGAACACTTGGAGCAGACTTATTGCAGAGCGTTTTATATCGAAGTCTCTTTTTGTTCTTTATGCTAATAAATAACACATTGCTTTTTTATTACAGCAAAGCTCAAAAGTACCCTGTAATAATAAAAATAATATCTAGCATTTACATTCTTTCAGTGAGCACAGGATGTCATACATACACTATTTCAGCCATCCTTACAGCATGGAGAAGATGTTGTGGAGTAAGGTATATTCTGTTTATCCATAGTAGATCTGTTTATTCATAATAGTAGTCCTGCTAGTGGAAAATGTAGTGGACCACTTTCTGAGAAAGTGCAAGCACAGGGTGGGACGGAACACACAAACATTGGGGTGGAGGTACACAAACACCTTTGCACACACACACACACATACTGAAAGGGAAGCCTGGATTGTTCCTTGGGTGGCACCATTAGGTGTGCTAAAGCAGCAATCCAGGATGCCTTTGGGTTGCTGTGGGCCATGGCTAGACAGGGCAATATCCCAGGGATCACCCCGGGATCATCCCTGTGCGACCACATGATGTACAGGGGATCCCAGGTGGAGGGAGGGATGATCCCTCCCTTTCCCCGGGATAACAGGCACCACTTCTATCCCAACTTTTGCTATGGTCTCAGGATGATCCCGAAACCATAGGAGGTGTGGGCTGCCATTGCAGTTTTGTCCTGGCTCCTCGCGAGAAACTGCAAGGACCTGGAAACTGGGCACAGAGCTCCTCAGGAGCTCTGTGCCCATCACGGGTGGAGTGGGGGAGCGGAGTGGTGGGTTTTTTGTGTGTGTGTTTTAAACATTTGCCGTTTTCATTGGAGCACTCGTGTGCTCTTTTCTGATAAAAAAAAAGCAAGCAAAATGGTGGGCGTGACGTCCTCTTCCTCCCAGGACATCACACACTGTGTGTAGACTGAGGGGGAGGATCTCGCAATCATCATATCACGAGATCGTCCTTGCTCCACAGGTAGGTCTAGCCGTGCCCGTGGTCACTGCTTTTGGATCACTAGCAATAGTAAGGAATGGGAAGTGCCATCATGGGAGCAATTGCGGGGGAGAATTATTGTCGACCATCAGAAAAGGCTTAGTGGGCCACATATAGCACATAAGTTTTTATTTTATTTATTTAAAAGGGTTGCACTGTTTGCACCTCCGCTGTGAATACTCTGACTTATGTGACTGTCTCTGTTCTTATTTCCCATCATGACTCTTAAGGTCAACCTGGGAAGTCCTTTTAAGCTCAATATCTATGCATATAATCAAGCATCCTTCAAGAAGGTGGAGTACCACCACTGCCAAGCCTGAGGCCTGGTCAACGTATGCCAGAGGATGAATTAATATAATCCTGAAGTGAACTGTATCACTCCAGGATGCAATGAAATACTTCAGTGGGTTACTGCAAGAGTTGCCAGTTTACCTGGAAATAAATGTAAGAAAAGCCTTACAAAATCAGATCAAGGAGACTAGAGATAGGGAGAAATTTTTATGTGTAGAATTTCACACTTTCAAATCAATATATGAAGCCAAACTCAGTAATTGTTTGAAATTCATACTTTCACACTCAACGTCCTCCACTGAGTCATCCACTCAGAAAATGTATACAAATATTAATATATTAAGGGAAAGTAAAAACAAAGTGCATATATTAGAGAAAAGAACATTAAAAGCAGATCACATTTGGAAAATTGCTTGCAAAATGTGCGTATTAGGAAACACTGTGTACAAAATTCAGGCATTATGAGAAATTTGCACAAAAATGCATACACATTTTCTTGCGAATGTGATCTCAGAGTCAGAGTCAGTTTATTGTGTTACAAGCAGTTAGCCATTATACACAAGTTATAAAAGAGAACAGTTTACAATAAAAATAACTGAGCATCATAAAAGGGGTCACTACCCAAACCCTTCATGCATGGTGAAGAACGTATCTGCATAGACTTAGCTAAAAAAATCGACACTCTAAGAGAAACAATTTTTTTTGCATCTGATAACAAATGACAGACTTTAACATGTGATGAGGAGCCCTTCAGCGATTTTAGCAAGGGAGAAATGTAAATATTTCTAAGATCGTTATACATAGGACATTCAAGCAAAACATGAATTAAGTCTTCAATAGAGACTGACTTACATCCACATACTCTATCTTTGATTGGTAATCTCTTATATCGTCCTAGCTGAACTGCTAAAGGGAGAACATTTAATCTTGCCTGTGTAAAGATTATCCTCAATTTAATGTTGGGTATATCCACCAGATAACTTGGTAGAGATAAATAAAATGGCGTGAAAGAATTATAGAAAGGGTTAGTTTTACAGGACTTAAGCTCTTCTGACTGAGACTGCATCTCTATATCCTTTAACCTTTGCAATAGCAGGGTTTTAGCTTTATCATGGCCCTGGGATAAGAGAAAGGGTACTGAAAATCCCAGATTCATTACAATCCCTTGCATTCTATGCATCCATGAGTCTGAGCCCTCCTCTGCCAATGTCATCAGAAGAATCTCTGACAATTGTTGGAAGATGGATTGTAACCAAAAGAGCAGGGCTAATCTAAGAGCTTCCGCTCTAATTGGCATAACTCCTGCTTCTGCACGCAGGAGTGCCAACTTTGTAGAGCTGGGCACTGCCAAGAGTCTGCGCAAAAATTTGTTTTGCGCTTTTTCAAGTTGATCTAAATTTGTAAGCGCCCACAAGGGGGCTCCATATAACAACATGGGCAAAACCCTAAGCTTATAAAGTTCCATTGTGGGCTGAATCAAATTTCCCCCTTTTGTCCGCTAAAATCTTAAAAGCCCGTTCAGAGTTCTTTCCGCGAGCAACTTACTTGCTTGAACCTGAAAGGACCAGTTGCTCGTCCAATGAAACACCACACCAAGATATTTATAAGAGGAGACTTGCTCTAGTTTATTCCCATCAAGTTGCCAATTGCAGATTTTTTTGGATTTACAGAATATCATAGTTTTTGTCTTTTCATAATTGATGGAGAGAAGTTTGTTCTTGCAATAACTACTAAATTGATTCAGCAATCTGCAAAGGCCAATTTGGGTATAGGAGATCAACACAGCATCATCTGCGTATAGAAGGATAGAAAACTTCTGACTACCAATTTTAACTGGGAAATACTTATCGCCTCTTAAAAACTCAACAACATCATTTTCATAGAGGTTAAAGAGGAGGGGTGCAAGCAAGCATCCCTGCCTCACACCTTTTGTGACTGGAATCGAGTCTGTTAGGTGTCCTCTATCTAATCTGATTTTCAAAGATGTATTAGAATAAAGAGCCTTTATACATATTAAAAGTTTCTGGTCAATACCCAGAGACTGTAGTTTGGTCCAGAGGCGTTCCCGTGGGATAGAGTCAAAGGCAGCTTTAAGATCAATGTACGCCACATAAACATACTTTACAATACCGGCCAAGTACTTATCCACAACATGCTTCAGCATAAAACAGTTATCAGGGTGGATCTGCCGGTGTGAAAGCCTGCCTGTTCCGGGGCCAACAAAGCATCTTCCTCAGCACAATCCTCCAATTTATCAAGGAGAAATCAAGCATAAATCTTCCCTGGTACATCAAGAAGGCTTATTGGCCTGTAATTGGATGGGTTGTTTCTCGAGCCTTTCTTATAAATCAGAACCACTATAGCAGACGACCAACTGGACTGAATTATTAATTTGGGAAAAGAGCAACGCGAAAATCAGCGCCCACCAGTTGCGGAAGGTAGTGAAAAGATCAGGTGGAAGGCCATCTCCACCCGGAGCTTTCACATTTTTTAATGTTAAAATTAAAGATTTGGCTCTTTAGACTGAGATGTTACCCCAATCACATTCACAATTACAGTCCAAACAATCATCAACAGGAAGTCCAGGAAAGACAGAATCATTAAATAGCCTCCTAAAGTGGTCTTCCCACTCAGATTTAGCAATGGAACCATCTATCACAGGTTGCGACCTTTTTTCTAACCTCGCAATTATATTCCAAAATTTAGATGTATCTTTTTGGAGAAGTGCTAGTCTGAGTTCCCTCCACTGATCCCTATAATAGCTAATTTTTTTTAGGGATGTGCTCCGCTTCTAATCGGACTGGCGAATTAGAAGCAGAGCGGGGTGCTTCGCCTCCCCTTAAAGTGGAGGCGAAGAGGATTGGGGGGCCGGCAGAGCGTTGCGAAGAGGATCGAGGTGAAGGCGGATCCTTCGCCTCGATCTGGAGCTCCGCAAGAAAGGTAAGTGGGGTTTACCGGGCCCTATCGCTGTCGCCCATGCGGCGACAGTGGCAGGGCTCGGTAAACCCCCCTCCCTCCTCTCCCTTACCTGCGTCTGTCCGCGGTCCCTCGGCTTCTTCAATTGAGCCCGCGGCTCAACCAGATAGTCTAGGCCGCACTTGCGGCCCAGATTTCCTGGTTGAGCCACGGGCTCAATTGAAGAAGCCGAGGGACTGCGGACGGACGCAGGTAAGGCCCTCTCCCCCTTGGTCCCTTACCGGGCTCTGCAGGTAAGGGAGAGGAGGGAGGGGGCCTTACCTGGCGCCACTCCCCTCCACTGCAGAGCTCTGATTCGGAGCCGGAGCTCTGCGGCGAAGAGGAGCGGACTATGGGCGGAGCGGCGTGGGCCTGATCCGACATTTTCGGATTGGCCCGCGGGGCGGATCGGGGGGTCCGTGCACACCCCTAATTTTTTTATCTCTAATTAAGTTTTTATATTTCCTACGTAAATTGTAAAATTCCAAAGGTATTTTAGGGAGATTTTTGGTACGATAGTCTTTAATAATACTCCCCATTTGCCTTTTTAGAACCTGCAATCCTTATCATACCATGAATTTCCCTTTTTAGTCTGATGGATTCTTGACTGAGGATGGTTTTTTACCTCAATAAAAAGAGGTCTAAGAAAATTTATTAATTTATCAAATAGCTGGTTCACTAGCTCAATAGAGGACGCTTGGAGGAGATCATTTCTTAGGGTCAGAAGTTCAGATGAATAAAGCCTCTGCTAAAGATCTGCTTGTAATAAAGGACTCTACTTAATCCTTTTATCTGATGTCAATTTCACTTGATCAGAATCTAAATGATAACTGACGGAGGAAGAAACCTCATTTAGTCCCCGAAGAGAGAATCTTAAGTGGTTGATGGGGTCACTGCCAGCTATGGAATCAACTCGGAAGAAGGAGCACAGTGACTGGAAGGCATAGGAGATCAGTACATAGTCAACTATACTCGCACCACCGTTGTTTATATAAGTAAATTCTCCATCTGACTGGTCCAGTTGTGAGCCATTGATTATCATTAAACTTAATTTAAGGACCAGAGCAAAGAGAACAAGGCCGGAATCATTAATCCTTTTGTCTTTGGACTTCTGATGTTCAGTAGCTTCAAACAATTCAGTTGGAATGCGTGAGGCCCTAGCAATAGCTTGATTTGAGGAGCCTATGCGTGCATTGAAGTCGCCAACAATTACAAGTGGGACCGTTGGAAATTCATGTTCTAGTCCACCTAGATAATGTTCAAGCTTAGACCAACAGTCTTCAACATAATAAGGAGAGCTCCTAGGGGGGACATATCTGTTAACAATAATGTAGGATTGTTGTGAATTTTTAACAAAGACGGCCATAGCAAATGGGGTCAGCCCTTTAAGATGGATAATAGAAACTGAAAGGGAGATAGATATCAATATAGCAAGCCCACCACTAGACCTACCCTTTGTTAGAGAAGGGGATGCAGAACTTGAGTATGACACATAACCTGGCAGCCAAATATCTTGATTTAACCAAGTTTCTTGGAACAATAAAATTTGAAATTGGTTAATATAGGATAGGAAATCAGCATCCTCTAGCTTATTTTTCCATCCTGCTATGTTCCAAGAAAAGCAAAGAAAATCTGTCTTAGGTTGAGTTAATAGTTAATTATAGTTTGGAACCTGTGTTTCAGTGACAGTTTCTTCCGCTGCTATTAATCGATTCTCTGTCAGAGAAGGGCTACCATTTAATTGATGTACATTAGCCGTAAAGGTGACTTGTCTGAAGCACGGAGACCATTTTATAGTGGATCCTACATTTTATGACGGATCCACCATTTTCTTGCACAGATCTAGGCTGGTAGGCCCCCATGCAGCCTACAACTCCCAGAATACCATGCAGGGGAGGGCTGAATGTACTGGGCCTTGCCACCACCATTGCCTCCTCTTCGCTGGTGCGATCGCCTCCTCCTCAGCATGATTGCTGGCTCCAGTGAGATAGCTGGCTTCCCCATGAAATCTCACACAGAAGTCGCGATCATGTGCAGAAGCTGGTGACCGCACCGAGGAGGCAATCATGCCAGCGAAATGGAGCCAATGGTGCCGGCTAACTGGAGGCGATCACTGTTTCCCCCAGTCAACACAATGCGCACACACACACACACCCAAGCAGCTAAGCAAGCCAGACACGTGGTAGGGCACTTCTAAGAAAATAATTCCTACTGAAAATAAATGTTAAAAAGAAATCTGAAATCCAATTTAGTGAGACTGACCAGAAGACCTTTATGTGGCCAGGAGGTTAGGATTTGATGCATACAATAAGCCTTCTCTATGTCTAAGTCTTTGCTGTACCCAGGACCAAGAGTTTTGGGCTAGAAACAATGAGCTACTCAGTGTCAGGTGTGTATTACCAGTAAGGCCAAACACCTGTATGATGAATAGGCAATTTACATGGCAGTCACTGGTAGAAGGAATATAAACCTGAAGGACAGCTTCTGAAGTGAATCTCACTGTGGGGTAGGTGTGTGTTATGGGAGACTGGCTTAGGAGTGATGTCTGTGGTAATTCAGGGGTTCCCCAGCAACAGAAGGGATGTGAGTTTATGTATTGGTTTTCATACCTCTTATATTGTGTGTGATTTATCATCTTCCTTTGAATAAACCAAGTTTAAAGAGGACTAGAGAAACTTTCCCATGTGTGCATTGTCTAACCTGAATCCTTATGAGCCTCTGCCGCCCTGAGAACACACTATATATTTGGGTTAATTTTAATTTATATTTATTAAATCTCAATTAAATATAAATGTGGCTCTGTTGTTTAATAAAAACAAATGAATACAATAGGGATAGGAGAATTAGTGAGGCATGCACTCAAAGAATGCCTCACTCAAACCGCCCAGAGAGCTTCGGCTATTGGGTGGTATAAAAATGTAATAAATAAATAAATAAGCTCAGTCTATTATTGTTATTATTATTTATTTATATAGCACCATCAATGTACATGGTGTTGTACAGAGTAAAACAGTAAATAGCAAGACCCTGCCGCATAGGCTTACATTCTAATAAAATCATAATAAAACAATAAGGAGGGGAAGAGAATGCAAACAGGCACAGGGTAGGGTAAACAGGCACAGGGTAGGGTACTTTGTTCCCATTCCTAAGAGGATCTTCAGGTGGGGGGAAATTGTGTTTCCCTAATGTTATGTACTGTTGCTGTGCTCCCTGCTTCACTTCCACATTGGGGATGAGCTCAAATTATATGGGGTAGTGTGTAGAGACCATGTGGCCCCTACAGGACAATGGGAACAGTGCCTTTTATAATGGAACCTTCCAGAACAAGGCAGGAAATCCTCACTTATTTCAAAAAGTTGTGTTTTTGGTGCCTTATTTCAAATGGTAATAGTATGCATTTTGCTGTACATTTTCAAAAAGCGTGCACCCAAATGTGGACTTTTCCCCCATTGACTAAAGTGCAAAAATGTGCATTTCCCCAAAATGCACATGTTTAAAATTTACATTTTCTATAGTATGTACTTGAGAATAAGCACTGTGAACTTGGCAATGACCACAAAATGGCTAAACTGTGTGCCTGTTTGCATCTGTGGGTGAGAATAGGGAAAGTTCTGATCTTAAATGTATGGAAATGAAATGACATTCTCATACATCCCTATTAAATTTATTTATTTATTTACAATACTTATATACTGCTCCCCATTCAAAATTTCAGAGCAGTGTACAAGATAAAATAAAATAAAAACAGACTAAAACATCTTAAAATAGATTTTTTTAAAAAAGCAGCAAAATCAAAAGGCAAAAATAAACAGTGGTTGGTCACTAAGGAAAGTCTTCCTGGAACAATGACATTTTTGGGGAGTTGCTGAAAAGAATACAAACTTGGTGCCTGCCTGACCTCCAGAGGCAGGGAATTCCATAGGAATTAAATGAATAAACATGGCTAGTGTGTGGTATAATTTAAATAGCTGGTATATTGAAGGAAGATATACTTACCAGTATTTATATGTTATTTATATAGACCACATTACGCCAGTCCTTTTCCAGCTTCATTGGCTGCCAGCCCAGGTCCGGGCCCGATTCAAAGTGTTGGTATTAACATCTAAAGCCCTAAATGGCTTGGGACCAGGTTATCTGAAGGAACGCCTCCTCCCATATGTACCTGCCCAGACCCTAAGGTCATCCTCAGGGGTCCTTCTCCACGAGCCCCTGCCAAAGGAAGTGAGGCAGGTGGCTACCAGGAGGAGGGCCTTCTCTGCTGTGGCACCCCGGCTGTGGAATGAGCTCCCTAAGGAGGTTCGCTTGGCACCTACATTATATGCTTTTAGATGCCAGGTGAAGACCTTTTTATTCTCCCAGCATTTTAACAGTCTATAAATAAATTTTAACTTGGTGTTTTAAATTTGTAATTTTGCATTGCTGCTGTTTTTATCTGGTTGAGCTTTTATATTGTATTTTATACTATGGTTTTATACTGTTGTTTTATACTTTGAATGTTTTTAATTTTTGTGAACTGCCCAGACAGCTCTGGCTATTCAGCGGTATAGAAATGTAATAAATAAATAAATAAATTTAAAGGAATATAAATTATGTATTAACCTAAGAGCACTGAAATTTGAAAAAGAATGTAATAGCTATGACTTAATAGTTTTTAACAAAATGTTGTTGTTAAAAAAATACCTGAATGCTATCATGCAAGGAAAAAAATGCAAGTTTCAAAATCATATTGAAGAAGCCTTCCTTCTTTGTTTTGTTCATTCTGCTTTTTATTATCATGGAGAGAGAAAAAAGAATATGATGCTTTGAAAGTTCCCATTGCATACAGTCTATGCTCTATTTGTGGTTTGATATGTGAATGACAGGGATGGAAGCGATATAAAGTCTGAATAAAAGCACAGCCTCTTAAAGTTTAACTTCCTTTTGAGCTCTGTGAAGATGCAGTGGTCCATGAACTGAAACATTTATTTCTTCAGGAGGGACTACATGGCCAAGTTTTCAAAATATAGTCCAAGATTTCAGTCCGACCTTAACCACTTTCTCCAGATCAAAAACTAGCAAAGAAGGAAAAGACTTTTCCTTCTAGAACTTTTCTCCCTGATGTTTTACAGCGCCTTTTCAGAAACATGCCCCATTGTGTTCTATAAGACTTACTCATAGTTAAGTGTGTATTCAATAGGACTTACTCATAGTTACGTGTATATAGGATTGTTGCCAACTGTACTGGGGCCTTTCAGAGGCTTACAAAAACCACCATGTTTTGCCAGGCCTTTGTGCACTGAGATAGCTTTATTTTGGAGTCGTATGACTGTGCAGTGTGCTTCTATTATTGACTGCTTTTGTTGACCTTTATGGCATTTTGTGTATCATGGTTGCTGCTTTCTGAAGTGGCTCCTGTATCTTCATGCTTAGCAGCAGTTTCATCTGGAGAAATTAGCAGGTGATGATATTTCTCTCTGTGCCTTGAAAAGCTTCACTTATTGGTCCCTCCTTATCAAGCTGCTCTTCAAAGCAGAGAGGAGCAGGACAAGTCTGTTTTACTGATCAGTTGACCTCCTCAGCAGAAAGGTGGAGTACACATGTACAAATAAATTTAAGTTAAATTAACCAGTTATGATGCAACATGCATCTGAAGAAGATGGAGGTATACTTTTGTGATGATAACAAGCATCGCATTTAATCATGTGGCTAAAAAAAAAGCAAGTTAATTGTATATTGTGTGAAACATTCAACCTCTTCCTCTCTCTTTTGGTTTTTCAAAGTGAGCTGCTCTTTATGAGGATTTTCAAGGGTCTTAAAAGAGTTCCATCATACCGGGTTCCATCACACTCCCTACCTTGCTTCTCTGCCTGTGTTTTCCTTCCTCAAGTTACTTCTCCTTTCAAAAAGAGAAAGTACACAATGAGCACGAGGCCCATTGAGTCTGCTGCTCTAATGGCACAGCTTCTCCTGCATACAGCAGGAGAGAGGAGCAATTCCAATTTAAAAATACATCAGACTTAGAGAGGGGTTTTTTTTGTCATGCAACGAAGGCCAGAAGTGCCAGAAGATGCATGAGAGGCAGACAAAGTCATGTGAGCAAACTCCTTGAGTATCCAAAGCAAGCATGCAATAAAACGCTCATTGGATGGAGCTTTAAATTACAGCCTAGGCACAAATGACAAAAAAGGTGATTTGGCATTCTTCTAATTAGATTCTGAAATCTTGACCAAACCTGTGCATCTCTGAAAGCAAATTTTGCTTCTGAAATGAGAAGCTCAGTTCCTTTAATCTAGCAGAGTTCCTGAAACAACTAACTCAACCAATGCCCTTGGCATCGTTAACTGTCCTTTCAACTTATTTATTTATTGCATTTATGTACCGCCCCATAGCCAAAGCTCTCTGGCCGGTTTTCAAAAGTTAAAAACAGTAAACATTAAAAACAAATATACAAAGTTTAAAAACATAAAAACAACAGTATCCTTAACTTTCTCTACATAAACTACTTGTGTATGTGGTGGTAGGGATGAAATTAATTATTTCACCTAAGGTGATTTGTTCACTCCCTAGGTTTACCAGACAATAATATGCTGATATCTCTATTGAAAACATAAACATGCACATGCTACCATTGTATTGTTGAGTTTTCCCATTTTAGAGATAAGGTAACATGTATTCAAGCATGCTTTTTTTATATCTGTAAAGAATGACAGGGCAAAATCTCACCAGAATTAGTCAGAGAACATCTTTCCCACTGAGACTATAGACGTTTAATCATTCCTTCACTGTTCTGGGCAGCTGCACACTGACCCCTGAGACATCACCTGCTTCTGGTCTGTCAGCCACAGAGCTTTGTATTAAAGGGGGAGATACTTTGCATGCAGCTTTACAAAAAAGAAATGCCACTAGCTGTGACAACATCCCTAATTAGATGTTGAAATACTATTGCAAGGATTTGTCACTAGCGATTATTCTTCTCTTTAATACTTCCTTCCAACAGAGTTGTGTTCCGGTTATTTAGGAAATAGCCAATGCCATTACCATTCCCTTAGGGGCTTATCCTAACACTTGGAGGGACAGCAGTTTGATTCCAGCTGTTCAAAACCAGAACAGCACAGCTGGGGCAGGGTAACCTTACTGCAAGAGGGAATGAAGCGTGAACGTACACCAACATGAAATGCATTATGCCACTTCCAACTTTGAGGAGATGAGGAAGTTGTCACTCAGATGTCTCCAGTATCAAACTTTGAAGCAGATTTGAGAGGAATGTATTGGTGAATCATCCAAGGGATTCTGAAGAAGCCTAAAGAGCTTTAATAATCACTAAATTTCTCAGGGGGGGTTTCCTCTCATGTCTTTAGATAATCAGCAAATTTTGCCTAAACAAAATCCTATGTGGAATTTGGAGGTTCCTTCTCAGGTAATGCTTGTGGGATGCAGGAATTTCAGCAACGTTTCCAGTTTTCAAGCATCCCAAAATTGAGGGGTAAGAAAAGCAAAAGAACAAAAATGAAAACAACCACCAGAACAATGGGAAATAAATTGAGAAGAAAATAAGTTTAAAATATTTTAAAACTAATTCAGCATTAGCAAAATACATGTGTCATTCCCAAAAAAGAGAAATCTGACCAAAGCAACATGGCTTATTTTTTAGACATGACAATCTTTAACATTATAGCCTGCATCTGCTTTTATGGCTTATGGCAAGAATTATTATAATCAGTGAGGTTAGAGTCATATATCATTTATTTGGGATTAATTCATTGGATCCAGATTTAGCTGCACTGAGAGTAGGCCCACTGAATTCAACTCATCGGATTCAGATTTAGTTGCACATAGAGTAGGCCCACTGAAATCAATGGGACTTAAGCTAGTCATAACTAATTTAAGTACAATTCATTTCAATGGGTCCGTAAGTCTGGATCCAATTCAACTCTAAATAGATAGATATGTAGGATTGCACTAAAATGCTTCAGTGGTTCACTTCTTCTGATAAAAAGTTCAAAAGGTAATGTACAGTAGGGAGAAATGTACAAAATATTTCCATGGGCAGAATCCAATTGGGTGCTTATGCCAATTCCCTTCCACCCTACTGATTCCTGTTTGTAAGAGCTTCATCCCACGTACCCGTTTTGCTCAAATTATCCCCATAGCATAAAGCTGTCGTTGTTGTTGTTAGCTAAATCACACCCTGGACAGCCTCACTCCTAAGATCCTTTGCATACCAGGAAAAGGGTTTGGGGGGGGGGAATGTAAAAAATCAACAGATGACCCAATCTGATTCAAATTTGGTATGCTGAAACCCCTCCTTAATATCTATTACTGTGCCTATTTTGATGTCTTTATCTTTAAAACTTACACAGATGTAAGCATTTGTTTAATTTGAAGTTTAAAAATATCAAATCATCCTCCTGCACCCCCAGTGGCCACTCGGAGAACAACAAAAGATTCATTCTTAAAGGAGTCCAAAATACCTTGGTTCTTTTGGCTAAGAAGCACAATTAAATCAGGCTGCATAGGAGTGCTTCACAGTAAAAGCAAATTATAAAATGGAAAACTTCAGGGTACTTCACAGTAAAAGCAGATTATAAGATAGAAAACTTCAGGGTACTTCACAGTAAAAGCAGATTATAAGATAGAAAACTTCAGATTCCTTTGCAAACAAATCACAGTGATTGCACAGTACAGCGCTGGTGTGATGAAGCTATAAGTGGTGGGTCCTGCCAATTCAATTGTGTAAGCAGGACCTACCGCTTACACAAAGGACACAGTTTTGCATAGCGGAAGCCCCAAAATAAGTTCAAATGATCATTTCTGGAAGGAGGGGTTTTTGGAAGGAGCCCCCTTATGTGAATACCGCTTATCTGCCTTCTTTGCAGAAATGAGCACTTCTGCTCATGTTGGGTTTCCTGGGAAGCATTAAATCATTGTTGTGCAAGTGATGGGGCCACTTCCACAACAGAATTGGTGGGCAAGGGTGTAAATGCCTTGTTGGACTCTGCCCTATACCTGGAGCATGAGCTTTTGTCCACATAAGTCCCTTTCCACTGAAAATAAAACCCACTTGCATGTCTTTTGCTACAAGTTTTGTAGAATAACTGAATGTGACAGCAAAGGTGTGTGTTCACTCCGGTTAATTCTTATTCTGTTTTTGGCATCTGCATCTAGTATTGTGTCTAATCTCAAAAAGTGCTCTCTACTTTGCACCTATCATATGGATTTTTAATATAAATACGTTGCAAGGCCATGAGAAACAGGTCAGAATTACTTGACCCAAAAACAAAAATGCAACCATATGGGAGAGACCGAAATTGAGATATTCATCTATCCATTATATCAACCTTCCATCAATATCACTTTGTATCATCCTGCTATACTGATTCAACATGGTGCCAGTGATATCAACCTGGAAGGGCAAGCAGTGGCAAAGATCATACGAACAGTCTGGAATCTTGTCCAACAGTTGCCACTTCTTTTGCCATTGCCACCAAAGAGAGAAGGAGAGTGTACATTCTTTTTTTTTCCCCTGGAGACAATGGAAGCAATAGAAGTGATGTCATACTGGACCTCAGTAAGATACGAACACAAGAAGAGTCATGCTGGATCAGGCTAAGGGTCCATCTAGTCCAGCATTCTGTCCACACAGTGGCCAAGATATATTGATGTTTAACAGAATTTGGTGGCAACCCAAGGGATAACATGCAAAAAGATTTCCAAAGCATATGAAGGGCTTTGGGTATTAAAGGACAATATGAAGGGTATTGGGTATTGGCAAATAGTGGTCAAATGATAAAAAATAATAATTAGTGAACTTTTTACTATTGAAAATGTGCTATAAAATGTTTTTAAGGTAATAAAAAATGTGGGATTTTCCTCCTAAAGCTTTTCTTTAACATGATATCGCTAACTCTTTTATCATAGCCCAGGGATGTCTTTACTTAACATCCACAAATCTGACATACTGTTGTACCTGGCATACATCTCTCTGTTTTGTTAATTTGGTAGAATTCGGAGGATTTTCTTAAATATAACATTTTTCCTGAAATAACGGCAACGGATTATGTCTCCTGGAAATTACTATATAGTTCATGCACAAATGTTGTAGAATTGCATTAATGTTAATTTAAAGCTATAGAGATCTTACTTCATATTGCATAGAAACCCAACTGCCAAGCTGTGTGGCTAAATTTAAATTGACTTTAGCTGAACATATACGCGTGTCCAGTTGAGATTCATTCTAATTTAAAGAAGGGATACTTGGAGCTTTAAAAAAAAAAACTTCATTTGTTGCTAATAGTCTAGACACTCCATGATATGCAGAACACATTAGTGTAACTGTACATTGAACATATTGGTAATATAGGCACCTGGAAATTTGAGGTAGGTTACAGAAATATAGGCACCTGGAAATTTGAAGTAGGTTACCTTAAATCATCCCCCCCCCATGTAGTAACTCAAATTATGTAGAGAAATGATCACTGACAAATAATAGCCATTGACCCCTTTCAGATGACATGCTAAACCATGCTGCTTAACCACAAAATGGTTAACAGAATGCTTAACAGTGTCATCTGACAAACATTTTCCCTAACCATCTGCCCAGTTAACCATGTTATGCGTGTGGTTAGAGCACTAACCATGGCTTACAGTAGAGCTTTTTAAATCCCCGCTTGCAATTTCCCCATATGAAGCATCAGTTTCTCCTACCTCCTTGAAGTGCCATTAAACCCCTCAGGTTCTGATTAGTGTGGCGCCGCTAGCACAGCCATTCCGAAAGACTTCTGCCTCCCCTGTGATGACTGTAGAGGTATAGCAGGCATGGCGATGCAGAAAGCAAAGGAACCACTCACTAAACGGGGCGATGCAAGCATGTAATTGTTGATTTCATTGGTGCCTGCTCTAAAATGATGTCCGTAACTGCCAGGGCTCCTAGCGCTAGGGCTGCTGGGATACAGGGTGGATCAGTTGGCGGAATCAGGTGCTCCACTACCCACTTTGTGGTTAGCATATGGTTAAGGAAAACTTAACCACAAAAGGGTTAGAAGTGTTGTCTGCAAGCATTCCGCATGTACAGCTGAACATGGTTAAGCTAACCACAAAGCCCAGAGTGTCATCTGTACCAGGCCATTGAGTTAAACCTTCTTCCATCTGTGTTGGTTCACACATAGGGATAGATGAATCAGTCTATTTCCTGTCCGTGTCACTCTCACTTGTGTTACACTTTAATCTATCACCTCCTGTCTCCACATTGATCTGCATTTAAAAAACAACAACCAAAAAACTATGAACACTTACATTTAAAAAGAAACATTTGAATGCATATTTAAACGTATCTTCTTTCAAAGTGTGTTTTTAAATACATTTTGATATGTCCCCCCCCCTTTTTTTTTTTTTTTTAGCAGAGAACAACATTGCAACATCTGGCTAATAATGAAGTTCAATGCGTTGCCACATTCTAATCTTCACTTTAGGCCAAAAACTGCAGGTCAGGTCAGTTGATACTGAACTTTGCAGAGCTTACATTCTTTAAGCGCCCCTATTTGGATTACAATCACAAGGAGACTTTCAGCAGTCAGTGAATGATGAGATCGGATTCCATCTGTTGTTTATAAAACAGGGTTACTACTTGTTTTGGATCATATAATATGTGTGTGTGTGTGTGTGTGTGTGTGTATGTATTTATGTATGTATTATTTTTGGTTATTCATTCTTAGATTATACAAATCTTTCCTCTGTGTTTCATTTATCTGTAATTTATTTAATTACACATTTTTTTGTATTTGACTGGCTTACCCACAGACTCTGGGAGTGCACTTTAGATTTAAGATTAACGTCTATTGGATTGGATTTAGCTATAGTCAAAGTAGACCCATTTTTGTATATGTCTTTTCAGCTGAGAACTGAATTACATAATTCAGAGAAGCATGCCGTTTGAAGGATGACTCTATTCTGATCCATGCATTAGTTCAAGAAATCACATTTTGACTGGGGGCAGGCATGCAGGCATCAGGAGCAAGGATAAGGTTGGTGAACATTCTTAGGCACTGTTGTGGTGATACCTGAGGCCCTCAGCTGGGAGTCCTGTGGCACCAGATGATGGGATAAGGGTTACCTCTTAGGCCAACCTTACTCACTCACTCAGAGTTTTGCAACTTGAGGAGGAGTGACATCGGAAGGCCTACCTACCCCAAAAGGGGAATCCTGACAGGTGGCGATAGACATGCGTCACCAGTCGGGATATGAATGGATTGCCCGATCTCAATTATGGCCAAGATAGGATGCCAGCCTAGGCCTCCATCTTCTTTTGCAGGTATTCATAAATAAATGTGGCCCTATTTTAAATCTAACTTCTTGTCTCATCTCATTACTTCACCTTCCATCCGCAAGTCCTTTTCCCAAGGTGCTTACAGTCCAAAGTGTATTAGGGAGAAGGAGGAAGAGGCAAAGGTTACAGGTGATGCAAATGCTGTTATGTGTAGTTGGGATGAGAGCAATTCATATATTATGGCGGCAGCCCAACAATGGATACAATACATAAACATGTTAGTTATTTAGCTCAGTCCTGCTACCTAGATGATGCAGAACAAGGTAGAACAATTCTGAATGGACTGAAGATGGAGACTCACATTTCTGATGGTTCCATCATGTAAAAATGTCCTGGTGTATAACGATCTAGCACATCAGGGAGAAAGGCTGTAGGCCATCTACTTCCCTGTGATGCTTGTTCTCTAATTGCAGAAATGTGTTGAAAAAAATTGGGAATCCAAAATATAACACTCCCTCATACTGTTCATCTACCACCTCATTCTGCTTTAGTTGTTGATTATGCCTAAATTAGACGTGCATCATTAATAGTCCCAAAGGGGCACTATGGGGAATTTTCTTATTCAAACAAGCCAGCCTTTCCCAACGTATTGCCTCCCAGCTGTTTTGGACTTCAACTCCCAGCAGCCTTGGCCATGCTGGCTGGGACTGATGGGATTTGAAATCCAAAACATCTGGTGGATGAAATACGCCCTCAAAAAGCTTTGGCAAAAACAGGATTAGGACCAGATGCCAGAACTCCATAGATAACGGAGTTGATAGAGGCATTGCCATCTGCAGTAAACCTGCTGTATTATTCCCCAAATAGCTGAGCTCCCATAATCAAAATTCATTCATCTGTGAAGAAAGGTGCTGAGACTTTCCATCTGTACTAATGTTTGTTATTTGGCCATTTTGCAGGCATGCATAAAAGGCTCCAAATAAATCAGGCTATTTCTTTTCAATAATGCTTGAAAACAAATGAACCGAGGCAACGTAGAGCACACACGCGCGCACAGAAATCTATAGATTTTGAAATGTCACATTGCTTCGTGAGGAACCAGAGAACGGTGCACCTCATGACAGCCGCCACAAAAGAATAATCCTCTAATGGACAATTGGCAGTTTCTTCTCGGTGCATGTACTTTGGCAACGTGCTGTTTATGTCCCAAGCAGCTTAGGAGGTAAGTAGTGTGGCAATTCAAATTCAATATCAAAATACTTTTAAACTTAGAGGGAGTGATTAAGGCCTGAGCAGGCCAACTGGAAGCTTTCATGACATCACGATAGCCTGCAAATGGGGCTTCTCTGGGAGATGAGAAGAATTGTGGGCCACAACACTTACCTGGGAGTAAGCTGCACTGAACACAATGAGACTTCCTGTTGCATGAACATGCATGGCTAATATTCTTTCTGATACAAAGGGCTGGCTCACACGAGACCTCATCAATCAGCTTCCAGTGATTGGAAGCCTCTGGTTGACAAGTGATTTTGGCAGCTACTTCAGCTACCTCTGGACAATTTTCTCCAGCTTTCTCACTAATCTGGCGTCCACTTGCAGCAGCAGAGATGCACTGAGAAGCTGCACTGAAAGGGATTTCATTGTAGCCTGTGGCATCACCGTCCCCTGTGATGGTATCAACAACCTCGGTTATTTATTTATTAATTTATTACATTTTTATACCGCCCAATAGCCAAAGCTCTCTGGGCGGTTCACAAAGGTGCCACCACCTTCTTAAGAGGGAACTTTAAAACCTCTTTGTGTGTGTGTGCGCTACCAACTTTTGTCATACTTCCTTTTGTGGTTTCATTTGCCATTTTTATCAACAAAATAAGACAGAGAAAGGTGTGGTTTTATAAAATGAATAAAAAAAAATTAAATATATTTGAATTCAACTTATGTTTCATGATGTTAAAATAAATGTAACTTCCACTACCTCCCAGGGACAGTTAACCACTCTCCACATCTATAACCCAGATTCCTTAATCCTGTTCTCTAAAAGACAGTCCTTATCTGCCTCACAAAGAAAACCCACTTATACACTTTCTCACTCTCAACTGAAAATGAAACAGCTCAACATTCAAAAAACATCACCACCTTACCTGTAAAAGAAAGGACTTGATTAAGTAAATCAAGCCTACAACCAAACACTTATCTCTTTCTCTCTCTCTACACACACACAACATTTTGTCCCATAGCCCTATTCAGGCATTCCAAAAACTGATGACCTCCAGACATGGATGGGGAATAGAGGCACTCCATATAGCCACACTGTGACTTTGCACCTAGGGAGGAGGCCTCCACTTGGGCAGCCTCTTATAGCAAATATTCATCTACAGTAAAAATGACATGTGTATCTGCTTAGATTAAAACAAACCCAAAAAAGACATAATGGTTTTGAGAAATTCTGACACCTGATCAGTTCCGCTCCAGTCAGAAATTCTAGTTCAAATATGTATAATCTTATGTTTGGAAAGACCGTCCAATAATTAATGGTGAAATTGTACAAGTCTCTCTCTTCTTCTCTCTCTGACATTTTGGGCTTTTGCTATACATCTCAAGAGAGGGGAGGGAGACTTTGGTGGCTTTGATTTCTCATTCAATCTTAAATGTAACCAATTGGTTACCCATTAACACAGTTTGTGGAGAAAAAAAACAAATCTAACAAAAGGTTTAACTAAACTTTGACTGAGTTACTTTTAACTGTAGGTGTCTCTTAACCCCTTCATCATATGTTTACAGGCCGTATGTTACTGGTATATCATTGTACTTTGGCCTGCACCTGTTTATAAAGGTTCACAGATATTTTGTGTGTACTCATGTTTCATTTTGCTCTAACTTGCAATTAATAATGTTTGTCTAATTATACTTGATTAATGGTAGAGATGCTTCTTTTTGAAAACAAAAACAAAAGCTTTATGAACATAAATAGACTCCTGATTTTGAATTATAGTGAAAACTGCTGTTCCTCATGGAATCTGCATGCCAAGAGCTTTCCAATGATGTGTGTTTCATGAGAATCGGTGTATGGGAAAGCAGCCAAACAGCGATGACCGACTGAGTGCTGACTTTGAATTATATTTGAAAGAGCAGCTTATTCTTTTGGGAAGCACTTTTTATTTTTTGCAAAACTGTGCAATGGTGGAATCACTTCAATTTTACCAATACAAAACTTGGCAAATAAGCCAAATTGGGGGAAGGAGGTAATCAAGAGGAAATTGAAGCCAACATTTTAACAGTTCAATTTTCTACTGTAAGCATTCTGAAACACTGTTCTGGAATCCAATCAGATTCCACACTACCACATTATCATCTGGAAATTATTACGGAAATACAGAACTGGAATGCCTAGGGTGGAATCCACTTGATACCGATTCCCTAGAATTTTCCCTGTAGGCCTATATTGTGTGTGAGCTTAAGTCAGCGGTTCTCAACCTGTGGGTCGGGACCCCTTTGGGGGTCGAATGACCCTTTCACAGGGGTCGCCTAAGACCATCGGAAAACACATATTTCCGATGATCTTAGGAAACTGTATTGACTGAACTATGTCATGTATCATCTTTTGTATTATTAAAGCTATTGTTATGTATTATTTTCATTAGAAAACCATCCCATGACAATGGATTGTGTAGAGAAGAACGAAAATAATTTTATGGTTGGGGGTCACCACAACATGAGGAACTATATTAAAGGGTCGCGGCATTAGGAAGGTTGAGAACCACTGGTTTAAGTGAATAATCCCTATTACTGCTGTAGCATATTAGCATGTTCTGAACTTTTATGAACAAAAACAATTATCTGTACCACATGCTGTTAGTGACAAGTGTGCATCATGTTCTTCATTCAAAAGACCAGATTGCTGCAGGAATTGTTGTAAATCTGAGGGCCAAATGAGACAAGATAGTCAAATATCTTGTCTCTTTACCCTTGGGAAATAGGAGCTGGTGGGGTGAAGGGGTCTGAATCGTGAACAAGGTATGAAGGTTGAGGGGAGAAACAATGGAATGAAACAAACTTGTCCTTGAAAAAGTCGTAAACATTAGAGAAAATGGAACAGGTATAGGAGCAAGATCTGGGCATCAAATTCAAACTCAATGGACAGATATCAGGGGAGGGGGCGGTATATATAGCCTGAAGAACAGAAAATACCTTAAAAGTAATTGTACATCAGTATTTAATAGGGGTGTGCTCTCTATCCCAGAATTATCTGGCAAACCGCAAACATTTGTGGAGTATTCAATCTTCCAGAGTGGAGATTGGCGGCTTCTAACCCCATCAAATAATTTCAGAGTGGAAACGTGCCCAATTGGAGCTTCTAAAGTCTCCGAAATTATTTGACCATTTTGTGTGGCTAAACCTCCCACTTAGGAACATGATTGTTTTTTGTGTGTGTGGTGTTTAATTGAAAACCTTCCAATAAGGGACATGGGGTGGGGTAGTTTTGATAATTGATATTGACATCTGTAGCTAACCAATTAGGAATTGCCACAGAGCTCTCCCTCCCTGTTCTCCAATCACAGTGTTTGGGGAAGGGAATGCCAATTTGTCCTTGTCTTTTAGGTCAGAGAGAGAGAGAGAGATTTCTTTTCTTTGCACACACCATGCAAAGTGAGATTTAGATAAGGAGAAGGAGATCTAGTAAATATCTACTAGATAATATGTGTTGCATTGTTTACAAAGTAAGACAATTTTTTCTTTGCAAAGAGAGGAGAGAGGGACCTGTTTTGCTTTGTTCATTTCATCTGCTCCACCCCCAGCATTTGCTCGTGTGTCCAAAAATCTTAAGAAGAGCCTTTGACTTGTTCCCTCAAATATTCGTTTGTTCCTTCAAATATTCATTTAAGTCCATTCAGGGCAGCTGTCTGTGTGTGTGTGTGTGTGTGTGTGTGTGTGTGTGTGTGTGTGAGTGTGTATGTGTTTTAACTTAAAAAAACAGGAAAAAAGCTGTTTCAATTGAAATCATTTTGGAAATATTGCTGCTTGTTCTGTCCCAGCTTTTTCTTCCAATGTTATTATTTCCCCTTAACAGTTTGACATGCTGTAGTTCTCCTTCCTCTAAGTTGAGCCTTCCCAGAAGCACTTGGCTTCAAACTTACAATTAATAAAGCACACTTTGATGACATTCCATCATGAGGCATGCAACAGGGCTGCTGCTGGTTCTGGCCATGGGGGAAGAGGGAGTGCAACAGGGCTGGTTGGTTGCACGTTTCTGCTCAAATGTGCAACCAACCATATTGTGTTCAGCCATATTGTGAAAGTGCTGCTGGGTTTGCTTCTACACCTCTTCAGGCAGGCTCTTTATTATTTCAGTTAAACTATTACTCCTACTGGCTGGCTGGGCTTCCAGTGCAGGAGGGTGGCTCTTACTCCTCCAAACCATGTAGCATTTGAGTTCAGACTTTAAAAATTCCCTATAAATCACTGCATGTAGGCAGCTGCTCCCAAATTGGCATGACTAAATCCCTTTTTAAAAGCTGTCACAGTGGCAATTTTCATGTGTTTATCTTTAAAACTGAGAGAGCTGTAAGCATTTCTGTCAATTTCTATTGACGAGAGCGTATCGGTTACCTGAAAACGGAACGGTTCTTCAATGGGTAATTCGACGAGGCAGAGAGAGAGACCCATTCTGGAGATTGAGGCTCCAGCTCAAATTTTGAGGTGGAGAAGACCCACTTTGCACACCCCTGGTATTTAACCCCATGAATGTGTACCTGCACTCACCCGACTGAGTTGCTGGCAAGTTGGTATTGGAGGAGTAAGCCACCACCACTGACACCACACCAGGGATTCTGTCCATATAGAGTGAAACTGAATGTGTTGTGGAGGTTTTTTCCCCTTTCTGTGAAGCTCCAAACAAATCCCAAAACATGTAACATCCAGCAGGTAGAGACGTGTGCGAAGGCTTAGATGCTTAAGAACACAGTAGTAATAAGTGAAAAGGTCAAATACAGAGAAGGGACCAGTAACAATGCAGCGATTGATTGGAAGTTATTGAAAGAAGTGTCAGCTATTTGAGTGGCACCTCCCCCTTGCTAAGCCACCAGAGGAGATGTTATTATGCTTACAATGCAAGCACTATTGGAAGGAGAACCCTTTCCCTAAATCCTTTAAGAAACCATAATATTGTGTTTCAAGCATTTAAAGAGATTTTTGTCTGATTTTTAGGGACGTACAGGCATTTTGTTTGTCCCTGCTAATTTTCCCTGATCAAAAAAGAAGATGCTTTGCATTTGGTAACACAAATGAGATTAAATGAGTTTTGAGGAAGAATTCAAACTTCAAGCAAGCTCAAATACTGCCCATCTGTAGTAATTTTCCACAATTAGAATTCACTGTGTGTGTATACTGCTGTAATGGGATGGTGGAGTATGAGCTGTGAAGTCTTGAGTTCAAATGTCACCTTGCATGGAAACTGAGAATAATAATACTGACCTACCTTACAGTACTGTTGTAAGGATTACTAAGCTAATGGATCAGTGCTGTGAATGCCTGAAATGTGCTCTAGAATTCCTTTATCATATTATATAATTATTAGTAAATTTCAAACACTCTGACTTGCCATTACATACAATTCTTTATAGCCCTCTTGCAAAATTAGACCTTATAAAAACATCATTATATGTATTTTATGAAACCCTGCATTGGGCCTACTCATGATTTTCAGCATGTTGTGTATATATAGTTCCATATACACAAAAGTAGAATTAAGATGTTTGTATTGAATCATAATGGCATTCTTACACAAATTTTGTATATCTCTATGGCTTCTCAGGTCTGCAGAGTTGGTATGTTATGCCCTTGCCTTATCAGTTAATGTAGATTCCCCACCCCCCCGGCAGCGTTTTTCCACCTGCAAAGGATAGATTTGGCTAGATTGACAACACAGGACAATGAGTCTTCAGCAATACTCACATTAGCTAAGCATTTGAACATGTGAATGGACAATTCTTTTATTTTGTCTTGACAACCTTTAGAGGTGGGGCAGATTTTTAAAACATTCCCTTAAGGATAGCGCTGTTTTTGAAACCCACCAGAGAATTTTCTTCCCTTCGTAACAGGCATTCGCCAGTTTCATGCAATGACACATTTGCCCCAGGCTAAATCTGAGTTGTTTTTTTCCCTTTCAAAAGTAAGTCATGGTTGTGAAACCTGGTTTCATGAAGATAGCCTTTGCTTTATATATTTTCCCCCTGAATGCTCCAAATGATTTAAAGATATCCAGTTAGCTTTAAGACAACAGGATAAGGTGGAACTGGAACTGTTCTCCTTTTACTGCAGATGAAAGGCTGAGGCTGTGAGTGGTTTGCTTAAGGTCACCTGAGAGAAAATCATTGGCAAAGTTGAGGGAGGAGGAGGAATATATGGAGCTCAGAAATATACAGACTTGGACCATGAGTCTGGGTCTGGGTCCAGTCTGGATGGTACGAAATGGATAAATTGTGATGAAAAATGAAGTGAAACTATTTTTTTCATCCATCCCTAGCTGCTACTCTGCCATTTTTGCCATATCTGCCTGGGCAGTCACTTATCCAACATCAGTATGAAGGGAGCATGTGCATGTACGTGCATCAAGCTTCTCCTAATGAGGATGAAGCCTGGCCCGTCAGGGTTCCTGCTTCCATGGAGTCCCTCACACCGTGCTTGTATCTCTAGGTGGATAGCCACCTCAATTCTGATGCCACACACACAGCTTTCTGGGCTATGGCCAATGAACACACTGGAGGAAGACAATACCAGGGCTGCAGAATGGAGCAGTCACGCTTCTACTCTTGCGTCAATGGGTCTTTAAGGCCACCCTTGGCGTAATGGGGGAGTGCGCAATTTACAGAGGCTTCTGAAATTGCATGATTCCCCTCGTTGTGTCAATGGCTGCCACCATTGATGAAGGAAGGGGAAAAGTGTGATGTTGGCATACGGGTGTGTAGCTGCTGAGTGCTTTCTGGGGCCTTGTGAGTGCTCGGACGAAGGTGTGTGCTCATGCCGGGAGCACCCAACTAGGTCCGGAGAGCTGGATGCAAAGGGGGGGGGGTGTTCTGCCAGACTCCCAGACTCAGTCGGGTGCTTGCGGCATCCCGAGTAAAACCTTTAAGCTAAAATATGTTGGTGTTTGGGGCATTTGGGCCCCTCACCTTTTGCCTTCACCCCTCCCACCACTGTAATGCATCTCCCAAGAGCTTCTCCATGATGGGATTTAGCCCTCAGGCTGAAAGGGTTCTAAACCCCTGGCTGAACAGGCTACATTGTGTTCAAGGTGGGTCTAGGAGCACACTGCCCCTCCTGGTAGAGCAGGCTTGAGTGAAGCCTCCCCCAATTCATTCTAAGGTTTGGTGGGACTGGTATTCACTGCATTTCACTGCATTTCTTTTAATTCACATCCTTGTGCATTCAAATCGCTTCCACCAACGTGTGTCTGACTTTGTCCCCAGCGGTTCTTAGCTATGGTGAGATTTATTTGAACCAGGCACTTTCCACCTCAGAGGCTTTATCTACTGCACTACACTGCCTGGCACTTGCTTGTTGATTAATGTCTGCTCCTGTAAAGAGAAGCCCAAAGTGGAATATTTTGGAATTATTCTTAGTGCAAAAGCAAACTTCAGGTATATCAAGTTGAGTGAAGCCCTTTTAGGATTTAATCCTAAACACACTTACTAGGGACTTATCTCCATTGATCACAATGGGCCTGCACTGTTTACATGTTAATTCTCCCATCAAATTGAATGGGATTGAAAGATGCTTGCCTATGGCTGGAGTTATGCTCAGAGTTTTGTCTTGACAGTTTAATGCATGGTTTGCAAGAAGGCAGAAATGAGGATTATCCCGGAAAATGTAAGCAATTTTATGTTACATTCGTTTTAATGGGAGATTTAATAATATAGTTTAAAGTCTCCTGGTGAATTCGATAGGACCACTTTTGGCTAAATTATGTCCCCAAATTACAAGAATACAACTACAAACAGAATAATACCCGCTTACATTGGCATTCTTGGCCAGATTATGCCCCCAAATTACAAGAATACAACTATGCAGAATAATAAATCCTGTTATTTTGGCATTTTGGCTGTTTCTAAGAGACTATTATATATGTTTGAAATATCCCCATTGACCAGGGACAGCCTTGATTTTCTAGTACCTGACCTTGATCAATCATTATCCCTGTTTTGTACCTATTTTGCCCTTGGGGAAGATTTTGAGATGGCCTTTTAAAAGCACGGTTAATGTGAGAGTTTCCATTCTTCTGGTCTATGAAAGTTTAACCTGTGTGAAAGCCGATGCAGCTTCCCTTCTGTGTGTAAGTGCAGGTGTGGAGGCATTAGGACACCTTGTAGCATACAGCCTTCCCTTACAAATTGCACCTTTTGAAACGTTATGTCGATCATGCTTTATCTCGTGCATCTTGAACCAAAGAAAACTAGTTGCAGGCGAAAAGGGAGAAATAACGAGACGAGACAACAGCATATGGTATGAAATTCAGGTCACTATACATATAAAAAAGTCTTAAACTGGTTTTCAATCATAACTCCCTAGTCCCTGCACCTAACCTTCAGAATTTTTAAAGGTTTATTGTCTCAAGACAGCTCTATGACATGTGCCATTTTCATACAAGTTGTCCAAAAAAACCACAGACGGAGAGGAAGGGGAAATAAATCACTACCACCCCGCCCAAATTGAGAATCCACTTAGACATGAATTGTTGCACCTATCCTTCTGACACTTTAGAAGTTTTGTTATTTAGGGACTCCTCTGCACTGTATGTCATTTTATAGAGATGGGGAATATATTTGTTCAGTTTGCATTTTAATGCAAACCTATCTAATTTCGCACTTTTGAACCATTATGCCAACTGAAATTCAATTATCATTTGAAATTCATATTTCTCCAAATTTTGCAATGGAGATTTCCAATCTATAAAACTGACCAAAAAAAAATACATTACATAATTAACTATAACATGCATTATATTAGGAAAATTGCATACAGAATATGTTTATTTAGCATGCATTTGGAGAAATGTGCTCAAAAATGGTTACATGTTTTCATGCAGTTCAGGATGAACCAAATTTAAGACAGGACAAACTAAGCTTAAGGTTGGAGAAATGAGAAACTGAAATGAACAGATTTGTCCATCCTTATTTTCAGAACACATTTTCTTAGCTGTATATTGATGCTGTTCTTACTATGGAGCTGATGTGGTCCATTGTATGTAAGGGACTTGCACAGTAAATCTATCTAACCACAATGTTCTTTCTCTTACTTGGGAGGTGAATTTTAGAACTTCTTTGCTAGTATAAACTGAACTGTTTAGTTAGACTGGCATTTGGGAAGCCTGGGTTAAAAATCCCCACATCTGACTGGAAATCATTTCATGGCCTTGGGGCAGTCATGTCAGCATGTCAGTGCTATGTCCCATGATTTGCGTCTGAAGCTTTGCAGAGTAGGATTTATTTATTTCAATATTTGTTTGTATGCAGAAAATCAGCTCTCTAACTTTGAAGGCTGGTGATTGTTATGGTTATGCCTTACTATGAAGTCAGTAGAATTAAATGCACTTTAAAAAGGGGGGATAAAAACTGGATATTTTTTTTCAAAAGTGTAACGTTATAAGCATTGTTGTCTTAAACTTACTTTCTTTTAAATAAGCTGTTGTTCCTTGTAGTAGGGGCTGGAAGGTGGAGGGGCTTCCTGTTTGGGCAGAACTTGGAAACAGTTTTCAGCACCACCAATTTTGGCCAGTCCTGAGCCAACTATCAGGTGGGACACAAATTTATTTATGTGTTTACTTCAAATATTTCATGAATGTCTTTGGTTCATTGCTCGATGACTCTGACATTAAATGGTGCCTTGCATGCTTGAATTTGTGAATCCCAGCTATAACTCCATGAGAAATAAATCTCATACCAACTTACCACAAACATATTGCTTTCCAAACAAAACTAGTTGACACATTCAGCTTCCACTTATGAAATGATGGCCAAAAATGTGTGAATCACCCCCTCGTCCAAATTGATCTCCACAATATGGGGTCTATTATTTTGAGACTATACGTTCATCCTCAGGTCTCCCCAATGTAATAAGATGTAGCATTTCATAGAACATTTCAAATATACTAACAGCATTAGTAGTTAAAAAGGCACATTACCTGTATAATTATAGTCTTCATATACAGAAACTGCATGTCATTATTTTAGAATCAGTTTTATACATTCACTACACAGTCAAATCCGAAAGGGTTTTGTTTGGAGTTTTTTTGGCCTGTGCAACTTCAGGATGTTTTGATGCATCATCCACAAAAGTTACTCTGTTTGTAGAATTATAGGATGTCAGGAAGAAGAGTTCAAATTATCCTAGTCCCGATGGACTGTTTTGTGTATAGGTGGGGTTTTTTGTGTATAGAAGGTGGTTTTTTTGTGTATAGAAGGTGGGTTTTTGTGTATAGAAGGTGGGTTATCTTTTCCCTCTGCTGCTGCCCATAAACACCCAAATCTCCACTGAAACAATGACTGGCATCTATAGAATGTATACAGTGGATAGTTTATTTAAAAAAACAAAACACCCATCTTTATCTTACAGTCCTGAGCTGTAAGGCTCTCTGAATTATATGAAGTAAGCAGCACTCCAAGGCAGTTGGGAGATTATAGAGTACAAAGGTTATATAAATAACACTGAGGTTATGTGGAAAAAACAAAAATTATAAGAAGCTTACAAAGTGAATAATTCTTTCATCTTCTCCATTGGCTGAACAAAATTAGGCCTTTGGTATAAGTAAGCCTTTTCAGCATTCTGTAAATTAATGACGCCATTGAAAACTGGGAATGAAGAATCAAAGTCAGGGCACATGTTGAGAGAACAACTTTTCATTTCGAGTTTGAATACTAGCTTGATCCATTCACACATTTTCAAATAGAGATGAAAATGCAAAATATAGCATACTTCATAATGCAATATTTCCCTAAAAGTTAGTAATATTGAAGTGAAATTTGGTTGGCATGTTTACTTAAGGATACTGCAAGTGCCCAACTGAGTCCAGGAGTCCTGAAGAACCCCCTGTATCTCCCCCCCAAGATACAGTCGGGCATTCCTTTCACAAGCACAGATTCCTACCTGAATGCTTGTGAGGTTCTGGCAAGCAGTTGGCAGCTGCCTGACCATGTGCCGAAATCACACACTTCCTCTTCCAGGGGGAATTGTGCAATTTTGGGAGCCTCTGTACATTGCACACTCCCCCCTTGCACTAGTGGTGGCTTTAAAGGTCTCATTGATGCAAAGGTAAATTCTCAGTAAATTCTTATGAAAAACAAACTGAAACAAAGTTCTCATCTATCTGCACTGACCAAATTCAGTAGGTACAGCAATTCCAAGCCTAGAGAAGACCATCTAATGTTATATCTGCCTGCTGTACTACAACATGAGGACTCAGTCTGCCACCCACCTCCTGCACAATGTTGTAGAGGATCTAGGGTTTACAATGTAAAAGTCACTGTAGTGACCTATAAGTGTTTTCAAGTTGGGGACGAATGATACAAAACAAATTGGAATGAGACATCTAAAATGAGGCCTCTTGAATTCCCCTGTTTTATTGGTAGGTTGAATGGTTAGTGTTATTACTCTCAAGTATGAGAGAGAGACTTGCAAGCTGCAATCCTAAACACACGTACTACAGAGTAAGCCCGATTGAATACAATGGGACATACTTCTGAGTAATCGTGCATAGGATTGCATTGTACACCAGTCAGCTGCTGTTCATTTTAAGGAGAACTAAACAACTTTCCAGATAGAGAGCTAGTACAATGGCACAAAGAACAAAAGACATCCATTAATTTCTTTTTGGCCTTGACCCAATCAAACTGCTGGTGACTGAAATGTTAAAAACACTGGAAATGGGTAAGTCACCACTGCCATTATTTTCTGTGAAAGAATGAATGTGTTTTAATCCCCTCTTCCCAACCCCGTCTTTTTACCTCAGCTGGAATATGTGCACTTGACATATGGTCATTTTGGAAACGAAAATTAAGAAGCTGAAAAGCTTCCGTCACGTGGTAATTCTGGAGGTAGCCCAGGAGCTAAAGTGCCTTCCTAATAAGGCAAAATCGCTTTGGTTGCCCAAGCATAAATTTGCCTTGTCTATCCAAGTTTCAATAAACATTTGGCACAATATCCCAACATGGAAAGGAAGGCTAGTTAATGGAGCTCTTCCCCAGAGGGAATCAGCTGAAATGGCCAACTCCTGGCAGCGAACAGATTAGCAGGGAAGAAGTACTAAAGGCATATAGCTCTTATTATATTTGAAAGCCAGAATTATTAATTGAGGAAATTCATAAAGCTTCTACAGCTGCTTGTTGCTCAGAAAGCTTTTCGGAACAGTAGGACATTTTTAGTTTTAGGCAGATTTACAAGATAGGTATGAAAAAGCTGAATGAAAATAAAGCAAAGCCCAAAATGTCATCTGTGAATTGGACTATAGTCAAGGAAAGACAAGTCAGTGGGGAGTGGGCGAGATGTAAGACGGGAAAAGAAGCTGAGAAGAAAAATGAACAAAGCAGAATTATACTGGTAAAACATCTTAAGATTATATATATATATATATATATATATATATATATATATATACATTTTATACTAAAGTTATAAAAACAACAACAACCTCAAAGCAAAATACTAAAGTTTAAAGGAAAAAGGCAAGGAAGTTTTCATTCTTACACAAATATATTCTGTGAAAGATAATTTGAACAGAGAGTGATCTAGGACAGTGGTTCCCAATTAGCTAAGTACTGCAGACCCCTTGTTTTTCAAATGCCAAGCCATAGAGCCCCTAACTTTGGAAAAAAAATATTACCTGTGTGAAGCAATTTTTTTTGAGAAAATAAGGGGTAGCCCATAATAAGCAAAGGATTTTAGGTATACTAAAAACAGACCATAAAATTTGTGATATTTGTGATATTACCATGCAAAAATGACAATGATTTAGTTAGAAATATAAAGACAAATTTAACTTTACTAATGTCTAGTTTACAATTGAACAAATTATGACGTGTCTAGCAGCTACTAAACCTAAATGCGATGGGAGAAATCATGCCTGTTTTTGTCCCGAACAATCCCTTCCACATCCGGTTCAATATTTCCTACTTTTAATCTCAAATCTGGATCAACATCGAGCTGATTTCTATGCTTGTTGTTCATATAACAAAATGTTGAAAATGTTTGTTCACAAAGATATGTGGAACAAAAAGGAACTAGATGTTTCAAAGCTTTTTCGCCTAACTTCTTATAATCAGGAAAAACCTACACCCAGAATTGGTCCAGTCTATATTCTTTGAAAAATGATTTCAGTGAACCATCACAAGTCATGTCAACAAGTGCATCTTGCTCTTCTGCATATAGAGCTGTTAGTTGTACATCACCACATTCAAAAGGATTCCTTCTCCATGAGTTTTCAGGATTAGGTGCAGGGAAGTAATCTCTGAAGCTAGTCACTAAATCACACAGGTGCTCAGTGATGTTATATTTTACTTCTGGTAGGAATTCGTCAACAGTGGACTCCAGAAATGAATGCTCAATATGTGAGTGGTGCCACAGACCTCCTTGGATGGGTTACGTGGACCCCCAATTGGGATTTACTAATCTAGGACAATAGGTCAGCAAAATGTTGAAGTAGTGGACTGTCTCAGAAAGCTGTTATGAACTGCAGCTAATCTCCATATTTAACAGGTAATTTCCCATTGGTGGTAAGTGGGGTTTTTTGTTTTTGTTTTCATCATATGGAAGACAGAAGTTGTGAAGTAGTCACCAGTTCAGCAAACCATCTTATGAAAGCTTGTAGCTAAGAATGGATGAACTCAACAGCATGTGGCTTCATTGCCAAGCTGCTGCTACAATCCGCCCATGTTCAAGGTGCCATGCAAGCTTCTCAATGGCTCATTGAGTGGCCGCTGAAGCCATGGGGCTGTCGGCTCTCTTACCAAGCTGCTATTTTGTGCAACAATGTGGGCTCAGGTATTTCCGGAAATGTAATGTTACATCAAGGCCAGATGTAAAAGGGCCATTTACGCAACATTACAGGTATGAATATTCCATTGAGGCAATATTACATTTTCAGAAATGCCCAGAAGCCACCATTGTTGTGCAAAATAGCAGCTCATAGGAGTCCCCATTGTAGCTCTCCAATCCCTTATTATCTCCTTGGAAGCGGGGCGGGGGGGGAGGTTGACAGGTGTTGGAAAACAGCTTGCTTGCACGGCTTGTTTACATACCTAAATGAAGCACCAAGGAGAAGAAATATTTTCAGGATATGCTCTCCTGCTAGCTAGGCTGTGAGCTTACTGATGTTACCTAGTTTGGCATTGCCCCCTCTGGGAAATCCTCGAGGGGGCTTGCCCCCTCCCCCATAATTTACATCCCTGCTTACTTGTATCTAAAGGATTTTAAACATCTATTCTAAGGTTTCTTTATGACTTTGCTGTCTTTGGGTTTCTGCTCTAATTCTTTAGCTCTAATGTTTCTGACGTTCCTTATATGCTGACCTTGGTGGTTCCTGTCAGATTAGTTTTGTTGTCTAACACACATCGTCCTGTTTTGCCTTGACTTGCGATGGCACGATGTGATATGTGCTAGTGTTGCATGTTTGCTGCGAGCTGAAGGGGCCTGGCATTGAGCTGCTGTGAAGGGTGCAGGTTGTCAGCTCCTTGCCATGGCTGTCAACACTGTTCACTTCAGCACTGTTGTGCCCTGTTCTTATCTCAACAGCTCCATCTTGATTCTGTTTTCACCCTGGTTCCCTGCCTTGCGTGGTAAAATACGATTGGTTCATTGTAGGGGTGTGATCCGCTCCGATTAGGAGCGTAGAAGCAGTAGCGGATTGGCCTGCTCCGCCTTACCCAGAGGCGGAGTAGGAGTGGGCCGCGGACCCCTAGAAGCAAGGCGAAGAGAAGCGGCCATTTTCGGAGCGCTCCGATCGCCATCTTGAAAACATTTCGCCATAGGATTGCATTGCGGCAAATAATCACGGATAACTACATTCTTTTTGAAGCTATCATTCTGGAAATTCTTGTGCTCAGAGAGTCGTGGATGGGGGTCATTTTGAGACCACTCTCACCTCTCTGCGTTGTGCGGGTCGCGTGCTATATTTTTTTGAAAATCGGGTCAACCGCGCGGCTCAAACGGCGTTTTCGGCTTTTCGCCCATAGGATTGCATTGCGGGAAAGACTCGGGCATAACTGGGTTGGTTTTTAAGCTATCGTTCTGAAAATTCTTGTGCACAGAGAGTTGTGGATGGGGGTCATTTTGAGACTACTCTCACCTCTTTGCGTTGTGCGGGTCGCGCGCTAGAATTTTTTAAAAAATCGGCAGGAAAAATACCTTTTCCAAAGGGCTGAGGGGCAGAGTCAGCTCCCAGTCATGATCACATGATCCCAAAGTTGGAGGAGGGCATAGGCAAAACGGGTAACTTGGGATTCTGGGAAACTTCTCTTTCTTCATCTGAACGGACTTTTCCCAGGGTTTTTTAACACAGTAGCCCCACCAAATGCACAAACACAACCTGAAATCATATACTAAGCCAAGAATAAGAGATAGAAACACAGCACTGCTACCCACCCTAACTTTGGGGAACAAGTGAAAGATGTGGTGCAAGGCGATGAGCTCCCCTAGGGCATCTCATCGTGGACGTGCCCCCATTCTCTCCTGCACTAGAAGGCCATTAGAGCTTTCCAAAGAGAGTAAAACGGTGGAGCAATGTCTATCATGAGTTGAAGTGAGCGTTCATTTCTTAGTGGTGGAGCGATGCCTATTATGAGTTGAAGTGAGCGTTTACTTCTCAAGCTCAGAGCTGTTGGTGAAGCAATGGCTGTCTTGAGTTGAACTGGCAGCTACTTCCCCCTCCCCTGGGCACGTCCCCCTATTGCTGGTAAAAGACAGATATAGCCTTTTTAAAAAAATTCTTCTTGCTGTTTATTGAGCAACACTGCTGCTTTTAATTCCACCCCTCCTTTGTTTATTTATTTATTTATTCCATTTTATATGCATTACTGGCTTATCCTTGGCTCACTTCCTTATGCCCCCAGAAATGCCAGCTGCATGCCTGCCTGCCTGCCTTCCCTCCCTCCTCCCCTGCCCACCTCGCAGGGATGTTGTGTGTGTGTGTGGCTTTGACTCAGGGGAGAAGTCCTTCCTGCGCTCACTTAGAGTTTTGGAAGTTCCAAATTTTGCAGGTTTAAGCCCTGCCAAAAAACAGGGGATGATGGGACTGCCTTGAGTCTCAGCGTGTGGCGTATGTATCCCTGGATAAGCTGTCATGGTGGTGAGTTTGAGGTTTTTTTTTAATGTGCAAAATTGACGGAGCTATGGAAAGGGGTGTTGGATTTTCATAAATTCCCCAAAAATCAGGGGATGATGGGACTGCCTTGAGTCTCGGCGTGCGTATGTATCCCTGGATAAGCTTTCATGGTGGCGTGTTTGAGGTTTCTAACGTGCAAATTGATGGAGGTATGGAAAGGGGTGTGAATGGGGTGCCCGATTTTCAAAAATTCCCCAAAAATCAGGGGATGATGGGATTGCTTTGAAACTTGGCGTGCGTGTGTAAACCCCCATGAGGTGTCATGGTGCCAAACGTGAGGTTTCTAACTTGAACAGAAAAAAAGTTGTATAATTTTTTAGCTTTCAATGCAACCCTATGGGGGGGAAAACGGAGCTCAGATCTGGATCCGGAGCTCGGAGCGGAGCGGAAGTGGGCGGAGCGGGGGCGGGGCGGAGCGGCCCGATCCGGGAAATGGCGGATCTGCAAGTGAAGCGGAGCGGGGGGTCCGTGCACACCCCTAGTTCATTGAACTGGACTTTGAACATGCTTTCTTTTGTATCTGAGTGCATATGTCTGACATCCTACGTCCATATCATCATTGAGAGATACAGAATATACCATTTACCACAGCCGCTCTTGTGCCTGGATTGAAAAGAGACATGCCTGAGGACATATAGGCTTTTAAAGAGAGTGAATTGAAGGGCCTAGGAGGGGTTAAATAAATTTCCTTTGTGGCTGCTTATGACTTGTGAGCAGCACTGAGCTTGGTGGATCATAGGTTGAGCAGTCCTTTCCTAAATAAATGATCAGTTTTTGAAATTGGCAGCTAGGATGTCTTTTTAGATTCCGCTAAAAGTATGCTTCGGGGAGGGGGGATTGTGAGTGGAGAAGGAAGCATGGAATAAAGACACAGACACCAGAGCTTGGGATAAACTAGGGTTTATTTATTTAAACGACGAGGGAGATTCAACCCCTCCCTGGCACTGCATGTGAAAGTGCAGGAATCATTATGTCTTAATCTCAGGCTACTTGCCTGGATTTAAGGGCAAGCTACTCTCTTAGGTAAGGAGTCGGGTAACCCAGCCCCTTTCTCATATGACACTTTGAGAGTGTGGGGAGACCGCCTCACATCATCTCCACTCAGAGCCATGAAACCCTGAGTAGATGAGGCAGGAGGATCTCCAAAAGCAAACCATACCCTCACATGGGAGCCATGAAACTTGCGAGGAACAGGAGCTCCAGATATGCCTATCACCTAAAAGGTGCCAGAGTGGTCACCGTCCCTATTCTGCCAAAGCAAATTCCCGCACATCCCACCGCCAGAGGGTTCCAAGCCTTCGCTTAGGCACCCTACCCCCATCAGTTCTGGAAGTCCAGCAAACCCACATGCAGATACTGCAGGAAAATATCATTCCTTGCATCAGAGAGGTGGAGCCCATCTGCCCTATAAAGATCTCCTCTGGAAGACGAAATGGCCAGATCATAGATTGAGCAGTCCTTCTCTAAAGAAATGATCAGTTTTGTGAACCGCCTGGGGGGCTTCAGCTATTGGGCGGTATAAAAATGTAATAAATAAATAAATAAATAAAATTGGCCACTAGGATGTCTTTTAGATTCCTTTAAAAGTGTGCTTCGGTGTGTGTGTGTGTGGGGGGGGAATTGTCAGCATCTGAAAAGCTTCCTCTTAGAATATTAAATTGCAAAAGAAAAACAGTGTTTTGTTCGTTTTTCAAGAGCATTAGCTGTGTTTACTTTGTATGTTTCATAATAAGTGCAGGAAGCCTTATCAATGCAGGGAAAAGTCATGTATCTTTTTAAAGGGGAGTATGGCTTTTGCAGGCATACCTAGCGCATAGCCCCAGTGATTGAAATAAAGCAGACATTAAGTATGTAGTACCAGTAAAGTGGTGAGAAAGACAGGGGTTCCTGAAGAGTAAGCACATACCGTCTGGAACACAGAGTGATAGGATGCTCTGTAGTCACACACACACACACACACACACACACACACACACACACACACACACTGGTTCCCCTGGTGTTCTTGCCAGCTAGGGATGTCTGTCACTGGGAAATCCTGCCCTTTGGGAGCTCACAGGCCTTCTGTGGCACACCCCACCCATGTTGCATTTGCAAGCTGATCCTTGTAATTTCCCTGTATTCGAGGGATTTTTTAATGCATTTTCTTTACTTATTTGCAGAAATAAATGTTGTGCAAATTTTGGCTGCAGTTTGTGCAAATTATGCAATTCATGGGTGAAATTTTACACATTACGCAAAATGCTTATTTTTGCAAATAAAAATAATGCTACAGAAAAATCTGCCAGATGTCCCGAGTCACTGCAGACTGACTTGGGGCAGCTGGAGGAAGACGGAATGGAGTCCAGGAGGTTGAGCTGGAGAAAGCTTGTTGAGCTCTACCCCACAGTTGGGTTCCTCCAACATCACTATCTCCAGCATAGATTGTACTTTCTACAGATGAGAACTGATACATTCTGATTCTACCATTAATGTAGGCTTCCCCTATCTGGAGCCATATAGATGTGTTGGACTACAACTCCCATAATCCTTAGCCAGCTTGGCCATAGGTATAATGGTGTTTCAGAGCAAGATGTTTCACATCAAGAGTGACCCTTCGACAGGCTTAAATTACAATGCTTGAAACAGGCAAATCAATAAAGCCATGACAAATGTTTATCTCTCCTCAGAAAACAACCCCAAGTATAATGATACAGCGAGTTTTTCAGTCAATGCGTGCCTGTTATTCTTCTTGCAAATATCTCACGACCCACTGGAAGCAGACAATCAGTAGCAGATCCTTCTATCATTATTTCCCCTCAAACAACCTAAAGCCTTTTAGAAAATTGGATTTGTCAACATTATTGAGTTGCGAGAGCAGGCATGCCACAAATTAAGATGAGAGGTGATAAATTTAAGTCCTATGGGACAAGGGGGGACTTGGTGACATCCAGATTCATGAACAAGATTTTTGTATCTGAACTTTGTACTCAACAGGTGTGCGGAGCTATTATTCATTCCAAGCTGTTGGACGTTACGGATCACTTCTAATTTCTGTTACAAGAAATTCTGCCATTCTTCTAGGCTGGGTGTTACAGTAACCATGAAAGAGAACTATAGTACACATTCCTGTAAAAGCTTGATGAGGTGGTCATTTATTTATTCAGCGCTGTCTTTGGACATAGGGTGGCCATATGGCCTACTTTACAGAGGACTGATCTCTATTTGAAGGGCTTTTGGAGGCAAGACCTCCATTTTGAGGGCATGCTTTATTTTGAAAGGCTCTCCAGTCCACGTCCAGTTTAAAGATGAAGGACCTTAAGAAGGGAGAGCAGAAGCCATGAAATTGCCCATTGAAAGGTTAGTAGCACCTGGACAGCAGACTGAGCAGGCACACAGGGAACCTGGTCACAGTCTTAGAATATGCATATTTTACAGTCTTTACAGATTTGACAGTCTTTTAGCATTTAAAAAAGCAATAAAGACTTATCTATTCCAGCAGGCCTATCCAGTGGAATTTTAGAATGCTTTTAGGATGTTTTAATCATGTATACTATGTTTTTAATCAGTTTTAATGTTTTTTATATTCACTGTTGTTCCCCAGATCGATCCAAGTGCAGAGGCAGGTAAGAAATTTATTATTATTATTAATTAACATTTTTCAAATCGGTGCCCTCTTTGGACCTCATTTTTGGTCATGCATTTCCCCTTCTTCTTTTGGTGGTCTGCAAGTAGCCACCCTATATGTACAAGGCAGTTAATCAATGGACATAAGCCAAAGAAAATATGCTTGATCGACAAGCTGACATGATAAAAGGTGGTATAGGGGAGGTAAGAGAGCAAGGAGGAAATGCAAGGGGCTCTTTTAGGGGGGTACAGGGCGCCTCACACACATGGCAAATCACACCTTCTATCTCTCTGTTCTTTCTTTTGGGCAGCTCTTTTCACTTTCATAACACCAAAGGGCATTCTTGCTCTAGGCAATGCCTATCATCCCCATCTCTGTTGGGGATGATAGGCATTGTTGCCACCATATCTAGAATGTGCCAGGTTCATAGAATCACAGAATAGTAGAGTTGGAAGGGGCCTATAAGGCCATCGAGTCCAACCCCCATCTCAATGCAGGAATCCACCCTAAAGCATACCTGACGGATGGTTATCCAGCTGCCTCTTGAATGTTTCTAATGTGGGAGAGCCCACAATCTCCCTAGGTAACTGGTTCCATTGTTGTACTGCTCTAACAGTCAGGAAGTTTTTTCCTGATGTCCAGGAAAGGCTGGGTAAGAATATGAGTTAGGACTAGGGAGGCCGAAACTCAAATCCCTGGACACCCACAAAACTAACTATGTGACCTAGGTCCAATCACTCATTCACAGTACAATCAGGCTGGGGCATGCTGGGAGTTATAGGATGTTTTTCTGTCTAAGCATGCACAGGATTGTGTCCTCACTCTCTCTGCCCAACTTCCCTTCAAGGATTGTTGTGAGGATAAAATGGTGAGGGCAGATTCTTTTTAAGGGGGTCACACATGGAGGGCCCCCCATCAACATTGGTACTGCTGCATTGTTGCCAGCTCTTGTCTTTCAGAATCCAACTAATTTGAGCTCCATAAACCTAATGTTGTAAACCGCCCAGAGAGCTTCGGCTGTGGGGCGGTATATAAATGTAATTAAATAAATAAATAAATAAATAAATAATGGGAAAACACAACAGCTCTACTGATGGTTGTATCCTTTTGTCATGACAGCATGAGCAAAATGGTTGCAGGCAGAGCTAATAGCAGCAACCCAGCCTACCGACAGTCCGGCATACACAATGGGGTCCTCAATGCAGTGCCTACAGGCACCAGTATGCTCACAGGGTGCCCTCATTTGAGGGGACCTCAAAGGAACATTCTCTCCTGGGCGTCTCAGAATCTTTAAAAGGCCCAGGACTGAGAATCAGAAAGCTGGACAGCAGATGGAGTAGGAATCGGGAGGGGAGCCATTTTGGAGGCCTTACTAGGATGCAGAAAAATGGGAGATGGCAGCAGGATAGAGGAAAACTATTTGAAGCAAGGATGTTAGTGACAAGGCAGAACTAAGGGCTGTAGCACCAATAAGTAGGACTCACAAAGTAGGAAACTGTGACTAATTTGAGCTTTCAGATTATTTGGCTAATCTGGAGTAGCCAGTTGTGAGAAGGAACCTAAACCTGTGATGTCACAGGCAAGGTTTGATCCTCCCTACCCCTGCTGCTGGACAAGGCAGACTCGGCACAGCAAGGCAAGGGTTAACAGTCCTTGCCAATGCTGTTCTTCAGTGTGTCTGTGGTGTTGCTTTTGTTGTTGGCGGCTGGTCATAGTCACCATCCTCCTCCTGCTGCAGTTTCTGAGAAGGAGCCACATGTGCTGGCTTGTGGCTGCCTTCTCAAAGGCAAGATTTGGCTGAAGAGGAGAGACTGGAGCCCTGCATTCTGCGGGTCAGCCTCTAAGTCCTTTTTTTTTTTTTTAGGATTTATCACACAATCCCAATATGTTCAATTCCTAATTAGGAGGGCACCAGATTGGGGAAGACTGGTGTAGAGAAAAATGGCCATCAGTGATAGGGTTAAACACTCCTTACTAAGATTTCTTCCTCTCTTCCTAATTGCAGCCTTCCGCTTGTTTTCATTAAAACCTTTTTTTTAAAAAAAAAAAAAAAAAAGCAGAACTTTGGGGAAACGTTTTACGCTTTTGCATTTTATATTGCAATTTATAATGTGTTTTGTGGTTTTAATAGTTGTGAACTGCCTAGAGAGCTTTGTTGTAAGAGTTGGCTTGTGCCAGCTTTTAAGATTTATCACAGAATCCTATGCATGTTTACTCAGAAGTAGGTCCCAACATGTTCAGTTGTATGGTGAAAAGAAGGACAGGGCTCCTATGTCTTTAACAGTTGCACAGAAAAGGGAATTTCAGCAGGTGTCATTTGTCTGCATGCAGCACCTGGTGAAATTCCTTCTTCATCACAAAAGTTAAAGCTGAAGTCGTCCTGCCCTCTTTTGTATCTGGTCACTCTAGTATAACTAGAGATAGAAAATATGGCATAGCTCCCGCAGTTTTACTTGTTGTGATGTAGAGGGAATTTCATCAGGTGCTGCATGCAGACAAATGACACCTGCTGAAATTCCTGCCATTAACACAGCAAGAGAAATGTGCAGCCACCATTAAAACAGCAGAAGAAATGTGCAATTTCTAGAGCCTCTAGAAATCGCATCTTCCTCTGCCCCCCCCTTAAACCTTTATCCTTGTGCTAATAAGGCCTTTAAGTCCCCCACTGGAGTGGGGACAATGATGTGCAATTTCCAGAGTTTCCAGAAGTTCAGCATTTCCCACGGTGGCATGAATGGTAGCTGACATTGATGCTCTAGTGAGAAATGCTCACTTTCTTGAGCCTCCAGAAATCATGCACTTCCCCCCGCTGCGTTAATGGCCGTAACATTAAGGCCTGGAAGCCAGGGCAGACCCATGCCCGAGCGCCCATGGGGGCTCACAAGTGCTTGGACACAAGTGCTTGTCTGACTTGGTCCAGATGTGTGGGTGGTGGTCTGCTGCTTATGGATTTATCAGACATCCCAAGCTCTTGGATGGGCAATAAATCACATTGCAAGCTCAGAAATATGCTGACTTTGATCTCAGATTGTGTTCGAATCCATGTTCAGTTTAGAAGGTGTGAACTTGGTCAATCCTGACAAAAATTGAACTGAAACGAATTTCTCATATATCCCTAAGCCAGCCTGCTTTCCCCTACATATCTATAAACCAAAAGAAGCCAGGGGGAAGGCAATATTGGAGGGAAACTGGTGGATGGCGGAGGAGTTAAACACATAGGTATGGCCAGCTGCCTCTTTACTGACAATTGTCCCCTATCCTGCCACTCTGCAGCTGTTTGGCAGAAATGCCGTGCTTAAAACAGATTAGTATACTCAGATCTGTTGGTAGGGATGCCAGGGAAATCTCCAATGGACTCAAATGAGTCCAGATTACTTGCAGCGATGTCTGTGAATTCCACACCAGACCGACATCTGTGGGTCAAATGGATTCTGAAGAAGACACATGGCTTTTCCCCAAGACTGTTCACATGTTTCAAGGAAATAACCTTTTCCCTCCATTTTTGAAAGATGCTCAGGCAATCTTCGAGCCAGCAAATGTAGGGGCATGCTCATGAAAGGACCTCAAATTCTTCTATGGATATAGAAACTGCACCAACATGGAGACTTCATTCTAAACACACACACACACACACACACACTGCTCACTATGTTACTGTCAGTAAGCAGAATGCTGCCCACCTCCACAACTAAATGTATAAAAACCTTGGTTCTTCTGTAATTTGCTTCAAATTTATTTCTGTATTTTTCTGGGTGGGGAAAAAAATGATCCGAGTCCATGGGTTTGCAAATGGCAGACCAGAAAACCTAACACAATCTTCAGATCTCAAGCAGATCAGTTTTAATACAATCCTAACATCACTATCTGCTGGTGAATGTGTAGTTCTGACTTGGTTCATGTTAATGGCTCCTGAAGTTCTCAAGGAGCCTACAATAACATGTGAATGAGGTGAGGTTTGACCTGCTCTAAAGAAGAATCATTTACATGAAATTCAGGCAAATCTTTGCAACCTTGCCATGTCCTCAATGCAAGCTATTATCCTGATCATTTTCAGAGCATTGAAAATATTATAGCACACTAGTATTGGATTGCAAATGAGCAGAATTTTAAACAAAGTTGTATTTGCTTTTGTCAGACTGAAATATAACATTGTGATGCCTCTAAATGCCACAAAATTCCACTCTGTTTGTTCTTCATCTCCTCCAGCCTTAATAACATTCTGCCGATCAAACGTGAGTACAATTATTTTGGAAAGCTCTTTGTGTTGTCGGTTTCACTTTTTCTTATCCAAATAATAAATGCCAATCTATATTGTATAGCACTTGTGTTAGTGAAGATTGTGACACTGATTAGATGAGAGCTAAATAGTAGCCATGTCAACAAAATCTGTAATTACCTGGAATTGGAATATGAATTTGTTCAGCTTGTAATGCCCACATACATTATGAAGTGAGCTCCATTTATTTCCAAATGCTTGTTTAGCTTAGATTACAGATTTAGCTTTAGCTTAGTTTAAAGCAACCCTATGGCTCCTAGACAATATTTGGGGGGAGGGGGTAGTATTATTCGGTCTACTGGCTATGAGGTCAAAGACAGAGTTCTGACCCTGGAGTGAGTAAACTGCATTCCCCTCCCCCTTATAGCTGGCATGGAGAGGACTGTGCCAGCTACCTCTCTGCACTCAGAAAGCTGAGCGAAGAGATGGGGAAAAGGGGGGCAAGGAGGCTGCTGCAAGGGGAGAAGGCTGTGGAAGTTGCCTTATGCTGCTTATCCTATGCTTGCCCCAGCCTCATTCCCTTGTGCTCCTAAGTGCTATGGCTAGATGGGTGAAATCACCCATCTAGCCTCCATGTCCAGCTGCCCCCAAATGGATGCTCAGCAGCCTCCGAGTTTGGAGGCTGCCAACTACCTTCATAGTATTGCACCCTTAATGTCCCAGGGTTCTATGTTCCTGGGATGCATGCTCAGCTACAAGACACCCTGGGACATATAATTTCCAGAGCAGTTAACCCCCATAGTATGGACTTAGATACTCTGGATAACTTTATTTCCAAGTTTCTTGGTGCATGGAGTAGTGTCATGCCAATGTTCTAGACACCAGAGTGAGGGGAGGCCTTACTTTGACGTCTTTAGTGAGAATTCACCATCACCAATAGTATGTTTGGGGCAGGGTTTTGGGGCTAGCAGAGAGGTTGAGAGACTGGACTGGTCAGAAGTGGGGTTCAGACCCTGCTGTATTGCTGATAATGATTGGAAGCATGTCAATATGTGAATGATTTTTTTTTTTAAAGAAACACACCTACTTTCCAGTTGTCTTGGAAAACAGTTTGATTTGCCAAAGCCAATTCCACATTGACCTGAGGGGATTTTGCCCTTCACTTCTAGATGGTTTGTAATGTAGCTTCTGAGAGGAAAAGTTGTCAATTTGGCTGTGATTAAAACCTTACATCTAGGCATGCTGAGAATTGGTAAGAGATCCGAGATATAGAGACACTAAAGGACGGATGGCCCAGATGCAAAGGTGCTGAGGCAAGCTGCAGAATTGATGGAGAATGAGGGTGGAGGAAAAGGGGACAGGGAACTGAGGCAAGAAGGAGTTAATTAGAATTATTACTTAGGCAATACCTATTGTGACATCAGAGTTACCATTCAAGCAGTGGCAGCTTCAATTTAGGGAACTCTTTCCATATTACCATGGCCGTCAAGGAATCCCTAATCCTCTGCCATAGAACCCCTGCAGATGGTAGAGAAATCTACTGCATGGTGTCAAATTCATTCTGCTTCCTCATAGGGCACTGGCCTTGCCCTTAGACCTCATCATTGTCCTTTGTGAACTGGCCTTACAACACACCAACCATCAGTGCTGCTCCACCTGGACAGATTGATAGTGGTACAGGCCGTCTTTCAAGAAAGTGTGTCCATCACTACTGATCATGGGAGAACGACTGATAAGCTTCTGAAGAACTTCAGAGTTCCTTGGAACAAAAATTGAAAACCTTTGCTTTCGGTGCAGTGCAGTGGCCAGTCAAAGCTCTTATCTGATTGGACCTGTTAAGGTAAGAGATGGATCTAAAGAGGATTCATTCCAATGTTGGTCCATGGGACTGAAAAGTCTTAATTCTATGTACATTAACCTTAATAGGTTGATGATTGGTCTTCCAACAAAATGTGTTTGTCTGCCCCACCCACCCTGGCTTCAAGTTGTATAACTCTTGGCACAAGCATTAATGTTTGATTGAGGAATAGAGATCAGGGCAGGATCTTCACTGGTGCTTTAAAATGGTTTATAACAGTAGTGACAACTGCTGTGGCCCAGGACACACTCCGTATACAGTTTTCAAACCGTTTTCAAAGTGTCGTATCCTGCTTGGTGTATATCTGGCCCAGGTAGGTGGCAGAAGCATTGGTGAGAGGCTGAGCGACTCTATGACTTTACTGCTGTGCTAAAGGTAATTCATCTGTTTTAATTTGTTCTCTCTTTTTTTGTTCAAAATTTAATTCTTTTGCTGAATGTGGTGATACTGAAAGGTCAGTGGATTTATCTATAATGGAACCTTAAGGGGATTTGGCATCTTTTTTATCTCAGCAATTCCCCCTTCTAAAAGAAATGACAGGTGGTAATTTTCGAGGATACATATGACATTTCAGTGACCTGTGGCAAACAAGGTCAATAGGCAGGTCTGAAATCATAGAAAAATGTTGCTAAGTCAGCAACAATACAGAATTCTTTCAAAAGTGATTTTATAGGAAATCATATAACAACTGGACATAAAGCCATAAAAATGCAGCTCTTCCAGACACTTTCTTAATATTCAGAGGGAACTGATCTTATGCTAGATCTTTTCTATCAATAATAAAGGTATAATCCAGCCAAAAAATTGCATCCCACTCATTCAATGGGGCAATACACACACACACTTAACTCTCTCTTTCTCGCTTTCCCTTCTCATTGATATCAATAATTTTATTGAACTCAAAATCATATAGTAATCACTTTGGTGATGCTTGGGATTAGGACAAAGATTTCTTTATGGTTTTGCATAATAAAAGATACATGAAGCTTTAACATTTTTGTAGGCAACCATTGTTTTACAAAGCTTGTAAAGTGTGGCTATAATAAGGAATCCAGTGATGCCCCATCCTGACAATAATTGATTGCTTAGTTTAAACTGAGTAGTAGGTTTGGAAGTTCCCACGCTAGATGTAGTGGGTTGGGAGAGGGGGAGAAATAGATCTGTAGGATAAACATATGATGGGCAGAACACAAACCTTTTTCACCGACACCCTCATAGAACTCTTTATGCAGAGAACATGCAGGCCAAACTGGTTTTGCTTTTATTTTTTAAAGAAATCAGTACACAGTTTCTTCTTCTTTTTTCTTTTTTACTCAAGAAGGCAAAAGGAAAGGTTGTCAAAGTTGAATTATGAATTTGGCGTTTTTTAAATTTAGTTTTGAGTCTTTGTGATTTTAATTTTCACATTTTTGATACTGTTTAAGTGTTCTGAACCTCGGAGAAGGTTCTGCAGCAAGATACATTTGGTGTATATAAATCCCCAAATACACATCAAAAAGAAATCCGACAGCAGTTAGTTTGCCAAAAGAATTAAGTGAATTTTCATCTAAGAATTCTCTTCTGGACTGGTTGGCAAATTCTCTCTGAATGTGTGCATGTTTGGTGAAAATTGCTATTGGATATCAGTAATATTTGTCATTTATGTAATCCTACTTCCTCTACCATTGGTCCACCAATGTGTCAGGTCTCCCATTTAACCTTACATATGCTGTTGATCACCCTTATTTATTGCAGGCATGACTGTACCTCTCTTTCTCTCTCTCTCTCTCTCTCTCTCTCTCTCTCTCTCTCTCTGTATGTATATATATATATATATATATATATATATATATTATATATATATATACACACACACATCATTTTTCATTATAAAAATATTCTCAAACAAATGCTAGCTAATGGTTGTAATGATATTTTTTTTAAAAAAAATCATGCCAATTTAAGATGAGCAATATTTTGGGGTGTTGTAATTTTCAACAGAGTAGATTGAAAATTCCATGCCTAATATGCATGCCTAATATGTATTGTATGTATGTATGTATGTATTATATACGTATTGTATTGCATGCCTAATACGTATTGCGTCCAGTTCTGGGCTCCACAATTCAAGAAGGACGCAGACAAGCTGGAGCATGTTCAGAGGAGGGCAATCAGGATGATCAGGGGTCTGGAAACAAAGCCCTATGAAGAGAGACTGAAACAACTGGGCATGTTTAGCCTGGAGAAGAGAAGATTGAGGGGAGACATGATAGCACTCTTCAAATACTTAAAAGGTTGTCACACAGAGGAGGGACAGGATCTCTTCTCGATCCTCCCAGAGTACAGGACACGGAATAACCGGCTCAAGTTACAGGAAGCCAGATTCCGGCTGGACATCAGGAAAAACTTCCTGACTGTTAGAGCAGTACGACAATGGAATCAGTTACGTAGGGAGGTTGTGGGCTCTCCCACACTAGAGGCATTCAAGAGGCAGATGGACAACCATCTGTCAGGGATGCTTTAGGGTGGATTCCTGCATTGAGCAGGGGGTTGGACACGATGGCCTTGTAGGTCCCTTCCAACTCTGCTATTCTATGATTCTATGAAATTTGTGTCTCATTGCAGAGATGGAATATGCGCCACAGCAGGAAGAAGAGGAAGAAATGCAGTGGAAATCTATGCCACGTATGCATGCACTGTGCTGAGAAAAAGAACTTGTGCCATCCAAATGTTCCTCTCCCTCCTCTGCAGCAGAAACTTCCCTCTAGCTAGGAAAACATTTGTGCGGTTGTCTTTGAAATTGAATCACTCCAGGGAAATAAAATGGTATAAATTAAATTATTGGGAAGAGGAGATGGATAGACTCAGTTCACTCAGTGATACTTTAGTAGCATGCCAAGCTAAACAAGCACAAGATATAAGAAAAGGGCAGTCCTTCTCAGATTCGATCAGGAGTGGGTATAACTCACTCGGCTGGGATCGAACACTGATTTGAGACAGATGCCCTTGGGATTACTCAAATTGATATTTGGCAGATCCAAAACACAGTTCAAGGAACTTAGAGAATTCCAATTCAGCCTCATAAAGTTCATCCATCCCCACTCAGTAATATACAGAACCTTGTCTACTGGTTCAAAATTAGTTTTTTCCACTTTGGAAATAACTGATCTGCTCTGCCATCCCATAGAAATATAATGTAGTCTTTTTGGAGGAAATATTAGATATGGAGAGCCCTCCAAAGTTGGCCTCTGGTTAACCTGGAATTAATTTGAATCTGGCCTCTGATTAATGCAGATGATCTTCGGTAATTTCCCCCAACCAATCAGAGGGGGCTCAGAAAAAATCCCTGTAGGACACCTCCTTGCAGATTATTCACCCCTCCCAAGATAGCCAAAGGAACTGAAGTTACTCTGAAGTTAACTTGCATGGAAAGGGGAACTGAAGTTAACTTGCATGAAAAGGGTGGGGAGAAACCCAGCAAGGATCAGTCCAATGTAGGAGACCCGATCCCCCACTTATCCTCAGCAGGGGATAGTCTTCCTTCTCCAACCTCAGATTGAGCTCCTTCAGGGTTTCCCTTCCACCGCCCCCATAAAAGCTAATAGAACTCCATTAACTGCAATATGGGGGGGGGTTCCTTGCATGTATACTAAACTTCTGAAGTCATTGTCTTTTGTTTTCTTAAAATTATAATTGCCCTTGGATTGCTTGAGAATAGTCTTGCTGCCATTGACTTTGCCTGAGACTTCTTTGAAGCTCCCCAGTTCGGTGCTTTTATTTATATATTTATTTATTACATTTATATACCGCCCCAGAGCCGAAGCTCTCTGGGCGGTTTACAAAGGTTAAAAACAGTGGACATGAAAAACAAATATACAAAAATGTAAAACCATCAAAAGCATAAAAACAATATGCTTGCCCTTAGATCTCCTCACCCCCACCTCCTGCAGAGTGGAAGCCCCACTGAAACCTAGCAACACCTGTTCTTCCATTCCTGGGATTTAACTGAGCCATCTATTTCACCCAATCACTTTTGAGTGTAGCGCTGGGGATCCGGTACTTCTCCCAATATCTCAACTTTGAGGAAGGGGAAAGATGCTTCTCATCTCATCTAGCTTGACCCTTAGTCTAAACAATTTATTTATTTATTTATTTATTTATTACATTTTTATACCGCCCAATAGCCGAAGCTCTCTGGGCGGTTCACAAAAATTAAAACCACAGTAAAACACCCAACAGTTTAAAACACAATTATGAAATACAGTATAAAAAGCGCAACCAGGATAAAACCACACAGCAAAGTTGATATAGGATTAAAATACAGAGTTAAAACAGTAAAATTTAAATTTAAGTTAAAATTAAGTGTTAAAATACTGAGTGAATAAAAAGGTCTTCAGCTGGCGACGAAAGCAGTACAGTGTAGGCGCCAAGCGGACCTCTCTGGGGAGCTCGTTCCACAACCGGGGTGCCACAGCGGAGAAAGCCCTCCTCCTAGTAGCCACCTGCCTCACTTCCTTTGGCAGGGGCTCATGGAGAAGGCCCCCTGTAGGTGATCTTAAGGTCCGGGTAGGTACATATGGGAGGAGGCGTTCCTTCAGATAACCTGGCCCCAAACCGTTTAGGGCTTTAAATGTTAATACCAGCACTTTGAATTGGGCCCGGACCTGGACTGGCAGCCAATGAAGTTGTAAAAGGACTGGCGTAATGTGATCTCGCCGGCCAGTCCCTGTTAATAACCTTGCTGCCCTGTTTTGCACCAGTTGAAGTTTCCGGACCGTTTTCAAAGGCAGCCCCACGTATAACGCATTGCAGTAATCCAAACGAGAGGTTATCAGAGCATGGATAACTGTAGCTAAGCTATCTCTGTCCAGATAAGGGCGCAGCTGGTATATCAGCCTGAGCTGATAAAAGGTGGTCTTTGCCACTGAATTCACCTGTGCCTCAAGTGACAGTTCTGGATCGAAGAGCACCCCCAAACTACGGACCCAATCCTTTAGGGGGAGTGCAACCCCGTCCAGGACAGGGCAAACATCACCTCGCCAGACAGAAGAACCACCCGCTAACAGTACCTCCGTCTTGTCTGGATTGAGTTTCAGTTTATTAGCCCTCATCCAGTCCATTACCGTGCCCAGACACAAGGGGATGGGAGTAGTTAACAGCAATGAGCACAGGTTTTATTTTTAATCATCCCAGTCAACATGGAGAGATAAGTTCTGGATTCCAAGGGCAAGCAGTTTTTGAAAGCTGTACTTGCAATATGTATTGGACTTCTTGGCTTGCCATGCTGAATCAACTCCCAAGTGCTGTGCTTTCTATTTCTGATTAAGCCTGGCCTGCAGCAGTCTGCTGCATGGGCTCTTCTTAGTAAGCAATGGTCATTATTACAATTTTGTTGGTTGTGCTCTGTGCGTCCTTCTCTTTGTGAGTCAATACACTGTGTGGCGATGAAGATGGAATACATCTAAAGGCTTGTCTATACAGCTTGTTTACCCTGACGTACATAGGCGTGCGCAGCACATTTCATTAGGGGGTTCAGCCAGGGATTTTTTTTTAAGGTAAACATTGATTAAATATATAGTAATAAAGGACTTTTTTTTTCATTCATCAAACAAACGAAATAAACGAAAACTGAACTAAACTGTATTTTTTTTAATTAACAAGTAATCTGTACTTTAAAAATACACATTTTAAAATGGAGACTCTGAATACTATTTTTTTGCTGTAGTGATAACCAGGCATATATAAAGATACAGTCAATTTTCACCATCTTTAAATTTAATCAGATAATGACCTAATCCAAACTTACTAAAACAGATTCACATTTAAAACAGATTCTATCACATTAACAATGAGTGTCTTCTTAAGTTCCAGCACCATACAGAGAATACACCATACATCAAATGCCCTAATAATGATTTTAAAAGATTGCCCTGTGTGCTGCTGAGCAAAGAATTTGGAATGAGGTCCAGGAGAGAGACTTCTGGGGTGAATATAGTGAGGACGAGGGATGGCTGCGAGCCTAGCGTAAGAGAGGGCTGGCTGGCTGGCAAGATTTGGAAAACTTGGGGGATTGTAGGAGATCTGGAACTAGGGGCATCTCTGGAAGGCCGCAAAGGGGCTATTGGCAGAAGACAGGAGATGAAGGAGAAAAGAGAGGATGGGAAACCGTCACAAGGGTACATCAGTCTTCTTTACTGATCAATTGTAAGCCTCTCCGGGAGACTTTTAGGCTGAGGTGCGGGATAAAAATACTCTAAATAAAAATACTCTAAATAAAATAAGGGCAGAAGAAGAGGATTGGCGTAGGGGGAGCCCTGGGGAAAGAAGAGAGAGAAATGCCCCTATGTGTGGGGTAGAAGAGGGAGAGAGGGTGCAGACAGGAGAGGTATGAGTGTCCCGGAGGGGAAAGGAAACAGAGGTAATGTTTAGCCTTGAGGAGAAGCCTGAGGGGAGACATGATAACACTCCTCAAATACTTGAAAGATTGACACACACAGGAGGGCCAGGATCTCTTCTAGATCATCCAAGAGTGCAGGACACGGAATAATGGGCTCAAGTTACAGGAAGTCAGATTCCAGCTGGACTTCAGGAAAAACCTCCTGACTGTTAGAGCAGTATGACAGTAGAACCAGTTACCTAGGACGGTAACTCTAGTGGGCCCGCAGCAGAGAGAGAGAGCCTCTAGTGTGGCTCTCCCACACTAGAGGCCTTCAAGAGGCAGCTGGACAAGTATCTGTGGGGGATGCTTTAGGGTGGATTCCTGCATTGAGCAGGGGGTTGGACTCGATGGCCTTGTAGGCCCCTTCCAACTCTGCCATTCTATGATTCTATGATATATTGTTACCATCCTTGGGCTCAATTCTCTGCCTGTTCAGACAGAAAAAAAGTCCTACAACTTCCAGAATGCCCAAGCCATCTATGCTGGCTGGGACATGCTGGGAGCTGTAGGACTTTTTCTGTCTATAGGACTGCACCCTAACTCAACCTAACTTCACAAAAGCACAAGCTCCTGGACCTAGTTCTAACCTTAACCCTAAAAAGAGCCCTGTGCAACCCCATGCATGTCTACTCAGAAGTAAACATGCTGGCTAGGACATGCTGGGAGCTGTAGGACTTTTTCTGTCTCCAAATCATCCCCCCAAGTCACAGAAAACTACAGCCACCCCCACTACAAACATACATTCATTCAGTCAAACAACCAGGCATCCCATTCAGACATCAATACACTCACACTATCAGCACACGTGTGCATGCACACACATACACACACTCAGCATCACTCACTCCAAAAACACACATGCATGCACACGTACATTCACTCAAAGACCCCATGCACCCCCACAGTCTCTCTCACACACAAACCTCAGTCTTGCCTCCTCCTCTATCTCCTCCTCCTCCTGCTTGCTTCTTCTTGCTGCTTCTTGTGCTTCTTCTTGCTGCTGCTTCTGCTTCTTCTGAGCTGGGGGGTGGGGTGCTGGAGGCTGCGTTGTTGCACGCAGCCCCCAACGCCTCACCTTGCTCTCATCGCCCACCCCACGCGGCGGCCATCTTGAATCTCGCCCGAACTCACGTGAGATCTCGGCTGTTGGCTGGGTCTCACAGAGTTCCCAGCCAGCTGCCGAGATCTCGCATGAGTTCGGGCAAGATTCAAGATGGCCGCTGCCACTTGCCGGGGAAATTTAGGCCCGGTAAGTTGGAGTTGTGGTTGCTGCGGGCCCAGTAACCACAACCCCGGTATTTTGGCAGGGACGGGGCAAACATGGCGGCGGCAGCATATTAGGGGGTTCAGCTGAACCCCCTGAACCCCCTGTCTGCACGCCAATGCCGACGTAGCTGCGCATATTCTCAATTTAGGACACACGAGTCAGCCGTCCATTCAAAGTAACATCGCATTTTAACCACAATAATGTGCACATATTAGCATCAGTGATTTACCATGACTTTTCGATCATGTACGAGTTTGCGCCGTGTTATGGTTGTGTGTAACTAAGGGAGTTAAACCACATTTTGACAGGTGGGCGGAGCTTTGAGGGTAGGAGAACATGATTGGCTGGTTTCCCGCTTTCCCACCTATCGGCTGGCTCCTTTTTTCGTGCCGTTTTTAGGTTGAACTATCTGATTCTACGGAGCTCCACATAAACAAAGAGGCAGTAACGTAGCGCAATCCTCCTCTATAGCCTCGTTCCTTTTCCCCCACTCTGGTTTTGATGTTATATCAATCTGCGGAGGTCCGCATAGAAACTATATGACTTCATTCGCCTCCATAGCATCGCATATCCCATAATGCAATAATGTGCATGTATAACTGCACTGCAAAAAATTCCAGAAAATAAATCGCTGTTGCTGCTGCAGTGTGATACTCTTTACCTACATTCGAATCAATGAAAAATCAGGTTTATATTTAATGAGGAGCAATCCCACTTTTGTATAGATGTGGGCTGAGCCACAGCGAGTGGAGAGAAAGGGTAAACAGAAAACAGCTGAAATGTGGATTACCCTTTCACCTGAAGCCTTGTGGGAGCGACAAGAAAGCACAGTGCCAAAGAACTGACTTGCTAGTCTGGCAAGACAGGAAGGCCAATACCCTGTAAGTACAAACTATACCTCGGGAAAAGGGGAATGGAAAAGCAAAGTACCTGCCCAGGGATCATCTGAATGACTTGAAAATCAGAGAGGAAAGATACAAGAAGTGGAAGGTCTCAAACCTAAGAATGTGTATATAGGTGCAGCATAAGTTATGTTGAGACAAAACTGGTAATATACAGGGACAGAGTGAATTTCTACTAGCAAATTGTGTTAGAAGCAGTAAGTGGCACTTTACAAGATGGGTTCAAATCTGAGATGTGAGAATCTTTCTCTTCCTTTTCTTCCAAAATGCAGGTGCTGAAGTCATTTCCTATGGGTCATGGATCTTGCACCTTTTCCACCATATAGTAAATCTGCCAAATAACATCTTTTCCCTTCCCAGAGAGAAAAATAGATTGGGGGGAATCAATTTGAGTGAACATCTGGCCCTGTGTGTAGGGTAGGTGGATAGAGTTGAGCCCCTTTGACTGGTGTGCAGCTCCTACAATTGCATTTCAGGGTTTTTTTTGTTTTTTTTTTAAAGGAGGCAATTCAGGGCTCTCCTAATTCATCCCTAATGTGCAGACAAAAGATTGACTCTTCCAATTATAAAGGTGGATATCAGTGGTGAGTTATAATATTAGTAATAATAGATAGAATGCTTTAAATTATTCTTTGCTTCTCCCTCCTTCTTTGTTATTCATCTTCTATGCTCAGCATCAAAGGTCCTGCCCTGGAAAGCTTGGAAGGCATCAACAAGAGAGTGGTCCTTCTCAGTGGTGGCCCCCAACTGTGGAATGAGTCCTGCCCTGGTGCCAATATTGTTACCTCTTTTCTCAGGAATTTGGCAGCATGTGATGAGTTTTGAATCATTCCTGGATTTGTCTTATGGTTATGGCCTATTGCTCAATGCTATTTTTAGATATATTTTATTTATTACATTCTTATACTGCCCAACAGCTGAGGCTCTCTGGGCAGTGCATAATTAAAACCATAAAATGCAACGAAACTTATTTTTGTGTATCCTGTTTAGTTGTGTGTTTATATAAATGGTTTTTAAACTTGCATTCTGTATTTAATGTGTTTTTTTTTTTTAAAAAAAAAAACTTTTTTAAAAACTATATTTAATATTTTTAATCATTGTAAACCATCCAGAGAGCCTTGGCTATGTGGCAGTAATAATAATACAATTTCTACCAAAAAAGAAAAGAAAAGTTCTACCAAAAAAAGGGATGAATGTGAGATTCAGCAACAAGGACAAAAGAAGCCTACCACCAGGAACTGGAGTCTGCATTATTGAATTCAGATTAGTGATGAACATTATTATTATTATTATTATTATTATTATTATTATTATTATTATTGTTGTTGTTGTTGTTATTGTTATTATTTATACCGCCCAATAGCCAAAGCTACCTGAACATAGACTGGGAAGACATGCATTCAAATCTTGCATCATCCTTGAAGCTCCCTTGCAGATCTTCAGTAAGTGTCCATGTCTCAGTCTAGTCTGCCATAAAATAGGACCCTATCCTCCTTGGAAGAAGGGTGTACTACTACAGCAATAAATAAATATGTGAAATCAAATAAATATAGCAAAGGAAGCACTACATTATTATTATTTTTCCTAAACACTTTTTCTACTTCTGCAACTTTTGGGGTTTTCTAAAGCCCCCCACCCTCCCGTTGTGTGTAGAGGATGCCATTTTGGCTACATAAGTATCAGCTACATGAGAGTGTGTTTGCAAGATATATTAATGTATTGCGATTTTTTTTTTAAAAAAAGTGTCAATTTTAATCACTTTTTAATTTGCTGTACTTGCGGCAATTTTTATCAGAGTGCTTTGAAATTTTGCAGACCTGTAGACCTCATTGATTAGATCATGGATGCCAAGTGTCATTTTTATAAGCAATAGAATCTTGAGACTTATAATGCTGAAACTGTTATTTGTGACTCTTCTTAGCTGAAGATGAGGTTTAAACTTTATGAACCAAAAGTTTTAAAGGATCCTGATAATAAATATGTAGCTGTTCCTGATGGTGTCGATGCTTTCTTCCATTTAGCGAAAGAGATGCCCTCAGTAGGAACAGAAGCAGTACAAGTCTCTAATAAGACCCTAATGAATAGCCTCATAAACATCTATTGGTGCAATTTTTGTATTGTGTACTATAGTCAGTCAGCAAAATTACAAGGAAGGGCTGAAGTTTCTGAGCCTGTGAGTCTAACACAGTGTCTTCAGTGCGTTATGTTTTGAGCAAAAGATAAGGACCTGCAAGCTAAAGTCTTTGCTCAGGGTCAATTCCTTATCAGTGTTCAGCAGCTGCAGCTTCCACTAAATTCTGCAAGCATTGTTATTTACTCAAAAAGTATGTTGACTGAATGAGTATTCTGCCCTTAAACATAACTTATTTGAGTCCAGAATTTGTCTGGTCCAACCACGAGTAAGGATTCTGTGACCCAATCCACCACATTTCTACAGAACTCTTGTTAATCCAGAACTCAGGAACAATCTAAGGGTGTGAGGATGTTATTTGTATGCCCTCAATAGGTTTAATTAGTAGATTAACCAGCTAAAGCTTCGGTTTGATTAATCGAGTCCAATTATTCAGTTATGGCCATTTTTAGTTAGTGAGATTGCAAGTTAAATTGCAGACAATTATTATTTGAGGCTATTATGGTTCTGGAGTGCCAGTGCAATAAGGAAGGAAAACTAAAACAGTAATTTTTTGCAATTAAATGTGCCATTTCATTTACTGAATTGCAGCCTATCTTACATTTCCTTCCTTATTGGAGGTGGGGGAGCAACGTTATTATATTATATATTATTATATTTATTTGTATCCCGCCTTTTTCCCAGTGCTAGGCCTCAAGTTGTGGATAATACGTGCATTTATTTAGCTGATTAATTGGTTCAACGAATCATTACTAATCAACCTTACTCACCACCATTTGGTTCAGCAGCCCCAGTTGCAGAACCTCCAGGCCTGGTGCTTAATCTGGCCTCTGCAGGCCCCACTCCCTCAGCATCCCAAACCTTGCCCCTGCGGGGCTTGAGGAAGCAGGAAGAGGAATCTCCACTGCTATCTCTGAATCTCTGACCTGTGTTTAATCAGGAACATGGCTGCAGGGATCCCCACTGCATAGGGAGAAGCTAGGCAGGGATGGGTTATAAGAACACTAGCTGATATGCCTAGGGTGACCGTATTTTGGAAACCAAAAAGAAGGACAACATGGCCACCCCCAAGGGGGCATGCCCACCAACGTGGCCAGCCCCCAAAGGGGCATGCTCACCAACATGTCCAGCTCCCAAGGGGGGGGTGCCCACCCAAACATGGCCTTGGTCACAGGTCTGATTTCTCAGCACACAAGACAAACATATTCTACATAACATCTTAATGTTAAAATCACTGGAATAAAGAACAAGTGTGACATTCAATGTATCTGAAATTAACTTCACTCATTCTTACTTTTGTAGCTTTTGTTGTACTCTGCGTGATACAGTCTCCCTTTCCCTCAAATATCTTTTCTGATGGCAAATCCTTCACTGGATGACCATAGTCTCATGTTTCCTAACATTTAACACTCTTTCCCCATCACCTTTCTCATATCCATACTCACAGATTCAGCATACTGCTACCACTGAACAAATGAAGCAGTTGACAAGTATAGAAAAATCTAGTACAACAAACAAGCAAACAAGCACTCAGAAAGAGTATCCATTACTATTACCCTGCAAACAAAATGGACTAAAGGCTAGCACCTCTTAGCTTGTTTCAACTTCAACCAGACATAACAGTCAAAAACAGCAAAGAAAAACACACCTACCTCATTGACATTGCAATTCCTAATAACAAAAATGTTGCAGAAATGGAAGAGGACAAGAGAGAGAAATATACAACACTGGCTATGGTAGTTAAAGAACTATTGCAACAGGAAAAAAGTTGCAATTATTCCATTGGTCACATCAGTCACCAGCATCACATCATTATTATTTTTTACAGAAAACCTTCAGAAATTAGGTCTACCAAAATACATGCAAACCTATATCCAGAAAGCAGTCATACTTAAAACATGTTCAATAGTCAGAAAATTTCTGAATCAGTAAAAGACTTGGCAGATCATGTTCATCTAGAAAAACCACCATGAGCAAGATGATGATGATGATGATGATGATGATAATGGCATCCCTGTTAATTTAAAAAAATATATTTTTAAGAAGGATGAACAATTATCAGCAATTGTTACAAAACATACGTCATGCCAATTATATCAAACAAATTGGAAAGGAACGTCTATGGGTCAAAATGTATTATTTAATAGGAATATCACCTCTGAATCATCCACCCCAACTTACACACAGAAAACTACAGACCCCCCCCCATACACACACACATTGCAAACATTTATCCATTCACTCAAAGCAAGGCATCCCATTCAGATATCATCACATCAATACATTCGCACACTGCCAGCACACAAACACAAACACATACTCAGGATCACCCACTCCAAAACACATACACACACACACACATCCATATCCATATCCATTCACTCAAACAACCAGGTACCCTATTGACCCATACACTCTCACACACACACATCTTAGCCTTACCTGCTACTTGTTTCTTTTTCTCTTGCTTCTGCTTCTGCTTCTCCTCCTCCTCCTCCTGAGCTGGCGATTGCACCAGCCCAGGAGAAGGCTAGATCAGCCCTGGTAGGGCTGGAGGACGCATTCCCAGAAGTGTGGGAATGCGGCCTCCAGCCCTTCCCAGAGCCATCCAGGGCTTGTTCTGGGCTGGCGCAATGGCGCCAGCCCAGAAAAAAACCCAGATCACCCAGGGGGTGGAGGATGCGTTCCCGGAAGTGCTGGAAACACATCTCCAGCCCTTCCCAGAACCATCCGGGGCTTGTTCTGGGCCAGCACAATGGCACTGGCCCAGAAAAAGGCCCAGATTGGCATGGGGGAGGAGCTGGAGGACATGTTCCCGGAAGTGCGGGAAACATGTCTCCAACCCTACCCAGAGCCATCCAAGGCTTTGTCTACATTGCACTGGCCCAGAACATGCCCCAGATGGCTCTGGGAAGGAGCGGCCATGATTTCCCCAGACATTTGGGAGGATTTTGAAATCTCCCCCCGCCCCGGATCCCGGTTGGGGGTGGGATTTCCAGATATGTCCAGGCATATAGTCACTGTAGCTATGCCTGGCATTGGTTGGGTCTGTAAATACTGTTTATTACTTTTATTTGATAAATTTCTCTGCATCTTATTCATCTTTAGGTTGGTTGGTTGTTTTTTAGTTTGGTTGAGTTAGTAAATTGTTCTGTTAGAATAAATGGAAAGTTGTGTTAATAAGAACTGTATTTTAAATTAGAGCTTTGTGATAAACCACAATTTTTGTTTTACCTGAAATGCCTACACCTCCCATCATGCCTTGGCTGGAGCAGCCATCTAAACTTCAAAAAACAATCAGGACACAACACCCTTTCTACCAGTTAAAAAAGATGCAAACCTAAAAATACATTTTCAAAATATACCTGGCATTGCCCAGACATCTGAATAAGCTGATCTCAGTGGATGCGGGGAACTGTTGTATGCATGTGCTCTGAGGTTATTATTATGAAAAAAGGAAAGCAGCCAGAACACAGAATACTTTATTGGCATAATTTACAGTATAATATCTACATTTAACAGCTTTTGGCGGAGAGCCATTGATGGTCAAGGCCACTGGTGACTTGGGCTTTCTATCTGACATACCTGTGCTCTGGAGACACAGCATGGCACTTTATATTTTATTTTTTTAGTTAAATGAACTCATGTATAAATTAACTATCTGCACTACAGTAAGTGCATACATAAAGAAGCGAAGACACATAGAATGATACAGCCACTGTTTAAGAGCCAAACTGCATGTGGTTTGAATTGTACTTAAATAGCATGCTTAAGATTGACCATGGCAGGATCCACTCTACTGCTTTAAAACTGTTTATAACAGTAGTGACAACTGTTGGGGCCCAGGACACACTCCGTATACAGTTTTCAAACTGTTTTCAATGTGTCATATCCTGCGTGGTGTAGATCTGGCCCATATCTCTTTCTTAACCAAAAGGAGCTGCCTTGGACCCAACTGTGATCAGAGCTGTAGCTAGGGAGAATTTAACTCCCCCCACCCATGCTGTTTTCCTGGTTCAAATTTTCCCAAAGTTGCTATTTGACCCAGATAATGTCATTAACAGCAAACAGCACATGACCCTGGTTAATGGTCAACCCGCTACCTTATGGTGCTGGTGGCATTATGGCACTGCTATGGGGCCGCATAGAGGATAAAGCCATTTTTAACATCTCCCGCTGAAGAAATTTTATTTATGGAATGTCCTGAAGGAATAATAAGTTTCTATCCAGCATTGCTCAAGCACCCTAAGATAAATGTCTGCAAGGTGGTCATCTTAAAGTAGTAGACCAGTGCTAGGCCCGTGAGTTCACTTTTAAATGAATTAAATTTGTTTCTTTTCCTCTTTCACCCTCACAACAAACTTGCAAGGTAGGCCAGTGCTAGGCCTGTTAGGTAACTTTAAATGACTTACATACATTTCTCTGTGTGTGTGAGGGAGCAGGCTGACTGACTGTTAGCTCAGTCGCTGCTGTTGGCGACAAGCCTGGAGCTGCACTCTCCCTCCCTACCACTTCTGATCGTGCCTAGTAAACCAGGCCCTCTTCCTTCAGGCCCAGGATGGTGAGCCACTTCCAAATGATGACTGCCAGAGCCCAATAAATCTTCCCTCCTGCCCAAGGCATGCTGGGAGTTGTAGACATAAGCCTAAGTCCCTGAATAATCTTTGAACACCGTCTGAGGTGTGGTGGAAGACAACTGGAGAACAGGCCTTCTTAGTTGTGGCACCCTGCTTATGGATTTCCTTTTCCCAGGCAGGCTTGCCTAGTGACTGCATTAAAGTGCCAAGTGGATTTTTTAAAAAATAAATAAATTCCAAGGCCTTTTAACATGATGAATTTTTTTATGCTGCATTTTTTTCTGTTGTAACTAAACCACAACATTCTAAGACAGATGCAAGAATTACTAAATAAAGTTTATGATTTTAATGTAAAAGCCTGATTATACCATTGAAACCAGAGAGTGAATGGAGGAATGACTGATAGCTGTGGCTAGAATGAAATGGTGGGCAGGGTGAGTGGCAGTTGGGGAAAGTCAGGTAGAAGAACAAAGACAGTTAGCGAGAGGTCAGGAAAGTGGAGGCTGAGTTAGGGCTGAGAGATAGGGACATGGTTTGCACATACCGACCTGGTTTGCTAACCCATGCTTTATTTAAAATCAGCCACGCTACATGCCAGCACTACACCTTCCAGTATGCTTTTGGCAACCCGCAGGTAGGCACATCCTCTGAGAGGCTCTTTTCTCTTCTCATGGCTGGTGCTGCTCTTTGATAGAGGATTGAGTAGTATTGTGAAGGAGGAGAAGTAAACGGCTGTCAGTGGACATGCCCAGCTCCAGCCAAGTCTTGCTAGGACTGCCCTGGCTTGCCCTTCTTGCCCAGGGCCAGTACTGAAGGGTCAGGGCTGGCCCCCCTACTTGCCCCCCTTTGTTGAGACTATTTCTAGGCATGTGCTGAGTGCCTCCCTTTCCTCCCTCCCTCCCTCCTACATGTGCGCTTTGCCCAATTTCTGAGAAAACAGCAATATCAGGATGGGGTGCCTTTTGAGCATGTCCAGAGTTTGGCCTCTCAAAGTCACACTGTTGTATCTAGTTAAGATTTTAAAACCACACATGGCAGGTGGGAGGAGGCAACCACAGATGGATGCAGCCCATTTATGTGGGTTGTTTCCTTTTAGGTGGCATTGGGTTGACTCCTCGAGACCTTAGGAATCACCATGGCCGCCAAAGGCTGGCAAGGCTGGCCTTTCGCCCAAGCCATGCTGGGAGTTGTAGGCATAAGCCTAGATCTTTATTAAATTCTTTAAAAAAATACTTAAAATGCCAATATTCATGTTTTTAGATTTTTCTGGTACAGCCAGACCTATAACCATGTCAGATTTCAAGTTTCTAACTCATCTGGTAAACATTTCCGTACATACATGACACACACATACTTTCTGTTTTATAGGTAGAGATAGATATTTCAAATTCTCAATGGCCTTTTAGGTGGGGTGGGTTCCCGTTCCTCTGTAAAAATTCACTGCAGATGCCCATGTCTAAGTGTGTCCTATCCTAGTCTTATCCAGCACTGAGGACTTTTATTTACGTTTGTAGCCCTGTGGAGGTGCTTAAAAGTCTAATGATGGAGGGGTTGCAGCACAGAGCATGCTGATTCTGCCCCATCCACTCCTCAATCTTCCTGCTTTGAGTGACAAGTTCTAAAAGGAGATTGTATCCATGTTCAGCTGAACATGGTTGTGATTCTCTCTGCATTCGGGCACCCTGATCCCACAGTGTCCCTGATCAGGGGAGAACTGTAACTGCTTCCACCCAAACATGGCTGCAATCTCCGTTCAGACCTTCCCATTCAACACAAGAATGTTGGCATGGGGAGCGGGAACAAGGCCGGCACTCACATCCCTGCATCCCCTCCCAATTTAGGTCTCTGGATGCCTGAATAAAACTCGTGATTCAAGCTTTTCTTTTTTTTGCTTTCTCTCACTCTGAGAACCCTAGGAAGAAGATGATCTTCCACATTTCATTAAGCTATTTTTAATGCCTGCTTATGTTAAATATGTTAAGTGGTTTTACGATAAGTCTCAGACACGTCTTTCCAGCCTGTAAAACCATGGCTTTTCCCACTACTCTAATATATTGAGCTAAAGTGAATAGCATGATTGCTATATTAACTTGTGGCTTTTATATACTCAAACATGAACATTTTATTTGCAGCACACAAGCCATTTCCAGATTCCCCACTGTGAATTATTCCTTATTCTGGTGCGATCTTCAAGGCTTATGGGCAACTAATAATGAATTTATTAATTTATTATTGGCCAGGGTTCTGTTCTTTTAAGCATGCAGATATTGGAAATAGTAGTTCTAGCTTTATGAGTTTCCATTAAGTCTTAGAAGATACTTTTCATTGCTGAACATGATCCAGCCTCCTTATATCAATGGAATAATTAATCTAGTTGGTTTAAAAATTAATTTGGTGATGGATTATTTTCCTCTGACATCAAATCTTCAGAACATGTAGTTACAAACTATGGTCACACAATGAAATTCTACTACTACTACTACCAGTACGACTACTACTATACTAAAAGAAGGAATACATACAGGACAATCCTAAACATCTTTATTCAGAAGCAAGCCCCTTTGAACTGGGTAGGATGCACAGCTAAATAAGGCTTTAACTAGATGGGGTGAAATCCTGGGGTGATTCCCGGGATTGTCGTTGTGCATCCACATAACACACAGGGGATCTCGGGATCAGGGAGGGATCCCTTGCCCTGGGATCTTGCCCTACACTTTAAGCCCGGGACCCGCGCACGGGGTGCAGAGCTCCTCAAGAGCTCTGTGCCCATTGGGTGTGGGGTGGGATATATATATATATATGTACTTACATTTTGCACACGAGCGCTCTGGTCTCTTTAAAAATAAAAAATGGTGGGAGTGACACCTCTCCCTCTGAGGTCATTGTGCACTGTGTGTGAACAGAGGGGGAGATCTCGTGATAAAAAAATCATGAGATCTTCACCCCTCTGTCCCGCTAGACTGCTAGGTCTAGCTAAGGCCTAATACAATATTACAGCCTTAGACATATCTAAGATAAGGCGGTGGGGGGGGGGGGAGAGAGAGAGAGAATACAAAATCGACAGTAGAGCAATACCTTTATAATGATCAAGCACTAAGTCCCAAAAAGTGAGCAAGCTTTCAGGTTCTTCAAAACTCTTCATTAAGCCAGCTGTTAAGAAAAATGGAGTTGGGAGCGAGAAGTTGCCATGATGTTAAAGCCATGCATTCATACATTGACACCTTAGTTTAGCATCCCAGGAATGATCCTGCATGAGTATTCCCCGCACCATCCTATCGCTTTCTCTGGTGTGACTGGAAAGAGATAAAAAGCATGGACTTCCTGGTTTAAACTAGCTGCATTTTAACATCATTTCCAAACCAATCATAGTTTATTTAAAACTATAGTTTTCTGAAAAAAACATAGTCAAGATCAAATTGTAGTACCTGAATTTGACTTGTTTTTGTAAATAGTTTGAACTATTGGCATTTTCCAATTCTGATGAAATGACAATCTCACAATCTCCTTCTTCCCATGCCGGAGGAGGAGTGGAGTGGAGGCTCATGCCCAAGGATTGAAAAGGCTCATTTCCATAACACTAAGCCACAATGTAGTGTTACATTTGAACTGGGCCAGCTTGTAAGATGAAGCCCTGGATCAGACTTGTAGACTTTGGCCAGATCTACACCAAGCAGGACATGACACTTTGAAAATGGTTTGAAAACTGTATAGGGAGTATGTCCTGGGCCCCAACAGCTTTCACTACTGTTTTAAACCATTTTAAAGCAGCAGTGAAGATCCTGTCTTTGCCACAGTGTGGGGTGGCACGAGAGTTCATGCACACCACTTCTTGAGTACGTGGTAGAGGATTGATCTTGGAGAATAATCCAGACCTCCATCTATGTTAATGTTTTATAATTTTGTTATGTATTTTTTAATTGTTTATGGTTTTGTTTCCCTCCCCCCCCCCCCAATGTATATTTTAAAAATTTGTAAGGCCGCCTTGAGGCCCAGCATTGGGCAAAAGGCGGGATACAAATAAATATAATAATAATAATAATAATTGATCTCAAGGCAAGATTTCAACCAGGAAATCCCTGTTTCATAG